>NW_023416289.1:24740714-25352142 GCF_014176215.1 Rousettus aegyptiacus | reverse complement strand
CAAGCTGCAGATGACCTCATGCATCTGACGGTACCAGTGAAGATAGATGTAGAGTAGCCTGATCAAAATTCTACTGACTCTGTCTCCACCCATGAGCTATATAGGCATTTGCTGAGGTGGGTTTTTGTCCTAAGCTATCCTACGTGCAAGCAGAGTGGCTCCAGCCAACCTCACCTGATGACAAGTGGGTGTGCCCAAAAGGCCAGTCCTCATACCTTAGATTTTTAGAGGCTGGGAGGTATTAACTTTCAGAATCGTCTAAGGCCTTGAGGCTCACCTCTACAAATCCAAGGAAGCTAGGAAGCTGAAAAAAGATTTGTCCACAAAATGAGACCTGGGTGGGATCTCCAGACTTCACTTATATTGGAGAATTTACTTTTATTCCCCAACCTTCAGTTTCTTCATCAATAAAATGGAAATAATAACATAACAATACTCTAAAGACTACTGTAAAAAACGATGTTACTTTTTTCCTTCTATACCCTACTCCCCCCTACTCTTAAAGAATGTGAATTTCATCAAAACATGATATCAGTTTTTGTTCAACAAAAACAAGAGAAAAGTTATTTTATTACAATGATAAAAGGCTTTGAAGAAGAAATTTATTTTTGTTTGTTTGACCTTGTTTACCCAAATGAGGGTCTTTTGGCTGATGGATTGATGGTGGCAAGTAAATACTGAAGCTTAAAACCACCTCCTACCTATCCCTGCTCTACCCCCTCCCCCGCCCCTTGAATTTAAAGCTTATTCTTTATAATCCCATCTAAGGTAAAGTTGAAAATGGCAGTGCCTGGGGTGGGGGCATTATTATAGTTGACAGAAAATGTTTAATGTGCATTTAGTAAGATCTTTACAATGACACCATGGCCCCATGCTCCTACCACCTGCCCATCTGTGGTCCCAAGCAGGAAATCACTTAGCTAGAGAAAAGGTGAAAGGGGGATTGATAGTGGCAAGTAAATACTGAAGCTTAAAACCACCTGCTACCTATCCCTGCTCTACCCCCCTCCCCGCCCCCCCAACCATGGCTCTCCACCAAGCCCTGGCCACTTTTGCAGCTGTAGGCTTCCCAAAAGCTATGTCTGTATTCAGACACGTTCCAGGTTCATACTCCTTTTTCAGGCACATTAGCTTGGCTTTAGAGCATGTGAAATCATCATCCAACAGTCCTCAGCTGTCTTCTGAGGTGCCGGGGATTGAGACTGCTGCTTCTCATTGACATGGGTTAAGACATGACTTCTGAGTATGTGGAGGTGGCTTTGTGAGTGTGTGCAGTGCTTGTGTACAGGCACATGAACATATGTGCATGGAAGGGGCAACTGGGATAATATTCAACAGGGATAATTTATTCAAATTTTGGTACCCTTTGAATTTGTTACTGTGATGAGACATTTGAATAGAACAGATAGATGTCCTTATGAGACACAACTGTTATCTGGTATGTGGGATTGCTTGATAATAGAGATATACTTAGAGAGCAGGGTGGGAAGCCCTACCATAACATAGCATAATGCTGAAGCTACACCCCTCTCAATAGGATAGCCTGCTAAAACCACCCAAGATTATGACAACACACTATCCTAAAATACCTGACTACCCGAAAGTTGCATCCCTCATCATTCTTGAGCTATGAACCTGCTTTATGTTTCTTTGGAGCCCTTTTTATTACGTGACCTTATATTATAAGTCATTTGCATTATTGTCTCAATCCTTCATTCCAACCTGCATCAATACCTTTAACCCCTTGACTTTGGGTTTGGCCATATGAACTTAGTGGCCGGTGAAATGAGGAAGAAGTGATGGGGTGCCAGCTAAAAACCTAGGCCTCAAAAGGTTCTTTGCATTTCCACTTGCTCTCACTTGAGCCTCTACCAATGCCTTCGAAGTAACATTCATGGGCTAGCTCACTGGTCATAGGAGAATAGATGAGAACCACCATGGACCCAGAATGCTGGAGCAAACTCAAGTCAGCTAAGCCATAGGTATGTGAGATACGAATAAACAGTTGGTCTATATTTACAGGGTGGTTTGTTATGCATCAGTAACTTATCAATAATTATATTTTTTGCTTGTCATCTGTCTCTCTCTCTGGAATATAAGTTCTACATCTGTCTTTTTGCTGCTGTGTGTTGAGCCTTTAGAAGAGTGTCTAGAATATAGTAGGTGCTCAAACAATTTTTGTTGAAAAGATGAATTAAATGGCTTCTGTACTGAAAAGTGCATGGTGCCGATATGAAACACCCCTCCATGTACTGCCCTACCAGATATACTTCATGATGGTGATGGTTCACTCCTCCCACCTGAAAAGCATTCTGTAACTCTAACAGTCTCTACTCACATGTGGCCATCTAATTCTGCCTATGGCAAGGCAAGGCCTTCTTACAATAGTATAGACCAGGATTAGACATGGTAAGGAACATTCCACAGAGGCTAGTGTGAGCATGCGGTGCTTGGAGATCTTTGGTGAAGGACACTTGGCGTGTGACATCCTTCTGAATTTCCTCAACGTATGAAGAGCCCAGATATCTAAGACTAAGACATAAAATACTCCTTTGGCTTTTGAGGTACTGCACTAATATAGTGTCCTCTGTTAATATGTTTCATACAATACATAACTTCCACATTCACATGAAGAGAGAACCTGGAGTGACCTTTAGGGCATTTCAGTCCAACTTGCCTAACTGTCTTTAAGACTTTGATCCATTCAGAATAGTAAAATTGGGCATTCAGACACCAATTTTATCCTGTGAACTAGAAGCCCCCTCTAGATGTCTCCCTTACCCAAAAGTAGTGACTAGGGTTATTTCCACACAGAGAATCATCTCAGCATCAATTTGGTAAAGCAGTGGTTTTCAAAGTGCGGCTCTTAGACCAGAAGCAGCAATAGTAGCATCACTTGGGAACTTGTTAGAAATGGAAATTCTCAGGTCTCGCTCCAGACTTAATGACTCAGAAATTCAGGGCTTAGGTCCAGCAATCTATGTATTACAAAGTCTTCATATGCATAGCTTGAGAACCATTACTTTATAGATTCCTCCACTACTCACTTATATATATTCATTCATTCATTCATTCATTCAAGAATCATTCATAAAGTGCCTGTTGCATATTAGCCACTGAACTAGACCTCAGGAAAAGAAATGAAAAGGCATGGTTTATGTGCTTTAGAAAATATGACTAATGGAGAGAAAGACATCATTCTATTACAATGTGCTACAGGATGTACTGAGAGAGTCAAGGTAGCCAGAGCTATAGGAGATCAGGATGTGTTCAAAAATAGGGAAAGGGTCCATTGTGATTGATTTCCACGTGTGTCAAAAACCATGATGGAGCTCTACTTGACAGAAGTTGTACTTTTTGTATCTGTTGATGAGCAAATAAATAATAGCAAAAAGCAGGTCACATTCAACACTTTCTCATAACTGAATTTAAAGCTTATTCTTTACAATCCCATCTAAGGTAAGTTGAAAATGGCAGTGCCTGGGGTGGGGGCATTATTATAGTTGACAGAAAATGTTTAATGTGCATTTAGTAAGATCTTTACAATGATACCATGGCCCCCATGCTCCTACCACCTGCCCATCTATGGTCCCAAGCAGGAAACCACTTAGCTAGAGAAAAGGGGAAATGAGGAAAAGGGGACACTTGGGGGAGGGTCAAGTGACCAGAGGAATGGTAGAAAACAAGTCTAGGCAGTTTGAGAGTCCAAATTAGGATCAGCTTAAAAGTCAACATCTGGAGGTTGAACTTTATCCTATTGGCAAAGGAAAATTCATCCAAACTACTTAAACAGGGAATGTTTAATATCTCATTTACTTTTTTAGGAAGATCATTCTGGCTACACGGGAGAATGGATTGCATCAAGGCCAATAACTAAGGAAGAAAGACTTCTTAGAAGACGATTGTATAGACCATATGAAAGGTAACAAGAGCAAGCACTCTTTTTCTTAGATTTCTAACCAGTGATTTGTATAGGAATATAACACAGCAATCTTTCCTGTTGCCTAGCGGTGTCTAGGAAAAAAACATAAGTTTGTATAATAATAGATGAATGCAACATACTTATTAAATTATGGGAGATTAACTTTGAGCTCCAATCCTTATCTCATAAACAGTGGAGTGAACTTCCTCACCTTTGTCTTTGAGCTTGACCATATGGCTTCTTTGGATCATAGAATCAGATGAAGGTGACAGCGTGAAGCTCTGAGCCTGGTCTTAAGAGGTGTCAGGTCTCAAGGTCTCTTACATCCTGCCATCACCATGAAAAGAACATCCTCCGGTTATCCAAGTGGTCCAAGGAGGATGAGAAACATGTGAAGCTGTGCCATATCTACCTACACCTAGATCTGAAGTGAGAAGCAAAGTTTTAACCTAGATTAATTAGCCAAACTCCAGCCAAGGAATGGCTTAGAAAAGAGCTGAAAGCTGAATACTTAAACCCAGCATAGACATGACCAATGTTTAATGTTTACCACAAATCCAAGTCCTTAATAATTTCTCGACTCACCAAATTGTCCTCTCCTTCTACCCACCTAATCCAAGATGGTCTTCCAGTAAATTTCTAGACTTCTTCTTGAAAACTTACTGCAAAGTTACTGAATCTGTCTCTGGTTGCTTTTATCATCCCAGCATAATTGTGAGGCCATCACTTAGCAATTACTTAAGAAATTTATTTACAATGTAAAGCAGATCTGTGAATGTACTGGATAAATATATTTATAATATAATCCTGCCAGTAGCTCTAGTAGATAAAATTGTGCTGCCCTTATAAAAAGCAACCCACCCAGTTAATGATTTCTGTGGTCTTTATGAATAGACCCAGGTCAGGTCCACAATAATGAGCTGAGGAAAGTTAAGCACAGAAAACTACATTTTAATGATTCTGAATGTGTGACAGCTACCAGAATTTAACCAAATGAGCACCAGAAAAGGCAAAACCAGGACTCTTTTGTTTGTTAAGCTGAGCTTTGTGAAGTTAAAATGACTGGTATGCAAGTTCCATGAGGTCAAGGGTGACATCTGTCTTTCTCTCCCTTGGATACCCCTTGCCTACACATTGACTGGCAATGAATGGACACTCAGTAAATACGAGTGGACTGAATGAATGAAAGAATGCAGATGCATAGGAGAGATCCTCTTAGCCCTGAACATCTGCAGCAAAATGAACTACCAAACAACACACCTTTGGTCTCAGCTTATCCATCTCCGAAGCAATGGTTCTCAAAGTGCTATCTTACTACGTGTCCCCATTCAGTCCCAACACTCCACATAGAAATACTAATTCTCTACATTGCTCCTATTTCTATTGTAGAAAACTCAAAAACAAATATGTCTTGACTCATAAAACTCTCTCTTAGCACATGATAGAAAAGAGAAACTCACCAAAGCCCACAAGGCCTTACAAAGCTATCTCCTGCCTCTCTCTCCAAATCCGTTCCATTGCCACTTTCCCCTTTGCTCATTGTGCTCTGCTCTACTCTCAACTGTCAGATATGCCAAGCTCTTCCCTACCCCTGGGCCTTTACACATTCTAGTCACTCTATCTAGAATGCTCTTTCCTCCACTGCCAGGTCATTCTCATCCTCTCAGAAACTGTATATATGGCTTCTGTAAAGAAGGAGCCATCCCTCACCAGCTCATCCTTCATCAGCTCATTTTCTTATTTTTTCCTCCATGGCATTTTCTATCATTTTGTTTATTATTTGCTTCTCTCTATGTTGGTCTTGCTCACTAGAATATGAGTTTCGTGATGGCAACTAAATATATATATTTATTAATCATTGTCCTCTGGGACATAGAACCATGTCTGGTCCATGACAGGCACTCAATAATTTATTCTTTTAATGAACAAATGGATGATCCTATGGCTAATGATCCTATGGACTAGTGGCTCTCTAGATGCATTCATCTCATTAGCAATACCAAGCAGTGACTACATGGCTAATGGCTAGAGAAAACTGACAGGGAACCACTATGAGAAATTATGGCCAGGATTAAGTATACTCAAAGCCTTATGTTGTATAAAACAGAAGACCAAGGAGCCAGGGGCCCTGTGGGTTGGTCAAGTAAACTACATTCTATTCTCTGTGCCAAGATCAAGCTCATATGGGGTATGGAGCATGCCCTAGGTGAATTGAGGACCCAGTTTTCCCAAGGTGAATCAGGAGAGGCTGAGGTGAGCTAGGGCACACGTGAGTGAGAGATGGTAGAGTATTTTCAACACCATTTTTTTCTTATTTGACAGGCCAGGAATTCATCTAAAGCCTTCAAAGTGCCAGGTTCTTGTACATGTAATGAATCTATTGATTCACTTTTTGTCCCCAGGGGACTCGGAGGACCACAGAATGTCAAGAGAGAAGACAAAGAATTCTCGTTGGTTGTCATGGAGCCTGATGAGTGAAGAGACAGGTCTTAGCATATTTCCAGAAGATGCTCGTGACCCAGTTATTATTCTTTGAGGGGCAAATAGTAATTTATTTTAGGACTTACCTACTTTATTGCTCTCAGCTAACACACCCATAAATCATCTCTCTCTTAATGAAGAAAGTAGAACAGGACAACTATTCATTCACTCACTCATTCATTCAGCAATTGTTTTGCTAACAGCAAGATATAATAAAAGAGAAGTATTTTTTTCTGTAACCAACTTAAGTAATTGATGTTGAGATTGCCAATCTCCTCCAACTCCCCAGTCTGACTTCCGTATTGTTGCCAGAGCAATTTTTATTTAAAGCAATAAATATTAAGTATCTTTTATAATATAGCCATTATTTTACTCAGCAGTGAATAAAAGCAACTTCATTCCTGGGGTTCCTTCCTGTATCTGTTCCCCATGCCTTTAAGTCTAAATCCCTAACTTGGTGCTCAGTACCATACATTAAGATTCTATGCAGCTGCTCTATTTGCTGTTTTATCTCCCCCAACAAAGTTCAAGTACCAGCCATATAGAACATGTTACCATTCATCCCACCTCATGGCAGGCTGTTTCATTCCACAGGACCTTTGTGCATGCTACTTTCTAGAATTTCTCTTCCACAGGCCAAGGTCCACTCAGTGGGCCGCAGCTCAGCATTAAGTACCAACCACTTCAAATGCCACTTACTCCAGGGAGTCACCCCAATACAACTAGCCAGGGTTAGGTGCACTGAAAATACGTCGTTATTCCTTCACTGGAGTTTTTCACTGGATTATCATCTGCTTGAGATAAGGAACCAAGTCTTATTCTCACCCACATCTTCAATAAACCCAGTGCCAAGCACATGTAGGACCTCAAAATAACATCTATATATCGATGCATGCATGTATGAAAAGTAATCATGGGAGCTATGATGTTTATTAAGTAGCAGGCACTTTCTCAAGTGTTTTACACTCATATTTTTCTTATTGAATCCTAAATAGTTCCAGAAATATGAGTATTCCTCTTTACTGGTGACCAATGATAGGCAAACCTTGTCAGGGTTGAAAGAGGAGAAAGCATTGATCTGGGAGCCTGAGCACCTGGGTCCTACGTGAGTCTCTACAGCCTATTTGTGCTGTAATGGAGAATAGATCTGTATTCTAAAAGCCTTTGTTTCTTTCAGGTTAATAAGCAAAGCCTTTGGAATCAGACAGACTAGGTTTATGTTCTACTCTGCCACTTACTAGAACAGGCTTATGCAAGCTTGAAGGAGGGGATATGCCATGCAAAGCAATAATGTCACTAACAGGTAGTATAATTGGGCACTTATCCTGGGCATCTTACAGATACTATACTTCTCAATCCTCAGAAAGTGAATATCACTATTATTATCATAAAATACTGTTGCTATGCTCACAATACCTAAAAGGTTGGGCGGGCAGCCCATTATCACTCAGCACTAATCAAGAAAACAGAGTCTACAGGATAATAACTCATTCATTCTTTCATTTATCTGTTCAGTCACTCAAACATTAAAAAGCATTGATTGCGCCACTTTCCTATACCAAGCACTGTTCCACGAAATAAACTGGAAATACAATAGTGAATGAAACAGACAAAAAACCCAGAACTTGAGTTCTACTAGGGTTGCAGAGAGTGGGGTAATGGGGAACAAACAACATTAAGGTATAAGGTAAGGTTAAATGGTGGCAAGTATTCTTGTGAAACAGGCAGGAAAGGAGGAGCGAGCATGAGAAGAGACTTAGAATTCCATAATTGCTAATATTAGTTTCATGATTACTCCGTGCTAGCTATCATTCTAAGCATTTTGCATGTATGCATTCATTTAATTCTTCCAGACACCCTAGAAGGTATTATTAGAATCTTGTTATAGATGAGACAATGAGGCACAGAGAGGTTAGTTGCCTTTCACAAGGTCCAACAGATAACAAGGGGGAGAGCCAGGACTTGACCCCAAGTGGTCTGGTTCCTGAAGTCATTCCCTTAGCCAACCAATAGTCTTGATACAGGGTAGCTTAGATGGCCTAGAATCCTTTAGATGCCTGTTCAGAAGCCCCCTTCTTTTGTTTTTTCTCCCTTCTTCCTTAGCCCTCCCCCTATTTCTTCCTCCCAAGCTTCCAGCTTCATTCAGTTGCTCGAAGACCATTAGTTCCAATCTCCTCCTGCAGAGTTGCCTTGACCTTGGATTTTCATGTCCAGAGTGGAATACCTACAAACCAACCGATGTCCTCTTACAGTCATTGAACCTTGTCACATCACAACTAGATAGGAAGCTAAGCTAAAATTTTCATCTCTCTCATGGTTGAGAATGAGGGTGAATGAAAATGATCAGAGTGACAGAAAATCCCATTCTGTCATCACTGCCATTTTATCAATTAAAAAAAAAAACTGACTATAGAAATAACTAAAGGAGCTGAGCTGGGATTTGAATTCAGGGCTGTTTGAACCTGAATCCTGTAACCACTAGACTCATGTTAATTTAAAAGAAAAAATATATATATTGCTCTATGCCAGGCAGAAAATGGGCATTTAATTAAAAACTGGCTTGAAAAATGAAAGGATGGATCATTTACTGCATAAAAGGCCCAAAGAAATGGGCAGATGTATACAGGCATGAGAGCCAAATAAAATAATAAAGGCATCGTGTGCATGAAAGTAGAATAAGGACCAACACGATCTGTTTGACAAGCAGCTTTGGAAATACCTGGAACCAGTCTTCATTAATATTGTTATAAACACAAGTTTGTAATCTTTTAGCCAGGCAGATTTAGCCTTGTTTTTCAACTATAGTTTTGTAAGGGTTTCTTGTAGGCCTTTTCTTTTTATAGACAAGGACAAGTGTGTTTAGGGAGCATAATTTGGGGTAGGCACCTGGTCAAGCTGAGACCAGCTGAAACTAGCACCTGGGGAGGGAAGAATGCACTCTTGGGAGAGGCAGAAATGCAGAGGTGGCAAGAAAGGGAATTGTGCTGCTAATCCCTCACACTACGACTTTCCAGTCTAATCACCTAATAGCAGGGCACATAATTGGCAGAAAAGATTGCCCTGCCCTTTACACATGTGTCTGCAATTACTTTTCAAACTGGGGCGATAAGTGGCATGATTGGTTTCCTTATGACGCTCCTGGAAGACAGGGGGCCTTTCTCTCCAAGCTGTGGTCAGTGCTGTGGGTGATGAGTGGAAGAGCCTCCTCACAAACGTACATCTCCCATCACTGATGAATAAATCCCTAACCCCCTATAGGGTCTGACCTCATCTCCTCCCCCCTCCCACACTCTGCTTCACACTGGCTTCATGGCTGTGCTCCATCGCTCCAGACGTTCTTGTCCTGGTTTTATATTTGCCGCACCTTCTTCCCATATTTCCTCATACTTTGTTGAGGCCTCGTCTCATGTATCACTCTTCAGAAGACTTCCATGAAGATCCTTATTTAAAATTTCTTTCTTCTACTCCATAGTCCTGAATCACATCTCTCGTTCCTCTGTTTAATTTTCTTATCAGCGGTCCCCAACCTTTTTGGCACCAGGGACTGGTGCTCATATAATAATCTAATGCCTGACGATCTAAACTGGATCTGAGGCAGTGATGCTAGCCCTGGGGAGAGGCTGAAAATACAGATGGAGCTTCACTCGCTCCCTTGGCCTGCAACTCACCCTTTGCTGTGCCGCCTGGCTCTAGTATGAATCTGCAGCAGGGACTGGAGACCCCTGCTTTATATCACTACCACGTTATGATGCCATGTATTACTTATGTCTGTTTATTTACTTGTTTATTGTCTGTTTCTGAACTGAGATGGAAATTCTATGAGGAAGACCTGTGTCTTGATCATTACTGCATCCCCAATGCCCAGAAGAGAGCCCATGACAATGTGAATGTGCAAAAAATATTAGTGAAAAAAGTGGTTTGCCAACTGCACCACACATGGACAGACAATGCAAATGTTCCATGTGCCACACAATGGTATGTGTGCTTTATGAGTATAATAAACAGCATTTGAGTAAAATTTAAAAGCATGCCCTCTAAAGATCCATGGGGCCTGGCTTTACATCCCAGTTCTGTCATTTAGAAACTGTGTCCCTGGACCACTCTTGTACCAACCTGAGCCCCAGTTTCATCATTACTAAATTGGGAATGAAACTAAAAGCTTGAATTAAATGAGACTATGCTTGTACAGCACATTACCCTGTACCTGGCACATAAAGGATTATAGCTAATAGCTGTAATCCTTTAATAATAAGATAGTGGTGTTTCTATTATAAATAATAACAGATAGTGGTGTTTCTGCTCATACTATGAAGAGGAAAAGAGAAGGGGGACAGAGCACCTGCTACATTGCTGGTATCCTGCTAGTTAATTTTACCATAGCAATCTTCTGAAGTAGGTATGAATATCCATGGTTTCTAGATGAGGAAACCAAATGGATTGCTCAGCATCACCCAGTTTCTAAGTGACAGAAACCTTAAAGTCAGGTTCTCTGCTTTTTCATCACACCAGATTGCTTCTCTAGAAAATAAAAACAGATCACAGAAAATAAATAGTACATGGACACAAGCAGCCCTGGGGCATGGACAATTTAGTTTGAGACTCAGTTCAAATTCTCCCAAGTCCTTCTCCATGGCAGCTCCAATAGAGAAAGATAACCCTTCGGTAGGGTTGCCAGATAAAATATGGGATGCCCAGTTAAATTTGCATTTCAGATAAATAATTTTTTAGTATACCACAATTATTGCATTGCATACTTATAATTTTCTCTTCCTCTCTCTCTCTTCCACCCCTCTTCCTTTTGTGTGTGTATGTGTGTGTTCAAATGTGGCAATTTTATAGCCTTGTATTTCTTATAACCCCTCAGTGTGTCCATGGTTATGAGCTAACCAGTGCTCCCTACCAGGGGAGAAATTTGTAGAAGATAATTTGGAGTATCTGTCCATTTCACCACCCTCCTATCTGATACGGCTCTACTTCACTTACAAGGGTAGGGCCCCTACTGTCATGCTATCCTACCCTGCCTGCTTGGGAAAGATCTAGAACTACTCTTGCTAATCCAATTCTCTCTCTTGAGAATTCAAACCAAGAAACATAGAGAGTGGAAGATGGGAACTAAACAAGTCAACATGCCTTGGAACTATTCAATAAATTTCTTTTTTTTTTTTCTTGTTTTCAGATCTTGGTTTTGCTTTGCTTTGGTTGACTTGTTTTGTCTAAAGTGGGATTTTTGCTCTTGTAAACAAATTACTCTTGACTAGGCCATATATCTCTCATGGTCATTTTATTTGCCCATGAGAAATGTAAAAATCACCAATATTTTTGAGTGCCTGGATAAAAGTATTATTATTGTCTTTTTAAAAATCTGGTATTTATTTCTCAATTCCTTGCATTTTACTGTAAATCAGAAAAAAAAATCCTAGAGAGAGGCCCACCTAAGTTTCGTCAGCTTTGAAGGACACCTTCCATCTAGTCTTCACACACCATCAGGGTGGCACAGGTGCATGCGTGGGAAAGGGAAGAAAACTGCCTTCTCTAAAGCAAAGTAAAAACCCCATGTTAGGCTGCCTGGTGTGGATCTCTCATAGCAAGGGCCAAACTATTTTAATGCCTGACATCCACGGCCTAATCCTGGCCCAGTCAATAAATTTCTTTATAAAACCCCAGAGTGGAAAAGTGCTAACAGAGCTCTCTTATCCCCAAAATTTTGGAAAATAATTCCTAAGCATTCCAGATGGAGCAAGGAATTGCTTATTCCAGTCATAGAGGTTTACAGTCCCTCTAAAAATATCTAATCAGCTGTGTTTGCAACAACTGTCAAGTCCTTCTCACTTGGCCCCTAGCCCTGGCCCTGGCCCTGGCCACCCCAGCTCTACCCAGCTCCTGGTCCTTATGGTCTGGCTTTTATTTCTGTCCTCAGGCTGATGACAATCCACAGTCAACTGAACTTCATGTCACATATTCAGAAACTAAAAAATCTCAACTAACAAGGGAGCCAGAGTGTTTCACTCCATTCAGCCCACACTTTGACCCCTTATAGATCTTCAAAGCTTTACTCTCTTGGAAAAGGCTAGAACCCATTAGAGACACTGCATGTTTCACTAGACAAAAATAGTGACTTCTTTCAAAGGTATGTTATCTGTATGCTTTTCAAAAAGCCTTTTTGAAGTTTGCTAACTTATGACAAGGGCCACCTTCCTCCCAGCTGCCGAGCACCATCAAGCTTCATCTCCCCCCGCCCAATGCATGTCACAAGATCCACCCATCCCTGACAGCCACAAGGCAATGTCCACAGGAGCCTTCTGTTGTATTCATGATTTTTTTTAAAGCCTGTAACGATGTATTAAGGATCTGCAGAGTGGTAGTTCCCAGGCCTCTAAATAGTGAGTACAGTAGTCCTCCCTTACCTGAAGTTTTGCTTTCTGTAGTTTCAATTAGTCGTGGTTAACTATGGTTCAAAAATATTAAATGGAAAATTCCAGATATAAACTATTCATAAATTTTAAATTGTATACCATTCTGAGTAGTGTGATAAAATCTCACATCAATCTATGCCATTCTAATGAGGACGTGAATCATCCCTTTTACAGCATATCCATACTGTATATGCTACCCACTCATTAGTGATTTAGTAACTGTCTTGGTTATCAGATCAGTTATCAGATATTTTGAGTGACAGTGAGAATGAGAGAGATACAGAGACAAAGAGAGAAAAAGAGACTACATTCATATAACTTTTATTATATTGTTATAATTATTCTATTTTATTATTAGTTATTGCTGTTCCTTTCTTATTTTACCTAATTTATAAACTAAACTTTATGTATAGAAAAAATATGGTATGCATAGAGTTCCTTACTGGCCGTGGTTTCAGGCAACCACTGGAGGTCTTGGAGCATATCCTCTGTGGATAAGGGTCTGTTTTTCTGCAAGAATTTTTTGATTAAAAGCAAAAATTGGCTTCTCTAGTTTTGACCTTCAGTATTTCCTGGCACCAAGATTTTACCCACTGTATAAGTTACCTACTGCTGCCTCAAAATTCTATGGTTTATAACAACAGAAAACATTTATCATCACTCAGAGTTTATATGGCTCAGGAACTCAGGAGCAGCCTAGCTGTGCAATTCTGACTTGAGAATCTTTACTGGTGGCCAAGAGATTCATCGGGACCATCTGAAGTCTTGACTGGGGTTGGAGAATCTTCTTTCAAAGTGGCTTTTCTTCATGTGGCAGGCAAATGTGTGGTAGCTGTTGGCTGGAGGCCCCAGTTCTTCTTCAGCCAGACCTCTCCACAGGGCTGCTTGAGCTTCCTCATGTCATGGTGACTGGCTTCCCCCGCTGTGATATCCAAGAGGCCAGGGTGAAAGCTGCAATGCCTTTTATGACCTAGCCTCAGAATTCACAAACAGTAACCACTGCCATGCTTTATTGGCCTTCTGAGTCATTGTGGGGAGAGATTACACAAGATTTTACCAGGAACTCAGATGGCTGGGGACCATCATGGAGGCTGGCTTCCACATTTACTATCTGATCCTTCCCACCCTTCCTGCTTCTGGCCACCAATCCTATTTAAGTCCCTGGACACCCACCTGTCTGGACACTTATCCATTATGCTTAAGTCACCAACATTTAAAATTATTTAAAATGTTATTATTTATTAGGACAGAGCTCATCTCTTAAAACTATATATGTACATATAATGGAGAATCAACAAATGCCACATTGTTGCCTGCTTATGAGAGAAAAGATGGGGCTGCTTTGGTTGACCATAAGCTCAGATAGTCTGAAGTGAAACATGATTGACAAAAACACCTAGACAAACAAATAGCCATTGCAATTCTAGGCTATATTAATGTATGTAGAGTATGTTTGTCAAAGAAGGTGATAATCATGCTGATGCCTGAAATAGGGTAGACCAGAACTTTGAGCTTATGTTTTATATTATACTAGAGTAGATTCAGAGATGAAGGAGCAGAGGTGAAATCCAAATCAAAATCACAATAAAGATACCAACCATTTTATAATCATTACTATGGCCAGAATGTCCGTGGCCCCACTCCCAAGTAATATGCCCAAGGTAATAGTATTAGGAGGTGGGGCCTTTGGGAGATGATTAGGCCATGAGGGTAGAGTCCTCATGAATGGGATTAGTGCCCTTATAAAAGAGACCCCACAGAGCTCCCTCATCCCTTCTGCAACATGAGGACATAACAAGAAGTCTGTGACCCAGAAGAAGACACTCACTCTACCATGCTGGTACCCTGATTTCAGACTTCCAGCCTCCAGAGCTGTAATAGATAAATTTCTGTTGTTTGCAAGCCACTTAGTCTGTTGCATTTTGTTACAGCAGCTGGGATGAACTAAGATAATCATTATCTCCACTGTATTTTATGATCTGTTTTCTTACCATCTATCAATTCACTCAGGCTTCCCTTTCCACATTATCCAGGTTTTATCCCTCCTTTGATTGATGATACTGCACTTGAGTACAGCACTTTACAGTTTACATGCAGTGTTTATACATCTTCCTATTATCCTATCAAGTTAGGTTAGCCTTGTTCTCTGGAGCCCCATGGAAAAGCAACCAACAGTGGGCACTTTGGAACACAGAGAAAACTATATATTTGTTTCTTGATCCAAGGAAGACTATTTTAACATGTGTAGTAGTGCAGCCTTATGAAACAGGAAGAAACGTTTACAAGTTCACACTAACAGAAGAAAAAGCCCACAAAGTTTGAGTCATGCATCCATGGCTTCACCTCATGTTGTTGGCAAAGCCAGAAACAGTAATCCAACTATTGGGACTCCAAGTGCTTTTTCCCCTTTGCACCATCACAAAAACGTTCTCCTTTGGTTGAGGTAGAAAACATAGGACAGCAAGGAAAGTGCTTTCTCCTGTCACCGCAGCTTGGGAGCTCCATGATAGCACCCCTCACCAGCTCCCAAGAGCTGAACTCAACAATGGTTTACATTTATCAGTCCCCATTCATCTCCCTGCCTCCTTGTGACATTATTTATGGAAAATACAGGCACCCAGGAAGGGTAAAAGCTAGAATCAGGAGAATGCACACATACCCTTTGCTGTCGTTAGCAGCTTTCCTTTCCATTTCTAATAAACACTGTGCTTGAAAGTGTAAAATAGTGGAGCACAAGGACAAAGCAAATATCTATTTTATTTGTGTGACAAGGACTCATGGAAAAAGCCAGCTTTGGCACAACAACACAGCTTTTCTCCCCATTACATGAGCAAGAAAATCCACGAGAGTATATGGGAAAGACACAGCGGGTTATTTGGAGCATGGAAACCTTTAGGGAACAGACGCCGACAGGTACGACCAGAGCAGAGGGCCAAGAGGGATATCAGGGGGTTTCTGAATTTGAGCAAAACAGACCACAGAGACTCAGGACAGAGAAGGAAAAGGCAAGGGGAGTGGGGCAGGAAAAGCAGCTCACTGAAAATGACCCTAAATTCTAAATTACAAGTGGCTTTGTCCTTCCCTACCCCTATGATGCCAAGTGGCAACTTCCCACCTGCTAACACATAATTGCAAAGGGCTAATGACTGGGGTCAGCAATTAAAGATGCCTCTTCTATCAACATGGAGGAAGAAAAAGAGAGGTCACAGAAACTTTCCTGCTGGGTCACTGGGGCCTCAGATCCCAAGTTAAGACTCCTGAAGAGGCCTCCTGAAGATAGTAGGGGTGTCTACTTCTATCACCCCATTCCCTCTCCTCAAGCCTACAAAGAAGACCCTAGGTCAACAGAGCCATGAGAGTGGCTCAGGTCTGTTAGAATAAGTCAGCATTTCTCAAAGCTTAATGAGCCACCTGGGAACAGATTCAAAATGAAGTGAGAGAAGGACCTGAAATGGTCTAAAGTTCTGCATTTTTAGCAAGTTCCCCAGTGATGCTGACCCTGCTGGTCTACAGACCACACTTTGAAAAGCGAGGCCACAAGTTTCAGTTTTCTCTACTGTAAAATAGAGTTGGTTGATAATGGTTAGTTATTAATAATGGTTAATGGTTACAATGGGTATACAGTTATCATACCATCCTCACCCTTTCATCATCAGAAGTAACTAAAAAACTGATTCTAAAACTGATATGTAACCTGTAAGGCATTCTATATAGGTAATTATTAGTCCTGAATGGCCTCAGTATATCATCCAAATGCACCTGAAATCCAGAGAAATGTGATCTAAACAAGCAACGGTTGGGGGAGAGGGTGGGCCACCAGGATATCCAGGTGATGTTTCTCTCTTGTAATTAGGGATGGCAGGGAGGAAATTCATTTCTATGATCCTGTGTCCAAATCTATTTCTCTTTTTCCCTCTTACTATTATTGTGATGGAACCAAAATTTATTCACCTATAGGGATTCACCAACTTCCCCATTCCTCAACTCAAGACAGAGGTTTCAAGTATTAAAGATGACAGAACAGGGATGCTATGGGTAAGAAAGGGTGTCCTGGGCTATGAGAGTGAGAGGCTCGTGAATGTTTCACACCAGGAGAGAAGAACAGTGTAATCACAGTTGACTTGGATTAGATATGTGGGTAGGGTCCAATGTGACCTCTAGCTCCTCAACACTCACCATGCCAAGCATGTTGGCAAATTCGTACTGCTGAAAACTGCAACAGCTACTCTGCTGACGTCATTCTCTGTTGTGGTGTGCTCACTCCTGAAGTACACAGTGCAGGCCAGGAAGTTGATGCCCCCAAGTGTAGCCACCAAATACTCACTGAAAGATTTGATGAATAACTACTTCAGGTGAGGGAACTGGAAGGTGTGGCCTCAGAGCTCCAAGAGGCTCCCAGTGGGATTGAGCCCCAGTTGCCCATAGAGAAAACCAGTTTGTTAACATACCCAAAATAACATCTTTCCTTCCCTGTTGTGTGAGTTTCCTGGGTCTGCTGTAACAAATTATCATAAACTTTGTGGGTTAAAAAAAAAAAAAAAAAACAAATTTATTCTCTTACTCTTCGGGAGGCCAAAAGCCCAAGATCAAGGTAGTAGCAGGGACATGCTTGCTCCAGAGACTCTAGGGGAGAAGTTTTCCAGCCTCTGGTGGCCACTAGGATTCCTTGATTTGTGGTCTCATCATTCCAATCTCTGCCTCGGAGACTACATTGCCTTCTGCTCTGTGTGTATGTGTCAAATTCCCTCTGCCTCCTTCTTATAATCCAATATCATCTGCCCATCTCAAGAACTTTAACAATCACATGCAATGCCTTTGCCACATAACTTAATATCTATAGGTTCCAGAGAGATTAGGACATGGAAATGTGCTGGGTGCCACTTTTCAGCTACCACGCCTGTGTCTCCCGGCTATCTCCCCCTACTGGAATTTCTGGGATCATTTCCCAAACAAAATCCTAACACTCAAATCCTAGTCTCAGGTTCTGCCTCTAGAGAAACCCAAACCAAGACTACTCCCTCAGCTGTTTGAGAACATGTAGAAAAATTAGAATTTCTATCTGTACTTGACTTTTTAAAATACAAACTTGCCATGAGACTAGAATACATGAACCAGAGCTTTATGATGGTTCTTGCAATGAAAGACAAATCCTTCCTCATAGCAAAAATTTGTCCCTCTGGTTCCACTACAGACTCTGGTCCCTTCCACTGTCTCAGGATCTAAGTTGTAGTTGTGCTCTCCCCACTGCCCTGGTGGTCAGCCTCCCCCATTTCATTGCCTCTGTCTCATCTACAGCAACACCCTCCAGCCTTTCTCATCATAGAAAGAAGATTTCCCCTCCAGGCAATTGGACTCAGGCAATTGTGTAGTGGCCTAGATGAGCATCATAAAAGCTGATAATCTGCTAAGCACTTTCTCTGCTTATTATATAGGTCCTCACCTTTTAGAGTAGTATTTTTTTCTACAATCTCCATCATATACATAGGAAAACTGAGTCTTTCAGAGATTAAGAAATTAACTTATGGTCTCACAACTAAGAAGTAACAGAGCAAACATTCCAAGCAAGGGTGATGGACTTCTGATCACTCTTCTACACACTGCTTCAATTATAACTATAGGATCAGCTCCAAGCCTACACCATGGCCACCTCGGATAATGCTGAGGAGTTTAGGCTCAACTAGTCAGAAACTGTGCTCTTTGCTCACTGTCATCCTGCCCTCTCACCCCCAGTTACCTCCCAGGGCCTTGCTGTTTCTCTAAGCTGCCTTTGACTGTTTTCTGGAAAATGACACCAAGGCTGAGTGACAGTAACAGGAAACTCAGATCTCTGCCAGAAAGAGAAAAAGGAGGCCTGATTCCAGCAAGGAGTGTCTACGCCCCTCTTGGCGAGAATCTGAGAGCCAGCACCTTATTATGCTGTGAGAGTACGCACAGGCCTCTTCAAGCCCATTCATCATTGTTCTGGAAAGTCCACGCTTTGACACGGTAGTCTTGGCAATTTTTTCCCACCGCTCCCAGCTTCGGCAATCTGGAAAGCGGAGCAATGGATAATCAGTCTCTCCTTCATTAGGGTGAATAGGAAAGATTCTCCTGAGAATGTAGCTTCCCAGTATAGGTGAGCAAAAGAGCAAGCTGAGGCTTTTTAATGGAAGGGCTGGCTCATTGAGATCTGTCTCCAAACGGAGGCCAGGTGAAGATGAATGGTGTTGCAGCATGAAGCACTGGGAGTGTCCTTCTGCTTGGATTTCAAGAGAGTCAGGGATGGTCTGGGGCTGGGACTGGGCCATGCATGGAGAGTTCAGTCACTCAGGAGTGTCGAGAAAGCAACCACTGCTTTCCAGAGACAGTCAGGAGAGGTAGGAGTCTGAGTCTGCTTGGAGAAAGGGCAGCCAGCAAGGCTAATGACCTGCTCAGCTGAAAACTCAGTACAGCTCTTAGGCATGAGGCACACAAGCTCTGGAGTCCCCTAACCTGGGCTCCATTCCAGACTTCCCAACTCTTCCAGCTGTGCAATCTTCAGTGTACTACTTATCTATTCGGAGCCTAGATTTCCTCAACAGTGAAATGAATATGATAGATATCAGTGACTTTTTGAGGTTAAAATAGGATAGAGTGCGTAAAATGCCTGCCACATAGTAAGTCTTCAGTAAATGCTAGTAGTCAGTCTCATCATCGATAGAATGTAAGGCTCAAAAATGGAGATACTTGCTTGACCTTAGGGATGGGAAGAACATGTTCATGTCCTCAAACAGTCCATTATGTCCACCAAGGCCTTGGAGGCATGGGAAAGTGGAGGGCTTTTATTACGAAACTAAAAAAATAAAATATAATAAACCACATTAATATAACACTATCTAACAAATAAACCCCAAAATGCTAGTGGCTTAACAAAATGGAAGTTTAGTTTTTGGTCATGTAATAGGTCACAGTAGGTGTTCCTGAGTGGAGGGCAATTCTACCAACTTTAACCTGTGGCCCTAGTATTGCCCTTTGTGAGGACACCTGGCTGGAGGAAAGGGAGAAAGTATGGGGAATACATGTGAGAAGTGTGCATCTAGCAGGCCCCGGAGTTGAGCAGATCACATCAGCTTGCGTTCTATTGGCTAGAACTCAGTCACATGATCCCATTCAGCTATAAGGAAGGCTGGGAAATATCTGTGCACTCAGGAGAAAAAGGAAATGAGTTTTGGTGAACACATTTAATGATTAAAAAATAACAATTAAAGTGTCTCTTCTCAAGAGGCCAGCCGCAGTCTTAGAGACTCATCATTAAGGAGGGCTTTGGAGGGATTTGGGGTGGAAAGACATTGCTGAGCCCCTCTGTCCTAGAATTCATCACAATCATTTGACTGCCAGCCAATTCATTCTCTTTTGACCTGCCTTTAGATTCCAAGTCCATGTACAAAGCAGGAAAAATAATGTAGTGCATATCCTTTCCTGAAAGAGTAGCATAGCCAACATATGCCATTAAACAGAGATGAAGGAGCTGACCTCAGTTTTCTTAAGGATGAAGGAAGAAAGAGGATTCCAGCGTCAAAGACCGAGCTTTAAGAAACTCTCATAAGCACAAAGAATCCTCAGTCTTCACTGTGAAGGCATAAGGCGCCACATGTCCCATTATTTTGGGCAAGCTGACCAAACCGGTCTGGCTTTGAGACCTTGCTGCTGCTGGACTCTCAGCTATCTTGATGGCTGGGAAAATATGAATCAATCCTCGAATGACTGATTGTTTGCCATATTGTCATAGCTTCAAACAATAATATGATCATGGTTTGATCTCTTGGGAACAAGGGTTTTAACTAACAACTCATTGACTTTAAAAAAGGACATATTAATAATTATGCCATGCAATCCAATCATAAGCCATCATTCAAATTATTTGAGGGTCATCTGATCAACTTTCAACTACCTGACTAGGTCACTATGTGGTCAGTGCCATACAGGTATTCCATGGATAGTAGAAGAGTCACTCTAGTCCCTTCTAGAAAATAACTATATCTGGTGACCAAGTAATGGAGATAAAAAAAAAAATAGCCCAGAGCATAACAATTTTGGTAATCAATACAAAAGGTTTTCTCTAAATTTCAACTGAGAACTATTGCACAGACGTGACATTGATCTCACTGTGTTTCAGTTTTCCCCTCTGAAAAACAGCAATGTTAGTATCCCTCCCTATATAGATTAGCTTATTTTATGGTAAATATCATTCCCTTTTCCTAACCCTCATGGGAGGAGTGCGCTCCCTGCCCCATGGATATTTAACTTAATCATATGGCTTGCTTTGGCCATTGAAATGTGGATGAAAGCAGCAGTGTACCACTTCTGAATATAGGCCATAAGGATATTGTGTCATCCCATTCACCACTCTGAGTGCTTCTAACTTTATTATGAGAAGATTTGTCCCCACCCACAATAGCTGCTACCCCTTCATCCTGAGCCGAAGAATGAGAAAATATATTGAGCAGAGCCACCTGAGCCAATCCTATCTGCCCCATGGGTATATGCAGAAACACACACACACACACACACACACACACACACATATTATTATATGCCACTGAGTTTGGGGATGGCTTGTTACACAGCATTATGGTGGCAATGCCTATCTGGTAGATTCTCCATATGGCAAGAAAATAGCAGCATGAACCATTTGTAACATGAGACAACTTACATATAAAATAATCAAGCAATTATCATGAGTTTCTTAGAAGCCCTAGTATTAGATCAGGTCTTTGAAATAGAGCTCCTGTTGGTGTATATCCATATATCAGGTACCAAGAAACTTGCTCTCCTTTCCACAGTTTTGCAACACATACCCAGCATGTGGAATGGGAACTTTGAGCTTATTCTGTTCTTCATTTATAAAATTTATCATTTAATGTCTTTGAAGTCAGGTTAGCCACACAAATCCTGTTTTTGATAGTGTAAATTTCCTCTTTTCCAAGGAAGGCAGAGATAACTGCTCCAGCACAGATGGAGGACATTTCTTCAGGGAAGGAAAGCAGCAGTTAGGTTGGTTAATGCCTCCCCTGGTGAGCCATTGTATTCTTGTTTGGGGCTTCCAGACCCTCATTTTGGATACAGTGAGACTCTTCAACTGAGATTTATAGCGGAGAAATAGTCAATAAGAACAAATGAATCAATCTGGGAAGCCATCTTGCCTTCCGCATAGTACACTTCTTTCTGCTTCTCCCAAGTATTTACCCTTTTCTTACAATCATTATTTATCCGATGAACCCATATTAAAGCACTTTCATGGGTATACTCAGACATAGGGAATCATAGTACACATGTTGACATGACTGCTGCCTTTGCTTAAATATGTGATTTTATTTATCTATTTAAGAAAGCATCACATCTTTCCATTATGAATAAGTGCTAGGGAATATCAGTTTGGGTCTGGTAACATTCTATATTGTGGAGGGCAGTTTGTAACTCAAAAATCTCCTTAGTTATTTATTCTCCACTGTAACTTTCTAGCAGGGTTTTTTGTTTTTTGTTTTTTGTTTTTTGTTGTTGTTTTTTTCCTGGCTGAGTTCTAGACAAGAGGGAGTGATGCTAATATTAGGAAATTCTACATGGAATGGTGCCACTTCCCCTCCCCAGACTTTGCTCTCCTCAAGCTACACTTCTTTCCTAGGCAACCTCATCCATTCCCATGGCTTTAAGTATCATCTTCACACTGACAACTCTTACATTTAGACCTCTACCCCAGAACACTCTCCTGAGCCCCAAATTCATAAAAAAGTGTCTATTTGATGCCTCCAATTTAATGGTTTACAGATATTTCAGACACAATACACCCAAATGGAATTCTTGATTCACTCTCCCTCAACATATAGACACCAAACTCCAACACTGATTTACCCCCAACCATTCTCAATAAATAACATTTTCATCTTTTCAGGGACTTAAGTCAGGAATCTAAGAGCCATCTGTACCCCTCTGTCTCTCTCAGCTCCTATAGCCAATTTCTTACATACTAAGTTCTATGGAGTCTATTTTCAAAACATGTGGAGATTCCATAGCTTCTCTCCACCATTACCACCGTAAGTCAAGCACCATTAACTCTTCACTGGACTCTTGCAAACTCTTATATTTGGCCTTTCTCATTCCATTCTCCACATAATCAGCCAGTGATTTTTTCAAAATGTAAGTCAGGCCATACCATAGCTCTCTTCAAAACCCTCTAGTGACTTCCTGCTGTAAAACATTACCACAAACTTAGTGGCTTAAAGCAACACAAATTGTTTATCTTACAGTTCTGGAGATCAGAAGTTTGAAATAGGTCTCATGAGCTAAAATCAAAATGTCAACAGAGCCAGTTCTTTCCTGGAGACTCCAGATGAGGACCTGCTCCTTGTCTTTTCTAGCTTCTAGAGGCCACCTACATTCCTTGGGGCAGGGCCTTGCATCACCTCAGCCTATGCTTCTGTCCTCACATCTCCATAACTTACTCTGACCCACCTGCCTCCTTCTTATAAGGACCCTTGTGATTACATTGGGCCCATCTTGATAATCTAAAATAATCTCTCCCATCTCAAAATTCATATCTTAATCACATCTGCAAAGTCTCTTTTGCCATACAAAGCAACATACTCAACAGGCTCTGGTGATTAGGACAGGGCCATCTTTGGGGGCCCATTATTCTGTTTACCACACTTAGATCCCATCTATGACAAAATAAAAAGTTGTTTCTTTTGTCTACAAAACTCAACATAATCAGGAGCCCTGCTTTCTGTCTGATCTCTTTGTTAAACTAAACCCTACTAGTTTTCTTGCTGTTCTTCAAAAAAGCCAAGCCTGCTCCACGCGCTGTACCTTCTCCCTAGGAAGTGTTCCCTAAAATATCCATGTAGCCTACCTCTTATGCAGTTCAGGTCTCTGCCCAAATGCCACTTATTGAAAGGGCTTTCCTAATGAACTGCACGCATGGGCACGCGCACGCACTCATGCACACACGCATATACACACCATCAGGGTTTTTCCTTTACCTAATCTTATTTTTCTCTTTAGTATCTGATATAGTATATATTTACTTGATTATTATTTATTCATTACAGAACCCACCCTTCCAAATATAAGCTCAATGAGAATGGAGACCTTGCTTTTGTTCAAAGGTCTTTACACAGTACCTAAAGAGTACCTGGCCCACGGGAAGCAGTCAATACATATTTGGTGAACAAATGAATGAAAAAGAATAAAATTCTATTGTATGTTTGTTGTGGGTCAAACACAAGGGATTGGCTAATTATAACTATTTAAAGAGGACTTACTAGAGAAGAAAACAGGCAAAATTTGAGGTATAAATAGACATTGAGCAATTATGAAAAATACCTACTAAGCCTTCCCAGACCTAACAATCCATGGGTGAATAAAGTAAATTGAATTTAAGGACCAAAAAGTATGAAAACTCTCTCACCTCAAGAAAGGTAACAAAATAGCTTTTTATCTTGAACCATGTCCACTGTTCATATACTGTTGGTTGACAGTTCAAATATTTTTTCCAGTTTACCGAAGGCTGTTTGTCTATGTAAGGAATGCAGGCAAAATAACTCAGGTGTGACTGAGGCAAATATCTACTGAATGAGAAGCCAGGGCCTTCTGGTGGGAGATCTGGGGCAATGATAAATATGAGTTTAACTAAATTATATCTGGGAATCCAGAATTTATTGTTTTCCACTATATCATGTTTGGGTCCCCACCATATTCCAGGCATGGAGGATGCAGTTTTGGCCTCTTCCTCTAAGGTGTCCATGATCTTATGACCCTATTTATGCCAGTACATCAACCAGGGTAAAGAGTAAGATATTATCCCTCCATGTAAGGGAGGGAAACTGAGCAGAGCAACATTGGTTACTCTGACTCAGGCCAGTTGAACCTCAATTAGACTGAGTAACTGAATGTAGTTAGTGGACAATATATAGAATAGGGGATTGTACCTAAACATTGAGACACTAAATTCCCATGCCTCCTTGACCTAAGACTTTACTAGAACCTGTCACTTTCTTATGACTTGCTTTGCCTAATGGGATCAGAGGCCTGATAAAGTACTTGAGCAATTCTATTTCCCCTCTTGAACCCATGTCACTGCTATGAGAATGTGCCTAGGCTCACTTATAGGAGAGATTTGAGAGACACTTGGGGGAAAACTGATGTATCCCAACAAAGATCATCCTATACTAACTGGCCTCACACAGACCTATAACTGACCACAGATGTATTAGTGAGCTCAGACAGGATCAGCCACTCCTGACCCAGATCACCAGAACCACACAGTCATTAGTACTCATGGGAAGTAGGATATGTTTGTTGTTTAAGCCACTACATTTGGAGATGGTTTGTTACATGGCAATAGCTAACTGATACATGGTAAAGACGGACGGCTTGTTCTCTGAAGTGGGTCAACACAGAGAGATAGGGAATGCTATGCCTCAGGGGATCCATAGTTATGTTGGTCTTTACTAGACCCCACCGAACACAGAATTCATTGGCCAGAGTCACATCTAAGAACTCCAAAAAGTAAGATGTACTGCCTGCCTGAGTACAATCAGCTGAGGCACTGGGATAGTTTGATGTTTAAACTGACCAATAATTTTTTTTTAGCCATCTGAAAGAAACAGGTCTGGTCCGATTCTGATGGCCTGTGCAAGTCTCAAGAAAAGAGAAAAGAACAAGAAGTTCTCCCTCCACTCATGAAAGTATGAAAGTATGAAAGTATGCTCCTTGGTAATGAAAGGCAGGATGTGATACTCAACAGTCCACCTTCCTGAGCAGACTCAGCAGCCACCCAAAGACCTTGAAGAAACATCGCTGACAAAAAAAAAAAAAAAAAAAGCACAATTTCAAACCATTCCCTCTAAAGTTTTCCCAGTATTTGATGGACATGAGTGAATATTCCTCAGACAGCAGAGATTCCTCTCTCAGATTTGCCCTCTCCTTGAAATAAAATCAGCTGGACAGAATTTTTCTTTTCAAATGTAAAATGTTGTTTCCAAACAAAAGAAGTGAGATGTTTTCTACAGCTGCTCCACATCCATTCTGCTTTGCAAAAGTATTGTTCACGAGGTTTTTATGATGCAAAAGAATAATTAAGATGAGAGGCACTTCTTGTCTCTGAATCTTTTTTGTTTAAACTTGTTCTGCAAATGGCCAATATCTCCTGTTACTTAGGTTAGCATCTAGAAAAATGTTAGCACTTGATTATAAAATCAGCAGCTAATATGCTTAATGACTTTTCATTTTGCTCAACAACGGCTTCAGTGTGCTTTAAAAATGCATTTCCATTCATATTCCTCTGACCTCTCCATCAGAACCTTGAGGCAACCATGCGCTAAACATTTACTAAATTGTCCTGGTTAACTTGGGGCCCCTCAATATGGTATGGTGTACCCACAGAGGGAAGGAAATGACTTCTGGAGGGAAGAGCAGAGTACTGGCTCACAACTGACATTGTTTTTCAAGAGCTCAAAGTCCAAATGCTTAATATTCAATGGGGTGCTAGAATCCCGAGGAGCTAGTTAACCTTAATTCTTGATGGGGAGAGTCATATAGGAAAAGTGCCAAAACTGGTGGCTAAGAAAGCCCAGTGGAGATGAATGGGAGACATTGATGTTGAGGAGTACCTGGGAGCAGAGGGCAGCAAACTGAATTGTGCCCCCCACAATACACATGTTGAAGTCCTAACTCCAAGCACTTCAGAATATGACTGTATTTGGAGATGGTCTCTTTAAACAGATAATTAAGTTAAAATGAGGTCATATGGGTGGACCCTAATCCAATATTACTGGTGTCCTTGTAAGAAAAGATTATGACACAAACACAGAGGGTAGATCATGTAAGGACATAGAGAGAAGACCACCATCTACAAGCCTAGTAGAGAGGGCTCAGAACCAACCAACTCTGCTGACACTTTGATCTCAGACTTCTAGCCTTTAAAACTGTGAGAAAATACATTTCTGTTATTTAAGCCACCCAGTCTGTTATGGCAGCCTAAAGAAACTAATATAGACCAACTCCAGTAGTGTCCACATCCTAAGTCCAGTGGACATATCACTAGACATAGAGTGCTCTCCAACTGTCACAAACACATGTGTTCACCATTGTGATTCTTTAGAAGCCTCCCTTCTCACATCCCACAATGAGCTACATACAAAGGGGATTCAAACATGATCTGAGGAACCGCTGGCCCCGTTACCTCTTCACATCACAGTCCTTCCTATCTTCTGTCTTCCTGGCTCCCTGGGGACTCTTCCCCTATTTCCTTTCCTGCTTTGCCTTCTATATCTATTGCTCTGTACTGGGCTAATTTTCAGGTTTTCCTCCCACCAGCCATACCTCCCTGTTTGATCAAACTTGGGGTCTCCCACTCTAAAGGGCAATCTTCTAATCAGAAACCCTGTAGGCACTTCGGCATAAACCAGGTAAATTTTGCTTTAGCCTAGTGCTTCTCAAATTTTGATGTTGCATGTCACCTGAGAATTTTGTTAAAAAACCAATTATGACTCAACTAGGTCTGGGTATAGCCTGAGATTCTGCATTTCCAACAAGCTCCTCAGTGCTTCTGAGGCTACTGGTGAAAAGATAACCAAGGTTTCCTAAACTTGGCACTATTGACATTTGAGGCCAAATAATTCTTTGTGATGGGTGTTATCCTGAGCATTATAGGATGTTTAGAAGTATCTCTCACCTCAACCCACCAGATGCCAATAGCATCCCCCAGTTGTAATAACCAAAAATCTCTCCAGTCATTGTCAAGTATTTCTAAGGGTAGAGAGGTAAGCAAAAATCACTGCAGTGAGAACCACTTCTCAGGTTTATATGTTTAACTTCTAGCATTGCTTCCTGAAGTCTTTCAGACCACAGCATATTGCAAAAAGGAATATAGGCTTGCTCATTAATATAGCTGAGGTTTCACTTGATAATGACCTGGTTCTTCATGCCTATTTTCAATTGGATAAGGGTCTGCAGGGAGAGAGGAAGGAGTATTAGAACCTTTTAATCTCCAACATACCACTTTTCTATTTTCTCCAGTTTATACATCCCTAACCATTGCTCAAATATACAAGGCAGGGTCATTGTGACTGTTTACTGGTAGCTACTGTTTATTGACTCTTAGGTATGGAAACCAAAATGTATTGTTTAGAAAAGACAATCAACTTTTATAGTTGTGGCCTTGTAAAATGAAACTTAGAAAGTAATAATCCATATTATATAATTCAAGAGGTGAATTGCATAATAAAAGTTGTAGACTTGACAGCAAAATTTCAATATAAAATCTTAAATATTTACCTAGCTGTATGTTGACTGTAACACATCAAGCATTATCTAGGATGAAAAAATAAAGAATTGCTCTCATAATAGTGAAAAACAAGAAAATACCTAAATGTCTATCAGTAGAGGATGTTTAAATAAATTCTGGTATCACTGTAGACTGGGGTAATATATAGCCACCAAGAAAAAAAGGAGCATTACATAAAAGTAGAAGTTTCAGAATAATTCATAGCATAGGATGCTATTTATGATATAAGAAACAAATAATACATTTCTATATGTTCCTATACATGAAAATGCTAGGGAAAAGGGCTGCAAGGATTCACACTGAGCTAACTGTGATAGTCACCGCTAGAAAGGGGAGCAGCTTGGAGGCAGCGTGAGATAGGTAAATGGGGTTTTCACATTTGGGGTATTATTTTGATTTTTGAAGATTAGCATGTATGTGCTTGCTACTTGAACAATTTAAATAATCATGTCAATTATTTTATTTTTTAAAAGGCAAGTGGCACATACTGGATTTTTTAGATGCTGTAAAGGGACAATTAGGTTTTATAAAAATATTAGACACACTGAAACAATTTAATAACTCAAACATGTATCTATTCACACACATATATATGTGTATGCTATATTTATGAAGTCATATCTAAGTAGTATGAATTTATTGACAACTAATTTCATTTTATTGAGCAACTTGTGATTATTTTTTAGAACTATTTAATTTTTTAATTTTTTTTTTTTTTGGCTTCCAAACAAGTACAAGTTGCATTTAACAAAAGAGCAATTCTCTGCTCCCCTCTTCCACCCTGACCCTCCAGGGTTACCCCCATTGCAGGTTGAAGTGAGCCAGCCCTGTACTCTGACAGTTTGCAACAGCAAGACCTCTTTCATGTGATTAGTGTAAGTAGAGAAATCTCTGGCCGTGACCATGGGATTGAAAGAAAAAGCCACATGACATGATAGTCAGCAAAGGCTTTGAGAGTCAGATCCACCTAGTTTACAATTCTGGTTCTGCCAACTTGTAATTAAATGGCCTGGTGGAATAATTTTATCTCCCTTGTAAAATGAGGGATAAAAATAAATACTTCAGAGGGTTAAAGTGAAGGTTGTAGGAGGTAATATATAGCAAACATCCAGCTAGAACTGGGCCTTGCATGGAATATGACAGCAAATGCCATCTGCTCCCTGCCTTTGGAGGGTCCGGCAATTCTGTCTTGATCTTTCATGAGTGAGAGGGGCTCTGTACTTTGGAGTTGACAAAAGGCAGCAGAGAGCAGCAGGAATGGCTTACCTACCAACTTTGTGCTTTGTGTTCCTTGACCAGGGCTAGGGTTGAGTATAAATTCTGTTACCAGAAGTTTTCAAGGTAACTACACACTACCTTCCCATCTTTCTCATTTTGAGGCTTTTGTCTTAGTGCAATTGCCTTATAAGCTTGATTCTTTATTTAGTCCAATTAAAGTATACTCTTTTCCCTCTTCTTTTTGGGGCCAGGCCAATTACACGAAATAAGTTTCTAGAATTCCTTTAAAGGAAAATTCTGCTCTTCCATTCCTATTGGCATTTGACAAGTTTAGAGTTATGATCCTTATCAGTAAGGCTCCATCATCTTTCTGTTTCCTTCCCCCACTCGCACTAACATCTTTGACAACTGGTCAGACCTTCCTTAGTATTCACAGTTTCTGAACGCTTGGAACGGTGCTCCGAAATTTCCTGAGTGAATCAGATGCTAAAAATAGAGCATCCACTCTTCTCTTATAAAACCCAAACCTTGTCCACCCCTTATCTCCATAATGTGCTCATTCACTGCCCGTCTCTGCCAGCACCCCCTTTTGCCATCTCAAGCTTCCTACCTACCCAACAGACATGGAAAGGTGCATGAAGTACAATAGAACACTCAAGTGCCAGGTAGGCTTTGCTACACCCACATCAGCCAAAAATGAAGTTAAAATGGTGAGTGAACATTGACCAGCCTTGCTGTGAGTGTTAAATTACATAATGTAGGTAAAGTGCCCAAGATAGCACCAGGCACCTAGTGGCAGTGGTGATGACGACAACGTGATTTCCTCTCCTCCTCCTTTTCCTCCCTTCCTCTTCTTCCTCCTCTTCTGTCCCTTCCTTCCTCCTCCAGCTCTTCCTCCTCCTCTTTCTCCTTTATCTTGTTATTTTAACAATAATAACAGCTATTGTTATGGAGCTCTTACTAAGTGTCAGCCCCTAAGCTAAGGGTTTACCCAAAACATTGCATTTAACCCTTAAAACAACTGTCTGCAAGACAGATATTACTGAGCACTCCCGATTGCAACAAAGACAATAATTAGTAATACAACACTGGGCTGCTAAGTCCAAACACTTGGATCCAAATCATTGCCTGGTACCTATTAACTGCTGGTCCCTGAGTAAATCTCTTCTATAAAAAGGTAAAATAAATATGGCAACTACTGTGTTGGGCTGCTGAGAGATTTGAGGTCAGGGTATAATATCTGGCACATACTCCGTGTAGTTGCTTTTTCTCCGCATCTTCTTTTACTGCTCCTAATTCTATAAACTAAAGCTGCACAATAGAACAGACAACTAGAATTTTAAACACAAGCCACAGAGGTAACTAAATTTTCTATGTTCACATTTTTTAAAAAAAGGTTTAAAAAAGAAGGTGAAATTAACTCTAACAATAAATTTTATCTAACTCAATATATCCAAAATATTATCATTTCAACATGTCAACATATATTCAATATAAAAATCATTAATGAAATAGTTCACATTCTTTTTTTAATTCTGTTTGTCATCTGGTAGGGACTTTCAACTTCTCGCACATCTCAGGTCACACCAGCCACATTTCAGGTGCTTAATACCAATATGTGGCTGGTGGCTACAGAACTGAACAGGGTGCTGACAGACAAAGAAGATGGAGATAGGTCAGTGAGGGTAAGTCATCTGTCCCAGCCCACACAGCTTGGAAGTGGTATGACCAGGATTCAAAACATGGCTCTCTAGCTCCAAATCTATAATAGTTTTGTAATGGTCATGAAGCAATTAAACAGTGGCTCAAGTGCCTAGTTTTACTTCTTCTAGGTCTCCATGTGAAATGATTATCATGCTATAAGGGTTACCCCTTTAGGCTGGCAGTTTGCCCCCCATCTCTTTAACCAGCCGTTGTCACGCTCATGTGCATGTGCTTTCTTAAGAGGGGGACCTCTCTCTCTTATTGTTAAGAAATAAATACAGGTGAACTCTTCACCTCCTTTCCCTCCCAGAGGTAAAATTTTTCCATAAGTTGTTGTGTCCTCTACTTGAGGCCAGACCTTGGCAAGTCTGAGACATCCTCAGGGAGCAGGATGACTAATTGGTACTGGTCTCTAGGGACAGTACACCACTTGGTTATTCACCACAGTGAAGGACACATAAGCCTCAGTAATCTCTTCCAATCACTTTGAATTGCTTGGCTCAAATCCATGCATTTCTATCCAAACCCTCATGTTCCCTGATCCTTGACCCATTTTGGAAAACATGATTGCCTGAGGTGACCTTTAAAAGCACAGCACTGATAGTTTCTCTTCATCTTCCTGTTCTATCCTCTTGGAGAAGGCCACTGAGCAACCTCAAGTTATTCTGATAGGTAAGGTCTTTCTGCCCTCTGTGCCAACAATTCCCAAATGCTGGTTGGAGACCAAATTTTTACTTGTTCTGGACAAATGGACATTTTAAGTTTTGCCATAGAGCTAAATTTACTCCATATAGAAGCTGACCTGTTTTGATATTCCAACCACACTCTCTTACAACCATTTGTGAGCAATATTGGTTAGGGGTGGGTACTCCAGATGGTACAGACTGTGCTTTAGGTGAAAACTCTAACTTCTACCATACCTGAACTGGGGATATTGGAGTCCCAGAAGCATGCATCCCAAACACTGGATTTAACCATCCAAGTTAAAGAGAAATGAAAACTCCACAACAGTTATGTAATTTTAATTTTCTTTTTGAAATGGTAGTGAGAGTAAATGGTGGTGTGCATTTCTCTTTGAATGTCCTTACTTGACATGATAAGAAGTTGACTCTCCTATATTTAAGTTTCTTAGAGTTATTTATATGTAAGTGCTTACGGCACTGTGTTAAGTCCTTAAAACTACTCTGCAGTATATATATTATGTAGATCTATAAAATCTCTATCTGGAACTACAGATCTAATACTTAGGCATAAGATGTGAAAACCCTTAACGACTAATGAGAAATCTACGGATCAACAACCTGTTTGAGAGGCAGTATGAAAAGAGAGTAGCTCAGTTCTGCCATTTACTTAGCTCATCACTTGTTTCCTTTTCTGAAATGAGTGGACCAACTTCTTTCCATTATGACACCATCAATAAAATAGCAGCTAACATTAATTCTGTTGGGCATTGTGCAAAGTGTCTACATACAAAACCAATTTTAACTCTGTTGGATGGGGATAAGTATTCCTGAATGAAGCTAAGAAAATCAAGAAGCAGCTTATCCAAAGTTCCAGATCTAGTGAGTGGAATGGCTGTGATTCAAACCCAGAGCAGTCTGGTTCCATAACTATACAATATACTTTAACTGCTGTGTTAAAGTATATTATATAGCTATGCAGAAACACATGGAACATTTGGGTGTAAAAATCTATATACAATATTGTGAATTTTGCAGTTCTCTTTAATCTGGATGGTTAGCTGTAGTGTTGGGGATAGCAAGATCTCCAATTCTGATGTGTTAGAAGTTAATTAGATTTTTTTACCCAGGGGACTCAAGCTGTGCTATTCTGACGCTGGCCACAAAGGGAGTACAGAGAGAGTGTGACTGGCACAGAGCAGATCCATCTCAACCTTTCACCTCACTACTCAGAACACACAAGCCAATGTAGAAGGCAATTCATTGCCTCACGTTTTTCCAGTATCTCCCTGTGTCTAGCCTACACTCTACCAGGCATGATGTGAAAGAATTTTCTGTGTACTGATCATTTCATCACCAACATCTCCACGTATTATTCCTGTGAGAGGAGTTATAATTACACTCAGGAGTTCAAATGGAGCCTAAATTTGTCAGAAGCCCTTACTCTGGCTTCCATCATAGTTTCTCCACGCCCCTGCACCATCACAAAGACAAAGTGAGCAGATTTAGAGCACCATCCTATGGAAGCTATGACTGCCTCTGGCTGTGAAAGAGGATTAAAGTGAATTCAGTGGATAAACATAGCAAGCCACATTGGACACAGCTCAGATTTAAATAATTATTCAGCCAGAACTGGCCATGACTTGAGTTCGATGTTTAACAAAAGCAAATAGACTTGGCCTCTGCCACCCTGGAACCAATCTTGCCAATCAAAAGCAAAAGAACCGTATATTTTCATCTGCAAAACCTTTATGGGTATCTATCTATGGCTTGGTTCAGGTCCAGGCACAAACTTGAATTAAATGTTGAAATTGATGACTCATAGCTTAGCTGGAAATGCAGAGGAGAAACAGAGCTGTGAACTAGGAGGAAATGTATCTGAGGACAAGAGGGAGACGAAAGAGGCAGATGCTCAGACCCACATCCTACTTGGCTGCCCCAGGAGCTCCCATTAAGCTGTCGTGCTGTGGGCAGCAGAGGGCACTATTAATACATTCGGAAGTGAGCAGCACACTTGAATAAACAGCAGGTTTAGAATAAGTTTGAGTGAGGCATTTGGACAGGAGAAGGTCACAGGATTATAGTTATCACCTTTATTGTTTCCTATTCCCAAACTCACAGATCAACAAGGCTCTAAAATAAAGAGTGGCTACAGAGCAAAACTGACTCCATGGAACTTCAGGTTTTTAGGATGTAAAGTAGAAACACACACACACACATACACACACATCTATGTTAAATAGAACAATTACTACAGTCGATCTTTATGGTGTTAAATGCTTTACATGCATTATCTTATTTAATCTGCAACTCTGTGTGAGTAGGTCCTGTTACCATTTCCATTTTATAAATGAGGAAACTGAGGCTCAGAGATGTTAAGCGACTATTAAGTGACAGGGTTGGGATCTGAGCCAATTTCAGAGGCTGAAACACATACTTATAACCACCATGCTATACTTCGTGGCAGATATCTTTTCCATAATATGAGAGCACCAACTTCTTAACGACCAAAAGGAATTGTAAGTGTAAATTCGGTATTACTATATCTGAGAAAATTAAGGGTGCTTAAACTCTGCCATAGCCAACTCCTGACCTTGTTCCAACAAAAATCTTGGGTTAAAAAGCTGATGGCTCTACAGCCATGCCACCCTAAACATGCCCAATCTCGTCTGATCTTGGCAGCTACACAGGGTCGGGCCTGGTTAGTATTTGGATGGGAGACCACCTAGGAAGACCAGGCGCTGTAGGCTTGAGAAAAAGAAAAAAAAAAAATCTGATGGCTCTGTTAGCAGTTAAATCCTGAAAATCTGAATGCAGCCCAGGCATTTACCCTCAACACCAACCCTCAAGGTAATCTAATTTCTCAGGAAGCCATTAAGTTAGGGCATGTTCTTTGATCCATTTCTATCTAGAAGATCAAGCACAGAGCATGGCACAAGTAAATTCTCAATAAGTGATGAATATATACATTAGTCAACCAATGATTCAATGATAGGCATATAGAATCAAGAAAATCAACAGACCTCATAGATGGTTGCCATTCTAGAAATAACACCAATGTGAACTTATATCCTTATCATCTCTAAAATAGTCTGCTTGGGAACTCCTATGCTACTTAACTTCTAGATTCTTCTAAAAGCATTGCTCTGGCTAATATTGCTCATAATGTTCCCATAAACTAATCTGATAGAGACACAGAGGCTGTTCTTGCAGTTCTCAATGTTTGAAGTACATTACGGATCTAGTTCAATTCTTTTTCCAGGGATGACAAATACATGGCATGTGTGCCTCTACCCTTCCCACTCTCTATGCACAGGAGAGACCGTGTTAATGGATCATGACACTCCTTCCATTGAGCCCAGATGGCCAGTAAACTATCCATCAGACTAGGGATGCAAGGTAAAAACTACTTATTTTCCTGACTCAAGACATCTGGAATCGCTACTTCAGCATCACAGCCAAGTGATGACCTAGCTCATGTCTGAACACCTCCATTCACTGGAAATACATTCTCATAAAGACAGCATACTTTATCTTCGGAATTCTGTTAGAAAACGTTTCTTAGGGACACATCTGCATGAACATAGAGGCAGCACACCTGTACCTGCTATGTCTGCCTCTTTCCAAATTTTTATTAAAATACGCTTGAAGATACAAACAACAGACTGCAGCTGGCCCTTGCAGAAATAAAACCATGACAAAAATCCAGGGGGAATTTTCTCTAATTGCATTGATGATAGGGATTGATGGAAAAGCACATTTTGGAATACACGCCATATGTCCTACTCTTTAATCCATAACAGCATAAATGCCTCCAAAGAAAGTAGAAAACACATCAGCCCCTTACTCCATTAAAATTTATTTAATGCCCTTATTTCTAAAGTGCCCAGGAAAGAAATGGAAGGCAATCCCCCAGGAACATCTGTGTGAGGTACTCAGAACTAGGGTTACAGTAGGGACTCATTAATGGCTCTTTTTTATTTCCATTCTTTCTAAGAAAATAATATTGACATGTGCTACAGCAAGAATTAGCTTTGATTCTCAGGTGTTTGGGTATCTAAGGAAATGCCATATTACTAGCAGTGTGGTCTCTCATGCCCACATTATGTAATGAACTACAAACAGTGTCTGAGAAGCCAAAATGGGGTAAGAAAGGCCCATCCTCACTCCTGTAGGCCCACACTCAAGAGTCACTTGCCTGCTGGCATGAAATGTAAGCTTGTACATGTGCAAAGCACTGAGATCAGATCATAGAGGAAAGTCAATATCTAAGTGGACCCTGGAAAGGCCCTAAGGGAATTCTGCCCAGTTGTTCACAAGATACCTCTTACCCTTTAAGGGCTAATAGGATTGCAACAATACCATACCCAGAGCGAAGAGGCCATTAACAAAATAATGTGTTGAGCAAATAAATAAAAAACTGACTAAATGAATGAATGATAAAGCAAACAAACTTAAAGGGATAATGGGCATAGGGAAAAAAAAGAACACATCTCTAGAATTTATGTTCTTTAAGAAATGGGCAGAGCATGGATTTTTGCAGAGCTAGGCCAGAAGTCACAGAGAGGAACAGACAGACAGGATGAGGAATACATCCACTGAGAACTCTCTACCAAGGCTCACTGAGAATCCAGATATTCAATAGCAGAACCTAGGCCCTCATGAAGGTGAAGAGCAGAAAAGAAAATGTGGAAATTAAATTAGGCATGTGCCTTTGAGAGCTAAGAAACTCCAGATGGATAAGGAAGTTGGGACTGTTTCTCCAGGTTCTCTTCCTCTCATCACTTGGGTTACTTCATTGGAGTTGTCCTCCCTGACGATCTAAAATACAGCCTCCCCCCGTAATTACTATTTTACTCACTGCGTTGTGCTTTTTCTCGTATTTATTCGTATACATTTTATTGTCTCCCAGACTAGAAACCCCATGGATACAGAATTCTTATCTGCTCACTACTGAGCCCTTACTCCCTAAAGGAGTACTGGGCATGTAGGAGACATTTAATGAGTATTTATTATATGAATGCATGAATAAGTCAAGGAAAGATAAACTGACTACAATCAAACATAGTTTTACTCTTTCAGAGCAAGGATAGGTTTAATAATAGGAAATCTATAATATAATGCATCATATCGATAGGTAAACTTTAAAGATAAATTGAAAAATAAATCAATAAAATATAATATCTAGTTATAATTAAAAGCAAAACAAATTTAGCATATTAGTAATAAAAGTAAATTGATTTAATGTGACATGAAAACTAAGTTAAATAAACTATCATATTTAATGTTGAAACACTAGTAACATCTCTCCTAAAACCAGAAATGAGATAAAATTATTTTAAATTTTCTTCTAGGAGTTCTACTTCATTCAATAAGTTCCAGATAGAATAAAGAGTTAAATGTATATGTAGGACACTTTTTACATTTTTTAAAAAGTGAAAAATTAGCTGATTTTACTCAAAGCATTCAAACATCAAAGCAGTGAAAAAATCATAAGAGAACAGACATACTTGTCTCAACAAAATTAAAGCTTTCTTAACTTGTAAAAGAAACAAGAGAAAATTCTTTTAAAACTCTACAAAGTGTGCAGAGTATGTGTGTGTGCATGTGTTTGTGTATATAATTATATTTCAATTAAAGTTTCAAAAATATAGCTAATAGATACTTCAATACATTGACAGTGTTTCTCAATCGGTAATAAATATCCTTAAGACAAATTTTTAAAATTTCAAGTCACAAAAAGCCAAACTACAAAGGAAATGCAAATGTCCAAATAAAAATTATTCAATTTCTCCAATAAAAACTGCAAAATAAAACAATAAAATCAAATTTAATTTAAAAATGTTTCTTTTTTTAATTTTTATTTTTCAGTTAGAGTTGACATTATATTAATTTCAATTATATAAATGTTTAGACATTTATTTATATAATTTACAAAGTGAATCCCCTGATTAGTCTAGTACCCACCTGGCACTATACATAGTTACTACAATATTATTGACTATATTCCCTATGCTGCACTTTACATCTCTGTGATTATTTTGTAACTACCAATTTTTACTTCCTAATCCCTTCACCTTTTCCACCCAATTTTTACTTCCTAATCCCTTCACCTTTTTCACCCAACCCTCCTGCCTTCTGTCAATCACCAGTTTTTTCTCTATATCTGTAAGTCTGTTTTTGTTTTGTTTATTTATTTTGTTCCTTAGGTTCCACATATAAGTGAAATCATATGGTATTTGTCTTTCTCTGTATGAATTACCTAGCATAATATCCTCTAGGTCCATCCATGTTGTTGCAAATGGTAAGATTTCATTTTTTATGCCTGAGTAATATTCCATTGTATATATACGTGCCACATCTTCTTTATTCATTTATCTATTGATGGGCTTTTAGGTTGCTTCCATATCTTGGTGCGCATGAACCTAGAGTTGCATATTTCTTTTCAAATTAGTGTTTTGGTTTTCTTTGGTTAAATACCCAGAAGTAGAATTGCTACCTCCAAACTGTTTTCCTTAGTGGCCATATTTGCAATTCCACTAAAAATGCACAAGGGTTTCTTTTTTGTCACATCCTCACCAAAACTTGTTTTTTGATTTATTGAAGATAACCATTCTGACAGATGTGTGGTGATATCTCATTGTGGTTTTATTTTGCATTTCTCTGATGATTTAGTGACATTGAGCATATTTTCATATGTATGTTGACCAACTATATGTCCTCTTTGAAGAAATGCCTATTCAGATCCTTTGCCCATTTTTTAATTTTTTTCGTACTGAGTTATATAAGTTCTTTGTAAATTTTGGATATTAACTCCTTATCAGATGTATCTTTGGCAAATATCTTCTACCATTCAGTAGGTTGTCTTTTCATTTTGTTGATAGCTTGCTTTGCTGTGCAAAAATTTTAGTTTAAAGTAGCCTCATTTGTTTATTTTTTCTTTTGTTTCCCTTGCCCAAGAAGACATATCAGAAAAAAATATAACTAAGAGTAATGTCAGAGTTTGTTGCCTATGTTTCCTTTCAGGAGTTTTATAGTTTGAAGTATTATATTTAACTTTTTAATCCATTTTGAGTTTATTCTTTCTGCACGTATCTTTCCAGTTTTCCCAATACCATTAATGCTTTTCTTTTTAATGATCATACTCTAGGCTTTTGAAGTGGAGTAGATCAGGTTCTCTAATTTACTGGTGGCAGGAAAATAATTGTTGAAAGCCAAATGTTGAAGTCTACTTTTTTCCCCACTTCTAATATATTTTCCACATTACAGTCAAAGTAATCTTCGCAAAGGGCAAACATGACCAGGATACTTCCTTATCTAAAATACTTTGAGGGCTTCCAATTGATTCTAGAATAAAGATCTAAATCATAAATAACCTACTGTCATCTGGTCCCTGTGCTCCTCTGAATCTTATTTCTCAATAACTCTTTTACATCAACTGAACTCAATGTTCCTCAGTCTTTACAAGCGTGATCCTTTTTTCTGGAACACTTTGCTCCTTCTCCCAACTCACCTTTATTCTTCCTAGGTCTTAGCCCAGTCTTCAATTCCCAAGAAAAGTTTCTATGTCTCTCTGAATAGGAGAGACATTCTTTCAATAAAAATTCTTTGAACACCGTGGACCTCTCCTTTCTGGCACATATCACAGTTTTAATTTTATGTTTATTTGGGGTGGTTACTTAATATCTGTCCCCTTCCCTATACTATGAGATTGCAGAAATCAATAACCAATCTCACTGTTTTTTGCTATTATAACCTGAGTACCTAGACCACAGGAAATGCTCAAAATTTTTTACTGAAAAAAGCGAACTACTGCAGTTCATTTTAGCCTCTCCTAAAATAGCAAGACCTAAAGCTTCACTCATTTCATTCATGGTTTGCCAAGGCAAATATGTACAGGACATGTACATTTCTGAATATAAAGGGTTAAACAAAAATGAAATTACTATCCTCCAACATGTCACCATCAGACCATGCCATCTCCAATTTTATTTTCATGTACTTACATTTATAGTTTCCAAGGTGAGATGTTATGTTTATACCTACTAAATTTCCTCTTGTAAATTAAGCTCATAATTTCAACCTTTTTATGATACTTCTGAATACTAATTTTGTAAATTTCTATGTTTCCTCTAGTTTAATGTCACCCACAATTAGTTTTCTTCTAAATTATTGATGAATAGTATATAATTACAATGATGACTATTAGAATATCTATCATTTATTGAACCCTTACTTAAAAGCACCAGATCCTGTAACAGTTTGCATGCTGACTCCTATCACCTTCAGAACAACATTATGAGGTGGGTACTTTCAACTCAGTCTTTAGAGATGATAAATTTATGTCTCTGAGGATAAGAGGATTCATTTGAGATCTCATCATACATAAATGGAAAGACAAGGATTTGAACTCAGTCATCTCTGTCCCCTGAGCCTGTTTACATGACTCTAACAGTTTTCAAACTTTTTTAACTGTGAAATCTATTGTTTCAGTCAAATTTCACATGAAAGCTTGCAATACAGCTAAAATCAGAATACATCTCTGACTAACACAGCTTCAAAACCACTGCAGTGCACTGGGCTGATTTTCAACAAAGGCGGCCATTACGAAGAAGTCAGAGGACTGAATGAACCCCTAAAAACCTGTTTGACTCATAGTATGGGAATCAGTCACTTGTTCTAGAATATACTAAAGTGTTCTGGAACATTTTATAATATCTAGGACAGTCTATAATAATGGAAATGTTTCATTCTCTGTTGTCCAATATGATAGTCAATAGCCACATGTGCTACACATGTACTGAACACTAGAAATGTAGCTAATGTAACTCAAAAACTGAATTTTTAAATTCAATTTAAATTTAAATTAATTTATACTTAAATTTAAATAGCCACACAAATTATAAGTTGGCCTTATTATGCCAGCCTCTATCTCATACTTCCTTATCATTTCCAAATTACAATAGAGTCATAAAGACTGGAGGAAACTTAAATGCATATTACTCAGTGAAAGAAGCTAATCTGAAAAGGCTAAATACTGTATGATTCCAATGATATGACATTATATAAAAGGAAAAACTATGGAGACAGTAAAGAAATCAGTGCTTGCCGGGGATGGGTGTGGGAGAAGAATAAATGGGCTGAGCACTGAGGGTTTTTAGAGTAGTGAAAACATTCAGTATGATGCTGTAATGATAGATACATGTAATTATACAATTGTTCGAACCCATAAAAAATGGGTTATAACAATAAGAGTGAACCGTAAGGTAAACTATGGACTTTGAGTGATTATGATATGTCAATGTAGGTTCATCAGTTATAACAAATGTACCACTCTGGTGTGAGATATTGATAATGGGGGAGGCTATACATGGTTGAGGTCAGAGAACTTAATGGGAAATCTCTGTACTTTCCTCTTAAATATGCTGCAAACATAAAACTGTTCTAAAAAATATAATCTTACACACACACACACACACACACACACACACACACACACAGACTAGATCTCAGTTATCAAGAAAGCTCTGGCAGAAAATGCTCACCAAAGAGCCATGCACTTCTCTACATTTCCCTAATTCCCTTGCAGTTAATTTGGAGCTACGTGAATAGATGTGGCCAAAGAGCTCTGAGTAGAAGTGACACATGGCTCTAAGGCTGAGGCAATTAAGACTCAGTGTGTCTCAATATCCTTCTCTCCCTTGGGGGACCACATGTTCCAAACAATGTAACAAAAAGATATGAGAAGGCATGTCATAAGAGAGAAATATGTCTTCATTGTCTTAAGCCTCTGAGATTTCAGGGTTAATTGTTACAGCAGTGCTGTGTTGCCTAAGCTGACTAATAAATAAATAGTAACAAAGAGAACACCCAAAATTCTTGGCAAAATAAAAACAACAGAGAAGCAGCGAAAGCAAGATTCAGAGAGGTGAGGATCCAGAGACAATAAATCCCAGTAACAGTAGCACTGATTTTTGTGCTTTACTCTGGGGGAGAGAGGAGGCATTTTTATAATTGCCATTCAGGTTCATAATAGCAGATAATTAGGAATGGTAACCTCCATTATGTTATCCTCCAGTTTGCTTATAAAGAAAAGTTTTCCCACGCTAAACGCCATCTTGCGTCTTCCTTTTAGAAAGAGTCTTAGCCAATTATGTTATATAAGTGGAGATTATAAAACCTGCATTAGCAATAATTCCTCTGGCAGCCCCAGGTCTCTGGAGTTGTCACTTGGCAATTGTTTAACAGGAAAGATATTGTACCTTTGATATTGGGGGTAATATAAGAAATAGACATTTATGGCCACAACTAATCAGACAATACTTCCTTTTGCTAAAGGTAATTCTGCCTGTGATGACTGCTAAATCCCACCAATTCTCTGCTCTTCCCCAGTTTAAAGAGAGTGCCGGTTGAATACCATTAGCTTAGACCCACTGTATCTTTTGCCGAAAAGGTGCATTTGTTCAATAAATATTTACAGAATGCCTTTCCTTCCAGATATGTGAACCATTCAGAGATTTCTCTGCAGGAACATCTTAGATTACTGCCCATGGATGTCTAGGACATAGCCTAGATGTCTACACCTATCTCCCTGCCCCTCAAAGATACAGGAGAATATAAAATATTATTTACCAATTTCATGGCCTGATGAGAGTTTCCAAAGCCTTCAGGATATCATATCACAGTGTAGTGTGAGGGAGTAACCTCAAGGTCAGAGAGCCCAGGTATGAATCTGGGTTATGCTACCTGCTAGTGCAATGATTGTAGACAGTTACTCTCTCTGTACCTCTGCATAGTGGACACTGAAAGGGTACTGCCTAAATCTCCTTGGATTCCCTTAACTGATTCCCTTAACTGATTTAAACACACTTTGTTCCTTTTATTCCAGGCCCTTCAGAAGACCACCATGGACTTCTGGAGCCACTTCACTCAAAGAAACTGAGAGAGCCAGAAGTGCCTAGAAGTTTACAACACCTGGGACAGCTACAATCAATGAATGCTGTAGGAATATCAAAGTCCAGTGACCTTGACTTGTGAAGGACAAACTCTGCTGTGTAACTCACCTCCAAAGCTTCTGCACCAGATCAGGTTGAGGCTGAAATCTACCCTCAGAGTGGCTATTTCCCTACCCTACCATGTTTCTCTTACTCCTATGCCAATTTCTCCAGGGAAAACTTTCTTATTTTTTCTTGTAATAAAATTTTTATTATAGAGTAGTGTTTGATTTACAGAAAATTTGAAGATAGTACAATATACTATACTTCCCACATGTGAGTTTTCCATATGCCCGCATTTCCAGTTTAGTCTGTTATTAACATCTTCCATTAATATAATACATTTGTCATAATCACTAATCCAATGTTTATACATAGTTATTAAGTAAAGTCCATACTTTATTCAGATTTACTTAGTTTTTACCTATTTTTCTTTATCTGTTTCAGGATCCCATCCAGGATCCCACATTATATTTAGTCATCATATCTCTTTAGGCTCATCTGGGCTCTGACAGTTTCTCAAACTTTGTTTTTGGTGGCTATGAGAGTTTTTGAAAAGTACCATCAAGGTTATATAGAATGCCCCTCAATTGAGATTTGTCTGATGATTTTCCTCATGATTACACTAGGGTTATAGGTTTTGGGAGGAAGATCATAGAAGTCCCACTTCCATCTCATCATATGTTGGGTACATACTGTCAACATGATTTATCATTGTTGTTCATCTTGATCACCTGACTGAAGTAATGTGTGTCAGGTTTCCTCACTGTAAATTTCCTCCTCCCGCCCACCCCCCAACACACTGTAGTCTTTGTAAGGAAGTCACTATGTACAGCCCACTCCTAAGGAGTGGGGAGTTTTGCTCTACCTCCTTGAGCATCAAATATCTATGTCAAGTGCATCCCTCCTCCATTTCCTAGGAGCTTTGGCTGCTAATAGCTCAAACATTCTCCCTTTTCCAGAATATAGCACTTGGAGAACAAAAATGCCTTGGCCAGAAGGGTACATCATTCCTCAGAGGCATTCTATAGTCAATGACTAGCTGATAGGGGTGGATAAAAGACCAATCCCATTGCCTCAAATCAGATGACAACTACTTGGGGCATTTTGTGCCCCAGAGGCCCCATGGATTACACCAAGGCTATACTTTACATAAGGCTAAGTCCTGGCTCATCTTCTTTCCTTTCTCTATCCTACTGCCCTTACTCACAGGTTTTTTTTTTCCTTAGACCAATCCTTCAGTAAATCACATGTATATAAATCCCAGATCAGACTTGACCTCCAAGAAACCAAACCTAAGACAGCTGGCAAACTGGAATGGTCTTGGGAAAAAATAAAAGTCTGATGTTGAATCATTTGGAGGACAGTAGGCAATGAAGATTCCCATCATCAGAGCTCTGTAGAGCACTAATCATCCATGATGTGTGGGGACAATTCAATTACCTGGGATGAACTGGAGCAGGCTACAGGCAGAAAGGGAGGCACTACCTCGTTCAGTGTCTCTGACATTTGAGCAGTAAGGGGGTGAGGGGAGATATAATTAGAAAAGCTGTGGTATTGAGTGTTTGTTGCTTTAAAAACTTTTGATTGATCTTTGAGGAGGAAGAATGACAGAAATAAAATAAATTTTCAAATTCCAGGAGTAAATAACCTGGAATAAAAGAGCAGGCATCCCTGGGAATCCCATCCTGTCCCTTGATGCTCTAGGAAGCTATGCCGCCTAAGAGGATGTCCCCAAATGATCCTCTAGTCTATATATGTATGATATCAACATTTGTAGCTACTCAGCCAAACATATTAAAACAGGAAATCAAACTGGTTATTCAGCCTTATGGACCTAAGCAAAAAAGAGACTAAGAAACCTTAGACTTTACAGTCTGTGAGTTTTGTCAAAGAGAGAGTTTCTCTGTCAGAGCTTGCAGCTTTTCCCAATTCAATTAATTGGAATCTTACAGAAAAGCAAATGCTATAAAATAAAAGACTCTAACATCTGGGACCCCAAGCACAATCCAGTGGAAAACACTAATATGATGCAGTCACAGCTTGTGGATGGGAATTTTAAGAGCTTTTATTTCTAAGAACCACTGCTCAGAGAGAGTGTGGCTTCTTTTTACAGCTGGTGCACAAAACAGGTTTAGATGGTAGTTTTTCTTAGAATGCAATTTAGTGAGGCAACTCCAGTGTATTCATTCAATCGAAATATGTTAATTGAGTGTCTGTTTGGGTCCAGCCATGGTGTTAGGATATAATGGTGAGAAAAGTAGACACAGGTCATTTCTGTCCTTAAAGAGCCCAGGGTCTAACTCCATTTTAAAAACTCCTGACCCAGCAGGAGAGTCATGGAAAGAAGGCGGCCCCAATCGGACATGTCACTGTCCATCAAGGGACACAGACGGAATGAGGCACCTTCACCCTCTCTCTTCCTCCTTAGAGCTCCCTATTGGCCAACCCAACCAGAAGCCAGAAAACCCAAGAGTGCTATTGATGAAGTCCATAAGAGGAGCCAGTGAGAGCACAGAGCAGGAAAAGGGAGGAGAGTGCATCTGGAGGAACAATGAAAGATACCCAGTGCACAGTCATGACCCAGTAATGATGAGTAACTATTATCTCAGCATACCACTCCCCTCTGGCTGGCTCCATATAGCCTCCAGGATACTTTCACAGTGTTATGTGCCATAATTTTTCTCTCATTTAATTCTAAATTAAATAATATGCTCTAATCAATATAACTGGTTCTTGTCCTCCCATGTAGGAAATTTTCATCTTCTTATATAGCTTTTTAACATATAATGCTCATTCCTCTTTTTCTATGTGACCTATTTCTTTGGAGTAAATTGATAACTCTGGAATTCCTAAAAGATCATATTTAGCCTTTTGGTATAATAATATTGATAGAGATAAAGCCTATAAAATCCCAATTTGACTGCCAATTTGTGTTTAGAGCTACTTTCAAATGAGAGCTCATGAGATTGTTGAAAAAAAGACAATCTGAAAATGGTAAATATATGCCTAAGGGATAATAATGTATAATCAGACTTATTACTATTAAATGCTCACTCAATACCACCAAAGAGAAGAGTTTTATAGCAAAGGACGACCTTGAAAGCAATGCAGCCTAAAACTAAGCTATTGATGGTTAATATGATGATATTATCAAAAACAGTAACATTGGTACATATCATTTTTCAAGTGCCTACTAAGTGCTTGACACTTAGTATCTTAGTGATACTATACTCAACTCTTTATACATATTAATCTCACTTAATATTCTATTGATATGATTAATATTCATTTTATATACATGCTCAAAATGATATTACAGGATTTTTATTTTATACATTTCATCTCATTCAATACTTAAATTAATATTATTCCAGCATTTATATATATATAACTATGTACATCGTATATATTTAACCTTTTAATACTCAGATATTATTTCAGCATTTTTGTACACGTACTTTTATGTGTATGATTTATACCTTTACCTCATTTAATACCAAATGTTATTATTCCAGTTTTTATACATATTATTTTATGCATTTTTATACTTTTTATCTCATACTGAAATTGATATTATCATTCCAGTTTTACAGCACAGGATCCTGATGTACAGGGCACAAGTGAGTAATCACTCAGAACCACGAAGCTGGTAAGGCTGAAGCTGGAATGAGGCTGAAATGCAGGCCCGCCTGGCCCCGGTGCTATTTCTCTCTCCACCACAAATAAAATGTCTCCCGCAATGGTAAGAGCTGACTGCAAAGTCCTCAGTGCAGGCCAGGCACTGTGCTATCTATTTTTTTGTGCACTTTTGCATTTGCTCTTCACAACAACCTTATGAGGTGGGTTCTATTTTCAATCTCTATTTCGCAGAGCTCAAAAATGGCACCCGGACAAGTTATAGTAATTAAGGGAGACTTGTACTATCCAGACATCTGCTGGGAATCTGGCTAAAAATAGACAGTCTGATGAGTTGCTACAACGGGCTCTGTTTCATCCTTTCTTTGACAATGAAGCAACGAGTGCCGACCTGTGACCGAGGGCTTAGCCTGGGTTAAAGAAGAAAGATTAGTGATGATGAGGTGGCAAAAGAGAAAAGGAAAATAACTTTTTTCCTGAGGTTCCTAATCATATGGAAAGAGAAAAACTAGCACTGGCATGTACAAATCCTGAATTCCTGCATCCAGATTTTAAAACTTGGTATATCAGAGTTCTGCAATTGTAAGTGACTCTGACTACTTGAGTAAATAACAACTACAAATAAAAGTATAACTGTTCGTTGTATATAGAGAAAACCCCAGCATGGCGTTTCATAGACTAAACAGTTATATGAATTAAAACAGATAGGAGATTCTAAAGAAAGACAGTAAAAATGAAATCCCAAATTGCTTCAGTGAGAAGGAAAATGAGTGAAGCCAGCAAGGTGCCACTGTGGCCCTCTGAAGGCCTTGGGTCTTAAAAGACCCAGTAACAAAGACAGAGCATGTTATCAGAGAAAGACAGAGATGTGGCATCCACCCTGACCTGGAGGAATGCTTTGGCAAAGGGAAGAGCCCAGAATTAATGCAGGCAACAGCCAAAGAAAGAAGATGGAGGATGCACAGCACATTTCCTGGGGAGCAGTGAGAAGGGAACTAACACTCACTGATCTTGGTTGTTACAAGTTTGGCTCTGGAGTCTAATGGAGCTGAGTTGGAATTCAGGTTGTGGTATAAACTAACCTGGTGACCTTGGGAAAGCCCTTGTTCCAGACATCAATGGAGCTAATGTCCTTTTTTCCTTTAAATCTTGGTTCGCACAGTCACCTTCTTGATGAGGCTACCCTGACCATTCTACCTGAACGGCCACCCCTTCTTTCCCCTCACACCCAATCCAGTACTTTTAGTCTCCCTTTCCCTGTTCTAACCTTTGTTCTTCCATAAGACTAATCTTTTATAATACTAAATAAGTTTATTATTATTTATTGTGCATCCCAACCCACCATACACACTAGGGCAAGAGTGTTTGTTGATGTTGTCCAAAGATGTATCCCTAGTGCCTAGAATAGTACCTGTATATCAGGTGCTTAATAAATACTTGTTGAACAAATAAAATCTCTCTGTCTCATCTATAAAATGGGGACAATATTCACTGGGTTTTATGAGGATTAAATAAAATGATGCAGGCAAAAACACTCAGTACATTCCTGGCAAAAAGTATTTAGATATAGGCAATTACAGTGCTTTTCATATCCATTAATTTTCTCATTTGATCCTCACATTAACTCTGAAAAATAATATCTTGCAGATGAAGAAAATGTGATCCATAAAGATAAAGCCAGTTGTTAGCTTGATCTAGCATCACAGAGGTTTCTTTGTGGGAACAGTATAAAAAGAAGACTAGAGACCAGGCAAAGAAATTCACTCCCCATTTCATTCAAGCCCTTTCCAGCAAAGGGTGGTTAGCTAGCCCCAGACTTACTACAACAGGAATACAATTTCAAAAACAGTGATTGGATATATATTCAGTGAACATTTTATTTCCTAGTGTAGTGATCATTAGAAATTACCTTGGCTCACTAGAAGATATTTGTACTAAATAATTGCATTTCCTTTCTTAATAATGTTACTGTGACAACAGAGGAAGGCTGTAGGCAAAGCACAATGTATCTTGATTTCAAGAGGGTACATATAAGGCCCCTTTAGACCTCATGCATAATATGGTGAAATGTGGATTCACTTATTGAATTATCACCTAGACCTAAGGCCAGCAAACTTTTTCTATAAACGATTAGACAGTAAATATTTTAAACTTTGCAGGCCATATGATCTGTCATAACTACTCATTTTCACCATTGAAGTGTAAAAGTAGCCATAGACAATACGTAAACAAGTAAGTGTGGCTGTGTTCCAATAAAACTTTATTTACAAAAACAAGCTGCAGGCTGGATTTAGCCAACAAGCTGTTGTTTGCCAACCCCTAGCCTAAATGGTTGAATTACTGTACCCTCTCTGTGCTATGGACTGAACTAACAAAGAATCTCTATTGCAGTGATATGAGAATAAGCTGACTATATTTATGAGTGATACAAAGCTAAGAGAAATATCCAACATGATAGATGACAAAGTCAAAATTTAAAATTAGCCTGAGAAGCTAATATTATCAGCCTGAATTAAGATGATATAAGTTAAAGCCTAAAAGTTAATTGTTCTTTGATTAACAAGACATCATCAAGAATGAAACTAGCTACATTCCACCAACACAACAAAGGGAAAACTGTATTTGGCAGATATCACTTAAAAATGATCTGGGGTTGGTCATAGCATCACTCATTATTTAGTTACTTATTCATTTATTCGTTCATTCATGGACTTGTTTAGTTTTCAGCAACAAGCCCAACTGTTTACTATGACCTATGCATAGTGAAGTGGTTTTGACAATAAATAAAATAGTTTCAGTCCTTAAGAACAAATGATATAATCTATTAGACGAGAAAGATACCCCTTTACTTACTCATTCATTCATTTATTTATTCATTTCTTTGTTTTCTTTCAATGACTAAATCTTGCAACCAATGATGTGGCAAGGCAAATGAGATTTAGTCTTTGCCTTTGAGGAACTGAATATGTTCTCGAAGACATATATATAAACAGAGCAGTCGCAATACACTATGGTATATGTTGTTTCAGAAATATAAATCAAATGTTGTGTGAGTAGACAATAAAATAGCTAATTCACCTTAGAGGATTCATGAAACCCTAACATTTGAACCATTTCTACAAAGTGGATTAGTTTTACTACCAAATGTTGATATATTCTTTAATGTTTTGTTCCTGGTTACAAACAACCACAAATACTTGTGCTTTTCTTAATGCTCTATTTACTAAAATCATCTATTAGATCATAAAACAAAATTTTCAAAACAACTCTTTTAATAATGCAAATGTTGTTTACAAATTCAACTAACCTCCTTTAAAGAAATTAAACTGAAATTACAAGTGTGGTCTCTTAATTGGGTTTTCTGCAGAAACATTTCCTGATCGAGGTTTAGGTGTGCATAATGTTTTTGGTATCTATAGAGACATGGGGTGGAGAGGGAGTGTTGGAGAATCAGTCCAGGTAAAGAGAGTCATCCCAGAAAGGTATGTTTTCAGAACAGCTATCACAGCTGGCAACTAAAACTTAATCTTGCAAGAAAACTCTGGGAAATGATATAAAGCTATGCCTCAAAATTATCCTGGCTAAGGCACAAGGGAACTGTGGTATTTATCTTCTCACACCTATCAGTCATTGGGTAGAGGCTGTCATAGAATGGTTATGAAGATAATTAATCCAAGGCACTTCTATTCTACCCTGGAAGTGTACCCTGTGCGCATATGCAGGTAGGTTCTGGAAGCCTGTGGGCAGCCCACAGACAAAGATATAGAACAGGCTATTGGGAGTTTGGCTGGAGTACATGGAAATGGGGCTCTGAGGGCACATGGGTGAATAATACTAGTAGCTGCTACATATACTATGTATGAGTTTTTCAAATTTCAGACACCTTCAAGAGTAAACAAAACACACAGATATATAAAGCTTACAAATGATCCAAAACCAATTCCAGAACACCACCACCAAGCATTCCATTCATTGTTTCATTATATTCCTCTTTGTACTTCTAACTTTCTGGAGTATTTGCTTTGCAGCTTTTGTTTCTTCTAGGGTTTTCACTGTAATAGCCTGACAACTGTCCTGGTTGTAGTTATTATACCACATTCAAAGTGAAAAGATAACTTCTCAGACAAGCTGAGGTTGAAGATCCCCTAAGGTAATGCAAACCTAGTCATAAGGCTGAGAAAGCCCATTCAATATATCCTAAAGATGTAATTTTCTAGACCCATCCTTTCATAGAGGTTTTGCTTTTTAGCAACATGGGGATCTCACTGAAAACTGTATACTTTGAATATCTTGTTTGGCCAACATTACACCTCTTTGCCTCTTATGCTGTCATTTTAATTTACCAACCTTGTCTATCAGTATTATTTAAAATGTATAAATTTCTGTTTCTATTTTATTATAATCTCTACAAATTTATTGAGGCTTCATCTCCTAGGAGATAAGTAACTGAGTCTGTGTGCTCAGTGAGACTCTCAAGGACTTTGGCTAATTAATCATTTTTCAACACTAGGTTGAACCATCCTTCTACTCAGCCATTATGCATGACCATCAGTGCTGATCTGTCCTGCCTGAACTCTAAATACAATTGCTTTGATATTTTTGGAATTATTTGACTTACGCATACTTGTCTAGTTTATTCTTTCTTAATTGCCCTGATAGAAGCAAGTACAGATTTCTATTTCATATACAAATACTTGAAGAATATCAAAATATTTATTTATATGTAAATGTCATATCTCTGTGATAAGAACAAAAACCCTGGAGCCAAATGACCTGGATTTAATTCAGGGTCCCTGAATATAAGACCTGAAACAATAAAATGCATAGAAGAAAACATAGGAACTAAACTCAAGGTCCTTGGTCTTAAGAGGATTTTATGAATTTGACCTCAGGGCAAGGGAAGTAACTAAAACAAATAAATGGGACAACATCAAACTAAAAACGCTGCTCAGCAAAAGGAATCATTGACAAGGCAAAGAGAAAATCATCCAAATGGGAAAATATATTTGCAAGCAACACCTCCAATAAAGGCCTAATATCCAAAATATACATAGAACTCATACAACTTAATAACAACAAAAAAACCCAAATGATCCAATCAAAAAACAGGCAGAGGACCTGAACAGATACTTCTCCTTAGAGGACATCAAATGGCCAACAAATATATGAAAAGATGCTCAACATTGGTAGCTATTAGGGAAATGCATATCAAAACCACAATGAGATACCGTCTCACACCTGTTATAATAGCTATAAACAACAAGACAAGTAATAACAAATATTGGAGAGGATGCAGAGAAAAAGGAACCCTCGTACACTACTGGTGGGACTGCAAATTGGTACAGCCACTATGGAAAACAGTATGGAGGTTCCTCAAAAAACTAAGAATTAATCGACCATATGGTCCAGCAATCCCTCTACTGGGTATTTACCCCAAAGACTTGAAAACCCATATCCAAAAAGATATTTGCATACTGATGTTCATTGCAGCATTATTCACAGTGGCTAAGACATGGAAGCAACTGAAGTGTCCTATGATAGATGGATAGATGATTGGCTAAAGAAGCTGTGATACATATATACAATGGACTATTACTCTGCCATAAGAAGAGATGAAATACTTTCATTTGCGACAATCAGGATGGACCTTCAGATAATCATGTTAAGTGAAATAAGCCAGACAGAAAATGTTGAAAATCAGATGATGTCACTTACATGCAGAATATAAACCTAAAAGCAACAAATGAGCAGGACAAACAAACGGAAACGCACGGACATGGACTATAGACTAGGGATTTCCAGAGGGTAGGGGATGGGGGGAGAAGGGGGAGACAGATGGTGTAAAGGGTGTTAAATATGTGATGACAGAAAGAAATCTAACTATGAGAGGTGGACACACCATATAAATATATATATATGCCTAACTGTTAAAGCGTATAGCTTAAACTTACCAGATTTCATTAACCAATGTCATCATAAAAATATATATTTAAAAAATAATAATAAAGAGCAAATTAATTAAGTAAGTAAGTACGTAAGTAAGTAATTCAGGGTCCCCCACTCACCGGCTATGTGACCTTAAAGAGATCACTTAACCTCTTCAGGCCTCTATTTCCTTATTTATATTGTAAGGCTAATAGAACCTATTTGGTTGTGAATATAACATGAATTATTAGATGTATGGCATTTAGCACGGTGCCTGACATGTAGTAAGCCCTAGGTAACCATTTGCTATTATTACTATTACTGCGAGGATTATGATACACCAACTTTCCCCTATTTATTAAAATCAACTCAAGCATTGAACATATCCTATCATATTTACCTTTCATATAAAAATTACCTTATGTAGTTTATATCAATTTTGTTGAGTAGCTCTACTCATAGCCTTTCACAGACATAACTTTTCCTAATTAACTATAATTACTTCTACCATTTTTCCCACTACTAATGCTCAAATTGACACCATTTGTTCGAGTTCCTTTCAGCTGGTTTCTTTGCCATTCAGTGCATCCTGGTGATTCTAAAGCAGCTTTGCTTTCTGGCAGAAAGAGGGCATTCCAAATCCCCATCTCACTTCATCCCCAAAGACATGGAATCAGTATGCTGGTGTTTTTTTTTTAGTACAATCAGCAACTGAAATCTAGGTACTTACTGGGACTGATGCTGGGCAAATAGTGTCAGTTGCCACCATTGATGAGCTATTTTTAGCAATGACAGAACTATGTTATTTTAAACTTGTGAGTTCTCATTTACATCCCTTAATATAAAAAAAAAAAATCGTTTGTGATATCCCACTTTACAGTCAGTGTGGGGTCTCTTGATTACTAAGATTTTATCTCATCTTCACAGCAGAAAGGAGGATGGTAAAGGGAGGGTATGGAAGGCAAAGAGAAGATTATGAGGAAAGGCAGAATAGGAAAGAGCATGCCATGACCTAGACCATAATAAGAATTGGGGAAGGAGCTCATGGGGAATCTACTGTTGTGTGATCCTTAGACTCTGAAGTTGCTTCCTCCTACCTCTCTGCCCAAGGCAAATCCCATTACGTTACCCTTTTATAACCCCATGTATCTCTCTTTGTACTACTTATCACAGTTGCAATTTTACATTTTTGTTTGGCTCAGATGTCTGTGCCTTCCATTAACTACAAGTTCCAGAAGGCAGAAATGTACTAGGGAGAATAATAAAGTCAAAAACGAAGATGGAGTAATCCACTGTAATTTTTCTCATTCAGCTAAAATGTAGTTGGATGTTTGGGAGGCAGCCTTGTACAAGTGACTCAGAAATCCAAGCTTCTTCTATTTAGTGGTTCTACCAACCCCTGAGACTTGAGCTTTCTTCTCTGGATCTGTTACATTTGAACAGCAGCTGAAGGAAGAGAGAATAGAGGATCATACATGGAGAATTTCAATGGGCTAGCCCTGGTAGTAGTGGTTATCATGGTGAACCATTCTGATGTAGGTGAAACCATACAGTATTTTGTGTTTTTGTAATTGGCTTATTTCACTTAGTATAATGCCCTCAAAGTCCATCCATGTTGTAGCATGTGACAGGAATTCCTTCCTTTTTAACACTGAAAAATATTCCATTGTATGTGTATACTGCATTTTGTTTATCCATTTGTTTATTGGTGGACATCTGGGTTGCTTTTACCTCTTGGAATATTCTTAATACTACTGGGCTATACACTTAAAAATGGTTAAGATGAATTTTAAAAAATAGGAGATATGACTGGGCAGCCTCTAATAGTCTGCCCCTTAGTGATGGAACCTGAGATGAAATAACCTCTTGGACTGACAGTGGATAGATCTAAAGTGCCCAGCCTCCACCCTACCTTAGGGGCAATAATTGTTTTAAAAGACTGCTTCCAAAGTTCTCATGTGTCTGATGACATCCTTAAGCTATGAGATCTTCAACATGGACTGCCACATGCTCTGGATCCAGCATGTAAGGGCCCAAAATACTGACATTCCAACTCTCTCAGAATTTCTAAGAACGCCACTTCCAAATCTCCATTCTCCTCTTCTGGGACATTTCCCATTTATGAATATGGAATACAATTTCTGTTCATAAGTTCTGGCATTGAGATCAAACAAATCTAGGTTTGCAGACTGGTTTCCACACCCACAATCTCTGTGTTTCAGAAAGTTAATTAATTTGCTTGAGCCTCCATATCCTTGGCAGAGAAATAAGACTAATGTAAATTCACTCTTGGATATTTTCTCCAGATCCATTCTCTATACATTTTCAACCTGCTCTCTGCTTGGTAGACCAAACTTTATGGACTGACTATACTAATAGTTCTCAACTAGGATAATATGGCCTCCTCAAGAGACATTTGGAAAATATGGAGACATTTTGGGGGCATCACGGCTGAGGGAGTTGCTATTGGCATTTGTCAGTAGAGGTCAGGGATGCTATTAAACATCCTATGGTGCACAGGAGTATTCGCCACACAAAGACTTATACAACTCCAAATATCAGTAGTGCGGAAGTTAAAAACTCTGGAGTATATCAAAGGTTATCTGGCCCTCTGACTTCTGGTGGGCATTGGCCAATGGGGAGCTCTAGCAGGAATCAGAAGAGGGAGGAGTGGGAAGTCAAGCTGTTCATTCCCTTTGCTCCACTCCAAGGGGCTGCCTTAGGCTGGCTGCGTCCCTCTCCCATAGGCCCCTGTTCCACTCAAGGCAGGCTTTTCTTCTTCTGGGATCAGGCAACTGCTGCCTATGCTCATCTCTTTGACCTAAGGGTGGCAACAGCTCTGCTGATACTGGCCCCAGTCTACCACATGTCCTCTTGAGGTTCCTCTGTGCCTTGCCCAACCTTTGTAAATAATCTCTTTCAAATAAACCCTCTTCAAATTATCTTAATTCAGGAGAGGAGTAGTTGGAAGGCAGGGTGGAAAAAATTATCCTAATTTGATAATCTCTTTCTTTTAGGATACTTAGTGATATCAGTAACAACATCATAAGACTGTCATAAGGTTTCAATAAGATAATAGAAACATCTGGCACAGTGCAAGGCCCATTGTGAATGTTTAGTAAACCACGGCCTTCTCAGGGTCCCACTTTTGACATTGTTGTTTCTCTAGGTACTATGGAAAGATGACCCTTCCTTCACATGAGCCACCAGAAAATTTCCTCCCTTTTTAATTTGTAGCATACTTAGATACTAACGGTAAATCTTTTTTTTTTTTTTTTTTAATAGCTATGTTCTAGTGTCTAAAGATGGCCATTCTGCTACAGGGCTCAAATATGGCATTAAAATATGTTGTGAGTTGAAAAACCTTTGCAGAAATTCCAGGCCTGTCTCTGCTCTCAGAATGCAAGACTTATTTGTGTTCCTGTCACATAAATTTGAAAGCAATGTCCATGCTGGCCTTTTCCTCTCCAGGTTTCCTGACTCAGTAGTAAGAATGAATGAGCACAATTTTTATTCCTTGTGGCAGGAGGAGAAAGGTTGGACTACAGCCTCTGCAGATATGGCTGAATGAGTTTCCAACTGGGCAAAGGAAATTGCCATGCTCCTGCCCAAGATAGGCCTTGGGCAGTTTCACCATCGGTGAAACATAAGACTAGAGTCTAGCAACAGAATGTGTTTGAGGACCTGTGGAAACAACTGGGGTGGCTTATTCACTCATTAATTCATTCCAATATATATTGATACTTGATAGTAACTCTGACTTTTTCATTAAATCTATCTATCCTATGCCATCACCTTTAATACATAGAACAATAATAATTATAGACAATATTCACTTTTCATCCACTGTCTAACCCAGATTCTTCAAAAGCACTATGAGTGTTCCTATTGGCCCATTTTAAGGATGAAGAAACTCAGACTTGAAGAAAGTCATTCTCCCAAGCTGTGTGGTGGTAAACTAGGATTTATACACAGACAGATAGACTCTTGAGTTAGACCAGCCTGAGTGTAGGGAAGTTACTTTACTTTGATGACCTTCTTTCCTCTATAACACCAGTATTATGGTACCCATCTCACTGCCTGATCCATGGCCAATGCTAAGGAGTAGCAGCTAGCACTATTATTGAGAAGCAAGGAACTTTGAGTCTTTCATCTCCGAATTTCAATCCTGCTCTGCTTCTAAATAGATATGTCCCCCAGGCAAATCATTTGACCTACCTGGGCTCAGTTATCTCACCTGCAAGTGTTGGATAATAATGTCTGCCCTTATAGGGTTGTGGTGAGAATTCAAACAACAAATGCAGAGGTCTCCGAAGCAGAGTGTGCACAACTTCAAGGTGGGGTTGGAAAGAAATTACCAAATTTTGTTTTCTAACTTATTTGATTCACCTTAAAATAAAAAAAAAAGAAAATTAAGCTTTACTCATATTTATGTATGCACAGATGCTTGACACCATATTTGATCTGTATGTCAGCTTTTTACTTTCTTCTACAATGCAGAGTAGCTGGTAACATCCCCACATGCCATTCATTTCTTTTCAGCAAATTACCTTGCGTGGCAATTTATGTTCTCAGGTAAATGGATCCCTAAATTTGGCCTCTGTGAGGAGTTTGGACACAGTCATGAAGGAGATGGAGTGATGCTGAAGGTATCTGATTGCATTTGTATTTTCAAAAGATAGTAGTAATGATAATAAAAATAGCATGGTATGTAATATTAAAGAAATTACTGATAATTGTAGATTTAGGAATTTTAATAACCAGTTTTAAACTGACAAACACAATTAGTGACTTAAAAAACATTTCTGCTAAGAATCTATTTATAAAATACTAACAAGCTAAGCTAAGTGTAAGTAAACTGAAAATGGCAGAGCTTACCTTTCTTCCACTTCTGTTAGGGTTCTTCATGGGCCACCCCACAGGTAAAGAAAATTATATAATCTGAGCTGATTAAATGTTTCCCCAGCCCATCCAGAGGAAATTATTATAAGATGGTTTCAAATATGGATTTACAACCACTATCATTAATGACAAATTTGTCTCTGTATAACTTGAGCCTGGAGACAGTAGCTAATGATAGTACGAGGGCACCACAATTACCAAGACATTAAATATTATGTATTCTAAGTTAATTTCATCCTTTTAGAATTTCTTGTTTTGTGTATGTTTTATAAGGTACTCAAAACGTACCATTTGGCAGTCTGTAAGTAACTAATCATATGTAATCATATTGGTGATATGTGCTTAAAATCATTTTTGTTGGTGGGGTGTACAATTTGAAAATCATGGAGACCCTTGACCTAATGTATATAATAAAGTAATTGACTAAAAAACTGCCATGCGGTAAATGCTCAACAAAAAGCAACTGTTGTTATTAACAATTTCCTGTTTGTTACACTTATTACATATGATTATTTTTTCACAAATCTTAAAACAAATTTATGTAAAAATTTCAAACACCCAGAATGCAGAGAGAATAGTTTTATGAACTCATATGTGCCCTTACCCAGCTTCAACGATTATCATTTTGCCAACTTTTATCTTTCCCATCCCCTTTTTTTATGGACTATATTAAAGCAAATCTACAACATTTCAATTGCAAGTAGTTCTCTAGGAACCTCACCATTATCACACCCAAAGAATTGTCAGTAATTCCTTTAATATCATCTACCATGCTGTTATTATTGTTATCAGTATCATTATATTATCCTTTGAAAATGCAAATATGATTGGATCCTTCCAGCATCACTACATCTCCTTCATGACCACATTGAAACTGCGCACAAAGGCCACAATGTAGAACATGACCTGCCCCTGCTGCCCTTTCCTCTTGGCTTACCAGGCACTCTCAGTTCCTTAAACAGCCTCCGCCGCCCCTCCCTGCTCAAAGCCCTTGTGCCTGCTGTTCCCTCTGCCTGGATCACTCCTCCCCCTGCTCTCCCTGTTGGCTCCTTCTCAACCTTTGAGTCTCAGTTTTAAGGTCGCCTGTCCTAAGTAGGACTCCAGTTCCTGTTTTGCTCTCCCACTAAATAATGTTCATGTATTTCATCAGAAAGTTTAGGTTTGTTCCTTGCTTATTGACTTTCTCCTTCATTTGACTGGGAGGAACCCTGTATGTATTAGTCACCAGCTTTTTCCTGGAGTTGAGCTCAGTGCTGGGAAGAAAGTACCAGACAATACGTATAATTGAAAGGAGGAGTGAAGCCATAAGCTCGCCCCTGCCTCCTTTTCCATTCTTATCTTATCTTCCAGCTTTTGCTTTTTCTGCTCCTTCAACCTGCAAGTCATCCTCTTCCCTCTCAAGCCAAGCATCTGTCTTTTTATACCAAATCTGTCTTTTCATATCAAGTCCAGGTTAGGTGTGACCTTCCCTGGGAAGCCTAGATTGCTTCTGTGCTTGCTCTCTGTGCTGACTCCCATCACCGAGTTTATCCTATCAACTATTATCTCTCACCCTCGCCACACACTGTGCTCCTTGAGAACTGTCATGGTTAAACCTATGTATCAACATGACTGGACTAAGGTGGTAAAATATTGTTTCCAAATGTGTGTAGGAGTGTTTGGGGAAGAGATTTGCATCTAAATCCATAGACCCAGTAAAGAAGATCTGCCCTCACCAAAGAAAGGGGGCAGGCATCATGTATATCTATTGAGGGCCTAAAAAGAACAAAAAGTCAGAGGAAATTCAAATTTACTCTCTCTTCTTGGGCCAAAACATCCATCTTCTCCTTCCTTCGGACATCGGTTCTCCTGGTTCTCAGGACTTTGGGTTTGGACTAGAAGTACTAGCTTTCCTGAGCCTCCAATCCTTTAAGTAAATCTAGAATAAGCAGGATATAAGCTCCACTAGGAAAAGCTTCTGTAGGGGAGGAATTTTTTATCTGTATGATTCCCTGCTGTATCTAAAGTGCCTATAACATAGTATGTGCTCAGTGAGGATATTTTTAATGAGCAAATAAATGGATAAATTAATTCAGGGCTGGTTGAGGAAAGGCAGATGTGAAGTGGATGTGAACAGAGACAGGAAAGTAGCTGTTTCCTCACTACCTTTCAGAACCACCTAAGGGAAAAGACCCAAACACAAACCCAAAAACCCTGCGACAATGGACACTAGGTCTATCTCATTTAATACTGTCTTTATAATGCCCAGCAGAGCCTGGCACCTGAAAGGGCTCAATAAATCATTGTAGATTTTACTCAGCTCGAAATGAATTAGGATTCTCAACACTCTTCATGTCTTTAGTGAAAATTCTATATTAATTCAATCTCTCTAAGTTTTTTTTAGCCCTGTTTTTAAGAGTGTTGAATCATTTCCAACTTATCAATCAAGGTCAGATTTGTCATTGGAGCATCTGCTTGCTAACATGAGTATGTTTGTGTTTTATTGAGCTTTCTATTTTTACTAGGCTGACACACTAGTACATGGCAGGCCATCTCCAGATGATGATATTGTAAATGGTGCACCAGCGTCTTGGGGGCTGCTGGTAGGCTGTCTCTGGGAAAAAGGAATGGTTCTGAAGACACACAGATTTTGCAAATTCTGCATTAAATAGAGAATTCTTCAGTGGAGGATTACTTCAAGCCTTTGTTATGCTAATATAAAATTTGATTCCCCTAAGAGAAAGTGTCGAAAGATGATAATTCCCAAAGTCATTATTGATTAAAACCCTATTTTTTAGGTGTTTGGTAGAACACCTTTTCATAACCTAGAGGTTACCTGTTTCAAGAACATAGTTTTAGAAATGCTGTTTTTAACAATATCAAATCATGATGATTTTTACATTTTCCTAACCACTTAGTTTGCTAAAATGACTGGTCTATCATAACAGAGGAAGATACACACTTGTTTACACTCCCTCAACTGCTCCTATTAAGAAAAGCAGCACCAGAATCAAGAGAGATTGTGCTTCACTGTTAGCCTGACTTGGTATGTCTCAGCTCTGCCACTTACCAACTGTGTAACGTTGTGCAGGTTAAGTATCTCTCACCCTAGGTTTTTTCATCCATAACAAAACCAATGGCACTGCAGATACCACGATAGTCGGAGATGTCTTTGAAAAGGTATTGCAAAGTCTGACATATAGGAGGTGATATTTCATTCATGGACTGTCAGGCGCCGATAAAGAATCTGTGGTTGAAGCTGTAAACAAAGTCCCTGTCCTTGGGAGGTTCTAGCCCAGAAAAGAAAGATAGAAACTTCTATAGAGTTCGGCTCCCCAAGTGGTTCCTAGTGGAAGCCAGGATGGGCACCAGAACTCTAGGGCAACAGCAGGTGCCATTCATGGAAAGTCTGAAGTCATGTTCCTAGTGAAAGGCAAAGAAGCTGTGAGTTGTCCTGTTACTGAGGCCTACCTGAATACGGCCTCTGCCCTGTGCCTGCAGCATTCCCAAAAGGAAAGGATGCCCCTGACCCCTCCTCCTCTTCAAGGTGACAGAAGTACATAACAGCAGAACATCTGTGCAATCTCACATTGGTGCGCCTTTGGACCCACCCACTAGGCAGCCCCATGGTGAGCACCAAAGACACAAAATGAGACCAGTCAGGTCAAACTCACCACTTCATCTGAATTGTAAGATGAAGTTTGATGCTGGAGATTGATGCCATGGATACTTGTGGGTGACATAGCCAGGCCAGAGGCCCGGAGCCCTGTCTAAAGATACCCATACAACTTTTTGAAACCAGTGGCACATGTCTCAATGAGCAGATGTCCTGTTTTGTACTTCTAATCTAGGGAAAAGACATGAAAACTACACAAAATTGACTAAATATTAAACCAGGTTGTATCCAGAGTCTGCTACGTGCTGCTAGACATGGAAACCTGGCTGATCAGCATATGGCCAGACCATGGGGAACCTAAAGGAATATTACTACTAAGATTACTAACAACTAGTTACTCATGCCTGGAATGCTGCAGACTCATAACCAGAAAGGAAAACAGATTTAAATTGAATTCCTTGGACACACATGGTCTCTCTCATTCTCTGTCTTTGAGAGAGACCATGCCTCTGTGTGTATAGTGCTCTTCCTTCTCTAATAAATTCTCCTTTTGTTTCTAACTCTGGCACACACTTAAATTCTTTACTTCTTGCAGTCAAGGACCCTCTCTGTGAGTGTGAAGGATTTGAGTCCATGCTCAAGGGGATTCTCCCCTTCCTGCATCACTTCTGTCTCCTGATGATGGGATCAAGCGGTCCACTGAGCTGCCTGCATCTTCTTATCACCTGCCTCTCTGGCAGATGAAGAGTTAGTCTCTAATTGTACTTGCTTTTCTCCCTCTGCTCGCATCCCTCCCACTGCAGATCTCTTACAGGCATTAGGCATTTAATTGTGCATGCCACAATTCATTGTGCCTGGGACTCAAGCAAGGGCTGCTGGCTCTAGGTTCTCCACTCTGCAAACTGAGCGTGTACCAACTCCTGTCCTGCTCACTTCATGAATCATAGTTCAACATGTTCTTGTAATTGTCTCATGTTTCAAGCTTGAGAGGAAGATCCTGGTGAGCTCAAGAAGAGGTGAAATATTTAGTTTTTACCAAATGAAGAATACAACTGCATGCACTTCCTTTGTATATCAATTAGCGGCATATGGTGAGAGCAGAACGCACTAATAGAGTTACAAAGAAATATAAGGGTTAGGGAGACTGTCACTTCCTCATAGGCTCGGGCAGGAGCACATGCTGCTAACATTGCTATTTCCCAAACAGATTGTCTGAACACCTGCAGATGTTCAAAGATCCTCCTACTCTCAAGTACTCTCCTTAGTGTCTCTTTCAAGAAGATCATCTTAATTCAGGGAGAGATATAATTCAGGGAGAGATATAGTGTTTAGGTTGGAGAGGCTAGATAACAAACAAGCTTCATCTCACATGCCAACCCCAACCAAGTGGAGCTCTCTGGAATGCTGGAGGCTGCACTTGGGTTCAATGGGATGAAGACTGATATTAGTTACAATGTTTGCCTAGGGTAGAGCACAGGGCAAGGAAGATGTCTGTGCATATATTTGACATTTTTGCTAATGAAAAGAGACTTAACTGTGGTCTTGGGGAAGTCATTCACTGTCCTCAGCCTCAGTTTCCTGACCTGTAAAATCAAGGTGATGATAGCATTTCCCTTACATGGTTATGGTAAAGATCAAATCCAGCAAAATATATAAAACTGCTTTGGGTACCATAAACATAAAGTGATATAATTGCAAAAATATCTACACTCAAATAATTGTGTCAGTGTATTATGTGTGCATATGCATGTGCGTGTGTGTGTGTGTATGTTTGCTTTCCTAATACTCTAGGGAAAGAGTTTTCAACCTTGGCACTATTATTTTGCACTGGATTATTCTTTGTGATGGAGGCTTTCCTGTGCCAATAGCAGCCCTCCAGCAATCAAAATGTCCATCAAAAATGTCTCCAAACATTGCCAAATGTCTGCTGGGGGCAAAATTGTCTGTGGTTAAGAACTACTAGTCGAAGTCAGTAGTTTTCCCCTATGGCTGCACATCAGACTAGCCTGGAGAGCTTTTAGAACTGTATCAATGGTGAGTTCCAAGCCCCAGCCAGGAGGTTTTTATTTAATTGGTCAAAAATAGGTAGGCACCAGAGTTTATTCTCTACATGATTCTAATATACATTACACAGTCGAGGACCTTTCACAGAGCTGTATGGAATCCTTTTTGAGATAACATTTTCTCCTCTCCTGTGAGTTTCGGCCCTCAAGGCTTCTCTGGGACTCAGCCAAATGCTCTCTTGGGGAAAGGCCAAGGGTTGTCTGAGAGAAATCAGGCAAAAGATTCCCTACACTCCAATCCAATATACAATTTCCTTCTTCAACTCAATCACAAAAATTCTATTTCTAATGAGTATATGAACAATTTATCTTTTAACAGATTATTGAAAGAATGTGACAAAGGAAATGATTAAATATAATGGATATCCATGCATGTCCATCTTAAAGCAACTTTTAAGAGACAACAAAAGCCCCAAGATCGCTCTGATGAAGTGAGCTAGACAGAAACATATCAAGTAACATATGACTGGGTATAATTGGTAAAATTAAAGGCAAACATTGTTGATGAGCTCACTAGAGCCTGAAGTATTGAAGCACAATATTAGCCTTGGTGGAAAATAACTTCATTGAAATATGTCCTTCCTGCTACACAGCTTTCCTAAGGCTCTGAAAACATTTCGCCTCTCTCAGTGCCTCGCTCTCTTGTCACCAGGCATTTTCAATAGGAAGAACAGAGAAGAGAGTTTGGGAAGGCAAGTGAAGGATAATTGAAGTCTTGCCTAGATCTGTTGTTACAACGGAATAGTCAGAGAGACAAATACTCTGTCCTTGCACAGACCCTCACAGAAGCACTGCAGCTCCTGGGGCTGGCATAACAGCCAGTAAATCAGCATATACTTACCAAACACCCACCATAAATAAGACTGGGCTAAGCTCTCCAGGGGATACAAAGATGGATAAGACACAAATCCTGCCCTCTAGGTGTTTTTACTCTAGTTAGGGACCTATGAAAACAATCAATAATACTGAACGGTCTACATTTAACTCCAAATGAATGACTCCTAAAAGAGATGCTGAGCTGGGGGTAGGAGGTGGATTCAGGTGAAACTAAGTACAAATTGGATATAGAGGCCATGAAATCCAGTTGGTCCCCAGGCATCACTTATGAACTGATGTGCAAAAGGGCTGTTGGTCTCCTGAATTAAGGTGGGGGGTACACCTGGAGTAGAGTCGGATGACTGAGAAAGGCATGGCACGATGCCCATTTCCTCCTGGGACTCAGCAATCATCCCTGTAAAACAGATGAGTTACACAGGAAGAAGGAAAGGGATGAGGTAGAGGTTCAGAGGGAAGAGCCAACTCCCCATCATTGTGGCCAGACCAGCAGGCACTTGGGGGCTGTGCAGAGAAAAGGAAGTTCTTGCCCTTCACCCTGAGACAGAAGCAGGGTCTGGGGCACAGCTCTGTTTTCCTCAGAGGAAAACAGGATCTCAGTATGGGGCAAGGATGTGGCAAGGATGCTGAGCTCCCAGCAAAGAAGCATGACACCTGAGGCGCTTTTAAAACTGTATCAATGCCAAGTTCCAAGCCCCAACCAAGAGAGTTTTAATTAATTGGTCAGTAATGGGTGGAGTACTAGAGTTTATCCCCCAGGATAATGTACATTCTAATGTACATTGTGTTGTTGAGACCCTCTCACAGAGCTGTATGAAATCCTTTCTGAGAGAACACAGGTTCTCCTCTCATGCAAGTTACAGCTCGTACAAGCTTCTTTGGCCCTGGGACCATCAAGGAATTTGATCCCCATTGAGGGCTTGTCTGGGCACATGAGGTACAGGGTGGGACTTTAGGATTGCTGCTGTCAATCCACCATCTAATCCAAGCCTTTCTCTCCACTACTTCCTAATAACTGATCTCCTTGTCCTTAGGTCATATGTTCCACACAGCAGCAGAGTAAGCCTTTTAAAATTCCAATTACAGCCTTGGTAAAAAAATCTTTTAATGCCTTTCCCTCTTGATTATGAAAAAAATCCAGACGGCCTCCCATGGCCACTGACCTCACAGGAATCACCCTGCCTGCTCTCCAGACCCATTCCCTAACTTTCTTTGTCTTACTCACCTCTGTGATGTAGGCTTTGTCCTGAACTTAAAACACCTCTAACTCATTCCATGCCTCTGGTCTTTTGAATTGCTGCTGAGATATCATTCTCTGTATGTTCTTATGATTGTTTTATCTCCTCATTTAGGTCTCTCCTCAAGTATTATGTCCCCAGAGAGCTCTTTCCTGTCCATGCTACCTAATGGAGCCCCTATCACCTTCTGTCTCCTTCTACTTAATGCTCCGTCATAGTACTTATCTCCCAATATCACATGTAAATATGTGTGTTTGTTTATTATCTCTATCCCACTTAGAATATAAACTCCAGGAGGGCAGTCCATCACCTAGAACAGTACCTGCCATTTAGTGAACAATAAATATATATTAAGAAAAAATGAACAACTTCCCAAACTATTAGGCAAGCTGCTGAGCACTTTATATCACCCCTTTTGAAGACCCAGTTTTAGAAGCCACTAACATGCATTGAGCTTCATGGTTACAAAAGTCCCCAGGACTAAATAAATACTCTTCTTCTGTTTGTCCCCATTTCATCCCAGCAGGCATCAACACCGCTGACTTACTATTTTTGTTTACTTAGTTTTGCTTCTCTCTACTCACATTAATGTCAGCCTCATGAGACAATAATTATGCCTGATTTGTGTATTACTATAACCCTAATATTGAGCAAAGAGTAAGTGCACGGTAAATTTTCTTGGACGTCCATCCAGCTAAGCCTGATTCTCTTACATTTTGCTAGTTAATACTTCGCATTTTGCTAGTTAATACTTCGCATCGAAGGGCCACATCTTACATTTACTAAATTTATTAAATACCACTTTGTTATAGTCAACTCCTCATTCCAGTCCAGTCCACTGAGATCTTCTCAAGCCTGATTCTGTCATTCAGCACAACACCATGCTTGCCTGTCTGTGGAAATTTCATAAAGCTGCCACCCACACCATTTCTCAGGCTGAGATGCGGTGGCAGACAAGTGGGCAAGCCCCTCCCTCTATGACTTCCTTTGCTTTCATTGTGGACCAAGTTTGAAAACTCAAGGCATAGCCTCTGCAAACTCCTATGCATACCTACCCTCCCCTACCCCGCTTCCTAAAAGGAGGAGGTACAGAACAGACCAAGGGCTTGGGAACAGGCTAGACCACAGTTTGAACTCCACCTTCTCCATCACCTGCTTTGTAAATTTGGGCAACGGCGATTCTCTTCACCTCCTTGCAGCTGAGTTTCTTTTCTCTGATACATGGAGACAATAATTCCTAGCTCTAGAGTTGTTGTGAAAACTCAACACAGTGACAAAGTACCCAGTACCATTCTAGGCTTTTGATGAATACTTCATCTGTATGCATTTAAAACAAAACAAATAACTCTGATAGGTCAAATTTGGAAATAAAAGAGGAAAGTGAAACTCAGCTAATTCACTGGGTCTTTTTTAAGCCAATGAAAATTAAAAATCTGTATATCTACAAATTAGTTCAAATCAGAAGTCATGGGGATAGTTTTGGTCATTAGTTTAATACTCCCATTAAAGTCCCCATATATCCATGAACTTGAAGACACAGGGGTGTCGGACTTATACAAGGGGCATCAGAAAGCTGTGTAGAAATACAGGTACCTATAGTAGGCCGGCAGGCCCATGGCTCCATATGCTCTCCATATACTACAGTACCAATGCAGTATGCTCATCCAGCTGGCATTTTTTGCATCTACCTCACAATCATTTAAATAATGGGGCAAACTGCAAAGATGGAGAGATAATCATAAAAAGCTGAGGGAAGTATGCAAATAGAAAACTCTACAAACTCAGAGGAGGTTGGGAGAACAAAGATAATCAAGAGTATTATCAACACGCCCCAGGTGTGCAGGCACTGGAAGCCTGAGGGGGAGCACGTGCTAGGAGGGGAGGGGCAGAGCCCCCACAGCTCTTGGTCTGGTACCTGTTTTCATTTATGAATTTGCTTTCTTGAGCTCTGAAGAATCCTGACAGATGCAGCTCGAGCACATTAGAGAGTGGAAGAAAGTGGAAATTAGGTATTTCCTATAATGTCTATTCTCTACCCTCTTCGTTTACTATGTTCATCCTGAAATGGCAGTTACAGACATGCATTAAAATGATGCCAATGTCATCACCCCTCTGCTCAAAAACTTTCAGTGGCTTTTACTTCACTCAGAGTAAAAGTCAAAGCCCCCACCCAAGGCCTCAAAATGTGTTCCCCAGCCCTGTGATTTCAGTAACCGTCTTCTTACCTTGCTTCACCCAGCCACACTCTGCTCCTTGTAGATCCTTGAACATACATGTGCAGCTCTCATTTCCAGGTTTTGCCTACCTCCCCTTCCCTCTTTCAGCCTTGGCTCAAAGGTCTTAGTCTCATGGAAACTTCCTCTGTCTATGCAAATAGGAAACCCTCCTCCTTGACTCTTTCTTTCCCTGCTTTACCTTCATTAACACTTATCACCACCTGATGTAGCTTATACCTGGCCTCTTTCTTTGGTTTATAATCATTTTCTCCCAACTAGAATGCAAGTCCAACAATAACAGGGCTTTTTGTCTATATGTCCATTGATATTTCCCCAGTGCTATCAACTTTACCTGGCATGTGTTAAGGACTCAATGTATATTTGTTGAGAGATTTTGTTTGTTTGTTTTTGTTGACTAAAGCTACACGTTTATTTTGCTTCTCCCTTTCTCTTTCCATTTTTCTACCTTATAGGGTTGCTGAGAAGACAAAAGGAGCTAATTCCTGATGAAAAGCTTATTGTATTGCATCGGGTACATACTTAATAAAAGTTGGATGCCTTTATTATTTGGCAAGTTTCACCTCAGTATACAGTGAGCATTGGTAGCAGAGGCTTCCTCATTGTGGCACTGATGGGAACTGGACCCACCATGTGGGTGGAACCCTCGGGGTCAGGCAGGAACAGCTGGGATGGGAGAGGCAAATAAATCACAGAGAGGCATGCTCACCCCTACACTGCCATCCTTTAAACCAGGGGTCCCCAACCCTGAAGCAACAGATGGATAAGTTTCGTGGCCTGTTAGGAACTGGGCCACACAGCAAGAGGTGAGCGGCGGGCCTGCAAGTAAAGCTTCATCTGTATTTGCAGCCACTCTCCAGCACTAGCAACACCGCCTCAGCTCCACTTCAAATCATCAGGCATTAGATTCTCACAGGAGCACTGATCCTTGGTGCCAAAAAGGTTGGGGACCACTGCAAACTATACCAACAGTGATGCTGACAGATCCATGCATCTCAGTTATAGCTAATTAAGGAAAATCATTTCCACCTCACCCAAGTAATCAATGCCCAGAGCCAATTCTGCTTTCTACAGAGGTTCCCACTCTAGCCAGCCTGCAAGGACTGGCCCCTACCAACCTCACCAGCTTCATCTTGCATGATGCTTCCCCTAACCTTCCATTTTCAGGGCTCCAGCCACCACCTGTGTTTCTAGTTCCTTGAGAGCCTCTTGTCCTTTCCAGTCTGCATGATCTGTCAACTTCAGTCTCCTCTGAAGTTGCCAAAATCAAAGTAGTAGCTTCACATTAACTGATTAACTTGTTAGTCCCATGAAAGAAGGACCGAACCTGGTTTCACTGACTATTGTATTCTTTAGTGGGGACACATCATAGGCAGATGTGTGTGTGTGTGTGTCATATTTTTAACTAGTTAATAAAGATCTCACTCTCATTGGAATCCCTCTACATTTGAGTCTGAGACTACTTTCCACTCCTTGTCCTTCTTAGTCTAGTGAGCACTATCTCCCAGCTTGCCTTCCAAGTACCTCCACTAACATCTTTCACCAGCCCTGAGCACTTCGCTTCCAAGAAACAAGACAATCTCCTCTCGAAATCACTATCCATGGGATTAATCATGATCTTTTCTCTATTTTCAGGCCCTCTGTCTAGGACAACAGTGGGTTCCACCAGTCATACCTACAACACACTCTTTAGGAGTTTAAAGTGTTGATTTCTGGCCTGGCCTGAGTGCTCAATAGCTTCTTCAGAACTCAGGTAAAAGACATGTCTTCAGAGGGGCTTCCACTGACCACCATGTCTGCAAAGCATCCCCCTCACTCTCTGTCTGTACCCTCATAATGCTGCTGATCATCAATGTGTGGTCCATGGATTAGGAGTAGCAGCCCCACTTGAGATCTTGTTAGAAATGCAGAATCCTGGAAACTCACCCTAGATTTGCCAAATCAGATATTGCATTTTAACAGGATTCCTGAGATCACCCATGTGCACATGAAAATTTGAAAAGCACTGCTTTAGAAGAGACACAGCTTGTAATTGTCTAATTTATTTAGTAATCACTTGTATTACTCTCAACTAAAAAGTAACATTCATGGAGGAAAGGACCTCCTCTGTCCTATTTATCACTGAATTGCCAGTGTCTAGCTATTTGTACATGGGAGGTGTCAAATAAATATGAAATAATAAATAAATAAATAAATAAATAAATAAATAAATAAAAACATTTTCAAAGTTTCTTCGAACCTAATGTTTTATGATTAATGGTCTTCTCTTTTTAGTTCATTTCCTTCTCCTTATTGTCCAAGTTGAGTTTTCCTGCCTTTATCAATCATTCATTCCTCACCTTCTGTGTAGGATGTTCTATGCTGAGCACTGAAAATCGTTAAAAGGCAGTAAAGATCACACTGTTTAAAACAACTTCTGCATTTTGTCTGATGACACTTTCGATTTCTAATTCCACATCTCCCTGACACTAAGCAGTAGGTAAATTTATTTTTATCCTTTGTGGCCAAAGAATTGTCTACTTTCCCAAGAGCTCATAGTTTTCTGACTAGATACCTGGATCTTTGGAGCATTTCCTGCTTTTCCATTACTAACAAGACTTTATACAGTTCCTGGACAGGCTGCATCTTGCCTTGCTGCCAACAGAAAACACCCCCATGACCACCACCCGGGCATATGCAATGGCCTCCTTGGGTCCAGGGAACCTCCAGCCTTCACAGCCTGATTGTCTGCATTTGCTCACTTTGCCTGGCAAGTTGCCTTCTCTTTAGATCCTGGAGAGCTTTGCTTTATATCTAGCTTTAACCCTAACTTCCTTGTTTTTCCTTAATTAATAGTTTTCCCCCTTGTCTGATATGTTCTTCTCCTCTCCAAGGGGATTCCTCTTCACCCTTTGAGACAGACCCAATTCATAGTACAAGAAATGTATTCCCACAACTCATTATATCAACAATAAAGTGGGGAAACTATGATCATATATATTAACACAGGCTGAAAAGGCATTTAATGAACTTTTGCAGTCATTCCTAATCCATACTCTAAGTAAAATAGGAATCAAAAGGAAATGTTTGAATACAGTAAATACTTTTTAACAGAAGTTAATAACAAATTATAAAATTTAAAAAATTTCGTAAAAATCAGAAACTGGATAGCAATGCCCACCACCACTGAAAAATTGGTCAGCATGGTCTAAATGGTTCTGGCCAATGCAATGAGATAAGAATATTAAATAGTTGACCTAAAATGAGAAACAAAGAGGTGAAACTCCAGGTGTTTTTGGCTGATGATTTGATTGCCTATCTAGATGGCCACATATGCTAATTTTTAAAATTTTATAAATAGTAAGAGTATTTGATAAGTAACAAGGATATAAGAAGAATTTTAGAGGAAAATACATTCTCCATATCCTAGCAATAAATACCCAAACATAAAAGAAGTAAAAAAAAAAAAAAAAATACAATAGTAAAAAAAATTAACAAGAAAGCCATGGAATTTATATAAATAAAACTATCAAATCTTATTAGATAGTATAAAACAGATTTTGAACAAATGGAAAGAGAAACTATGATCTTCATTAGGGAAAAATGAAAGTGTTAAAAATTACAAATATATAAAATTTAATGATACTCCTATTAAAACATGAATAGAATTTTTATTTCCTTTTCCTTGAAAGCAAAATAGTCTTCATTTCGTATAGATGAAAAAATGCTCCAGAATTCTAAAATTTATACATACATTTATTTAAGACTAAAGATAGGTAAATTGCCTTAGCAGACATCAAAACACACTACAAAGCCACTCTAAACAAACCAATATAGATAAGCATAAGAATAGAAAACATATCAGTTGAAAAAGATGGCGGATCCAGAAATAAATGCCAGTAAATATAAGATTTTAAAATATAGTCTACGGCCACACCACCCTAAACAAGCCTGATCCTGTCTGATCTTGGAAGCTAAGCAGGTTTGGGCCTGGTTAGTACTTGGATGGGAAACCACCTAAGAAGACCAGGTGCTATAGGTGTAAAAAATAAAAAAATAAAATAAAATAAAGGGATTGTAAACTGACAAGGTCCTTGCAATCTGTGAAGTCAACCAAGGGTTGCCTCGCTTGAAAAAAAAAAAAATTTTAAATGCAGTAAAAGAGGTATCTCTATTCAATGAGAAAACAACGACTTATCTAGAAAGTGGCCATGAACAAATGGCTGCTGAATTAAAAGAATGTGGGGTTGGACTATTATATGATACCATATGAAAAATAAATTTACATGGATTAAAAACAAGGGATTGAAGATCTTCACAAGCCAAGAGGAACCCTGTTTTAAAGGAAAAGTGTATGTGTGTATTCTATGTAAATATTAACTATAAACAACATACTATATAACTATAAACCATAAAACTATCTAAACATAACTAAAGGTAACATTTTAAGTTAACAGAGAAACCAAAGACTTGGAAATTCTGTGCAATGCAGATGATAAATAACAAGTTAATATCTATGCTATACAAAGAACTCCTACAAATTGACAAAGAAACAATACCATAGAAAAATGAACAAAAGATAAAATAGGTAATTCACAGAAGAACAAGCCCAAATTACCAATAAATATATGAAAAAATATGTTCAAGCTCACTGGTAGTCAAAGAAATGCAAATTAAAGTAAAATATACTCATGTCCCAGGCAAAAATTATGAAAAGAGTTAATGCCTATTGCTGGTGGGGATGATGGAATAGTTCTCTCACTTATTACTGGTACAAATGTAAAGTATTTTTGGAAAGCCATCCAGATGTATCTATTAAAATTAAAAATATATATACCCTTCAACTCAGAAACTCTAATCCTACAATTCTGCCCTACAGAATTAATAGCTTCAGTATCTAAAGACAGATGTTTAAGGATGTTTATTATTGTGTTCTTCCAAGAGAAGGAAAATGCTGAAAATAGTGTCCATCATTAGGGGAATATGTATTAAATAGTATGCTCACATCATGAAATATTATATTATACTATAGAGTCAAATAAATAAAGAATGATATTTAGAAAAATTGTTGAGATTAGGACTATTGTAGAATGTAAGATATAAGGAAACATAATATTATAATACCATGTTTTAATAAGCAAAATGTGTGTATAGATATAGACACTTACATAAGAATGAAAAAAATGTATGAGAAATATGCAACAGACTATAAACATGGGTTTCTAATGTGAAGAAAGTCATTAGAGTAGACTGATGGAGTTGAATCAAGTAGAGCTGTGGAGAGAGCAGAGCAGAGCAAACCAAGGTCAAAAGAAAAAAAAAAGACTACATTAACGACATTAATAAACCAATATGTATGACATGACTCTATTTTCCTGTGTGTGTGTGCGGGGCAGGGGGGTGGTTATGTTGGAAAACAAAAAGGTAACACTTCATCTAATTTACTTCTTGATGCTTCATCCCTGACATAGTAATCTTTATGGTATGATATTACTTAGTCAACATAGAGACACAACAAACCTGCCTATAGTCTTGTATATGTTATGCATGTGTTTGTTGGTTGGTGTAAAGAGAAGTGAGTGGAAACCAGCGCCTACCTCGAGCAGGATATGATGAAAGGACAAAGGAAGGGAATATTGGTTGGGGAATGAGCACCTTTTATGGATGTATCTAGTAGCATCCCCACACTGACTCTCAATTTTTAATATTCGGGAATTTTGCAAGACTGTTCTTAAACCTAGTGATAATTAAAAATTAATTATATAAACTTATAACTAAATTATATTTTTAAAAGTTAAGAAATAAACAATACTCATCATTTCTTAATTATTTTACTATTTTTACTATGGTCTATGCTTTGAGGCTAGTACCTGTATGATATAAATACTACATAATGGGGTGCCACTGCATATCTCTTCCCAACTCCATGCTCAGTGATATCATATTGGTAGTTTGAAATCAGCCATGGAGGGAGCATTTACACCACAGAAATTGGCAAGCACTATAAGCTAGGGCTTAATTTATGGTTTTGATGATTGTCTAGATTTTAAAAAGTGATAAAGAAAATGTTAATAATGCAAATTAAATTTAAAAGTGGGTGTGTCTGTAAGTGATTATAGTGTGAATTGAAAAAATTGAGAAAATATTTAAGTTATCGAAATTATTCAATTTAGCAAACGTGCCTCATACCATTGATGAACAAGTGAAGCTCTGGTATATTTTTGTTTCACTTTTATAGAACATTAAAATGTTACTTTATTTCTTTGTTAACGTAAATGAAAATATTAACAGTATTCATGTCAGAAGTATCCTTATTAACTACAACCATTAGATGGCTAAAGATACAAGAGTTTGGCAAAAATCAGTGATACCATTCTGTGAAAAATCAATTGGCCATATACATGTAATTCATATTAAAGAATATTATATATTTTACTGTTATTTATAAATTATATACTGTACATCCTTTATATCAGTAACATATAAGTGTATGTATAAGTGTATGTATGTACATGTATACATGTTTTTTTCCCAGGGAACTATTCGTCAGACATTTATGAACCACACCATTGGTTATATCACTTGTTATAATAAGCATGCACATTTTGAAAAAACATAAACAAAAAATATATATTAAATAATTAAATGCCACCTCCTCTGGGAATCCTTCCCTGTTCTCTTAGTTTCTCCCTGCTTAGTGTAACCACCGTGTCCTTCAGGTATCCCTCAGTCAGTAGTAGTTGTCACAATGCCCTGCAGAGCCTCTGGCTCCTGTCAACCTTCCCCCACCAGCCTGTAAGTTCCTTAGTGCAGGCACTATGTGGAATCTTTTCTCTCACACTGCCACCCCATACAGAGTAGCTGCTCATCACATAAATGAATCTATCAGTTGGAGAATCAGAATGAGGAGCACAGGGAAAAGGCTCAGACCAGATTTATATGAGGAAATATGGACAGGGATTCTTCAAAGTGCTTGCTTGGGACACCAAGAGATCAGCAGTAACCAAACCTCCTAAGACTTTTTACTGTAATTCCATAGCTGAGTTATCTTTACGGATTAATATCATCCACAAAATTCTCAGTTCTTGGATTGTGAATAAGCACAGAAATGTTTGCACTCTCTTTGTTTCTGCTATCTGCTTTCTTTATTTAACTCTCATTTTCGGGGTCTAAAAGTTACTAGATAAACAGAGATATAATCTCATATTCTTGACAGGAAAAGATCCTGGCCCCTGGTAGGATTTTATCATTTCTTTTTGATGGGTAAACTAAAAAGTTCAGTAAGAATGCTCATCTTGCCTTCTGAGAGTCTGGGTGCAGCAGCCAATCCGGATAACCATGACAGGGAGTGAAGATAGGCTGAGAAATACATTCTTAGAAAAGAAAAATAAATGTCTTCATTTTTCTAAGCAAATGTATTCCTTCAGTGTAGGGGTGCAGTATTGCATGGGGACTTTGGACATAGGGTTGTGAGACAGATTGGACCTAAAATACTAGCCCTACTGCCAATTAGCCACTAGCCTTGGGCAGGGTAGTTGACCTTGGTGGACCTCAGCTTTCCCATGTATAAAATAGAGATTGTAATAGTACTATACCATTCATTCATTGTGAGGATTAAATATGGGCTGTGAAATGAAAGCATTTGTGCACATAAAGACTTGTACAAAGATGTTCATAACAGTTTTATGTGTAATAGTCAAATACTGGAAACAATCTAAAAATCCACCAACATGTGAATGGATAAACATATTGTATTATATTCATACAATGGAATAGCACTCAGCAACAAAGAGAGAATAAACTGTTGATATACATCACAACAAGGATGAATCTCTATATAATTACATTAAGTGAAAGAAGCCAAACCAAAAACAAATACATACTCTTTGATTTCATTTGCATAACATTCTAGAAAATTCAAAATTAGTGACTGAAAGAAATCTGTAGTTGTCTAGGGACAGATCTTGGGGCTGGGAGATAAAAGAATGAGGGAACAATTAGAACAGGGCCTAAGGAAACTTTTTGGAGTAGTGGATGTGTTTGTTATCTTGACTGTGCTGATGGTTTTGTTTTTGTGTGTGCGTGTGTTTGTGTGTGTGTTAAAACTTATCAAGTTATACATTTTAAATATGTGCAGTTTATTAAATGTCAATTATACATCAATAAAGCCATTAAAAACTATTTGGGATAAAAGATGTAAAGTGCTTACAGCAGTCTCTGGTATATAGAAAAAAGTCAATAAGTGGTGGCTTTTATCATGAAAATGATGAAGATGAAGGAGCTGACAATATAATGACAACATTCTTGCTGCTGTCATTCCTGGGAGGGAATACTACTTCTTGAGTATATCCTTGGAATGTCCACACTCCTTTCTTTTCCTCCATTAATCACTTTGATCAACTAATGACCAGCATGGTTCTCACCTCTCAGTGCCCCTGGTAGTCATTCCTTCCCTGACTGTCGATACTTCTGTAGCTCAAAACCTTTCTCTTCACTGTATAGCAACCTAGAGCCTTGACTTTGGGCTCAAGTAGACATGTGTTTTCTAATCTGTAAATTGGGAATGGTAATTACAGGGATATTGTTGGCATGCTCAGAGGAGATAGTGTGAGTAAAGCATTAAGATTTAGAGAATAAACATTCAATACATGGTAACTTGATGTCTTATATTCCATCTCATATTGGTTGAGCTGTTCAAGGGCTACTCAATAACACCCTCTTTTTTTCCTGAGTTTCCAACAAATTGAGACAGAAGATGAGCAAGGGACAGATAAAAGCCACCATAGCCCCTTTATTCCCAAACAAGCCTAAATTGGAAGAAGTCATTTAAGATAAAAGCAAAACTTATTCATAGTACTAAAAATCAAAATTTGACAGATGTATCCATGTAATACAGCAATGGCAACATTGAACTCAGGTAGCCTCCCAACATAAAGGCACAGAAAGGGTATTCTAGGAAAGAACAGAGGAATTATGCTTTCTGTGAGCTCATGCCCAAGCAAAATAAATGTATTTCTGAGCTGAGAAAGTCAAGTACATTGTTCCTGAATTGTGTAGCACATAACTCTCTCCTCTCTCACCTTCCAATGGTGTGGAGGGAGCAGAAGGACAGAGAGAGTCCAGGGGTATCACATTAATGGAATTCCCTCCAAATGAAGGGAAATGTCAAGAGTAGGGAATAAACATTGCCCCCTTTAGAATACTATTTTCATTCAACATTCACGAGCAGAGGTACCAATTTCCTAACTATATTATTTCATAAGGGCTGAGCACATAGAAAAACTCAATAAATGCTTCTGGCCATAAATACTGAAATCATTTCAGAAGTCAACATGGGGAAAAAGAACTCCTCAGGGCAGCAGCCCTCTCCTTCAGAGTCACAGGAGCTTACCACTTCTCAGATCAATTCACTACCCAGATTGAAACACTAGCCCAACAGATCATACAACTGTTATACATGACTTCTGGATTAGTATTAAATACTACTGTGTCATCTTCCATGTGGAATCCCTTCAAATGTCCAAAGAAAGTTATCTGTATCACCCCTCAGTCTTCCTGTCATGAGTTACACATTCTCCATTTTTTTAGTCTTTTCCCACATATGGTAGTTTCACAAAACTTAGCTTCCTAATTCTCTTTCATTGGATGTATTCCAAACTTTCAGTGACCTTATTAAAATGTGTCAGCTTAAGACAAGAGCTACAGGGGCCATTAACCAATTAATCACTAACTGAACAATCAAGCACCTTTAATGGCACAGCTTGTGGACAGAATCACATATATCCCCACAAAGGAATTAAAGCTAACTTGCATGTTCTTAGCAGCACCCTCCCTATGATCACTTCTAATGAATTTGTGGTCAAGAAAAGCTCTGAAGTATTTATTCATGTCAATTGCTTGCAAGCCAAGGTTTCCCAGTCTTACACTTGCACAGACAATTTTTGGGGTTAGGACTCCACTTCTTTCATCCTATTACAATGATCTTTTTCAAGAGATAGCCAGTGTGAAGGGATCCAGAGCATAGGCACACCTGGATAGAAGCTTTGCATATGACTCTCTGAGCTTCTGTTTTCTCAACTATAAAATAGAAATGATACGCATGTCATGAGATTTCTGTGAGAATAAAATGCAACCATGTGTATAAATGCCTTAGCACAATACATGACACAAAGGGGCAAATAAATAAACATTAGCTTCCATTATTACTATATTAAATACACAAATACTATTATGTGAGGAAATAAAAAGTGCGATACTAGGTGAAGTTATGAATTGAGAGAAATTCATTTTAATCCCTTTAGAAAATTTAAGAACTGTATGTATAAAATATTTGATATTGTACATTTTTAGTTATACTAACTACATTTCAGGGACCTATTATATACTCCAGTGTGCTTGTGAATTAAGAAATTTGCAGATGTCTTAGAGAGATATTCCTTTCAAATGTCAAGGATAACTCATTGAGAAACAACCTACCTTCTTTTAAAGGCTCTATCATTAATTTATAATGCCTCACAATCACTGTCAGCAATTCTATGGTCAAATCTTGCAATGGCCTAGGATGCAGTTCCTATGAAACTATAAATTTGGACTCTGTAGGGAGCTATGTACTTTGGTCCTGAATTATCTCTTTTTCATATTCGTGCTACCCTTTTCTTTCTAGTATGAAGACACTCTTCCTAAGTAGAGAAAATAGAACCCAAATAGCAGCTGGGTGACAGCCATTCCCAAGTCCGTAATCTGTCTATATTCTCTCTTCATCTTTCTCTGAATATTTCTATGAAGCTCTTTCTTGTTCAAATTTATTTTGACTTTCAAGCCTCAATACTTTCTAGAGTTTAGACTTTGAAACATAGTGATACATTAATCAATTATAATTAATCAGTCAACTATAATGATACCCATGCGCTTGACTATGTAACTTTGCAGAGCTCTATTACTCTGGACAGAGCATTCTACCTGACCTCTTAACTCTGGGTTCAGCCACACGATTTACTTTAGCTAATGGGATATTATCAAGCAAAATGCAAACTTGTGCACCTCTGCTGTTGCCACAGCCCACTTCCCAGATAACCTCCTGGAGGATGAATGTCATTCCAGTTATGCCAGCCAAGACTATACTAGATCAACCAATAGCCTTCCAACCTCCAGACAGGTGAACAAACCTAGCCAAGATCAGCAGAGCTAATTAGCCCAACTGCAGCCAACTCCATATGCACATAACCCTCAAATCAGCTAGGTCTAGCCAAGATCAGCTAAACTCTACAGATTTCTAGGCTAAACAAATGTTATTGCCATATGCCAATGATGCTTCATGGTTGTTTTTACTCAGCATTATTGTGGTAATAGATAACTAATACAGCCTTTCCTACATGAACCTGCAAAAATTATGTCTGGAAGACTTAAGAATGAAAGAGGCAGGGGAGCTTTTCTTCATTCCTATCAGCTGTCTCTCATTTAAGCCTTGGGAATGAAAAAACCTTAATGTGTGACACTTATGGCTTCCTCCAAATAGTCGACATCATGGCCAAGAGTCCCATAACCTAAGCCCCACAACAAGTAGAACCTTTATGATTTCCTTCAATATAAAAAATTATCCATTTCCACCAATGGACATGATCACCAGCCACAGAGTCAACACTCAGTTTGACACTAATACACTCAAAATGGATGGCTTGTCTATTCTCTGTCACCCAGAACAATTTTACCATCACAAGCTTGCTTTTGAAATAAAAAATGTTGGGAGAGTTACAACTTTGTCTGCAGCTTGGATTTTTTTCTATTGCAAAGAGCTATTTTAAATGCCCTCAAACTTGTGTGGGAGTGCCAATCAGCCACATTTAATTGGCCAGACTGTGAGCCTCAGAGATGCAATGCTCTTCAGAAAATTAAACATAGACATGATTGTTACTTTGCTCTGTTATTGTGGCTACAGAATGGCAAACCAATCTGTTGAAACTGAAAAATCCAGCCACTCAATTATCTGTCAGGCCCACACAGCTAAACACCCCATAAGCGGATTTTTTTCTTACTTAGCTAAGGCATATTATGATTGAATATATTGCTTGCTTGGCGTTGTGTATGGCCAAGACTCAAGGTCTTCATAACAGTCTGTCAGTTCCTCAGGGAAAGATTGGTCTTAGGAATATAGACATTCATTCATTCATTCACTTAACTTGCAAGAATTTATCATATATTAACTCTGCATTGAAACTGTGTTAGGTTCTAGGAATAAGGAAAAGTTAAATAACAATTTGTTAAATAAACAACTAGCAAGCAAGTAAGTCAGGAATAGAAGTTAGAATCTGGCTTTAAAGCAATGCTTCCCAGACTGAGGCATAGGGGACATTTGCCTATGTCTGAAGACTTTTTTGATAATCATGACTGCAGGGGCAGGTGCTACTTGAATCTAGTGGTTAAAGGCCTGACACATGGCTAAACATCTTATAATTCACACAACAGCCTTCACAACAAAGGCTTATCCAGCTTATAATATTAAGTGTAGAGATTGAGAAACCTTGCTCTAAAGCCATGCAACTAAACTAATTTCTTTGAGAATAAAGTTTCTATCTTATCTATCATATTATTTGTCCCAGAACGGAACCAGCACAGGCAGGTTTTCCATAAATGCTTGCTTGCTGGCTGGCTGCATGAATGGATGATCTCATACCTATAGATGGTATCAGTAGACGTATATAATGGGCACTGAGTTGTTTGGCCATCATAAACTTAAAAGACAGTTTAATTTTCAAACCTAGAGTTTAGGTGGCTCCAAAAAAGGAAACAATCTGGTAATTTTGACTTGAAATTAACCAGATATGGTGGACTGTGCTTAGAGATGAATTTGGTGCTCCAGAAAACCCCACAGCTCTGACCTGGGCCTCTTTCCTAGCTAGTTCCACGTTTACTTCAGATAAAGTATGCTGGGCTGTTCCTTCAAAACTTTCTGGCCTAAAATGAAGATAATGTGTCTTCTTTCATTTCTAAACCACTGGGAATGAGAGTGAATTTGTTTTATCCAACATTCTGTAGATTCATTTGGCCAATTATTCTACTTTGGTTCTGAACTCATTCCTAGTAAAGTACAATCTATTTTAGATGTTAATTTTTAATGGTGTGATTTTGGCTTGTCCTTCAAACACTGATTTATTTTCATCTCTTTCATCAATGCCAGGGAACAAAATAAATTACTCAAGAACATGTTTTCTCGCCTTTGTTCCCCTCCCCGCCCCCAAGAGATTATAAAATTAAATGTCCAGGAGTTGATCTTCTTTTTAACAGACTGGCAATGCACTTCACTTATCAGTGAGGTACTGGGTTAGTGCTATAGAATGAGACATCCCAAGGCCAGTAGGACCCTATCCCTGTCTTTTGGGAGACCACAGTAAGAAGAAGCTCTGTAGTGTGGATAAAATACTGGCAGCTGCACCTGGTGTCCAGGACAGAGATCAGGTATGATCTTGAAAATTATTGACATATATATGTCTCCCATTGGATCACGTGATCCATGGGACAGAGGCCAGGACTTTATGAGAAAGCTTCTCCTACCCCCCTTAAAGATGGCTCTTCATTTGAAATCCTCCATGGAAAATCATATATTGAAACAAGTGTTTGGAAAACTCTTCTTCTTAAAGATTCGGATAAAATGCATGACTTTTGCTAACACAAATCTGGCCAGTCAGGTTCAGCTGTCCAATTGCCTGCCTTAAGACTATAGGCTGTATTTAAATTATACAGTTATTTGGAAACCTAACAAACAACTGTCATCACAACTGTTCTGATGAGTTAGATAGAGTCGGCCAAAGTTAAAAGAGGTGAAAAGAAAGATTTGTTTGTTTTTTCAACAGACATTTACTATGCTGGGCATGATGCCAGATACAAATGACACCAAGCACCAAGCATATATACTCATTACTTTCAAGTTGCTTCTAGTCTACTGTGGGAGATGGGCATAGGTTTATTTTGGTTTTGAGTTTCCTCTTCTTTTCTGTAATTATTTAAAATCCAAATAGAAATTCATACTTTTCTGATTATTTCTTACCTTTCTACTCTCTTTAACTGACTTTACACTTCCTATCTCCTTCTCCAAATTTCTGGTATCATCCATGAAAAGGTATAAATAGGAAGTCCAAAGGCAAGAGCCTGCTAATGTTGGTTCATGGATCACTATTAATCAAGGTTAGAATTCTGTAAGATTTTCTAATTCTTTTTCTTATGTTAATTGCCTCATGTTACAGAATGACTATAGGAATTCTAGGCATTATATCTACAGGACACAGAAACAAAAAAAGAGGGAGAGCCTGGTCATATATTTCAACTGAATATAACTCAATAAAGAATGGAAAACCTTTCTGGAAGGACCTACCCTATAAGTTTTGCTTTATATCTAGTTGTACAGTACCCTGGCACATGGCCCCCCTATCTGGAAGATGGCATAAAGGAATGGATTATGATTGGGAGTCATTCAGCCAAGCAAAAGGGTCTCTCAAGCAATCTTGGTAATATCATTGAAGAAACAGATACTCATAAAAAAAGTTTTATAAACATATAAGAAGTACATGAAGTCAGGAGCTTAGAAAATTACAAATGGGTTATACTGCCTTAAATGCTTTATATATGTTGTCAGAATTAATCATTTCATCAACTCTATCGGGTAAATGTAATTATTAGTACAATTTCACAGACAAAGAAACTGAGATACAAAGAGGTAAAATGATTAGTCCAAGGTCAGATAGCCAGGAAAGGAAAAGTCGGGGCATAATCTTAGTTCTTTAAAACATTTATTCACCTCTTTCTCATTCTTGATTCTGTCATTAAGCACAAATGTGTACAATAAAACTAACAGAAGCATGAAATATGTTTGCAAACACAAAGCATTGGTTGATAAGTTTCCGGAACAAGTAAGCTCAAAACCAAGAATTTCAGGGTAGTTGAAAGGCAATTTATCAACTCACTCATTCATGCATCCGTGGAACACCTACTAGATTTCATCTGTAGGCTAAGGATATAGATAAGAAAGACACATCTTTTTGCATGTGGCTCATTGTAAATGACATGTAAATGAACAAGTGGTCATGCAGAGGCCTGTGCTACGAGGCACTATGTGAGCTCACTGAGGTTTTCTTCACCTTGGTCCTTCCAGAGCCTGAAGCAAAGGTCAAAATGAAAGATTCTTTGGGATGTCCAAGCCCAGGGTGTACAGGGTGAGAAAGTAAAGGGAAGTGAGGCAAGCATCATAGTAACATGAGGTAATAATGTAGGCCTCCACTGTCCAGGGCTTCACGAGGAGCCTCACAGGCTGTAGACCACTAATTAATGGCCCACAAAGATGTCCACAATCTAATCCTCAGAACCTGTGAATGTTATCTGACAAAGCAAAAGTAATTTTGCAAATATGATTAGTTTCAAATCTTATGATGGGGCGAGTGTCATGAATTATTGAGGTGGGCCCAGTAGAAACACAAGACTCATTTTAAGAGAGACACACAGGAGGGTCTGTGTCAGAGAAAAAGACGTGGCTACAGAAGCAGAGATCAGTGGTGTAGAGCCATGAGCCAAGGAATTCAGGCAGCCTCTAGAAGCTGAAAAACGCAAGGAAATTGATTCTTCCCAGAGCTTCCTGAGGAAATGCAGTCCTGCTAATTCATTTCATACTTCTGACCTCCAGATTTAAAAAAGAATAAATTTGTATTGCTTTAAACCACCTAGTTGGTGGTAATATGTCGCAGTAGCAATAGAAATCTAACACACAGTTCTCCTAGCAGGTGTGCCACTTGGAACGCAAGACCTTTCTAGAAGAATTTTATGAAGGAGAACTCACGGAGGGTGAAAGGAACAAGAATACGTCTAACCAGTTGCTTCCAAATATCTCCCATTCTCTATTTGTCAGTTTTTACCTTTCAGCCCCTTAGCAGCTGCTAGGAATCTATGCCCCATGCATCACAGTGGTTCATGTCCATCAGTGTGGGCAAAGTGCTGACTAAGAGAGGAAGAAAGAGGTAGTTCAGATAAACTGGGAAATGTCAAAGTTATAGCCGATGCTGAGAGTGACTAACTCTGCTTGGAGAGAAAATCATTGAAATATTTATCCAGTTCTTTCTGTAGACTGATGTCATTTATAGAGAGCAGTTTTTGTTGCCTGCCTTAGCATCCAATCACCAGTTCTTTGAGTAACTGCATCCTATTCCCTTGGGAAACCACCCTTCTTAACCCTATCCATGTCCCAAAGTGAGCTTATCTCCTAGTTTATTCCAGAAAGAGGGATGGTCAGGACTTAGCCCATTACAGTACAGAATTCCTCACCACAATAATTGGTTCAGTAATAGGCATGGGCCCAAACTGGCCAATATTGCACATACCAGGCCACAGAGACTGGTTCAGGGCAGTGCCCATGACCCACTCAGTTTTGTGGGTCTTAGTTCTGAAACATGTTGCAAATACATCATCCTTTTTACCCATTCACCTTGGAATTGAGAGTATGTCAACCTGGAATTTCCCAGGGTGTGAAGCCAGAATGAGGGGAGAAAAGGGAACACCCTAGAATACCAGTTGGCCTTCTGGATCTAATCACACCTAAACTTACAGGTGGACTTCACATGTATGTGATTCAATACATTTTCATTAACATAAGTCAATTTGAGGGGGTTTATTTTTTTAAATATTTGCTATACAGCACTTTCTTAGGGTCATATTATCACCTCCTGCCAATAGGAAGACCTCTTATTATAGATTTAGATGCTTCCAGAGACTGGAGTAAGTAAGAAAGCCAAACACAGGCAGTAGCCCAAAATTTCTTGAGGACTTACAAGTCCTACACAAACCCCAGCTGTACCTTGACACAGTATCTGCTATTCCTGGGCCCTTTCCCTAATGGCACTAGCCATGGCCATCTCAATAGGCATCCTTAGAAAGTTGTTCTTTGTTCAGTCATATCACCTCTTACAGAACAGGAAAGCAGTAGAAAATCTATTTCTTGGAGTATGAACAACATGACTGTAGATTAGAGTGATGGCTGATCTGTTTGCATTGTTCAGCCCCCAGTGCAGTGATTCTAGTGATTAGACGTGGCCAATTCCAGCCTCTGTGAAATAGAAAATTGCTGCAATTGTCAGTGATAGGTCTGGCCCTGACTGAATCCACCCTGCCTACAGACCCCAAGCATAAAAGTATCTACCAACTCCAGTGGCCCCTGTTCAGAAACCAGGACACACCTCTCAGGAATGAAGAAAAGGCCATTTTCAAGGCAGTAATTACATAATATGTGGAATGAAACAAAAGGGAGACCCTCGAGCTCCATTACTTTGAAGGGTTTGTCAGTGTTTTCATTATAGTCCATTTCCTGCAGTAATTTATCTTCAGCTGTGAAGCTGGGCTGACAGCTGGGGCTTAGCACCCACAGGCCCAGCCCAGGAGAACTGCGAGGAGTTTAATTTAGTTGGAATTGTTTGGCCAGCTACATGCTGAGGACTTGCAAACTATGAATTAAATTCGAGTTTGGGTCCTCTGGCACTTTTGTGGCAGTTCTTGTTTGGAGCATCCTCAATAGCTCACCTGCAAATTGTGCTTTCCTGACAGGCTAAACTATCGGAGGCCAGGAATAAAAGCAGGAGAATCATTTTTTATACTCTTCAAGGGACTATATTTTGGGAAGGAGGAGAAGAAATTTCATAGTTGGAATCTGTGAATGTAATTTATACTTCAAGTTTTTTTTTTTTTTAAATGTCATTTAAAGTCTGATAATCATTTCGAAGTTATCTCCTGCCTTCTCTCTTATGGTCCTTAAATGATCCCTGTTTTAAGTCTTAGGTGCAGGCTCTGAGCCCTCCTGGGGAAAGTGAGACATGATTTGCAGTGCTCCCAGATTCACCGCAGGTCATCTGTCCCCTTGGACAGACAGTCCCAGAGCCTGGGTCTTGGAACAGTAAAGCCGAGTCCTAGCAATTAAGGTGAGGATGAACCCCAGAAATAGCTCCCAGGATGGCCAATGCCTAAAATTAAGTCTTGAATGCAACCCAGAATCCAGCAGTCTCTTTTTATAGTCAGACAAGGGGCTGGGGTGTGGAAAATCAGTCTGAAAAGGTCTTTCCCCTATACTTTTTGCTTTCACCCTCTTGGGAGCTAATAGCTAAACAAACTATGGCCATTCTACAGATATTGTTTTCTATAAGCCATGGACCTGTCCACAAGCCCCTGGAGTTCTCAAGTCATTGTCTTCATCCTCACCATCACATCCACCATCAATGACCTCCATCAAAGTCAAGTCCACCATTATCAATACCATTATCAATCTCATCAAGAATACTATTGAGAACTTACCTCAAGGCAAGCCCTGTGCCATGTAGTACATGTGTGTTCTCAGTTGATCCCCACTACACGTCTCAGTGAATGAGTTTTTATCCGCATTTTACAGTGTAGGAGACTTGAGTCTTGAAGAGACAAGGCAACTCACACAAAGTTACTAAGATGGGAAGCCAGAGTAGACTGACCTAATAATAAGGTTCTGCATCACTATGGAACAGGACAATATCTATCAACAGTGTAGACTCCCCAGGAAGTTGACTCAGAGATAGCGTTTGAAGGTCAGTGTGTATATTAGGGGGAGTCCTTGGGATCAATACCTGTTGAAAGGAGGAGAAGGAAGCAGAAGTAAACAGCAAGTAAGTCAGACTCTGAGGCACAACCAATCACAGCCCTGGTTCATAGCACACAGTGCTCTGGAGCTCATATAGTCTGCCTGTTACATTGCCCTCTCTTGGGATAGGATGGCTGGGCCTTTATATCTTGTATGAGTTTCCTATGGCCACAGTAATAAATCAAATATAGTAACTTATTTAATTCTCACCACAACCACAAGAGATGGGTATGATTCTCTCTACAACAGGGAATACTAAGGGCAGAGAGTTTTAATAAATTGGTCAAAACCACATAGCTAAGGAGTTGCAGAGCTAAGACTTGAATTGTGGTCTGGTGCTGAAATCTGGGATTGCGTGTGCTACATCCTCACTTTGAATGTTAAGCAAGGACAGGTGACCATAGGGAGCTTCTCCACAAGAGATGGGCCTAGTGAAATTAGATTTTGGGAAGAGGCATCAGGGAGCAGGGGTGATGCCAGAGGTTACTACAGTACTGGGGGGAGCGTCATTCAAACCATAACAAAGGGAAGGCAATGAGAGGGATAGGTGGCTTGAAGGAAAGAGAGGTTTCAAGGATATGCATTGGCAGGGAGCCTAGGGGGTGCAAAAAAATGAAAGTATTTTGGAAAATAAAACAGCAAAGTTAGGAAATGTTGGTGTAGGGATAGTGAAATGAATTTATTTTGCAGCCTGTTGAGTTTGAGGCTACTGAGGAACATTTAGAGGGAAATTTTTAAAAATGTATTAAGTCACTTTCAATATCTCCTGTCAGAAACTCATTAAAAATTACTTAGGTTTAAAGAAGCATGTGTTGGCTCGTATAATAACTGAGAAAGGTTAAGTGCTGCCTTTAGGCATGATTGGATTTGGGGGTTCAAGGAAGACATCAGGGCTCCAATCCTTTCCATCTCTGAGAAGACAGACATCATGACTACCAGAAGCCCCAGACTCCAGACCTAGCAAGTAAGCAACTTGGGTACGAGTTGGGGGGCGAGGGGGAGAAGGGAAGAGGGAGAGGGAGAGAGAGCACTTTTCAGACTCCCAGGCCTCTGGTAGTCGATATCCCTCCACTGAAATAGGGGAAGTAGGGGTATCTCTACTGACAGCCTCTCCAGAATCATATGAAGTTAGCACTTCAGCATCCACTCTAATGAGTGTGTCGGTGTTTACCATTCTGCAAGAAGTACATTCCAGAAGGGGATCATTCAGAAGGTAAGATCAGAGAAGAGGGTCTGAGTTCATGACTCTTTAAAAAGCACTTCCTGGCTTTTTCTTAAGTCTCTTCTTGACTTTCCTCTGGGCCTCCAGGTTGCAGGTTCTGCTTAGGAGTACGGATGCCTATGCCTTTAGCACAGGTAATTGAGAGTTGATGTATAGGAAAAAGCAGCAGCCCCTTTGCAGTTATATTGCTTGTTTTGTTCACAGTTACCTGCAATATGGCAGGACTGCAGATGGATAGAAATATGCTTCAGTGTAACACATTTACAGCAGGGGGAGAAACGCCCCCCAAAACACAACTGCTCAAAGCCAAAAGCTGTATTTTCATTTCCTAATCTGTGTTGCTCTCTGAATACTAAGAGATAGATGATTATTGCAGTAATTGACAATTGAGCTGTGGTCAGATGCTCAAGAGGTATTTTAAACAGTTGGTCATAAATATAAAATCGGAGAATTATGATTTGTGGGAAAGGAAGATGAAAGCAGACCCTGTTAACAAAGTCTGAGATGGAGCTTAGAGCTAGTATTCAAAACTGAGTGAATGTAGGTCTTTCAAACACGAGGAGGAATGGTCTAGGCTGGGGACATGTGATAGACATGGAGATGCTCCCAGGTCCAGCTTCAGGAAGAACTTTGGCTCCAACCTGTGTGGTCAGAAGAAATCCTTTAGCTGTTAGTCCCTTTCAGGGATTGCCTCAGCAGAAAGACTCACAAGAATAAGTGATGGAGAGAGTATGTGGCATGCTGAGTAATGCCTCCTAAGGCATCTACATTTTGGAACCTATGAATCTGTTACCAGACAAAGCAAAAGGGACTTCACAGATGTAATTAAGGAACTGTCAACCTAGTGTAAATCAGGAGGCTTTGCTTGATTTAAATGACAAAGCTCTATTCAAGAGTCTTAAGATTTGCAAATTATCAAACACTACTGGGTAACAACCAGAGTGTTCTGAAGAAAAGAAAAAGTTGAGAATTCTTATAGTAAAAAGTACATTCTTGAGAAAAATTGGTCCTGCATCCTTTTCTTCTGTATTGATCCAAGATGGTGATCTTCCAGATGCGGTCTGGATAATAGATGTCAGGGGGTCTGAATACATGGACATTCTTTCCTAAGTTATTCAGAAAGTTCTCTATAGGATGTATCCTATAGAGATGCATTAGATAGATGATAGATAGGTAGGTAGGTAGATAGATAGATAGATAGATAGATAGATAGATAGATAGATAGATAGAAAGAAAGATAGATATAGAGAGATAGAGAGATAGATATCTATATAGATAACATCCAGGCATTGATGCACAACTGAAACCTTCAAAAGTTTAAGTTCTCAGACTAGCTTAAGTAAAATAAAATCTATTCCTCATGTTTCATCTCATTCTGGTTTAACTAATTACGTTAGCCTGGCTGTGGTGACTCCATTTTGCTTCTTCATACTTTCCTCAGACTTTAGATGGATTATCTTGGTAGGCCCTATATGTAATTGCAAGGGTTCCAATACGAGGGAGGCAAGAGGGTCAGAGTTGGAGAAGAAAATGTGATGATGAGAGCAGGAGAAATGAAATGTGGTGACAGGAGCAGAGGTTGATGTTAAATGCTTAGCACAGAGACTGAGGCAGCAGGAGTAGCCAACAATTGATTTAACAGGTATTTATTGAGTACTTAACTATGAGCCAGCTACTGTTCTTATGCTTTCTCTCTCTCACACACACACACACACACACACACACAGAGAGAGAGAGAGAGAGAGAGAGAGAGAGAGAGAGAGAGAGAGAGAGAGAGAAGCAATTTTGATTTCAAACTCCATGCAGTCAATATCCTTATTCATTAATTCAGCAAACATGGACTGGTACTTTCTACACATAGCATAGTGCTGGCCACCGAGATACAGTAGTAAAAAAGCCATGGCTCCTGACTTCAATGAACTGCTGTCCAGTAGGGTAGATAGATGACAGACACGTAAACAGACAATGTCAAATACCCATCAGATTTCTGTCCTGTCACAGCACTTAACTAAAACTTCTAAGAATATTGGTTTCTGAAATTCTGTGATACTGTAATTTTTCCCCCTAGAATTAGAAACAAGAAACCCTATGGAATACATTCAGGAGAGATAACTAAATTCCTCCTCTATTATCCAAGTCTTACTTTAGACAATATTCTTCCAACATCCTGTCCAATGAGAGAAACTCTAAACCTAACTCACAGATGTTGATGCATATTATCACTATGGCAATGATTCCACAGCAAGAGAGAAGCAGAATCTGCAGAACAACTTTCAGGAGATCAGCTTGTCCTTACAGTTCCCTCACCGTCTCCTTCACCAGAATCTGTTCCTTCAATACTCTCCAGAGAAACGTGGTCAAGTCCCTGGCAAACCACCATATTCCCAGCCATTTCCATCATGGCTTCTCCTGCTTCAGGCCCACATGGGCTGGGAATTTTAATGGGAAGGTGACCAGAGAGAAAACTCTAGAAAATGAGACCCTTGGAAGGGGGAAAATGCAAAAATAAGGCAATTCCCAGGAAGCTTCTAGAAGCATGGGGAACAGGGAGGTTAATTTTAAGGGGAGTTTCTTGACTTTGGCAATTGCTATTGGAGACCACATCATTCTTTGCTGCGGCAACTGTCCTGAGCACTCTAGGATGTTAAGCAGCATCCCTGGCCTCCACCCACCAGATATCATGGAACCTACCCCAAGCTGTGACTACCATAAAAGGGCCAAACTATTGCCTAAGGAGGGGCAAATGTCCCCTGACTGAGGACCAATGCCAGAGGGGAAGGAGTTGCCTGAACTACTCAATACTGAGAGAGTAAAAGTATAACTAGCAGCGAAGAGAAGAATCAAAGCAGGTACAAAACTGCAGCTCTAGGTCAAAAGATTTGGAAATGAGGTCTTCGCTGAATGGATGACATGTTCTCTTCGGTGACTCAGTGTGACTCTATGGACAGAGAATAAAGCTCACACGTATAGATACCAAGCTTGAAACTTCACCCAGCCCATCTGATTCTAGAGATGGTGTGTGACTTTGAGCCAGTCACTTCCTCTCTCTAGCTGCAAGCCTTGTTCTTTGCCACATCAGAGAGTTGGACTAGTCCAGGGATAGAAAACAGTTGTTATATAATACCCTTAGCCCAACTATCATGCCTGTAAAAGACATCACTAATCAACCACGGTAAACTTTCCTCTTGAGCTTCAGCAAAGCTTCTGAATCCTCCTCTAGATTGAGTTTGTGGAAACTGCTGCAGCTCCACTAACTGGCTGTTACTGCCAAGTTCTGTCAACATTATGTATTATTCTTAGAGGAGTCAGTGGTTTTCAATTTGTATTATGGGGGCTTCTAGAGCACCTCTCTAGAGCTACTTTAGGGAGAAGGGAACAAGACAAGTAAGTCTCCAGGTTGCCAAACTCTACCACAACCAGAGCATTTGTCTGCTTTTATGTAATGAACTTACTGTCAAATTTCACGTGAAAAAAGCAATTCCTCAACTAACATACCAAAATGTTCCAGAGCTGCCATAACAGAGTGCCACAAACCGAGTGGCTAAAACAACAGAAAATTACTGTCTCACAGTTCTAGAGCTAGATGTCTGAGATTAAGGTATTGGCAGGGTTGGTTCCTGCTAAGGGCTGTGAGGACAGATCTGTTCCAGGTCTCTCCCCTAGCTTCTGATGCTTTGTTGGCAATCTTTGGCAGCTCCTGGCTTGTAGAAGCATCGCCCCAATCTTCACCTTCACCTTCACATGGTGTTCCCCTGTGTACAGTTTCTTTGCATTCAAATTTCCCCCTTTTATAAGAACACCAGTTACATTAGATAAAGGCCCATTCTATGGGCCTGTAATTTGATTACCCCAGTAAAGATTCTATCTCTAAAACGGTTATACTCTGAGGTATTGGAGATTAGGATTTCAACATATAATTTAGGAGGAACACAATTTAACCCATAACACTCTGCCCTCTTTTCCCTCAAACTCATGTTCTTTTCACATGTAAAATATATTCACCTCACCCTAGCAGCCCCAAAATTTTTAACCAATTTCAGCAAGAACCCTAAATCCAAAATCTCATTTAAATCAAGCATGGGTGAGATGCAGGGTATGATTCATCCTGGAGCAAAACTCCTCTCCATCTGTGAACCAGTAAAATCAGATGAGTTATTTTAAGCTTCTGAAATGCAGTGGTGGGACGGGCATAGGAGAGATGTAGTGTCCCGGCAGGGTTAAGTTTTCTTCTTAGAATCTGGATATCCTGGCATCTGCCTTTATCAGGGTTTTCCTATGAGTGGTTTCCTAACGGGAGCACTCCCCTGCTTGGTGTACCTTCAAACACCACTTTTCCAGGAAACTCAGGTTTTGTAGGTCCGTTTGCCCCAGGCAAGATTAGAGGTCAAAGCTTCTCTAACACCCTGGTAGCATTAGAAATCTTGATTATCAAACATATGACAAGTGATAAAGCACAGAACATCATTCTTGATATCCTAGTAACTGGCTTCTCACTCTTTCCTTGTTTTTACCTTTCTATCTGGGAAAAGGTAGCAAAAGAGACAAATTCTGAATGTGTTTTCCTCTTTATGGATCTGTGAGGATCAAATATATGATCTAATATTCCTATTTTATATGAATTGACATGGACATGTCCCCATGTTCATGCTGATCTGCCATGTATCAAATGGCCCTGGAATTTATTGTCTTGGAGTGCACTGAGAAAACAAAAGTCCTTGAACATAAATGACTTTCAACGATCAGAGACTCAAGAGCTTTTGCTTCAGCCAGATCATGCACTTAGGATTTTAATCAACCTGAACGTGTGGATTTTATACATTATTCAAGACCTCCACGAGCTCCACATAGATCCTCCTGTTGACAAACACACCATTAGAAGCCTGAGCTGTCTCAGAGCAGTGCCGGGACCCTGTTGGTATGCATGGCAGTGGCTCCCAGAAGGACCGAAGTCAACACTTATTTGCACTTAAGCCAGATCTTTGGAAATTGGGCATTTTCTGTTCTAAAGAAAACTCCCTCAGTTACTCCCTGTGCTTCAGCATTAATATCAGTCTCAATGTAAATGTGGACTTTTATGGTGAAGGAGGACAGGTATTAGGAAGTAGCTCTGGGCAGGAGTGAGGAAATGCCCCAGGGTGCCCATTGCTCCCATTGCTCTGTGGGACAGGAGTCTGAGAGATGGGGACTGAGTCAGAAGTACCTATTTCTGCCTGAGACAGTGGCATCCTAATGAGCTCTAATTGATAGCTGGCTCTCAGCCTTCAAGGGCTCTTTTCAGGCCTCCAGGTTGCAGGGTGCATTTCTGTCAGAGACAGGTAAGGACAGCATAGCCTACGAAGTCTACCAGGGACTGACGCAGCAAGGCACAGAGGCACAGTATTAGGAGTCCAGACTCTGTCAGATCCAGGGGGTATATAACTCCAACCGATAACATCAGTATTAATGATGGACATATCATTTCACTTCCCCCACCCTCATTTTCTTTGTATGTAAAATGGTGACAGTAGTTGTACCAACTTCCTGGCTTTGGGGATCAAATGTGATAGTATGCCCAAGGCACTTTGCCCTGTGCATTCATAGGACATGCCCAATGAATGTAGACCTTACAGGGTCCAAAAAATCTTAGGTAATCACCTTTGTGCATGCCCTTGGTCTAAAGCAATAATAACAGCAATTTTAATAGTTATTATTATTACAACTTCTAGCAAGCAACAAAATGCAGTTCTAGAAATAATGATAATAATTAGATAAAACAGCTAGTATGCACTGATCCAGACTCTATACTAAGTGCTTTGCAAGCTTAACTTCATCTAATGCTTCAACTGTAAAATCAGTACTTAAAGACTAAGAAACTGAGGCTCAGGAAGGTACAGTAAAGTCACAAAGTAGGAGCTGGATTTGAATCCAGGCTTGCCTTGCACCAGCATCCATTCACCATATTAGACGAGAAATAGGCAGCACAGTATTTAACTTCTCTATACTCAGCTTTAATTGGTGGTAATAATTCCTATTTCATATGTAATTGTGGGGATCAAATTGGGTATAACATTTAGGGAAGATGCTTTAGGACACAGAGGTCTGGCTAGGAAATTGGATATTTGTTGCTAAACCTACCACCACAAGCCCTCTGTGTACCCATTAGAAACACTGTGATCCTGCAGCTGAGAAATTCACAGCAGCTATTAGAAGATGTCCAACCTTCTTGAAAAAAGAAGAAAGGCCAGAGGATCCACATCCTATACAAGCAAGTAGGGTTCAGGTCAAGCAATCTGAGTTTTCTTACTAACCCAAAAAGATGGTATAGTAGGTAGGTACAATGGCCACCCAAATATAACCAAGTCTTAACCTTCTATGACATGTTATCTTGAATGGCAAAGGGGTCTTTGCAGATGTGATTAAATTAAGGACCTTGAGATGGGAAGTTATCCTGGATTATTCCGGAGGGCCAAAGGTCATCACAAGGCCTTATAACAGGGAGGAAGGAGGGTCAGATCCAGAGAAGAAGATGAGATGATAAAGAAGATAAAAGAGAGAGCTAAAGATTTGAAGATGCTACAGTATTGGCTTAAAGATGGAGAGGTGGGGAGAGGAGTCCTGAGCCAAGCAATGCAGGTAGTCTTTAGAAGCCGAAAGACAAGGAAGAGGATTTTCCCTTAGAATTTCCAGAAGGAACACAGTTCTACTGACCCATTTTAGATTTCTGACTTCCAGAACTATAAGAGAATAACTTTTTATTTTTCTAAGCCACCAGTTCTGTGGTAATTTGTTACAGCAGCAGTAGGAAGCTAATACAGTCTATATCTCGTACAGAGCTGAACATACTTCAGACAAAGCTCCAACCAGCACAGGGAGAGAAAAGGACAAATCCCTTTTATGTTGTGCCATTGTGCGAAATCATTATATAGCTGGTCTTTAAAACAGATTTAGTTTTGTTCGAATCTTGTTGTTAAATATTCAGAAAGAAAAGAGACATGGCCCCATTCAGAACAGAATATCAGCATCTTGCATTTGCAGAAAGCAAGGCTGTAAAACAGAATGATATGAAATCTCTTTGTAAAATGTGAAGTGATAGACACATGTATTGAATTAATATTATTACTATTAATTTTAAAAATGAAGAAGTGAATTGCCAAAGTGGCACTTTGCAGGCTGTTCCACCACTCACCCATCTTTGGGAGCAGAAAGAGCAAGGGAAGGCTGGCCCAGGGCAGAGAGGAGATCTAGCCTTTCCAAGAACTGGGAATAGTTGGGATTGTCTCAAAATTGTTCACATCAGAAGAAAAAGTGTGAAAAACTGAACAAATGTGCAATAGAGAAAAACTGCAAAATAAGCCTAGAGACAGAATGTTAATAGGCAAATAAGGGGAGACAAGTATTTGAATATTCATGAGCCTCTAATCAGGAACTTCCGATGAATACAGAAATGGTCCTGTTGGTGATAACATGCTCCACTGGAAGGAGAATCCTGCCTGAGGAAGTGCAAACAAGAGTGCAAACAAAACCTGGACCACTGCTCAAGACTTCCAGGACATTGACTTGGGTCTTCACATCCTGGCCTCACAATCAGTTTCATTCTTCATCTGTCACTCATACTACACTGCATTTGGTCTTTTCTTGCTATAGAATTTTCCACTTTTATCTTGGAAAAGGAGAAGTTGAGGAAAAATATGCTTGGAACATCTCCCAAGTTCCATGCCTGAGTCACATGCTCCTTACATATTTCATATTACTCTCACAACCACCCTTTCAGGAGGATGGAATTATTCCATTTTACAGACAAGGAAACTGAGGCTCAGGGAAATGACTTACTGCTGATGTCAGAAAGCTAGTCAATGGCCAAGCTTAGATTCAAAGAGTTTGTCTGTATCACAGCAAAGACTATATTTATTCCTCTCCATCCTACAGAGTCTAACTCTAATTAGGCTAAAGCATGGTATTTTGGGAGAGGACTGGTGGAAGTCTGGGGAACAGGACTCAGCTACATAGAAAAGGGAGTGGCTTAAAGAAGAACTGGCATAAAGAATCCCCTCTGCGATGAGATTGACGAATGCTAGCTGCTTGGATATGGGGCAACCCCATAAGAAGTTTCCTCAGAATCAGCTGATGTGCTCAGAGCAGTGAGGACAAGGATCTCAAGTGTCCGGTAATGGGCCACATAGACATCAAAGGATCATAGGTGAGGCAGCCCAGCAGATTCCCAGTCATCAAGAAGAAGACACTACAGTCTAGGCCATCGCCACCAAGATCAGAGTACTCTACGTGTCTGGAACCTCTAGAGTGTGCAGAGTGGTGTCGGGAAGCCTTCCCTGGCCTATCAGGAACACCAGCAACATGGGCACCTACCCACAGCCTCGTGAATTCATGCTGCACTTCTCAGGCCACCTGCTGAGTAGTCCAGCCTCCAGCCCTCACCCTGCAGCAGAGCCTGTCCAGATGGTTCCGAGTCACTCCAGTGGAAATTAATGGAGTCAGACTGTCCACACACTTCTTTTCAACCATAGAGAGAAATATTTGCCATGAGTCAAACACCAGATGTATTTTGTTTGTAGGGTAATTTAGCACTTGCAAGGGGTAAGACACTAAAATGTGAAGAGTCGTGTTGGTATTTCAGGCATAGCCTAAGCACACTCTAGTTGCCTGCAGTAAAATTTGAGGCATCATTTCTGAGATGGAGCCTGGACCTTGAACTCAACGCTTCGGTACTTCCCAAAGAGATGTATCACTTTCGCAAGCAACTCTATATCTTTCCCTTGGGGTTCAGTTTGTGACCACGCTAGCTGAATTGGCCAGAACCCTAGAAATGGGGAAGGGTGAGGGAGAGGGAGGGGCAGCATCACTAAAGAACTGAAAAGTTTCTTTTGGAGTTCAGGAAAGGCCAGAAATTAACTAAATCGGCCTTAACTAGGACCACCTTTTGTTTCTTAAAACAATTATAAAATTCTCTAAACCAGAAGTTATCAAAGTATAGCACTAGGGCCAGCAACTATCCGCATCAAAAGGAGAATTTGTTAGAAATACAGATTCTTGGGCCTTTCCCCAGACCAACTGAACCAAAAACCTCCAGTGGCTGTGCCAAGGTCTGCAATCTGCATTTTAACACACCTTCCAGGGGAGTCTGATACTCGCTGGCATATGAGAACCACTGCTCCAAAACCAGAGATACACTTTCACTTTACATCTAGTTATATAGTTTTATAAGTTAGTTAACCCCTCTGTGACTTAGTTTTCTCATCTGTAAAATGGAATAATGATAGTACTCACCTCCTACTTAATTTATTGTGAAAATTAAATGAAGTAATTAATTCATTTAAAGTATTTAGAACTGGAACTTACATAGTATACATCTTCAACAAACATTTTACAAAATTATTATTATTTGCATCTGCATTTGAAAACCACTGTGATAATAGCTGATAACATTAATAGCCACCAGACTTTGTGCACTTGTTATATGCCAGGCACTGTTCACATGACTTGGTATGCAAATGAAAAACTGCCCCATTGACTGTAAAAAGTCATTTTTGTAGTACACATTACCTCTATTCATTCATTCATCCAACAAACATTAACTGAGCCCTATTATGTTCTAGACACTTTGAAGGCACAAAGGTACCACAGGAAACAAAGCAGATAAATGAATTAGAGCCTTCATTCAAATCATATGTGCTCATGACACACATAACCCTAAGTCCCTATCTAAGGTCTCCTCGAGTCAAGTTTCTTCTGGGGACCCCAGAATCCCACTCAGCCACTTGCCCAGGCTGCCACCCTGCTCAGAGCCTCCTGACACCCCCAAATCCTCTATTTACCCTCTAAGCCTTCAGTAACCCTCACCCTCAGAGCAACAAGAGTGCTTTTTTCATGCTTTGGTCAACAGTGCTCACTTCCCTTGTGTGGCTATGAAGTACCTCCCTCAGCCCTGAGTTCCCTTCCTGAGAAGGGACCCAAGCAGTTTTGTTTGGCCCAGTAAAGTATCAACAGAACTAATCTTTCATTTTCTAAAATATAACTTTAGTCTGTGCCAGACTAAATGACCAGAGCAGGGCAGATTGAATTAGTTAATATATATTTAGGGTAAGGAGATATTATATTAACAATTAAGAAGGTAAGCTATGTATGTAAGTAGGAAAATTTCAGAACTTCCAGCCTCATTCACTACCCAGGGTGACATGTTCCTAAGGCCTAATATCTTGAATGTCTGAACACCTGCATAGACTCATAGTTATCTGTTTCTTCAGATACTTTGCAATAACTGAAGGGGTTCAGGTATATAAGATATAGGCCATTTAGAATCTATGAATTACGGTGTTCCTCTTGTCTCCTAACACTCACTCATGCAGAGTATAGAACATTATTTTTAAAACTGCAGCTCACAGGTCATATACAATCCACTGACTGTTTTTGTAAATAAAGTTGTATTGGAACACAGCCATGCCCATTCATTTACTTATTGGCAGCTTTTGCACTACAGGGGTAGAGTTGAATAGTTCTGAGAGAGACCATCTGGCCCAAAAAGCCTAAAATAATTACTATCTAGACCTTGAAGAAACAAGTTTGCCAACTCCTAGTCTAAAAAGCAAGGCTTATACAGCCTGCCTTTTAACATAAGAAACCCAGGTTAACCTTTTTAACTGAACTGGTGAATTGATTATGTTATAGGAAAACCATCATATACTATCTGGCTATCTGGGCTGAGTCTCAGCACAAGATTTTCAACTAATTGTACAGGCATAACTGTAACCAATTAATGTAACAGTTTAATAATTAGTTAATAAGTAATCTGCTTAACAAAAGTGCAATACAACCTCACTCAGTTCTAAAAAATGCAAACCAACAATGAGTTTCTATTTTTCACCTGTTTGATTAATGGATGTCAACAAGTTTATTAATACACAGAAGATGAATGCAAGGATTAGAAATGAAGATATTTCCACATTGTGGGATGACAGTATAATCAGTGTGACCTCTGAGGCAGGCATTTTGCTAATATCTATGAGAGTTGTAAATATACCAACTGTACAATCAGGGGATTCCACATCTATGACATTGTCCTACAGATATTGTCTCAAATGTATTCAATGGCATTTGTCTAAATATGCTAGTTACAGTATTGTCTACAATAGCAAAAACTAGGGTGAAAGTAAATGTTATCCACCAATAAAGAATAACTTTGATATGTTCACATAATGGAATAATATATGCAACCATGAAAAAAATGAACTAGACCTAATTCACCTATAAAGAATGAGCTAGATCTAATGCAGACAATATAGACTATTCACAAAGATAAGTTAATGAGAGGCACAAAAGGGCATAGTGTGTATGTATGTACATTAAGCATCCATGGGTATTAATAAAGGGTATATAGACGCACATGTGCACACACATAAATACACAAATACTTGAAAATCAGTAAAAAAATATTTAGAAATCTTGAAAACAAAAAACTATCATAGCTACGGTTTCCCCTAAAAAAGGGGTCCCCAACCACCAGGCAGTAGACCTGTACAGGTTTGTGGGCTGTAGAAAACAGGCTGAAGAACAGGAAGGGAGAGGCAAGTGAGCAAGTGAAGCTTCATTTGTATTTGCACCTGCTCTCCAGGGCTAGCTAGTATCACCTGCTCAGCTCCACCTCAGATCATCAGGCATTACATTTTCATAGGAGCACCAGTTCCTAGTGCCAAAAAGGTTGGGGACCGCTGCCTTAGGAGAGGAACCTGAGAGTCTAAACAAGAGTAGACACTCCTTTTGACTTTATACCCTCTTGTTCTGCTTGATGGTTTGTTTGGGGTTTTCTACCTTTAATTTTGAAACATTTTTATGAAACAAAAATGTCACTCTATGTCTGACAATGGTACTCCCCAGGCCCAGGGTCCTGGTGGGGGAATAGTGCATTGCTGTTAGTCAGAAAGACCTTCTCCCAAACCCAAGAAAATAATGACAGTGCCCAGAAGCATGCTGCAACTGATTCCCTAACTTGCAAACTCTCTGGCCACCATGTATAAGAAGCCAGTGTTATTAAAAAAGAAGAAAAATCAATAATCCATCACAGAGAGGGCCTTGGAGTCAAATAAGAAGACTCTGGATTCTGATGTCCCCTAGCAGCTGTGAGACCACCCAGAAGAGTAGTAAATATCAAAGCCCTCAGAGACTCTCTTTCCTCTCCCGTGAGAGTGGGAATCACGCAGCCCCCACTCACAGCGGGCTTGGTCAGGGCTAGCACTTGCGCAGCACAGGCCCTGTGCCAGGCTCTGTGCTAAGCACATCACAGGCCCTACTGCATTAAGTTCTTTCAGATGGGGAAATTGAGGCTTAGAGAGCAGTAAATCAATTGTCCAAAGTCACAGTTATTAAGTAGCAGTCAAGATATAAACCCAGGTCCGTCTGCCTGGGCTTGCGGCAACAATTCAATTTTGCCTTTCTATTAAATGAGGTAAAATGAGCTCATCCACCTGAAATTGCCTCATAGTAGTTACTTAACACATATCATTCATTTCAATGCCCCACAGAACCTCAGGATGCCAAGATAAAAGTGTCCAGCGGTGAGCAGCACCCAGGGCCAGCTTTCAAATAGCTCTATGCACTACCCCCTAGTGGTGTGGTTGGCTACAGCAGCTCAGTGGTCTGCCATGACAGGCCAGGCCCTCCCCAGCCAAGTTGAGTATGCTCTGCTGAGGAGCCCCGGCACTGCCCACTGCCCACTGCCCACTGCCGTGTGTCCTGACCTGGCATTATTCACAGCTCTTCTTCCCGCAAGCAGAGGCCTCAGGATGAGCAACCATACACAGCCCAGGAAGTTCTTCCACTAGGACTCACCCTCTCTGTCTACAGTGATGTAGATTTTCTCTCTCTCTGTTACACACACACATAAACACACACACACGCACGCACGCACGCACATGCCAGAATCAGAAAAAAGATCTCAGTCATCTCACTGAACCATTCCTAGCCCCTCCCCTCAATCCAAGAAGTCAGATTTGCTCTACAGTGCAGGACCACCCCCAGCCCAGATTCTCTTTATGGACAGGAGGAGTCCTGGAGCTTTCTCTTATCCCAGAGTCTGTTCTGTTTTATTCCTTCTTGTATCCAGAGCTCACATCATCCTGAGTCAGAACTGCCTGTGTCATAGCGTGTATGGCGGGAAGGGGGAAGAAGGCATGACCCAAGGTAGGGATGAGAAAGGGGCAGCTCCTGGCTAAACTGCACAAATCATGAGAGGAGGGACAACATCTGCCTCATCCCTGATGTATCAACTATGTTTAATGCACATCACAGCACAGAGCACATGTTCAATAGCAATTCACTGAGCCTATAAAGGAAGGATCTCAAATATATACTGAGCACCTGCCATTAGTTAGGTAGTGTACCAGGTATGAGAAAGAAGACAGTGTTCCTGTGCACTGTTGGGCCCAAGTACACACATCTGACGCAAAGCAAGCAGAGAGAGAAAACAGAAGAGCAGAGACTTTGACCAAGACTGTCCCATCTGCTGAGGGCCCACACAACATTTTACATGCTTTTTCTGGTCTAATAATTATGACAGGCCTGCCAGGTAAGTCTTCTCACCCCATCACACAGAGAAGGAAACTGAGTAGAAGAGACATTAAGGGATGTGTCCCACTTGCACAGTGAGTGGGGGTAGAGAGGTGCAGGGCTGGGCTTCCACTTGGGCTGCCAGCTATCAAAGCTTGATGCTCCCCTCTTTCTTTCTCCTCTGGAAAGGCCTAGGGCCTCTGGTTAGCCATGGTCCCTCCCAGCACCACACTCCTTCTAAGGGCCTTGGTCTCCCTAGGCATAGGAGTCCTTTCTGTCTCTCACATAAAAGCTCCAGTGACTGGGTCTGTCAAGACCTGGACCTGCCAGGGACTCCTCCTCACTTCCCACTTCCCAAACAGTGCTCCCCATTGAACCCTTAGAAGAGAGGGCTCTCAGGACCCTCCAAGTCTCTCAGAGCCTTAGGCTTGGCCCCACCTCAAGGGAGGCCCTGCTCTCAGCTACATGCTACAGGCACACTATTCTTCTCTGTAAGTAAAATTGGGAAGAGGAAGGTTGGTACCTTGGTGAGTGGTTAGTTCTTATGGGCTGTTCATTCATGGAGCCTACGCAATCAGTTATACAATGGAAACTGTCAAAGGAAGACTTAGACAAAGGAAGAAACAGAATTTGACAAACAAACAAACAAACAAACAAAGCCCTAAGCTTCTGCTGTGTGAAGATGCACAACTTCCATTTCATTTCTACAAGAGGCTGAAGGAGAGTTCAGTCATCAGTTGTCCCTTTCCTGCCTCCACATCCAGGAACTCCCTATAGAGTTCAACCAAAAACCTTTTATGCATCCACAGACCTCACCACTCCTTCCTGCATCACCAGCTCAGTCTTTAACACAGTCTCATAAATTGATGCTGTAATTATACTAGAAAACCTGTTGTTTCTTCTGCCCTTTATGCTTCTTAACCCCACACTGTCTGATAGAAGCTTCTCCCATGTTCCTGCTGAGCATAAAACAGGCCTCATGATGCCTACGCTGATCACAGCTGCCAGGACTGTGGTGGATACCTCATGGAGGATTGGCATACATCATGACTGAACTCAGCTCTAAGTTGGAATTTGCAATTAAGATGCTCATGCGGAAAGAAATATATGTCCAAATCAAATTTACTTTTTGGATTTTCTTAGTAACACATCCCACCAGGTCACCCTAGTAGGTACTTGTTAGAAAGAGTGCCCTCACGGCTCTCAGAGACTTGGGCTAGGCCCCAGCTCACGTCAAGGGGAAGTGTTTTCAGCCACGCCACCTGACCCAAGGAGTGCTTGCCTTTCTGTTAAGTAAATATGGGATAAGAAAGATTGAGATTTAGAATAGGGGCCTCAAATCTGCTGGTATTATTAAAAAGAAAAGTCTAGAGAAGAGGATGAAATGCTTTAGCTCATGCAATTGAGAAGTACAGAGGTATACTGCTTCACGTAAGGCTGGATCCAGGGGCTCAAACAATTTAATCATGACTTGGTTTCTCTCTACCCTCTGTGTATTCTTTCTTCTATGTTGACTTCATTCTTACACAGCAAAATAGATGCTGGAAGCCCTGGAAACATAGGTTCATAGCATAGCTACTCTTTTCCTAATAGTTCCAATAAAAGTTAGAATTAAGTCTTATTGGATCAGTTTGGGTCCCAAGCCCAACATTGAACTAGTCATTGTAGCTAGGGAATGGAACATGCTAATTAACTGGGCTTGGAGCCAAAGGAAAATGAAGGAACTATTGTTAGGAAAAGGCAATGGAATGCTGGCTGGGCAAAAAAAAAAAAAAAAGAGGTGGTCACAAGAGTCATGGAGGGTGCAGATCCGAGGCTGATGTTCATCCATTCATTCACTTAGCAGATGCTTCTTCAGCAACTCATGTGTGCCACACATTGTGGGAGACTCTGAGGCTGAGTAACCCAAGCAGATATAGCACTTATTCTTATGAAGCCTGGGTCCAGTGGGAAAGATGAATAAACATACCAGCAAACACACAGATAAATCAGGTGGGTGTGAAGAGTGAAACTGCTGGAAGGGAAAAGACAAGGTTGAGGAAGGGAAAAGACAAGGTTGAGAAAGGGAATAATGGTGTCAGGAAAGGCCAAGTCAAGTGGCCATTTGGGGATCTATGTGCAATAAGGAAGGAGAAAGAACTGGCTCAGACTGAAAAATCAGAAAAGTCAGACAATTGGAGCAGATGTACAAAGCCAAGAGACTATATTTCCCCAGAGAGAAGGGGAAGAAAGGAAGGAGGAGACCAAGAGATGTAAAGGGCTTACAGCTAGGTTTTTCCTTTTAGTCTTATATTCTTAATTTTTCATCATAAATTCCCTTTTACTCAAGTTTGCTCAAAGAGCTTCTTTGTCTTGAATAAATCACCCTTGACTATGGAACTAATTAAAAAATTCAAGAGTCCTAAACTCATTGCCTCATTAGTTGCCCACAAGACACCATTTTGTGGGCTCATCCATTTTTAAATGATGTAAGATATTCAAAACTTTACTGAGTTATGTCTAGAAAGTCCCCACACTTTTAAAAAATTATATATGTATATGTATAATACTAAGGTTACATAAGGGTACACAGGAACTGATGCAGACAGTTTAGTTGCTCATTTAAAAACCAAAGCACCAAGTCCATTTCTTGAGTTCTCAGTGGAGCTGCAGGCCTACAAGGGCAAAAAGAATGATTCACTGCTAGGTGAACCTGGAATGTGCCTCATTCCTCGAAGATGCTCAAACCAAAGTGTACATACTCACATACATGTACACAATGCGCACACAGAGTATACACACAGAGCACACACAGACACACAAATTATATCTATGAACATACATACACATACATATAAGGAACACTTGTAAAGTGTATACATATACAAGATACATATACACAAAGTGTGTGTGTGTATACATACACACAAAATTATACATGCACGCAAGCATACATACAAAGTATATGCGTATACACAAAGCATACACAGTAAACACACATGCAGATTATAAAAAATACTCAGATTAATTATTGATTACTGTTTATCAAGCCCCTCCTCAATGCCAGGCACTGTGCTTAAAGGTATTTTCAAACTAATAGTAACTGAATGAGTGCTTATCAATCTTCCCAGTACCCCTAGAAAGCATAGTTGTCAACATTCTCCCTTTTCAAAGAAAATGACTTGCCCTGGGCCACACCTCTAGGATATGTGATTGAGCCAGATGTGATCTGTCCGTTGGCCATCACCCACTTTGGTCGACTTCATGATGTTCTCTAATGTGCATGTGTGAGCATCCAGATTCTGCCACACCCATTATATCTACACATATGTGTCTGTGATGCAAATCTCAGAACATCACACATTTCAGCGTATAAAATAGGGCCCTCTATTCTTTAGACTGCTGATGCCATTCCAGATTTATTACATTTATTTAAAAACAACAAACATTCTCAATTATTTCCACATTGCTCTGGAATATAATTTATTCAGAGGTATGAGCTATCAAGTTTCTCAGGAATTGCTTCAAAATGTCAAATCTAAAAGATGACTCCCATGTTAGTGAATATGAAACACCCATTTATATTTTTCATTTTTATTTTGATTTAATTTTAAGACAATTCAACTTTCTCCCCATGCCTGAGTGCCTAAATTCATTTCACTTGTCAAAAGAGACAAATTTTCATAATTACAAAATAAAACATGGTGGCCTTTCTTTGGTGACCGCATATTTTACATCATTTTTTTTTCCTAGATGAAAATCCCTTTTCTAGTCTAGTTGGCTTACTTCTGACATATTTTTATTCAGTCTCTGCTTAGAACAGACAAGGGTACAGGCTAAACATTCACTAACGTTTTGTTATGTTAATGCACATCTGTAAAAAGGGAGTTGAAATTTCCCAACCCAGGCTGCAATGCTCACATCTTCTTTTCCATAACTTGCACTGAAAAAAAGTCAATGTTCTGAGGTTATGAGCTGTAGCATAAAATATGCCCTATCCTCTAACAGTATTTTCTGCCTCAACCGGAAAGTCCTCAAGTCCTACCACCAGGCTCAATCAAGATGTTCATTTCAGAGAGGACAAAAGCATTTAGGGTTTTCTTACCATAGATGCCAGGGACATGCACAGGATGTGTGGGGGGATTTTCATAATAAAATTTTTTTTATTTATAAAATTAATATATGTTCTTCATTTAGAAATTTTGGAGAAAAAACAGAAACAGAAAAAGGTGACCTATAATTCCACCATCCAAAGCAAAATACAGCCAACATGTTGATGCAATTTCAGATTATTCTTTTAAAAATAAAATTTACTTATGACTCAGTTGGGCTCTTAAATGTTTGAAAATGGGTGGCTTACCATTAGATATTCACTCTATGGCTTGATAAGGGGTTAAAGATGAACATGGGAAGAAAAGATTTAATTATTTGAAACTGCTCATCTGAATTTCAAAGCTCTGACTCAAAGACTGTTAAAATGCCCAATCTAGTCACCAGCTTCACTCCTCCACACCCTCACCCTCCACCTGAACGGAGATCATTCTCAAAAGAAAGTGACAGTTTTAAAATTCGGTGGCCAGTAAAGGCTGACATGGATAGAGAATGATGAGAAACTGTGGAATGAAGAGAATATACAGGGCACAGTAGGATATCAGAGGGAGTGGTTATTTTCAGGAACGGACTTAAAGAGACAGAGCAATGAAAACATTCTTGATGTACATCCATATACACACACTTTCATATGAATATTGTCATTGTCATAGTTCAGGGTCTCTGGGTAGCAGACTCCAAGGTAGAGATGAGAATATAGTATGTTTCTTAGGTAGTGCATAGGTATTGCTACCTATGAAAGGAACAGGATGGAAGCAGGATTGGGCAGAGGAGGAAGCTAAGCTGAGATGTTCAACAAAGGCCTCGGCTGAGCCCATGGGAGTTGGGAAGCTAAGATGGCTCTTCAAGATGACATGAGATCCCAGGCCTTTTTATACATCCTACATCAACCAGTCTTTGGATGTGGGCCGCCCTAGGCAAGGGGATGCTCTTCAGATAAGACAATTCCTGAAGCAGGCTGATATCTGAGGGCTGAGTGTCTGCAGTGCTCCCAGCAGTTCTCAAAGGGGATCTGGGTGGCTCATACACTACACTACTATCTCACTTAAAAGTGTCTTCTTCCACAAATGAAAAGGTATACAGGTAACCAGACCTCTCAAGACATTGCCACTGGGATATACCCAGAAGTCAGCAAAAGGCCACAATGATGAAGAAATCCAAATGTTTGCAATCACAAGCTGCTAACCCAGTACAAAAAAAAAAAAAGAAAAAAGAAAAGAAGAAAGGAAAAGGGAGGGAAAGGAAGCAAGGAAAAAAGGAAAAGAGAGGCACAGGCCACTTTGAATATTGCTTGATACAATAATCAACAGGGTGGTAAGGACAATGAGGACAGTCTCACCTTGAAATACCATAAAACTAAATTTATCCAGAAGACCATTTTTGCTGCCACCAGAGCTACAGTTCCAGATCTATGGCTAGTAAACCTCAATAGTTCTGAAAACTAATGACTGAAAAAAGCAGGCCTCTCAACCCCTCATTTCAGCAGATGTGTTGGTGCCCTGAACAGGATTGTCAACTCCCACACTGAGCTCACTGCCCTGTTTATCACAGGTTTAGGGATGTCAGGCCAAGAAAGTACTTTCCGTAGCAGGCCTCACATTCTGTTGCCACAAGATGTCACACAGAACTCCTCTCTTTCATTCTGCAACTAAGTGCCTTCTCACCTGATGAGGTGTGCGCTATTATTCCCATTTTACAAATGAGGAAACAGAGAGAGGTCCAACATCTTGTCCAAAATCACCTGGAGAGCACACGGCACCAGAATTTGTACCTCATTCGGGGGCCCAATTTTGGGTTTATTCCATTATGCGTGGCTGCTTCATCCTGTTGGCATGCTTGTTAGTTAATCATGTTTATGCCCCCATTGCCAACCGTGATACTTTTCTGTTTTCTGAGCTGCAGCCTTATTTTATTGCAGTCATTACTGTCTATTACAGAGGGGCGTGACTCTCTGCGCTAGTGGTGAATTATAAGTCTGCGGTTCCCTAGCAGGGAGGATCAGTCAATCTCCACAGAATGACTATGCACAGCAAGACACAGCAAGACGTAGCATTTCACTTCTGCTTCTGGAGGACAAAGCTGAGCATTTTCTCTTTGAAAATGATTTCCCTCATCATTTGTCTAGTATCCTAACTATGGAGAGGGGCAGGTTACCTTAAACCCTGTTTTGCCTTTTTCAAGCTGAATGCATCCCATCTAACCTAAAGAATTGGCCTTTTGACAGAATACTGCAACAAAGGTAAAATTCATAATGAAACCATATAAGAAATTTATTAACTTAGGTGCTACTCACCTTACATGGCCAGACACAGACCATTGTAAGGGATGATACAATCTATGTTTTAATAAGATCAGGAAAACAAAATATTAGTACTGGTATTTCATAAGTGACTTAACCAGCCGAAGGCTCAGTTTCCCCATCTGCAAAATATAAGGCTTGGGCTAGGTCACCTTTGAAATTCCTTCCAGTTTTAGCATTTCACAATAAGGGTTGACAGACCTTTGTCTTGTTCTGCTTGCTATCAGAAAAAAAGTAGAAAAGATGCAAAGCTACCACCACGACACAACTCCCCAAAACAACAAGCTTCTCTGCAGTGTTTGGTGCCCCATAATAGCACACAGTTAGAAAATGCTTATGTCAGAAGTTTTTTTTTTTTTTAAATGTTCTTGTTTTACTATGGATATAGTGATAGAAACATTAACAGACACAGACCCAAAGCAAGCTGCAGTACCCCCTAAGCTCATTGCAATGTTTAGGCTGTAAATTCAAATTAGACTTATAAAAATGACACTCTAGAAATTATCTTTTAATCTAAAAACATCTTTAAAAAATTGAAATGGCATTCCGACTCAGTAGTTCTAAAAAAAAACCCTCCCCTGACCCATTAGAATGTCTCAATTACAGCAACATCACCCTTACTCTCTCAACTGAAATTGCATGTGAGAGTTATATGATTTACATTTGCAGTTTGTAAAATAAATTAGGCAAAAAAGAATTTCATAATTTCAAACACATTTGGTTTACCAGATTTCACAAAGGTAAATGGATGAAGCATGTGATCCTTGAAGCAGCAAAAAAATGTATCAATGATTCATTAATATATTCATTAGAAAAAATTTAATAAATGCATAGATATTTTCTTCCAGACAACTCTCAGGCAATGGGTCAATAAAATTTTCCAAGACCTGCTCCAACAAAACTCTGAATCCCACTATTAATTACATGGCCTTTGATAGGAGTGCTAAGGGGAAGACTAACACTTAAGTTGTTCGGGTTTCTGGCTTGTTATTTTTCAATGTTGCGCATGCTGACTTAATTATGAAATCAGTGCATTATGTTTAAGACCACACAAAACATGTACATGTGGACCCCTGCTTTACCTTGCTTGGCTCAGCAACCATCATCTCTTTTGAGATGTAATCCAATATAGCCTCGATTACTGCAGTGACTTCTCAATTAGTCTTCCTGTTGCCACCCTTGCCCTTCCTTCATCTCCTATCCATAGAGCAGCCAGAGAAATGCCGTAAAAATGTAAGTTATTTCATGCAAATTCTCAGCTTAACTTCACTTGGGTGGAGGGCAAAGCCCTTAAGATCTGATGTGATAGGGCCCTATCTCATCTTTCTGACTTCATCTTCTATACCCGCCCCCCTTACTCATTTTCCTCCAGCTACACAGGCCTCTTTGCTATTCTTGGAACTTTGCAGGCAAGTTCTCACCTCAAGACTTTTGTAAATGTGGCTCTCTCTGCTCTTGGCTTACAATTCACCTGTCCTGACCATTTTCTTTTATGCCATTACCTGTCCCTTCCCCTCAGGCACTTTCACACCTCACTACCCTTGTTGACTTTTCTTTTGTCCAATAAAATTAAAATCTTCTAACATACTACTTAATTAATTTATTTTTATGTCTATTTAATATCCTTAAATGCCAGGGGGCAGAAATCTTTGTTTTGTGCTGCTGTATCTTCTAGGCCTAAATAGTAAGTACCTGGGAAGAGTAAACACAGAATAAATATGGAAAGAAGAAAGGGAGGGAGAGAGAGAGAAAGGGAGGCGAAGGAGGGAGAGAGGGAAGATGTGTAATAATGAAAAGCCATTATATTAAGGTGGTAGGTTTACCCTTTTTTTCAACATGTTATGCTATGATTATTATTAAATCACATTATCATTTAATTTCAAAACATATAGCAAATTACTGGCATTCTCAGGTGGCATGTCTTAAAAGTGTTTTTTGTTTTCAAATCAGTGACTCAACTTGAATGTGTTATTGATAATTGTGAATGAGAATTTTAAATTATAGTAAACCCCTGCAACACCCAGTTTCATAAAAATATGTCAGGAAATTCTGTCAATAGTGTATAATTACAGAGACAAGGGAGAGAGGTTCTGGGGGAGTGTATACAGGTTCCTACATATTGCTTTTATCCTCTTTTCTTTCCTGATCCTTGTTGCTCAATCAGTTTGGGACTGTGGATGAGGATATTTGTGGGCCAGTGACCAGACATTTTATGAAGAGCTTCAACTGGACCTGCCATACTTCTGTGTTCTGCCACGTCTGGTTAAACATTCAATCCATTTTCCTAACCCAGTTTTGCAGGCCTGCTGCTTGTGAAATGATTCTAACATTTTTGCTAGTAGTTTTTGGACTTTATAACCTAGTTCCCAGAGTCTAACATTATAGAGTCAATTTATGCAAATTTAAATATATGCACCTGACCAAGGAGGAGAGAGAGAAGGATGAGGGTGAGATGCAGGGATGGAGGGGAAACTGGAAGGAGAGAGAAGGAGACTCTGGAAGAACACTGACCAGGAGTGGCTTATTGGGAAACATTAGGTTGGTCCCCAATGTGCTCGAAGGAGAAGATATATACAGAATTTTATGAGCAGTGCAAAGGATTGCCAAGGGTTACTAGACTTCATGTGATGTATTTCATTTTCTGATTGTAGACCTTAAGCCTGGAGTTGGATTTGGCTTCGTTATCTGTTTTGTTTCCAAGGCCACTCTTGCCACATACATGCATTTCAGCTTTTACATTAAACCTATTACCTCACATCAGTGCCCCACACCAGTGATTGTTAAAGAACCTAGTTCACTCTACACACACACCAGCTTACCACCAGTCTAAAATGGGTGAGATGTCATGTACATTATAGGTGGTGAGGACATGTGGAGAGGTTCCAGCAGGACAGCAACTGCTTAAGGAACACTTAGTGTACTTACAGTAGAAGTATGTAAATAGAAGAATTTACTCAATGAACATCTTGAAGAAGCGCCAACTCAGTACCAAAGCTGTTGAATGAGTAGACCAATCAATGAAGAATAAATAAATGAACAATCAATAAATATTGAATAGAGTATACTAAACAAGATGAGTTCTATGGCTTTCAAACTAGTTCCAGTTCATTCAAGTGAGTTCTAGAACCTCCAGCCAACTACAGTGACTTTAGAGACTCAACAGTATCTACCAGGTACCTTGGCAAAGCTGCTGAATCAATGTCCATGGCCCCCCTGACATCCCAGAAGAAAGGATCAGACATTCCTTCATTTATTTATTTATGTATTCATTCTTTTCAGCAAAATTATAATTTAACTCCAACCCATTCAAAACTATTTTGATGAGCTGACTTAATCAATATATATGAATAGAGCAGCAATTTTATGTCAAAAGCTTGTGCCAGAACTACTTTTCTGGGTACAAATCTAGGCAGTTCCTTCTACAGAGATCGATAGTCTAGTGATGGGCACATTGAGAGATGTGAGGGTGTAAGTCCAAATTCCATTGCACATTTTTATATTTCTATACTATGTCTTTCCCCGCCGCCCCCCCCCCCCGAAGGGAAAACATCCTCCTTAGAACTGAAGTATCAAGGGACTGCTATCTAAATACATAAATCTTGTTGTCTTACTATTTCTCCCTTTGTCCACATGCATTTTTTGGCTTCTATTTATAAGAAACCAAATTAAAATTTCAAGACCAAAATGATATCTAACAAAGACATGAAAATTCTTAACTAGTATGAAGATGGTACTTATGAAATACTAAAAGGACATGTTGCATATTTTTAACTTGCTCTTAAGACCTCTGAATTCAAATGTGAGGGATTGCAAACAGAATGAAGACAAAGTATGTTATATGAAAGAGGAAAAGGGTTTTTTTTTTTTCAATAGATGAAAGATGTTTCCCTCCTCTAATGAATCATGAATGACTCATCTACTCTTGGAAAAATCTAAAGTGGCCAGTGATTTGATTGCTTTTTCTGCTGTAAACACATCTAAGAAGTGAAGCCTAAGAGATAAACAATAAAAGATCCTGTGAAATTCAAATGATCTTATTTTTTCCCCAAATTACACCACCCTGAAAATGTTTTTTAATGCAAAATATGAGATTTCTTTCATATTGGCAATATTTAAGTGTGGTCACTGAACCAACCGATTTTGGCTGAGTACAATTGGGTGAGAGGGGTTCCACCTTATCCATCAGTAAGAGTCACCATAATATTGATCCAGTTCAATCATTTTATAAATGAAAGCCATAGGATGACATTCATCTTTTTTTATGTCTCGTCGATAAGACATCATTCTACCTTCATTTGTTTCTTTTTATTTCCAGATCTTCTATTTTGATAACTTACGAAGATAAGAAATGTTCAATGTTGAGGGAAAACACCAGAGAGCTTTTTGAAATTCATTGTACCCCAAAGGCTGACAGCAAGAATATACCTTCTGGTACATACGAGAGAAAAATGTATTTGGTATGACTGGCTGTTAGTATGTCATCGGAATAAATCATAAGTCTTATTCTTGGGAATCCTAATAAAAGAAGTCACTTGAGACAAAGAAAGTACAAAAATAATCACCAATAGACTCTATCTTTGACTAGAACCTGGGGAAATTTTGAAAGCGTTCATTCATAGAGACACTTAAAAAGACATTGCCCAAATTTATCACTGTCATAAATTCTCACTGACTAAAAAGTTTCTTTACAGTAATTTACAATGTCCATCATAAAGTACTTCATCAAAAGGAAACACTTAGATTTAATATAAAACCGTAAACTCCCAAGGACTCAGGGACAATGGTCTCAGCCAATCTCGAGAGAAGATGGAGTGATCTATGATTCCTATATGTCTCCAGATTTGGTCTCATTTTTGTCTGACATTCCTGCCTTCTGGGTTGTCACACAACTCTTGGTGTGTTTGTTTCCCTCTGGGACTCCAGAAAAAGATGTGCATTAAAATAACACTCTGGTTCTTCATCATCTATCTCAGGGGAGGGAGGCAGGAAGGATGCTGTCATCTGGATATACTAATTGGGGGGTCAGAATAAGTAATCTGTGATTAGTAAAGCAAACACCTTGAGTCCATGCTCTAGCCTCATGGTAGGGGGAAGTTATTCCATACTGAATGTTTCTGGATGTCTCAATCACTCAATCAATGCAACTGGTTTCATTTTGTCTTCAGGCCAGGAAAGCTGTTAGTTAGCTAATGGATCCCTCGGAAGATAAAATAAGTCTATGCATTAAAGAAGAGAACCATCAGCTTTCTGTATTTTTGCTGTTCTTCCCTATAAGCTCTTAACACAATTGAAACTGTGGCACTAGCTCTGATGATTGTCCTATGCTCTAGCCTGACAATTCCCACTGCAGCTGAACTTCTCCATCTAGATGCTCTCGCTGATGCTTCTAATTCCTTGCTCTAAAGTGAAACTCGACACATTTCTCCAAATCGGTTATTTTTTCAGGGTTCACCATCTCCCCGTTAACTTGCATTCAAAACCTTTTTCAATTCCAACATCATGTGGCTTCTTGAACATGTTCATATCTTTCTCTCCTAGGTTAGCCCATTGCCAACACGTTGGTCCAGCCAGGTACCTCACTCTTCTCCTCCTACTTTTGATTTCTCTCAGAAATACATTCAATACAACATTGCCAAACACATCTGTCTAATGAATAGCTCTGTTGATGTCACTCTGACATCAGAATCTTTTAGTAGTTCTATGTCTCCAACAAAAAGTAGTCCATGCCTCTTATCTAGCTTTCTTCTCCATTATGATAACCAGCTATCTAGCCTCACTTCCCACTACTTCCTTCAAGCTACAAGTGGATACATGAAATGTCTTGACGTTACACTGGTACAATTGCTCCTGCTCCTTCCTTCACCTGAAAGGATCCATCTCCACTGCTACCTGTTGAAATCCTACCCTCCCTTTCAGGTAAAGCTATAGTACCATATTCTCATTACCCTATCAGAAAAGCTGGGTTTTTTATTTTTCCATAAAACCTTGATCATATAATACTGATTGAATTTTGTTTCACTCTATAATTTTTGTGAATACACTTTATCTCCCATGTAGGGCTATGAGCTCATTGAAGGCAGGGATTCGCCTGTGTTCTGATTCAGTTTTGTACTAATAAATTAATATTTTATTGTTGGATGGATAAATGGGTGGAAGAGAACTCATGCCCTATATGTATAGAGTTGAAAGACAAAACCATGGAGCACAGAAGTCTCTATGATCAAAATCTCAGCCCTGGGTAAACAGTAATCCTTTTCTCCTCATACTCATGAGTGCTGGATAGCTACTGTGTAGGTTGTGATGTTGGTAATTAAAGGAGGTGTTTAAAAAGCATCAAAATGAAGAATAAGATACTTAATGGAGCATGATGAGATATGATATTTTCCATAGAAATCTGAAGACCTAGCAATCTTGGAGGAGGATATTAAGCAAGGGAAGACCTGAAATGTATGGCAGATTGCAGGAATCAGCAATGTGAAGACAGGGAAATGAAAAGAAGAGATTTATAGACAGAGAAAAACAGTCTACCCATATGCTCAGAGATTGTGAGCATACATTGTTCAGGGAAATGTAATAGAGCATAGAGTTCAAGAAACTTGGTGATGAGAAATAGGCTGAAGATGTGGAGAGGGCCATTCATTAAATATTGGAAACTTCCTAAAAACTACTCCCTTGAACAATTTCACACCTTTTGCCTCAGTCTGCGTTGTTCCAAAGAGCAGTTATTTGGGGGACTCAGAAGGGCCGGAACCAATGTGTGTTGGCATCAGCAAGAAGTGAGAACCACCAAACTGAACTAAGGAGCATTCAGCATGTTCATCAGGGTATTTCAGTTGGTGTTGGAATTAGAATGGCTGCAGGGTTTTACTATAATATCAGAACTAGCAGTGGGTAGAGGGAAGGTGCCAAAAAAAGGTCTGGTGAAAATATAGGCGTGCATCAGCCAATCAGAATCACTAATTGCAATCTAAGCTTTATTTTTCTCGTAGGAAAAAATGGAACAGTAATGACAACCATAGAACAGATACTGCTCAAGTGTCAAGCACAACGCTAAGCATGTGATATGAGATTTTTCTCCTGACAACAATTGTATTCAGTAGGTACTATTACCATATTTTACAGAGGAGGAAACTGAGGTAAACAGGAATTAAGAAACTTTCCTAACTTCATACATCAGTTCATGTCTAAGATGGGTTTCCATACAAAGCAGAGGCATGCCCCAGGACCCCATAGCATGAATCTCCCTTTTCCTTTTGCTCCTCAGGGCTCTACTCTCAAGCTTAGCAAGGCTGGTGTGGACCATAGCAAAAATTGAAAAGCCAGGCTTATTGGAAAAAGAGAAATTAAAACACTATTGCTGCCCCTGCCTTAATTATATACGATCAGAAAAAAGAGTCAGCTCGGAGGACCAGCACATTATACATAGCCCCAGAGTCCCATCTGAGGCTAAAAATCAGGAGGGATAGAGCTGTAAATAAATTCTTACAATGACTATAGTCATTACTCTGTTCTTTAGTAATAATGAGAAATCAGTAAATTACAGCAAGGCCAACAACATACTTCTTTATAACCAACCCTACAACCCAGAGAGCCAAAGGAGAACCTTCTGGAGTTGCAGCTCCCATGCAGCAGGCCTAGCAGTGATGGGACAGGAAGGTAGGGGAGTCTGAAGGTCAGATATCAAGGCCTCTGGGAAGAAAATTTTGGTATGGTTCCTCAAGGAAATGGAAAAATGTAGTGTAGTACAGGGCTTCAAGGCATTGCACAAAAGGAATGAGGAGCATGGATGGAATGACAACAATCTCTGTACAGTAATGATGGTCACAGAAACTGTGGGCGGCTCAAAGCCAGAGCTATAGCCCATCTCTCCTACATTCACAGACCCTTTGCACAGTGATGGACACAAGACCAGATGCCCAGGTCTCCCTGCAAAGCAAAATTCATTGTTCCAGCTATCAGGAGAGCTGTCAGCAAGCAGCCTTCAACTGTCAGGCCTCTCAGGAATTGCCTCACCCAAAGTCACACATCAATGCAGATGGAGGCAACTGGATAAAGGCCAAGCCATTTGGCCCAAAGCAGGACAAGTCTGATGGGCTGTATAGGCTCTGGGGCTTCTGTGTGACAGCGTGGCTTTCTCTCTGTCCATCTTGCTTTCTCCCTCTACCTTCCACAGGTGCTGATCCGAAATTTTCTCCCTAATAGACACACTGCATGTCAATTCTGTCTCAGAAACCAACTCCAATGGAAATCAGCCTGCCAAAAGCACATGGCCTGTATTTTAACCATATATCTAGATTCCTCCAATTTCTCTACCTTAATTGTATATAAGCCCTACATTTCCCTCTGTATTCAGCATCTAGTTTCAGGGATCTTCTGTGATAAAAAAGAGACTAAAGGGATGATGGAGAAGACAGAGAGAGTGACTAAATAGCCTACATTATAACAGGCTGAAAGGGAAGGGAGGACAAATAAGAACAAATCCTGCACAAATGAGAAGTTGAGGGCAGTTTTCAAGGGTTGATGGATGAGAGTATCTGAGCAAAAGAGGATTGTATTGGTGATAAAGTAGGTTTTAAGAGGAGTCACTGAGATTATGAATTGTAGCCCCATTGGTATTTCTCAAGAGACACAAGTAAATATTAGAATCACTTTTTAATTACTCCTGAGGGCTGGACTGTATGTTTAATATGTGGCTCCACACAGAATCTGAGGCCCTGACTTTTATTAGGTATATTAGGGTAATTAATATTAGCTGCTTTAATAAACAATCCCAAATCTCAGTGGCTTAATATAATAAAAGTTTGTTTCTCACTCACATCACAGTTGATTTGGGGTTGGGTGGCTCCTTTTGGCAACTCACTTCCAAATAAAATAATCCATCTTGTGATACTGCCATTTTAAACATTGTCATCCAATCACTGGGTTCCTCTGCCACCCAGAAAGCTTCCCATTTACTTCTGCCAACCAAAAAAAAAAAACCCTTGATCTGCTTTTCTCCACCTTGTTTTCTTCCCTGGGAGGCTAATTTCTATGGATTACAGATCACAAGGAACCTTTCGCCTCTGGCTTCCAGCTCAGTTTGGCCAATGGGGATCCAGGCAGGAGATCAAGGAAGGGGAGATAAAGGGGAAGGTTTGTTTTTCAAGCTTCCTCCTTGTTGGGTCTCTTTGCCTTGAGAAGGCTGAGTCACTTGTCAAAAGGTCACAGCTCTCCCCAGTGGTGCTTGATGCACCCCTCACCATCCCCAGGCTCTTAAACTACTTGTGCTTGCCCCTTCAGGCCTCAGATTAGTAAAAGCCCTACTGTCCTTTGTGGCAGGGCACTGTAGCCTCCCTTATAGTTTCCCTAAACCCCACTGACACCTATAATAGCTCTTTAATTAAACATCACTGGATAATGCTAATTTAAACGTATGTTTTGTTTCCTGCTGTAACCAGGACTGACACCCCAAGGAAGAGAGGTAGGAGGCAGAGTACTCTGTATACCCAAAAAAGAGGGATGTGACCTGGGAAATAGCACAATGTGTATTTTCTCTGTCATCCTTTTCCAGTAGTTTTGCTTTGTTTGTTTTTGTTTTTAGAGAAGCAAATGCTATTTTCATGTAGGGATAGCTTTCTTAGTTTTTTTTTTTTTATTATTTATTTTAGTCTTTTCTCTCTATTTTACGTCGTGATTATATATGAAATTTTTATCCTGCTTTATTTACTTCTTTCCATATATTTTCAAATGTTCAACATATATTCATTTTTCCCCTGAGGCCTATGGATTATTTATAGTTGCATTGTTTAATTTTCACATGTTTGGAAATGTTCCTGTTATCTTTGTTACCAATTTTTAGTTTGATTCCATGTGGTCAGATGATAGCTTCTGTGTGATTTCAATCCTTTTAAATCTGTTGAGGGATGTTTTATTTCCCAGGATATGTTCTATCTTGGTAAAGGTCCCCTGGGTACTTGAAAAGCCTATGTACTCTGCTGTTGGTGAGAGGAGTATTCTGTTGATTGGATCCTGTTGACTAATGGTACTGAGTTTTTCTATATCCTTGCTGTTTTTCTAATTGCTATATAAATTCTTGAAGAGAAGAATGTTGGTCTTCAACTCTAATTGTAAACTTGTCTGTTTCTCTTTTCGATTCTATCAATTTTTGTTTTGCATTATTTGCAGCTCTGTTGTTAGGTGCACACACATTTGGGATTGCTATGTCTTCTGGGTAAACTGACCCTTTTATCATTATGTAAGGTCTTTCTCTGTCCCTGATAATTTCCTTTGCTCTGAAGTCTCTTTTATCTTATATTAATATAGCCACTCCTGTTCTGCTTTCTTTGGATTATTGACATATTTTTTTCTCATTCTTTTACTTTCATCCTTTACTTATCTCTAGCATTAATATTTGAAGTAAGTTCTGATGGATAGCATTGTTTTTATCCACTGTCAATGCCTGTATTTTAATTGGCATATTAGACCATTAAGTTCAATGTATTTATTGATATGTTAGAGCTTAAGTCTGCCATTTTCTTTTATTTTTTCTGTTTGTTCCCTCTGTTTTTCATTTTTGTTTCATTTTTCCTAACTTCATCTGGGTTACCTGAACATTTTTCTAGAATTCCATTTTGCTTTATCTATAGTGTTTTTTGAGCGTAACCCTTTGTATAGATTTTTCCGTAGTCACTTTAAGTATTACGCTCTAATACATAACTTATCACATTCTACTGGTATTCACATTTTACCAGTTCATATAACATGTTGAAACCTTGCCTCCTCTTAAGTCCCTTCACACTCCCTCATTTATAATACTAAATATTTCCTCTATATTAAAAATCACAATGGTATTCTTACATCATGTTCATAATTTTTGTATCAATCATCAGACATATTATAAAACACTCAATAATAGAAGGAAAGTTCATTGTGTTTACTCACATTTTTTACTCTTCATTGTTTTTTCTTCATTTCTGAATTCCACAATTCCTTCTTTTATCATTTCTTCTCTGTTTAGGGAATTTCTTCTAATCATTCTCATAGGGTAGGTCTGCTGGTGACAAGGTCCATTAGTTTTCCTTCATCTATCTTATAATATGTAGATTGTTTCTTCTTCCCTGAATAATATTTTTACTGGACATAAATTTCTGGGTTGACAAAACTTGTCTTTCAGCATTTGAAAAATGTTGTTAATAAGGTATGGTTTCTCTCTCGTTATTTTCAAAACTGTTTTTTCTTTAGTTTTTAGAAGTTTGACTATGCTGTGTCTTAGCATGCATTTCTTGGGATTATACTACTTGGAATTTGCTCAGCTTCCTGAATCTGAGGCTTATGTCTTTTATCAAATTTGGGAAATTTTCAGCTATTTTCAAGTACTTTTCAGTTCCACTCTCTTTCTCCTGTCCTTCTGTGACTGTAACATGATCTTTTATTGGAGTCCCACAGGTACCTAAGACTTTGTTCAGTTGTTTTTGTGTCTATTTTTTCTCTGTTGTTCAAATTGAGTAATTTCTACTGTAGTTTCTTCAAGTTCACTGATTTCTTGACTCTGTTCCTTCCATTCTGATGTTGAGTCTATCCACTGAAGGTTTTTTTTAAGCTTAGTTATTGCGTATTTTAGTACTAAAATTTCCATCTTGTTCTTTATAATTTTCTTTTTCTGAGACTTTTTTCATTTGTTTCAAGCATGTTCATAATTGTTCACAAAAGCATTTTCATGTTGGCTACTTTAAAATCCTTGTCAGATAATTCCAACATCTGTGTCATCTAAATATTGTCAGCTAACAATTGTCTTTTCTCAATTGAGATTTTACTAGTTGAGATTTTACTAGTTCTTGGTAAAATGAGTAATTGTCCCTCGTATCTTGAACATTTTTCTGTTGTGAGACCCTGGTTCTTATTTCAATCGTTTTTGGCAGGCTTCTTCTAACTCTAAGCCATCGTATTACTGCCAGGTGGGGATTGAAGTTCAAGTTCAGTATTCATTCTTCAATTGGGGTGAAGGGGTGCTTCGTTACTACTGGAAGGTGGGACTTCAGGATCCCCCTTAGGTCTCTACTGATATCACCATGGCTGGTGAATGAGGGGCTCCTCACCTCATTACTGTTTTCCCTGTGGTGAAGGTAGACGTCTAGGCTCACCGACTGGCCTTTGCTGATGGGGGTGCGGGTTGGGTCACAGATATTTTTATGGCATTTGGATGGTCTATCTGCCCTTTTGCTGGTCCTTTGGCTAGAGAGAGCAGGCTTTTCTTAAGGATTTTTTTGTTAGCACCCATTAGCATTTCTAGGTTTGATAGTTTTTTCAGAACTCAGTCAAAGATATATGAGGCAAAAAGGAAACCAAAGGAACTCTGTTGGGTCTTAGGTCTCAAGATTCCTAGCTGGTCTGCTTTCTCCACTCTACTTTTTAATGTCTTCTTGTATTTATTTAATGGATAATGTCCAAAGGATTGTGCTGTACTTAGGAGGAAGAGTAGGTAGAATATCTATCTATATGTATGTATGTATGTATGTATGTGTGTATGTGTGTGTGTGTGTGTATTCACATTACCACTAGAGTAACATACCATGCATATTCTAAAACATACACACAATATTTTAAAAATAAAACCTGTAAAATGTTATATGAAATTCTATGAATGACCTTCTGTACCATACTAAAAACAACTGTTTGGGTACCATTCAAAGAGCAGAAAGAGAAGGGCCTCCCTCATACTACCTGTCATTAGGTTCTGCTGTGTTCCGTAGATACCCGCTAAGGGACTGTACCCATGCTGTTCAGACATGTGTTCCTTCTGTGTAGCTCCTGAGCATATCATGAAGAGAAGCTTGCAGGTGTGACCCTCTGCCCTGCAGGGCACCTAGGGAAAAATGGATGGGCTGGCTCTGTTTAGGCCTAATGTACCCCCTAGGAGACAAGTCACTTATATTGATAAAGAAGACTGTGAACAGGACACAAATCAATCTCAGAAACCTTTATGTGGTGACTCTTTCTACATAATTCCCCATGGGTAGCTGTAGTTTTAAGCACTCAAAAAAATCAGAAAATCCATTTCCTAGGTTGGTTCCTGCTGAGTCTCTGGCCTCCAGCAGCTCAGCCTGTTCAAGGGTGGTGCTGGTGATAGCTACAACATTTTGCATCTTTAAAGGCCTTAGGTGAAAGCAGGGAAGCTGCCACCCATTGGGTAGATTTCAAGTCAAATGGGAAGACTTTGTGGCTTCAATCTGCTGCCTCCACCCTACTTCAGAGGGCTGAAAAACTTGCCTTCCGTCTCTCCCTTCCCCTACACATTACTGGTAAATAAGTACATACCTACATTCAGCAATTGTTTATTGAACTTTTACTCTGTATGAGGCAACATGCTAAGAACAACAATGAGAGAGATCACCAAACCAGACATGAGGCTCTATTGCTTTAACTTGCATATAGCAAATACATATCAAGTATACTACTCCAATCCTCACCCACAGCAGATATCACTACTCAATCATGTCACGATGACCACTGAACCTGGACTTGGCCTCATATACCTCTTAACACACTTTTCCTTGTAATCACTATCAAGACAGGACATATTTGCCATCTCCAGATGAAGGCTTTTTTCTCTGCTCCAGATCTGTTCTCATTTAGATCCTTTGTATGGTTCTCATGTGTTTCACTCATGTGCTCTCCCTCTGTCCTAGGCTGGCTTGCTCTGTCTGACAGTCAGGCTGTAGAATGGCACTAATCTTCCTAATGGCGATCCCAGCCATACCCTCTCTGGAGAAAGTATGTCTTTCTGGAAAACAAAGAGAATCCATGTCCTGCAATTTGATGCTTATTGTCTAGAAATGCTCTGATTGGTGGAAGACTTGGAATGTAGTTGATTATGTTTAGTGTAAATCCTTCTTAAAAACTGATAATTTTTTAAAATTATGTAAGCAGATCATCTGTAATGCAGTGCCCTCTTCTTCCTCCATAGCATTATCATGAAGTAAACTACAAATTTGAGAACAAAGTTGAAATTTAATGAATGTTTTCTTTAAAAAAAAAAACTATATAAATGCACAGTTTCAGGCTCCCTTAGGAAAGCATTACTTAGTCTTGGGCTCCAAGACCTCCTTGATAACTCAAGAAGTAAGAAATGAGCAATCATGTGTTTCACTCATGTGCTCTCCCTCTGTCCTAGGCTGGCTTGCTCTGTCTGACAGTCAGGCTGTAGAATGGCACTAATCTTCCGAATGGTGATCCCAGCCATACCCTCTCTGTAGAAAGTATGTCTTTATGGTCTACTAATACAGAAAGGGACTTCAGGAACCATAAATTTGAAGAAAGAAGATGAAATGTATTTCTTTAAACTTTCTTAGGAATACAGTTGATTTTCTTTATCCTTGGTACTTTTGTTTTATAACATCACCACAAATACTGAATAAGAAAATGCTGAACCACTGTATTTCCTAAGGGAAATACAGAATTAGGTTCCTATAAGCCTCTGATCACAACATTGTCATCAACAAATCAATTTATAACCTTGTTTTATGTGTGTTTCTATTTGACAACACCTTATTTAATATATAGTTGATCTACTGACATTTAATGCCTGGCCAATAGCACTATAACTCATGCCTCAAAGAACCTCATGTAACATATTTTCTGCATAAGGCGCATCACAGCTTTTTTTGCACTTAGGAACATTAGACAGTACTTTAGCACCTGTAGGCCATTTTAAATAGAAATATCACTAACAAAAGGCACAAATATGCAAAACTGTCACCAAATAGACAGTTTTAAAAAATCAGTTTTTTGCAGTATGAGAGCTAAAACAAGAAGGCAGAGTCCTCCTGTTCCACCTCAGCTGGAAACACGTGTCAGACAACTTAAATTTTCCACTGCTTTGAGCATGCATGCAAATAACCACGAAAGTGTCGCAAGTACTGATTTGGGGATTACAAATGAACTTTATCAAAAAGCAAATTCACAAATATAGAATTCATGAATAATGAGGATCAACTATATTATGTTACTGCCATAATTCAGTTTAAGCTGTGTACTGTCTATCACATTGGGAAGTCAAGAGAATCTCTGAAGACTTCATTATGAAGAAACTGTTTTTAAATATCTGTTGCAAATCCAGAAGAAGTGTAGAGTTCTACCACTCTAACTTGTTTAGGACTTTTTGTCCCCATAAACCACGTCACCCCCTGCTCCCAATGTATTTCTAGGTTTATAGTACATTTGAAGCACATACCTACTTAGGAATTCTTTGTGGATTGTTTAAGTTTTTCTTTCTTTTTTTAGCTTCCATTTAAACATTCTTGTGGCACCCATCACCATTTTAATTTGTTTACTTTGAACAATTTTGCCAATTCAAAGTAGTTAAGCAGAGGCTGGAGTAAGGGTGAGAGAACTGCAACTGATCAGAACATCTAGCCCTGTGTGATTTAAATTTTATCAGCTTGTGCAAGAAGCTTTGGCCCACCCTGCTCCTTTCTCTGGGGAGGGAGCATGGAGCTCACTGTCCAAGGCAGCCACTGAAAAAGATTACCAAGTCAGATGATGTAGCAGTCCCAAGCATTAGATATAGACCCTCCGTCCTTGAAATTCTCAGGCACCTGTGCCTGGGGAAAGGATTATATTATATTGCACTCTGGAGACCACTTCTCAGGATGGGGACAGATGAGAGGCTGCTAGACAGGGGCTGTGACTGGGTTGGGTGCTGCAATAGTCCTGGCCATAGCACTTTCCTCTAATTCTGTGGAGTACGTTGGGCCAAGGGAAATCAGCACGTAGAAAATGAATTCATCTCATGCCAGGGTATCTCATGATTACTCTTCAGGAAGGCATCTCAAATTGGAAGCTTTGTGCCAGTGGCAAATCCTGAAGGTAATATTCAAGAATGACTTTTCCATTAGGAGTCAAAAGTGCCCATGCTGTATTTCTATGGGAATGTGCCTGGTTTGGCTTCATACTACTTCAAGATCCATTCTCTTGAGGCTAAAGACTATAGAAATGGCAGAAGAGATTTCATATGAAACTCAAAAGAAACAGATAGAAATACTATGTATCTGACACAATGTTAGGCATACAATGGGTACTCAATTAATATATGCTTAATTAAATTTAAAATATCTTTCGGGCAAGGGGGGAGTTTGCCATACATAGATTTCCACTAGAGGCAAAGTGATATTGGTGCTTTAAATTGTGCAGGTATGCTTGACATATGTTTGGGAAGAAAGACAAGCAAGCAGATTATCTTCCTTTTTTTCATCAGCCTCCATCTACATCCTCCTCTTCTCGTACACACTAAACTTAATACACAATCTTGACACTTTGAAGGGAGCAGGAGCTTTGTCTTAAATGCATCCTGGAAATGCCTTGTGGAGTCTTTTCCTCCATGGGTATGATTTATGTCAAACTTTTCCCCTTTTGCATATTGATCTCATCTGGTTAGCTGTCTCTGCCTCCAGCTTTTTGAGATTCTCTTTGCCAGCTGCAAAACACAGACTTTTTCCAAAGTTTAATGAATAAGTTCATTTGGCTAGGTTGTTGTGCTTTGTTTTTACTTTCTTACTAAATCTTTTGGCAATGAAATATCATACTTATGGTTTTGAAATTGAAATGAATCCTAATTCATCTTGAAAGTCCCTTCATGCATAATATTTCTCCAGTAAATGGGCTTAATGAATGTCCATTAATTAGAAGTTCCATTCTGTATCCTACTTGTGTTTATCATTTTATTTTTATCACATCAACTGGCACACAAAGTGAGTTAGTAGTACAGTATTTGTGTTACTTCAAGTACTAAGTATGGAGGCTTCCAGTACCATCGAGTTGCTGCTACTACAGCTGACACATGAAATGGCTAAAAGGTACTGGTTGGCAATTATGAAAGAAAGACCTGGAAAACAAACTGCGTAAATAGATGGTAACACGTGAGCTGTCCAACTGTGTCAGGTGTGAGCTTATCTATACAGTCTCTGCAGAAAGATGGATTTATTTACATCGGTATGTAGTCTACTCACATTTTCAGCATCTAACAATTTTCTACAAAAGTAGTAATTCATTTATAAACACCACCAGAATATTTTCTAGTTGGTTTGTGATTTTTGAGAGTGTATTTTGCATTAATGTTCTGTTGTAGTTCTTATTTTCATTTCTGTTTTAAGTGTAAAGCTGTACATAAAGTTGCAGTAGTTAAAGCTTTGCCTTTCTGGAAAAAAAAATAATAACTAAGTGTGTACATGACAACTATTGTATATGAGAGGAGAAATTTGAGGGAAAATGCTCTAGAGAGAAGTCAGGGGGTCAGTTGTCAGATTGTAAGAATTTCTTTTTTCTCAAAGGGTACAAGATTTTGAATAAGAAAATATTTCTCGCAAAATTGGTAGTAGGTGAAGTATTAATAAGTTTAGCTTTGTGTTGTATGCTCTCCAAAAAAAAAAAATACATAATATGAAAGAGAAAAGGCTTTTAATATTAGTTTTAAAAGTGGACTTCTCACAGGATGATTTGTTCTCTAGCTGTGATTTTGTGTGGGGGAAAAAAAATCAAAAAATGATTTTTTTAAGAAAGAAAAGTATGAAGTAAAGCAGTTCAGAGTTCGTATGGGAACTCTCATGGTTACCAGGAATCTAATCTCCATCTATCTTGATTCTCCACCAATTTACAGCTTCACTTCATGATCTAATAATGGTTGCTCAAGCTCCAGCCATCATGTCCAAACCCCAAGCAATTAGAAGGTAAAAAGTACCTTTTCCCAGTGGAGTCATATCCGATCAGAAAGACTTACCACGTGTTCCAGACAGTACTTTATATCCAGAGCTTCCTCACCTGCACCCATTTAACTGCAAGACAGGCTGAGAAATGTGATCTTTCAGCTGGGCATATTTCTGCTCTGAGAGAATTCAGGGCTCAGATATTAAAACTGCAGAATGAATGAATATTGGAAAGTAGCTGGAAGTCTAGAATTTTCTGCTAGGAGGTAGGAAAAATGACCAAGAGCTTCCTGCCCAAACTAAGCCCATGGGAGAGACAGATATTAATGAAAAAAACCTCACTAATATAGCTGCAGTCATGGGGGTGAGTTAGATGAGAGCCTGTAGCAAGAGGATTTAGGAACTGAGCTGAGATTTAACTGCAGAGCTGGAGGGGTGGATGATGGGCTTGAAGAGAGAAAAGAAAGCACTCCCCGGTAGCAGAAAGAAGTGTAAATTAGGCCAGACAGGGAGGCATAAGCCAAGCCTGGATGCCTGCAAGTGAAATGTGCTGACCTCCTAGCCCCTTCAAGGGCCTTGAGGAGCATTTGCCAGAGTGGAAACAAGTATTCCATGGTCAGATTTCCACTTTGGAAACATTCTGGAAACTCATGAGATTTGAGGAGGGGTCTATCAGATGGGGGTTATTGCAACACCTTGTATGAGTGGGTGGCCACACAGACTAGGGGACAGACAGTGAAAATGAAGGAAAACAGTGGTTTCCAAAAAGAGTTCGCATACCCTAAAACACTCAGGGCACAAAGCAAGAGCTTTCTCTAGGGAGAACCACACTGTGGGGTGCTTCCTTCTGACGAGAGAAACAATCATTTTCTGATCTGTAGTTCCACCTACATAATTCTAGGTGGCCAGGCACACTTTTGAGAAAATTGGGCAGCATTTAGAGATGTGGGCACCCTGTAGTCCATAGCATCATTTAATAATGGGCTTGAGGGGAGACTTGTCAGAGAAACCAGCCAGAGTCTACCTTCAGCTTCAGATTTTTCTCTTTGTGCATTTTCTGACTCCCAGCTGGGTTTCTGATGTGGAACAGAAGACTTGTCCAGGTGAGTGCACAAAGTTGCAGGGTCTGCTGGGGCCTCACTGTGACCAAGGCATCTGCAACTGGTGGGAGGTGAGGGGGCTGGTAAGGACTGAAATGATAGGATGATCACTGTTTTACCTGCAGCAACTGTCTGGCCCAAAGCAGGCCTTTAATATATTTAATATTTATTCAACAGATGGTTTAATATATTGACTGTTCTACATCAGACAGGCAAAGTAGTAGGGAAAAAAGGAAGGGAAATAATGAAGCAGGCACCTCGGGTGGGAGAAAATAAGCCAGGAAGAAAGGTGAAGATTCACAGAGCAGGTTTTGCCTAAACTGTGTGCAGGACATCCCCATCATGGTTAACAGTCGTGCATACAACTGCTTCCTCTTCTGGTTCATATCCATCTTTGCCCTACATGGGCATCATTATCACTGCCTACAATGTTCTCCCTGGCTTCTCTACTTCCTTGAAGTTCCCACTTACAATGTCTTCTCCAAGAATTCTGCCCATTCTCCCCTTATCTCAGCTTCTCACATCCTTCCTCCAGCTCAGTCCCTCAAGTCTAGGAAATGCATTTACCATGATCAGGCACTAGCAGCATCTCACCATGGAATTTGGAGTCAGGCAGACTTGTTGGGGATTGAATTCCAGTTCATATGTCTACAAAATTAGAGATAATCAAAGTGCCTTATCTGATTCTAATAATTTAATAAGAGGATCCACAAAAAAAAAAATACTTAGTTTCTAATGGTCACTCAGTAAATTAACCATTACAGTTACTCCACTCAACTTTGTTGCCTGTCCCCTCCTCTCCTACATTCCTTCTTATCTCAGGAGATGTTGTTTTTGTTTTTGTTTTTGCATAATCCAAAACCCTCAAGTTAGGATATAAAAACAGTAAATTCATTTCATACAAACAGTCTTGTGAGAACAGTTTCATAATATTATTCTTATTTGACCCATGAAGAAAATGAGGCACATAAAGCTGAGGTAACTTTCCCAAGGGCACAAAGCTTGAGGGAGGCAGAGCCAGAATTTAAACCCAGGCAGTTTGGATAGAGTCCACACAATTAACCTTCTTATTCGGATCAGAAGAAATAGTCATCCTTAGTTCCTAAGGTGAGCATGTTGTTTTTTCAATTCTCTAAAGAATCTGAAAAGTTAAGGATCTCCTCCGCCCCTCCTCACTCAAGAAATCTAATCTCTATGGTTGTCTTCCCATAGCTTTAAATGTCAGTGTCCAAGGCTCCAAGTTTGTGTAGCAAGAGTGGGAACAGATCCCAGGCTCAGAAAAAAGAAAGAAATCAAGAGGGAAGGAAGATGGAGACTAGATGTTCAGGCATCACACAGAGCAAATCTGAGTAATCTGAAAGGCAGCCAGCTGAGAAAAGAAAATAAATGTTTGCACCATTCATTCATCCAATCATTTACTCAGTATTTACTATATTAGTATTTACTACAAGCACATGAATAAGAAAAAGTTCATTCTAACTGAGCTTACATTCTGGTGCAGAAAGATAGTGTCCAAATCAGAAAGGCCAGAAAGCATACATATCAAAGGATGTTAAGTGCCTTGCAGAGAATTAAAATGGATGATGTGACATATCAGGGGTTCTCTACCTTAACGGTGCATTAGAATCACCTGGATTGGTTTTTTTAAATTCACATGCTCTGGCTGATCACAGGACCAATTTAATTAGAATCCATGGTGGGTGGGACCTGAGCATTAGTATTTCTATAGTTCCCAGGTTAATTCAATACATAGCCAGGACTACAAACCTCCTTAATAGAGAAGGACTGAGTAGCTGACTTGGGCAGGATAGTTGTGAAGTCATCTCCCAGACAGCAACATTTAATAATGTCCTAAATGTCCATCTGGAGCAAGACACATGAAGATCTAATGGAAGACCATTTCTGGCAACATTTCCCAAGCTACAATGCCCTGAGTTCCTGTGTGTTTATAATCAGAGCCACTAAGCTTATTTTCTCTAGCTAATAAACATTTTTACCCATCAGGGTTCTGAGTTGCAAGCAACAGAAACTAGATTTTTCATTGTTAAGCATAGAAGTCATTTAGATAAGGCATTTGGGGTTCACACAATAGATGGGAAGATGGAGGACCTAACTTGGAAAATGAGCACGAACCAAGTCTGTCTTAGATAATCAAGAGGCAGCATTTTTTGGCAAACCAGCCAGATAAAGATGCTACCACCATGCTACAGTTTCCACTGTAGTTGCCATCAATAAATTCTAACTGCCCTTTATCTAGCCCCACTCAATCCTGATAGACCAAGCCTAGGGTATATGTTTACTTTCTGCTTCCAGAGAATTGCCCTGCTGTAGCTTCCATAGTAGGAGTCAGGGTACTAGTCACCAATATAATCCAGAGAAGGAATTGAGTGCAGGACAACAAGGAAATGAGAACCATCTACCACAAATGGTATGCCCTTTCCAGTATGTGATGCATAGGGTATGATTATGTCAGTATTAGCTCCATGAAAGCAAGTGTATTTTTTTGTTTCTTTGCCTTATAATCTTCTTGCCCCACACCCATTGCATAATATTTCTCCTTGCAAACTGCACATTCCAAGAGTTCTTAAATGACTAAGATTGTTTTCATCTGTCATCTTACAAGTGTGTTCAAAGAAAAATTTAAAAAGAAAGTCTAGATTGCTTTGTGACTCCTTTCCTCTATTTTCTGCTCCCATTCCACTCCAAGTTTATCTTTACCAAGCTTTAAGCCAATTACAGCTCTGACATCCTTTCCTTAAGCATCACCCCATCAGCCTTTACTCATAGACTACAGTGAAGGTCACAGGATAGAAGGATTCTACTATGGGCCCCTCCCTCCAGTTTTCTTCCCGGCCCCAAGATCCAACTGCACCACTCAGCAATTTTTTTTCTTTGTGTACAGTGCCTGAATAACTTGCCTTTTGAATGGTTCTGATTAAAGGATGAAAGAATTGCATTTTAAAATTTGCAAATTCATAATATTCTTGAAAAAATAAACTGTGTGGAGTTAAAGTTCCATTTAAAAATATACTCTGAAAGACCTACTACAAGTTATAAGGCCTATTTTGACAGACAACTCCTACTGCCTTTGGCATTTCAGTAATGACCTCCGAACTGCCATTGGCCTGCCGGCACTCAGTAAAGTGACAGTCTGCTCGGTTTCTTCCTCTATTAAAATCTGGTGGGAGCAAGTATGAAGGAAGGGAGAGAGTGAAGGAAGGCAAGAAGGCAGGAAGGGGAAAGAAGGAGGGGGAGGAAAGAAAAGCAAAGTGTAGTAGACAGAATAATTGCTCCCAAATAAGTCCACATCCAAATCCTCATAACCTGTGAATATGTTGTTACATGGCAAAGGAGAATTAAGGTTGCAGATGGAATTAAGATTGCTAATCAACTGACCTTAAAATAAGGAGATTATTCCAAATTATCCAGATGGGCCCAATGTAATCACAAGAGTCCTTAAAAGTAGAAAAAGGAGGCAGGAGAGTCAAAGATGTGACTACAGAAGCAGGGTCTGAGAAATGTAATGCTGCTGGCTTTAAAGGTGATGGAAGAGGCTACCAGTCAAGGAATGAGAGTGACTTCTAGAAGGCAGAAAAAGCAGGAAATGGATTCTTTTTCCTAGAGTCTCCAAAACGAATGCAGCCCTGCTAACACCTTGATTTAGCCCAGTGAGACCTATATTGAATTTCTGACCTATATAACTCTAAGGTAATAAATTTGTATTGTTTTAGCCAAGTTTGTGGTAATGTGTGACAGCAGCAATAGGACACTAATACACATGGCAAGGAGAATAAGGAAGGAAGCATTTCTTGGTAACACCCGTGAGCCAAGTACTGGGCTAGGCAAATTAATGTCAGCTACTCTATTGGGTATTGGTGGTATATTTTGGACATTTTAAACAGATTTTCTCCTAAGCAACTTAACTTGCTTAGACTTCAAGGAAAAAAAAAAAAAAAAAAAAAAAGGCCATTCTGGGCAGAAATATCAAGCCAAAGGTTAGGGTGGGTTTTCAAATGGTAAAGAAAGATCATTAATAAAAAAATAAAAATTCAAATTTGTGAGGGAGGAAATGAGATGAAACATCACTGGGAATAGCAATATAAATAAAAAAAAATTCCCTTCATTCCACCCCCATGTGGTACGTGAGATGAGCACTGGGAGAGATGTGGAGAGATGCTGCCAAAAGAGACATGGGCACTGCCCACATGGAAAGTCAAACTTCAAGAGATGCTGAATTCCAAAGAGGCCACAAGGAGCTACCACTCCACACCCATTAGCATGGCTATAACACAAAAGAGAAACAACGAAAACTGTGGGCAAGGATGTGGAGAAACTGGAACCCTCCTACATTGCTGATGGGATTATATAAAGGTGCAGCCACTTTGGAAAACAAGTCTGTCAGTTAGGTAAACATAGAATTGCCATATGACCCAGCAATTCCACTCTTAGATATACATCCAAGATAAGTGAAAACATATGTCCACACGAAAACTTACATATGAATATTCATAGCAGCATTATTCATAATAATCAAAAGGTAGAAAAAAAACAAATATCCATCAACCAATTAATGGATACATAAAATCTGGTATATCCATAAAATGAGGTAATATTCAACCATAAAAAAGAATGAAGTACTGATTAATGTGATAACATGGATAAACCTTGGGAACATTATGCTAAGTGAAAGAAGCCAACACAAAATGCCACACATGTATTGTATGATTCCATTTATACTAAATTTCCAAATAGGCAAATCTATAGAGAGACAGAAAGTAGATCAGTTCCCTACTGCTGGGGGTGGGGGGAAGGAAGGGTAGAGTATTATGGGGTGATGGGTAAGGGGTTCTTTTAGGGGTGATGAAAATGTTCTAAAATTAATTGTGGGGGTGATTGACAACTCTTTGAATATGCAAAAAAAAAATCCCACATTGGATTGTAGACTTTAAATGGGTAATTGTATGATATGTGAATTATATTTCAATAAAACTGTTACAAAAAAAGAAATGCAAGCAAGACTAGCATACAACACTCAAGCCAGGATCAAGGCTGAACAGAGGAAAACACAGGCTGATGGTAGATGCCACAAGGGTTTGTGTAGGACAACTCTTGCTACCAAAGGTTGCTGAGTTGAAGATTTTTACCAAGGCTGGTAGTCCCAGGGCCTAGAACATAGTATGCTTTCATAAATAAAGATTGATTAAATCAAAACACTAAAGTGTGGCAGATAATGTAAAATTCTAGTCCTTTTTATCTCTTGCTGCCTCCAGTCTGTAAAGAAATTTATTTTTTAATCATATGAATTACAACACCCCCCACAAGGCAAAAAAGGCAACAGACAGTGGAGTTTAAGATTACTTTGATGTCCTTATAAGCACTCTGTCCCAGGAAGGACAGTTGAGAATCAAATGCAATGAGTGTCCCTGGGCTGGAGTAGGACTCACTGAACCCAGAGAAAGAGCAGAAAGGCCAGTGTAAGACCTTCGTTCTCTTAGCAACTGAGTTTTTGGCAAGAGAAAGGATCAGAAATGGGGGTGGGAGTGGGGTTTGCTGATATCAAGGTGTCTTAGCTGGGATTGCTATTTTTAGTGGCTTAAAAAATGTCTACAATTCTTCCTTCAAAAAGAAGGACCTAATTCCCCTCCTTTGAATGTGTGCTGGACCTAGCATTCATTTCTAGATAATGTGGAGGAGATGACAATGTGGCCTCTAAGGGCAAGTAGTGATGGTTGGCTAAATAATGTCTACATCCTAATCTCTAGAACCTGTGAATGTTACCTTAAATGACAAAAGAAATTTTACAGATGTGATTAAGGATCTCGAGACGAACAGATCTTCCAAATGGGCGCTAGAATTACAAGGTCCTAGTAAGAGGAAGATAGAGAGAATTTGACTACTGAAGAAGAATCCATGAGCCAAGGAATGAGGATAGCTTCTAGAAGCTAGAAAAATCTAGGAAATAGAGTCTCCCCTAGAGCGTCTGGAGGGAACATTGCTCTGCTCATTGAAACTGATTTCGGAACTATAAGAGAATAAATTGATGTTGTTTTAAGCCACCAAGTTTTTGGTCATCTGCTACAGTAGCCACAGGAAACACATAGGTTATAGAAGACATTGTTTCTGCCATCTTGCTCTCTTAGATAATCCAAATGCCAGCTGCCAGTCAGAAGCAACAAAGGATATCTTTTCACACCACTTACCACTGCAGGCAACTGAAGCTCTTCCCATTAGAAACTGGCATTCAGCATAGAACACGTACCTTAGCACCATCTCACCTGAGAAAGGAAGCTGGGTGTATACACCAACTCCCATCAGTCACTAGGGAGGACTGTCTCTGGCATGGGGGTGGGGAGGATGCTAATTTCTCAAAACTGCCAATCCGTGGAGCAGGTTCTGGTGGAAAGTCAAGGGAAGAAATGCAGGCTCTGGCAATTGGAAGTCAGAAGGGCTTCCACTGAGATAGTAAAGACAAGGAGAGGTGGCCAGGGCCTAGCAACTTCTGCTACATCAAACGATTAAGAGTTGGGGGTTCGGCAAAAGGGGAGTGACAAAATCAGAGTCTGCAGAAGGATGAGCAGATGGTAAGAAGCCAAAATGTGGATGTACTATACCATTATTGTATTCTAGTTGTGTGCCCACAGTTAATATGCAGAATCTCTATTACTTCAACAGCATTGAGGGGAGTAAAAGCTGGGGAGATGTCATATCATTCCCATTTTGAGGATGGAAGTGTTGAGACTAGGAGAGTTTAAGAGAGTTTTAAGAGGCTTGTCCAAGGTCACCCTAGGCTGGTAAGCACAAATGAAAGAGAAGCTCATTTTTGAACACTTTCCTGATGCTTCAGCCACTACAAGGGAACTGTCTTTAAAGCAATAACGGCTCATATCTGTCTCCCAACAACCAGTGTCCTTTCGGACTTCATGCCCCATGCATGGCAGTGTCATGCTGCTTTACTTCCAAATATCGCTCACCGCTCCACCTACCTGGAATCTTGTGTGTATACACATGTGCATAAGCACATATGCAGTCTGTTGTGTCACTGGCATCACAGAGAGGCCCTTCTACACGGCAGGCCACACCTGGCTTTGTCTTTGGGAATTTAACCAGCTTATATGGAAGCAAATATTTGAAGGTTGCCAAACATAAACCAAGTAAAACCTAAGTCAATCAAAAGTGACTAAACACCACTTTAGTCCAAATACATGTTTCTAAAAGGTCACAGCTGGTGTAATTATCCATGCTAGACTTAGCACGCATTCAGCTGTATGCTTAAGACTGCCAAGAACTGGAATACATTCAGAATCCTTAAATAAGAGTCACCTTGTTTTCAGAAAATGCTTGGTTAAGTCAGGCTCGGGTGTGAGGGGAGTTATTGGGGAAAATCTATTAGCGTTTAATGACACTTTGAGAAAATGTATAGGAAAACTTCTTTGGAAAAGGAATGGAAATACATGTCAGAGCCAATTTCTCATAATATGTGGGTTGAGCCCTTTTTCTTCAAAGAAAATAAGTCCTGACAAGTATAACAACAATAACAAAAGAACACAATGACAAAATGAGCAGCCCGGGAAGTCAGTCAACAGGAGGAAAAAACAAATAACCAGATTCAAACAAAGACAGTGGCTTCAGAAAACTATGACCTGGGTGGGAGGAAGGGGTGAATGGCAATCACTAGTTTCCCCCCATCCTTTGGATTTCAATAAGCAGAGCCCCAACCCAAACTTTCCATCTCAGTGAGCATCTGACTTTTGCTGGAATGGTTGTTAAACTGTGTTCTATGGCACCCTAGGGTGCTGTGCCAGAACCTTGAGAATCACCGCAGAAAATAATGGGCCATGCTAGGGCTAAGGTGGGGGTTTCCAGCTTGCTGCCTCACTTGTGCTTGAGCAGCTCCTCTCTCATCTGCTTTATAGCTTGGACTTCTACCTATGATTTTGCTTCTATTGCTACTAAATAGATATCTAATTTGGAAAAACCTCAGGATTATATAATGTCTAAGGTTCATGCCTGCCCTTGTGCTTGGAGAGGAATTTATACCCTGAATGTCTTTCTGGAGAAGTGGATGCCAGGGTCAGAGAAACAGGTCTAGATGTAAGAGGACAACAGGCTGGTAGTTAGACTGCAGAGCACAAAGCTTTAAAAAAATATGGAAAACAGCAAGGGAGAGAGAACTAGACAGGAGTAGGAGTGCAAGTGCTTAGAAGGACAGGGATTTTTGTCTGTCTTGCTCACTTACTGCTGCATCCCAGAGCCAAGGAGAGTACCTGGCACATAGTAGGTGCTCAATAAATGTTTGCTAATAAATGAATGATCGAGGCACCAACTGGAAGAGACCAATGGAGTGGCCATATCTAAAGCTGAGGCAATCAGGTCAACACTCTGAGACTGGGATGGTTAAATGAAGCCAGCCTGTGGGGAGAAAGGAATGGGAGTGACTGGAGCTTGGAGAGACCACCCAAGGCACTGAAATATTACAAGTTCAGTCAAAAAGGCTTGGGAAAGGGATCTGCTACATTCTTCTCTAGGATACCTGAGATTGTTTCTATGGTTGAGAAGGGAGCTGTCAAAGGCATCCATCTTTGAACCAGTGTCTGCTCATTTTACCCAGGGCCAGAGGAAAAAAATGACCATAAATTCAGGAAATAGTAAGGCAGATTCATGATTAAAGTACCCAAAGGAGATCCTGAAAACTTTCCTCCTAGAATTCAACCAACTTCAGAAGAGACAATACCAGCATAATTGAAAATGAGGTCAGAGACAGGGTACAAACAGGACTTGGACTGAATCTGTAATGTTTTACCTCTTAAAAAAGAAAGAAAGAACTAAAATCTCCAGGGCAGCTTACTATGATGGCAAAGAATACTGATTCCCTGAGCACGAATCTAGGATCCAGCCTGCTAGTTGTGGGCCCTTGGGCAAGTGACTGTAAACTTCTCTGAGCCTCAATCTCTTTCCTTATAATATGACAATAAGAGCAACGCTGTCATACAGTTGTGTTACAAATAAATAAGTTATGCCATGTAAGTTACATATATAAACAATAGCTATTATTATGGATATGGCAAACTGCTAACATTTGTTAAATGTGGGAATTGGCACAGAAGTGTTCATTATAATTTTATTATGTTTGAAACCATTATAGTTAAAAAAAAAAAATAACCCCAACCATAGGCATATCCCTTTGGTTACATCCCCCTCACAAAGAAACTCACCCTTATGAAACCACCAAGGAAATACATAAGAGGAGGACAGGGTAAGTATGTGTCCTAAGGCCAGCAGCACCAGCATTACCTGGGAATTTGTTAAGAATGAAAATTGTAAGGCCTCACCCCAGACCCATGGAATTGGGAACTCTGGGGCTGAGGCCAGGCAGTCTGTTTTGATATGTCCTCCAGGGGATTCTAATGTTAGATGTTAGAATACTGGAGGACCAAATGAGAAACCATATGACCTGAGATCCCAAAGTAACCCTTGCAGTCATCCTTGGTGGCATCATTGGGGAATCCACTCTCCATACTAACACTATGAACTACTGACAGCAGGAGCTGGGAGAAGCTACAGTGCAGGAGTAGCTACAATGTCACTTTTCCCAACCCTACTTGGTAGGGTGGGTTAGGCTTGACTAAGATTATGGGGACCTCTCTTGTGGATTTCTCTTAGTGGAACAATATCTAACCATAATTCCAGAATATTTCATTATTCACTCAAAGAGATCATAATCTTTTGATTTCTCTCAGTGCTCCTGCACCTCCAATTCCCCTGTCCAACAACCTCCACCAGGGTACTCTACACAAATGCCAACAATAACCCTTGAGCCTTAAATGTAGCATTCCCAGAGAGGGGATTTCCAAAAGTGGTTGTTAGAAATATGAAACAACTATCAAAAAGCTATAAAAGCATCTCTGTAAATTGTAAAATAGATAAAATAAAAATTATGGGGTTTTGTTCTATAATGGTATATATACCACAAATTTATCATCAGGATAGAAGTTAAAAATAAAGACAAATTTTGAGAATATTCTCCTGGATAGGTTTTATGGTGTTAAAAGTAGCAGGAAATGATGGTTTAGAATGATTTAGTGCCTTTATCAGTAAATATGGAGAGATGCCCAAAAAATATTTGTTAAATGAATCAATAAAGTGGGCCATTCACAGGACACACCTTTGTCTCATCACACACACACACACACACACACACACACACACACTTTAACAAGGTTCTGTCAATCTATGCCTGGGCATGAGGTCATATCCTTTCCTATGAAGGTGCACATTTTTAGATGTCAGTCCTAGCCATTCCATCTACTACAAAAATTTTAAGAAAGAAGAGTACCAAAAAATAGGCAAAGATAGAAGAGCCAACCTCCAGAACAAGTCGGGGGAGGAGGAGGGACCATGAAAATAAAGCAGTACTCGTTGAGCAATGATGAAACTCAACTTCCTTCTAATAAAATTAATGATAATGAACTTCCAGTCTAGAGAACTGAACTGCTTGTGCCCAATGAAAGGACTCCAGGGGTGAAATTTCAAATGTCAGCAAAGTTAACTATAAAGGACCTTACGTGGATCAATCAGGGTTAAATTACTAGATAGAAGAAGTAGTGGCTAATGAAAGGGGTGTTCTCCTGACCTCTGATACAAGAGAGAGAAGATAATGAGATAAGTAAAGCTGGTGAGGATAATAAGATTATAATTATGGCCAAGTTCAAATTACTGAATGTATATTAGAGAACCCTCTGGATAACATGGAAAGGAAAATCTGCCCTCTGGAAGCTAATGCTGCCTGCAATGTTTGAGAAGCTGCCAGCTACCTCTCAGACAAAAGTTAAAATAAAACCATCACAATAGAAGTTTCAAACACCTTAAGGTGGTGCTTATGGTTCAAAATGCTAAAAAGGGAAGGCAGAAAGAAGTGAAGCCTCATCACTAATAGAAACCTATCATGCTCAGAAGTCATGCCATAGTAATTATTTCAAACAATAACCATTGTGACCACCATGGGGGCACTTAGTGAGCTTCTGCTATGTATATGGTGGTAAGGTTAGCACTGTGCAGCCTGGGATGTTTAACACACACACACACACTCCCTCCCTCCCTCCCTCCCTCCCACTCTCTTTCTCTTTCTCTCTCTCTCACTCTCTCTCTCTCTCTCATGAGTTACCCAGCTGGAAGGTAAAATGCAGCAAATTTACAAGTTGATTCTTTTTGACGATAAAGCAGCAAAAAACAAATGTATTAAAGGAAGAGCATTTGGTTAAGGACAAGCACACAGTCTCCCTTTGCATCTAGAGCATTTGGTTTTTTTCTATAGAATGATTTATATAATTGTTCACTTAATCTCTTGGGTAAAATAAACGTATGGCAGCTTTACTACACTATTGATTCAAATTATTACTGTAATGACAGAGCTATCTAGGGAGTTGTCATTAAGTTTTTCAAGATGTCCTGATGGCTGTCATGTGTATTATTAAGGAGCAATTAGAAGAGGAAGCCCAGCCCTTCCCTGCATGTCCTGAGCTAGAATTACTGAGGTCACTAAGCCTGATGCTTAGGACCCTGAACTTGGGCCTGGTTGTCCTTTACATTTGTAAATTACTCCTTTGTTGAATACTTCTCTTATTTGTAAATTTGTAACTTTACATTTGTAAATCACTCCTTTTTGTAACGACTCCTCAAATTAATTTGAATTTGCTGTCTGCATCTTGCTGGGACACTCACCAACACCCTTGGCCAGGGAACGGACTTAAAGGCTCTCAGTAACTGAGGCACCTGGGCCCTATACCTATTGCTTGCCCCTGTGGAGGTACGGAGATTACCATACCTCTATGTTGTCAATGTAGCTGTTATTTTTATTATCACTAGTATTATAAACATCATTAATTGATAGAACTTCTACTCATTCTCAAAATTGGGATTTTGAATTGGAGTCAGCGTCCATTTCCCACACAACTCAAATGCAAAAGGCCTCCAAGAATACAACCCCACGAATCCTTGAAGTTTGTACCTTGCACCTCTCTTGGCTTCTTATTTACAGTCTCCACAGTCCTTAACCTGGATTATTTGTCTACAGGGGAAAAAAAACAATACTTTGAAAACCCTTGGTGATCTCCAGTTTCTTGGGCAAAGTGATGACACTGGCAGAACCCTGGGGAACCCAGGACTGACCCAGCTACCCAAATAACAGGTTTATATGCAAGAGGATGTTTCTGATTACTAGCAAAACAGGGGATGTGGCTCTCCCATTTAAAGGAGGACTTTCAGGATCATTGTCAAACCATGTAAAAGCCCAAAGCCTCAATCATAGGCTTTAGCCATTCTAGCTGATCACACACTCCTTTCTGCCCTTCTTTCTACCTAGAAAATATATTCTTTTGCAAGTGATTAAAGAAACTCACTAACCTGCTACCAAGATTAGAAAGAGGTTATTCCTATTTAACTGTTTACAATACACCAGAAATTGCTGAGGACACTGGGTACAAAATGCAGTCTTGGCTCCCCATTCTCTCTCCTTCCACTCTGAGATAATATGCCTGCTGTAAGAAATAGCAATAACCCCATAGTACTGAGGTTAAAAAGGCACATTCTTGATGACAAAACATATTTTTCCGTGTAGCAGAGGTCATTTCTGTAAAATTAAAAGCAAGCATCAAGTGGGATTATTTTTTCCTGAATAGGAGGAGGCTTATAGGATAAAAATGAAAAGTGGAGAAAATTAGAATTAATTTACTAAGCCAGTCATTCGATTTTTTCCAAGCTTGTTTCAATATTTGTGATTCCAACATAGGGTCTCACTCTCCAAGCTCTATGTTTCCATCCAGTTGATCCTGCAACAGAGTTATCAATGTGACCTGTTACCATGGAAACAATGGTGTAGTCACATGTCCAGCACAGTGGCTTTTTAGTGACTTTAAGAGAGTTGGATCTAGCTGAAAAATCTAATTCTGTCATTTAATAGTTGTGTGACCTTGGGCTCATTTGAGTACTTCTCTGAGCCCATTTTCTCATCTAAAAAAATTAGACAAATAATAACTCAAAGAGTTTTTATAAGAAGCAAATGAGATCATCTGGTAAAGTACTTTGGTATGTTTTCTGGCACTATATGCGCTCAGTAAATGTTAGGTGCGTCTGTTGTTATCATTATATATTAGGAAGTTAGACCATATTGATTCATTCACTCATAATCTCATTCATTATTTCACAAATTTTTGAACTTTGCTACATTGCAGACACTGATCCAGATGTTAAAGATAAAATAGTGACAAAGTTCTGCCCTCATGGAGGTTACATTGTATTGAAGGAGATAGACAATTAATAATAAACTATGTGTATATGAACTACCTGATAGTGAAAAATGCTATAAGAAGCTTTCAGCAGGATAAGAGAAAAAAGGGGACAGGTTACAGGGGCAAGGTGAGCTATTTCAGACCACATCCTCTCTGAGGTAGAGACATTTGAAAAGAGATCAGAAAGGCATATGACAGGACAAGCCTTGTGGATGTGTGGGAAGAGCAAGGACAGGAGATGATTGGTATAACAATAGGCTAGTGAGACAGGAGCACAAATGGAAAGGGAGAGCACTCATGGGTCTTCATGTTAAGAAGCAAGAACACTTGGATTTGTGAATGAGTTAGAAAAGGAGGTTGTCAGAGCTGTACCAGGAAACAATAGAGCATGCCAATGAAGAGAGAAAGCCCCAGAGTATAAGAGAATCTCAGTTCCACCATTACCAGCTCTCAGTGCAGTCCCCCACAAGCAGTATCAGTGCAGAATCTCAGCCCCTACCCCGGCCCTACAAGATCAGAAACTGCGTTTCAGCCAGATCCCTAGGTGATTTATAAATTTATTAAAGTCTTCAAAGCACTAGCCCAGGACTTGTTACCTAACCATTCTGGGTCTGAAAAATCCCATCTGCAAAATGGGTATCATAAAAGTAACTCCATCATAAGGTTATTGTGAATTTCAAATAAGCTTGTGACAATAAAGTACTCAGCCCAGTGCCTGAGACATTGTGATTGCTCAGTAAATCTTAGTTTTTGCTTTTAATCCCTTGTGGGTTAAAGTAGAGGAGGGGGCTAGGTCCTGAACGTTTGAGTTAAAGATGATGAAATCCCTGAATCCTTTATGAAGCTTCATAAGAAAGAACCTAGGATGCTAAGGGAATGTCCACAAAGGACTACTGGGACTTCTCACTGTTGCTTGTTAAGTGCTTCAAGCCCTACTCGGAATCCATACAGAACGAATGATTCCCTGCTCCTCAGACTGCTGGTTCCAGAAAGATACACCCCTTTGGTTGTATAATGAAGGCAATTTTCATTTGTAAAGAGAGCACTAGAGCCCTATCAGCAGCAGCACCTAAAATAGGAGTCAGGTTTCTGAAAGTGGAAATGGTTTGAGGGAACCGCCCACACTCCTTGACTCAGTTCCCCTGTGATTTTCAGCTCTTATCAATGGTTTTCCTCCATGGGAAACCAGCTGGCTCTGTAGAGGCTCGAAACTGAATATTGGCCTAGATACCACTCTATTTCCAAGTGTAAGAGAGTGTTTCTCTAGCCAAGATGGCCGCTGTCAAATCCACCTCATTTCCAGCTGCATTACTATAAAACTTCAAATCACAATTATATAGAAAAGCAAAATCTGTTTATTAAATATGAGCTATTAACTTTCAAATAAGCGCCATTGGCAATTATAATGGAGAGGGTAAGCAGTCATGCCTGCAGGCATCTCTGCAAACTCTCTGGTTTCCAACCCTGTTCAATCTCGTTGCACCCTGGCTCCAGTTACCTCCTTCCTTAAAGGTCACTTTCCTCATCTGAAACTAGGAGGTGACAAAAAGAACCACTTAACGGGGGGTGTTATAAGAATTAAATCAAATAATACATATAAAGAAACTTCAGGTCCTGAAAGATACTAAACATTCTAAAAATGTTAGCAGTTACCATCATTGTTTTTATTGTCTGCATTTCCAGGTGCATTCTATGTTGACTCAGAGGAAATTTCCTCAGATAGATGGGGCCCATTCTTCAGCCAATGAGAGTATGAAGAGCAATGTTCTCCTGCTAGTAGGGAGAGAAAATGATAAAATTTAACTGGGCTGATCACAATGAGAATGAAGAAAAATAAACAATTCAGGAGTTATTTCTGAAATAGGAGCAATGAGACTTTGTGACTTCTTTTGTGTAGGGGGTGAGGAGAAAGAGAGTCAAGGTTTCTAGTCTACATTCTTGCATGGAGGGTGACAGAATTACATTCCATGAGAAATACATAGAAAAGATTCATGAAAAAGGACAAAGAGTTTAAACTTTGGGAGAGTACATGCTCTGGAAGAGAAATGTATAGTTCTGGGGTGGCTTCAGTTGAGCTGTTTTCTTTCCTGGGCCTCACCTTTCTCAGATGCAAAAAGAAAAACAAAATAGTATTGGTTCCTTCTAACCCTATAAATTCCAAGATTCCATGATGCTGTAGCTCAAATGCCCCCTATTAGTTATCTGTTTGTCTGATAAATATTTATTGAGCACCTGCTATATATTGGAGACACAACAACAAAGACCATCTATTAGTAATTATCACATTGGATTACTATTCTTGGTTTGCCACTCTCTCCTCACTAGGGTATGAACTGTTGGGGGCAGAGACCATGTTCAGCTGATTTTGCTGTCTGTAGCTCCTACTTTATTAGCTGATACTCCATATACACTCAATAAATGCTGGAGAAATTAATGCATGTGCATGAATTAATACATCAACTCAATTCAATGAATACTTATTCAATGCCTACTATGTACAGGTATTTCTCCAGATGATGATAGTATGGCACTAAGTAGAACAGAAAAAAAAATTCCCAACTTCGCAAAGTTGTCTAATTGTGGGGGATGGGGCAGATGGACAATAAAATCAATATGAGGATGCCAGGATGGCTGTTGTGGAGTGAATGAGGGGGAGAGTAGCATGTGAGAAAGCTAGACAGACAGTAGGGAGTGTGTGTGTGGCGGGGGGAGAGCATGGTATAAGACCAAGTAAGCTTTGTAAGGATTTTGCCTTGACTCTGAGAGAGATGAAAAGCCATCAGATAGCTCTGAACAAAGGATGATATAATCTGACATATTTTTAAAGGATCAAGAAAAGTCAACTTGGTGTTAGAACTGAGGGCTAAAGTGTTCATCTCATCCAGTTATAAGCAGCAAAGAGAAGCACCTCTATCCAGAGCAAGAATCAAAGAAACATGTTTCTGCATGACTCACAGAGAAAAAGCTGTCTGAATAGTACTCTGAAGGGAATGGCTTCGTAGCTTACCTGCCACAGTGACAACAATATCATTTGTCTTCTCACTCATTCCCACCCCCTATTTTATTAGAATATAGTTGACATATTACATTGCATTAGCTTAAGGTGCACAACATAATGATTTATGTATATATTGCAAAATGATTAACACAATAAGCTTAGTTAGTATCTATTACCTCATATAGTTACGAATTTTTTTTCTTGTGATGGGAACTCTTAAGATTTACTTCCTTAGCAAATTTTAAATATACAATACAGTATTGTTCACTGTAGTCATACTCATTTTTGAAGATAAATGTTAAGGGCCAAGAGTAGTAGCCTAGAAGATGAGCATTGCCCAATCTTAGCCTCAGTCGGAGGATCATTTTAGTGGCCAGAGCTCTCTATTAGGGTTTCTAGGTGCATGAAGAGACTAATGAGGAGTTAGAATTTGTCTGAGGTGTGAAGACTGCTCTGCAAAATCCCCTTGCAGCAGCTGGGGCCCAGCCATGGAGGAGCTAGGGGCAAGAGGATACCATGTATCCAAAAGGATCTCTCAGGCTATTTCTTTCTGCCCTCCAACAAGCAAGTGATCCTTCCTCTTCATGCTCAAATACTAAAATAGAAGTCTTAAGAATCTAACCACACCCCTTTGTTAGCTGTCTTGGATTTCTTTTTGTCCTGCTTTCTCTTCACCAATCACAACTAGTCCCTGAATTTACCCCATAACTGCTGCCTTTGTGTCTGTTTTGTAACATTCTCTACTAATCAAAGAGAAATCTCTATTTCCTATCTCTCTGGGTTTCTTTGGAATAAGCAAGAGTCCAAGTCTCAGTGTATCTGCCTCACATCTATCAGAGACACTGTTTTCACCTATGCAGCTGGACTTTTCATTGGGAAACACTCCTCCCTGAGGTTGGGTGGGGCTGACCTCTGCCTCCTTGAGGAATGGTCAGTGATCTAGGCCTGGCCAATCAGAATCACAGTAATGGACTCCAGTATAAGCTAGGCCCATGCAGGTCACCACTGGGATATTTGCAGATATTATTTGAAAAATAATATCTTTGCTCTTACTAGGACTGTTAAAGTGATGAGGTGGAAGCCTGTAGCTAAGGATCAGCCCCAACTCAGAGGAAGTCTGCGGGTGAACAGGTTTTCACAAAAGAAAATGGAGCTAAGGTGTGAAGAGGTACAGCTTCATGGCCACCTCATTAGAACATCTGGGCCTAGTCAAGGCAGAAGTTAATGCTGCCCTGGACGGACATTTTAGGTACTCTTCCTTTGGCTGCTGTGTAACAAATTATCACAAACTTGGTAAACTTAAAATAGCACATATTTATTCTCTCATAGTTCTGGAGGTCAGAAGTCTAAAATCAAGGTGTCATTAGAGTTCTGTTTCTTCTGAAAGCTTCAAGGGAGAACCTGTTTCATTGTCTTAAGGCCACCTGAATCCCTTGGCCCTTGACCCCTTCCTCACATTATTCCACCCTTTTGATTCAATCTTCTTATTTCCTAATTCTGTAGTCAAATCTTTTTCTCTTATAGGGACCCTTGTGGTTAAATTGGGCCTACTCAGCTAACCCAAGATCATCTACTCATCCCAAAATCCTTAATTAAATAAAAACTGCAAAGCTCGTTTTACCATTTAAAATAACATATTCATGGGTCCTGGGGATTAGGAGTCAATGTATTATTCCCTTTTGTGTTTGAGCCAGTTTAGGCTAAGAATCTGTCACCTACAATGGAAAGAGTCCATATACATATCCCAAAATCCGCAACATCATCTTACTTCTGGGGAACACAGAAACCCTAGTATACAGTTTATTCAATCACAGTTCTAATTTCTGTGTACCACTTCAGTATTTTTAATTTCCATTTACAGTACAGAGTGGAGATGAGGAAAGCAAAGCAGATTTTGGATTCTGACAGCTCGGGTTTACATTCTTACCTCCCCACTTACTAGTTAAACCTTTTAAACTATCATTCTTTTGATCTGAAATCACCTGCTTCAGATGGTGATTCTAAAAATTAAATGAATGCACTGTGCTAGAAGTGCAAGGTCAGTGCTCAATAAACAATGCTCTTTCCACTAGGATTGCAGACATGACTCCTTCCATCTGTCATTGTGCAAATTTTATATATGATGTGTCTAAATTAATTGCTAATTTTTATTTAGCCCCTTTAGAAAGGCTCCAGACTCACAGAATGAACTTTGGTGGAACTTTACACCAACGTCTTCATTTTAAAGGTGGTGTTGTCAAACAGTTCCACAGAAAAGACAATAGAACCAAATTTTTGCAAGTTGGCCATGCAGGCTGGCAATGGGCAGTCATCTATGACAGTTATGCTGTGTATCTCATGGAGGTTGATGTTTCTGTGTATTTTATACCCCAGGTTAACTAGAGGAAACATGACAGGAATTTCCTAGAGACAGGTCAATTGATGCTGAAGTTTTACCTGGACACCTGCCTATCCCAGCATTCAACCCACCCACTATGTCCTCTCCCCACTGTGAAGAATTTCTTTGTCATTTATCCCTATACATTTAAGAATACATACATACACACACACACACACACACACACACACACACACACACGTACATACATTTAATTCTTTCATACAATTAATCAAAATATACTTGTGGAAGACATTTTCACTTCTACCCACCCAGCTATTAAATCCTATATTATTTATTGAGATAGAGAGCAGCAAACTCTTCATCTCATGGAAGACAACATCAGGTTGGTCTCTCTCTTCTCAGCTTCAGGTTGGTCTAAACCACATGGTAATTCTTTCCCTCTTTGCTAGCACCTGTCCTGGGCACAGGCATGTTATCAAGATCTACTGGAAAGTCTGCTGGGAAGAACTTTTCTCTTTGCTGATAAAATAGAGCCTCAAGAAGAGAAAGTCTTTTTGTTTCCCTGCCTTTCTACTTGGGATATAAGGCTGATGCTTGGAGAAGTGACAACCATTTTCCCCCATGAAGGCCAAAAATAGTCTTAGAGACACTGAACCTCACTGAACTGCTAAACCAACTTCTTGTCATGTGATATATTTAAGTATCTTTACTATTTAAGTCACTATTAGATAAGCCGAATGCATTCTAAATGATCTACCACTTAACTCTTCATTTTCTAGTTAGACTGTTAAACAAAATTAACCCTCTTTATGCTTGCCTTAAAAATTGCGTATATAAATATGATGGCTACATTAGTCATCTTTTTGAACAACTTTTTAAATAAAGTAAAGTGTTAAGAAGTCCCCATTAGTAGTTATGTATCCTTGGATGCCTAGTTCCTCCAGCAAGTTGATCAAACAAGGTCTTTATCTTCCTTAAGTTGACTATTGAGTGCATTGTTGGATTCTCATCACCCAAATATTGCAGTACTTGACTACCTCCTTTTTCTTTTCCCTGTTTTGTCCATGGAGCAAGGGGTCTTGACCACAGCTTGCTATGTAAAAATATAGATGGCAAGAAAAAAAATCCTGTAATTTCCAGCTGTGAAATAAGAGGAAAACCCCAGGATGGAGCTTATTTCAAGAAAAAGTGAGAGAAATAGAAACAGGGGCCATATTTCCCATGGACATTGCTATTTAAAAATGGCAGTTTAATCACAGTTTCCAGTTTAGACTGTAACAAACAGATGACTTTTTTTTTTTCTTTTTTACTATGGCCTCACATCTGATAAAAAAACTAGAAATCTGAATATAAGTTTGTCAAGGGAAAATTAAAAATATTACATAGGTCTCATTGGATGAGAAGAAATAGTTGACCTAAGACCTCAACATTTTACAGTTTTCCCAACTATAAAAGGCACATCTATAAAAAGTGTTTACATGCCTGATAATACCTAAGATTAAAACCTAAAATGCTTAATTGAGCATCAGCTCACAAACAAGAGAGTCTGGTGGGACAGTAACTGGAAATCAAATGTTTCACAAAGAGGAAATTTCTAAAAACATGACCACAGGCTCCCAAATGCAGATGCAGGTAACCACCAAAAAACAGGTTTGTAGTTTGTGTCTCAAAAGGCCTCACAAAATGGAACTTGTTCCCTTGGTGAATTTACTAGCCTCCAAGGGCTGACCCCTTAGTCTTAGAGGCTCAGAAAGCTGACTTTTCAAGTACAAAAAGATCAGTGGATCTTTCCTTCTGTCAGATGTGGAATTGCATTACTAAAGCTCATGAGACTTGTTATAAAACTGGAATATCAACATATTAATAAAAAATAATAAATGACAGGCATAGGAACTTTAAAATTTCTCCCAATTAATCCCAGTTTCTTTGTAGAGCCCTACGTACAAGGGGGAGGGGGGTAAAATCTATTTTATCTGAAAGTTTAATGAAATCAAAAGGCAGTAGATTCGTAGGAGTAGCAATGAGATAGTTAATGTACTCTGAAGATGGCCTTACTAATAAACCAAAGTCAACTGGCTCTACTTCCCTCAGCCATCTCCACAAAGGATGCTCTTTTCAGTAGGACCAGAATACTCCAAGTTGGTTGGCAATGCTTTTTTCCCCTGGGCAGAGTCTGGATGTCCATTGCCCCAAGATTCTTCTTTCTCTCTGCTTTTGTGGTCATTTTAAAATCCCTGTTGACTAACAAGTTTTTTCAATTAGATATGTTTATTATTCATTCAACCAAATTGCTAAGATGTCTTGTAGCTTAGAAGCCATCTCCTCTTTTCCAGTTGTTAAGACCCAGTATGTACCAATTTGGGGGCTTAGATCTCAGAAGAGAATCTGGTTACCCTCATTACCGGGCTCGTGGCTAAGGTCCTACAAGAGCATCCAAGTGATTTCTATAAACTCCTCACTGGACCATGAATTCTACATTGGATCAGCAACTCATTACCAACATGATTGCATTCCTACTTGTACATTCGCTCATTCTTTCATTCATCCATTAGATATTCATTAGATAGTTATTATGTCCCAGGCATTGTTCTAAGCACTAAAGATGCAGCAGGAAACAAAACAAAAAAATCCCTACCCTTGTGGAACTCACATTCTATCAGGAGGACACAAATAGTATGTAAAAACATGTAATATGAATATAATGCAAACCTAGTAACCAAAATTTTAATATGTATAAACCCAGCAGAGATGAGTACCTATGTGCACCAAAAAAATGTACAAAAATGTTTATAATGGCATTATTCATAACAGAGAAAAAGACTGGAAACAATCCAAAGTCCATCAATAATAGAATAAATAAGGAAATTATACTATATTATTACAATGGAATTCTATACACAATGAAAGGAAATTAATTACTGCTACATTGAATGGTATAGGTAAATTTCTTCCAAAATTATATTAAGTAAAAAAAGCAGACATAAAAAAATCATATACTCTATGATTTCAATTCTATTATGTTCAAAAACAGACAAAATTAATTTATGGAGTAGAAGTAAGAATAGTGGTTACTTGGAGGAGACATGTAAGGGGACTACTGAGAAGCTGGTATTGTTACATCAGTGTGTTTAACTTATTATAAACCATCGAGCTGTATATTTATGAATTATGCAATTGTCAGGATGTATGTTAACTTCAATTAATAAGATTCATTTAAAAATTACTTATTCACAAATTGTTTGGTATTATAACTTGAAATAAACTGAATTTTTACATAACGTTTTCACTTAACAGATTTTAGTTGAGTACCTACTATGTGCCAGGAACCATGAAGATACAAGAGCTAATGTGCAGCACATGGCATGCCCCTCATGCATATTTCCTTTACTGTCAAATGGGGGGGGGAGTATATAAAAAACAAATGTAGAGTAGATGTGTAGAGAAGAAAAAAAGGAAAGCAAAAAAATGAGAGAAATAACAGAGTCTTAGAGGCATCCTCAACATCCTGTAAGTTATATATATTGCATGTGAAAAGAAATATTCAAATAATATATTTGACTATCACAGATATGCTGAAACACATTGCACTGATAACTAATAAATAGCAATGTGCTTCATAAATGTTGATGTGATTACATGTAATACATTCTCATTTAAAAATTTTATTGCTAAATTATTTAACAATTTAAAACTGCATGTATAGATCACAATTTTGTCAAAGTTGCAAAAAAAATCTTTCTATTGAAAAATTAATTTCTTCAAATAATTCTTTCCTTCTTGGTTTTCAGAAAATTCAAATAAAAATACCAGAGTATGAGTGACTATCATCCATGCTTCTATGGGAACCGTACCACTCAACCACTTAGATCTCTTCCAGCTACTATTCTTCCACAGCTCACTTACTCAGGCACGGGAGTCCAGCTGACCCAGACTCACATTATACTGCACCACAGCTAGGTGGTAAGCTAGACAAAGAGTTAGGAAAGAAAAATCACCCAGGGAATTTCAGTTCAACAATCAAGAGCTCAAGCTCCAGAAACCAAGTCTGGTTTTATTTTATTTTATTAATCAATTAATGAATTTTTATGATGACATTGGTAAATGAAATCCAGTAAGTTTCAGCTGAACATTGTAACAGTGAGGCATATATATTTATATACACATATACATATATATATACATATACATATATATATATTTACATTGTGTGTTTACCTCCTATAGTTAGATTTCTTTCTGTCACCACATATTTGACCCCCTTTACCCCATCTACCTCCTCTCACCCTCCTCTCTCCTACCCTCTGGTAAGTCTGGTTTTAAACCTCAGCTCTGCCACCTTTTGTGCAACCTTAGGCAAGCCTTTAATCTGTCTGTTCCCCACTTTCCTCCTCTACAAATGGGGATAATAAAAATAGCATCATCTTCATAGAGTTACACGATTAAATGGAAAAAATGACATGAAAAGCATAGCATAGTACTTGGCATATCATGGGTTCTTTTCCTCTTCCATGCAATTCTCTCCCATCTGAAATTATACCTCCTTCTCTCACTCCTAAGTTTCAATCCATGCCATCTGGAGGCAAACAAATTCTTCTGTTCAATAGCTCAATGGAAAGATTGAGTGTATTAGTCAAGTAACACTCAGCTGCAACTAACAGAATTCTAACTCAAGATAATCTAAGCAAAAAGGTATTTAGTTATAATACCTTAGTAAAAGCTAGGGGGAAAGGCAGGATCAAGGGACTCATCATGCCAGCAGAATTCTCTCCCTCCCCACCACCACTCTCTCTCTCCCGTGTGTGTGTGTGTGTGTGTGTGTGTGTGTGTGTGTGTGTGTGTACATACTTCTGTAAGCCTCATTTTCCTGCACATTCTCTCCATGCTATGTCAAAAATGGCCATCACCAATTCTAGGCTCACCTGTTTACCAATACCAGAGGAAAGAGTGTCTCTTTTCCAATAGTTTCACTGAAAGTCCCAAGTATGTCTCTCATTGGACAAAAGTGGGTCACATGCCTGTGCTTGAACCAATCATTGTGGCAAAGGAGATGAAATTGCCCTTATAGCTCAGGTGGTGAATTCAATTCACCACCTCATAATGCAAATTAGAACAGGAGTGTTTCCTCAAGTGAAACTGAAATTTCCACACTGTCTATACCAGGTGACTTTTCCCAAGAAACAATTAACATTCTCTGGCCCATCCCCCAAACCAATCATTCCTGTAATAGGAAGATTTCAAGGAAGAGTTCACATTAATGAAGTAGAATCACAGAATGTAGGACAAGAGAGCTGAGAAGTCATTATGCACAACCCCCTACTCATGCAGATGAGAAAGCTGAGTCTCAGAGAATAGAAGGGACTCACCTAAGACCACACAGTTGATATGTGACAGAGGCAGGAGAAAATAAAAATTTCTGGGTTCCTAGTCCAGTGTATTGTTTTTTGTTTTTATTTTTCCCTTATTCAAGTTTATGTGGCTAATGTTTGTCTGACTCATTTCTTCTAGAAGAGCCTATCTTGATATAAACAGACTATAGTTGATACTCAATAGCAATGTACAGTTGAATAATCCCTGTATACCCTCAATTAGGGATGAAGAGCATCCCATATGAAAACCTAACGCATACCACTCAATGCCCAGTATAAAGCACTCACAGATTTCACCAAGGATTGTGACAAGGGAGATGTGAGACTTCAATGAAGTTCATTGGTTACTATCATATCCTAATTGAGAAACAAAATAATTTGCCTTTGTGAGCATCATGAGGGTAGCAAAAGGGGATTCTTTGAATTTTTCATCCTATGTCCTATCTGACCGATGGTATTATGAAGGCCCCCTGAAATAGAAAGGAACTTCAGTTTCTCATCTGATTATGCTTAGGATAAGATGGACTTCAGGTAACCTTGAAATTAGACCTTATTTACATTTAACATATATGAATTCAGCCATGTATACTCAACACAGAGAGAGAGGGGGAAAAATTAAGCAGTGTGGATGATTCTATAGTTTTTCACTAAATGAATGCCTGGCTCCAGATTGACTGTAAGAGGGGAGATATAAATCTGTAAGTAATGCCTTTATCTGAAGCTCAACCAGAGACAACAAAATTAAATTTAATGCTGGCAGGAAAGCTGACTGGGTTGGACTTATCAAGAAATATGATGGCTAACCTCCAGAGGAATTTGGAGGTAATTTTGGCTATGTGAGGTATTCACCTTAAGTGCTGACATTGAAAGCTCTAAGTTGTGATGGCACTATGTAAAATGGACAGCACAGAAAATGTCACAAGCAGCATATTTAGCTGATAATAATAATATCTAACACTTTATAGCACTGTTCTAAGCATTTTTACCTCTATTCACTCATTTAATCCTCAAAAACAACCCTAATAAGTAGGAAGGTAGATGTTTTTGTGATCCCCAGATTATAGATGAAGGAAATAAGATCTCCAAAAGGCTACACAGCTAATAAGTGACAGGAACCAGGGTATTAAGATATCAATGTGTGTTTTGTTTTCCCTGCTGCAAGTTAGATTTCTCTTGCAAACTCAGAAAAGTAGCCATCTTTGTATAACATTGCCTTGAGTGTGTTTTTGTAGGCCAGAGCCAAAAGTAGGCTTGCTAGGCAGAAAAGATAACATTTTTCCTAGCTATTTTTTAAAAAAAGCCTTTCCTCTCTAACGGATGTTATGGTAGGTTATACTAAACAGAAAGAAGAGAAAATTGCTTAGACTTCTGTAAGCACTTGAATTGAGGAGAAGTGAATGTATTTATTTAATAAGATGTCAAGGACAAAGTCCTCTGGGTTGGTCCATGCCTTGTGGTTGTCAGTGGCTGGTATGGTAATTGAACAGTTTGAGCTTTAGCACTGAATACCACAGTGCCATGCCTAAGCTTGGCATAGAAGCCTTGGAATTTTGCTTTCAAGTGAACATTAGGGCTGGGACAATGAGCATGTAAGTGGCGACCTATGTATACCAAAGACAAGTGGCCCCTTCCCCAAAAATATTGCCCTGCAAAGACATCCTAAGCCTTTGTATGACTTTAAGGGATAGGGTTGAATATAGAAGTACCTCAGGTAAGGACAAAAATTGAATTTTCTGCTATTGTAGATTAACCTTGATTTGGAGAACTAAAAGAATGTGGCATTTCTTGCACCTCTGGTGGTGTGGAATAAATATATCCCTGCTACATAGATAAGGGGTGAATTCCTGAGAGAAGAGACCAGAGCTGACCTTAGTAAGAAAGCAGTGGAATGAAGGTCTTGGGGAGGTAAAGGAGGTGATGAAACAAATTAGGCCTCCATGGAGATAACATTCCTGAACAAGGCAAGATAAGGGAACAAAAGCATATCCTTAGCTGACTAGAGATAGGAGAACAAAGAAGAGACCACTGTGGGTGACCTCCAAAAAGGGTGGCAGGCAGGAAGGGAGGAGGGGAGCTACATAATGGGAGGGAGGGAGGAGAAACTTGAAGGAAAATTGCTTATACATGTATAATCAGTGTGTTTTAAACTGCCCTGCTTGGTGTGGCCTTTTCCCCACCACTGGTGGAGTGACAGAGAACATAGGACTGAGTGCAAAGGGGGATTTTTGTTTCATGAGCCCGTTCAATACCAAGGTAGTGTCACGTCCCTGGCGATGACTATAGGTGCCAAGACTGACTATGACATATAATTGCTGTCATAATATGCACAATGCATGCCAGGATGGGAAGACAACAGGAGAGTTGGTAGGGAGGGTGAGTGAGGCAGAGCTGTCTAGTGGAGGAGCCAATAGGCTCAGGGAGCCTAGCACCCCAAGGAGAGACCCACAGCCCCTAGGGCACAGCACATCCTGCTGTGGTTTGAACAGAATTCATCAGGGGATGCCAGTTTTGATATCAAAGAGGAGCGTAGAGACCTCAGGCTTAGTCCCAGTCCTTAGGTTAACTGGAAGGAGAAACAGGCAAACCATAATAAATGAGAAGAGAAAGAATAGAACCCAGTACTTCCATAAAACCAGTGGAGAATGAAACATGAAGGGAGTTGGCTCTCAGGGGCCTTCCAGTACCCATAACTAATCTAGGTGTACTGCAAACTGGGCCTTATGGACATCACCTAATTCTAAGCTCCCCAATGTGTGTATGATAGGGGAGGGGGTGGTGGTGAGCTGGAGCAGGGCCAATAAGTCTGGGCTCAGGATCGGTGTTCCTAAATTCGAATCCCCACTCCACCATTCACAGCTTGCCTATGAAATAATAGACTAGTCAGCTAAATTCTACCTACTTCACTTACCTCATATGTGAATGAAGCTAATTAATACTGCCTACTTCATAGCGTTACTATTTAAACTAATTGGACTAATTAATTCAGGTAAGGTCCTTAATATATGAGGTAACCATAAATCCTACTTTGTATGACATAGTTTATGCCTGTTACCATATATAATTATTAGTAGAGCTCCCTTTTCTGTGAACGTGTCCTGGTTTGATTTCTGCTTTTGGCAAGATAAAGTAATACGGAACAGTTACCCTCGTGTCTGAAACAACTTTTTAAAATGAAAAAAATATACACATTGCAATAAATCTCAAGCAATTGGACATCAGAAAACAAAACAATGATCTCTGAGATGGACCCGCTGATTGACTACCCTAGCTTACTGCCTGGAGAAAGTTTCCAGGTCATAAAGAAGGGAGATGGAGCTTAAAGTCCAGGAAAGCCAAGGCAGCTAGAGTTCTCTGAGTCAACTCTAGAGAGGAGGAGGCAGAGAGAGAATTCAGGAGGAGTGGAGAGTCTACCTAAAGTACTGATCAATGCGTATGTGAGAAAACAAGCACAGGGAAAGAAACGCCCAAAAGGATTAGAACAATATCTTCTTCTATTAGTGGCTCTTCCCAACAACACCCAGAATAAAAATCTCATAATTCATGGGGCATAAGTTAGATTACTGAGTAGGGTCTTGCTTCAGTAGCAGGGAAAAATTAATTCTAGATTAAATGCTGCTCTCGCAAAATTTAAAAGCAAGATCTACTTGGATTAAACTGTATCCTAGTAATTTACTAAGTTCCAGAAAACTCTCAAGAATATTTATAGAAATAAAAACTATTATCAACCTAGAATTCTTTATCTAGCGAAAAATATCTTTCAGAAACGAAGGCAAAAATAAAGACTTTTGGACACAAAATCTGAAAGAATTTGTAACCAACAGACCCACAATTCAACAAATATTAAAGAAGGTACCTAAAGCAAAGGAAAAATTATTCCAGATATAAACCTGGATTTCAGAAATTATAACTGCCTGAGTAAATACAATAATTTTTATCACTTAATTCATTATTTAAATCTTTATAAAAATAATCCACTAAGATCAGATACAGTGCAAAGATATCCTCTCCTATCATTCCTTTTCAACATTATTATGGAAGTTATACCTAATATAAGACAAGACAAGGAAATTCAAAGTATAAATATTGGGAAGGAAGAAATAAAACCATGTTTGTTCTTAGATCACATGATTGTCCTTATAGAAAATCTGAAAAAAATTGATAGGAAAATTCCTGGAACTACTTAGCAATTACAGTGAGGTTTCAGGACACAAGGTTGATATTCAAATATAAATTGCTTTACTGTAAATCAATGATGAACAAGTGGAATGTGAAACTAAAAACACAGTACCATTTACATTAACATCCCCCAAAATGAAATACTTAGATATAGATATAACACAATATGAACAAGGCATATAAGGAAAACTACAAAACTCATAATAGAAATTTTAAAATGACTACGTAAATGGAGAGATATTTTCTGTTTATGGATAGAAAGCCTCAAAATTGTCAAGATGTCAATTCTTCCCTACTTGATTTATAGATCCAACACAATCCCAATCAAAATTCCAGCAAGCTATTTTTGTAGAAATTGACAAACTAATTTTAAAGTTTATATAGAAAACAAAAGTTCCAGAATAGCCAACGCAATATTGAAGGAGAACAAAGTTGGAAGTCTGTCACTACCCTACTTCAAGATTTATTATGAAGCTAGAGTAATCAAGACAGTGTGGTATTGGCAAAAGAATAGACAAATAGATCAATGAAACAAAATAGAGAGTCCAGAAATAGACTCCCATAAGTATAGTCAACTGATCTTCGACAAAGGTAGAAAGGCAATTCAATGGAGCAAAGATAGTACCTTCAACAAATAGTGCTGGAACAACTGGATAGCCACGTGGAGAAAAATTAACCTAGACACAGAATTTACACCTTTCATGAAATTAACCCCAAGTATATCACAGACATAAATGAAAATTACAAAACTATAAATCTCCTAGAAGGTAACAAGAAAAAACCTAGAAAACCTGAAGTATGGTGATGAATTTTTAGATACAACACCAAACGCCTAATCAATAAAATAAATATTTGATAAGCTGGACTTCATTAAAATTTAAAACTTCTGCTCTGTGAAAGATAATGTCAAGAGAATGAGAAGAAAAGACACAGACTGAGAGAAAATATTTGCAAAACACATCTGGTAAAGGACTATTATCCAAAATATATAAAGAACTCTTGAAATTCAACAATAAGAAAACAAACAACTTAATTTAAAAATGAGCCAAAGACCTTAACCAACACCATAACAAAGAAGATACACAGATGTTAAATAAGCATATGAAAAGATATTCCATATCATATGTCATCAGGAAAATGCAAATTAGAACAATGAGATATCACTATGCACCTATTAGAATGACCAAAATCCAGAACCCACACAATATCAAATGCTGAGGAGAATGTGAAGCAACAGAAGTTCTCATTTATTGCTGGTGAGAATGCAAGACGGTATACCACTTTGGAAGACAGTTTGGTAGTTTCTGAAAAAACAAAACATACTATTACAATATGGCCTAGCAATAGTACTCCTTGATATTTATCCAAAGGAGCTGAAAACTATGTTGACACAAAACCTTACACACTAATGTTTACAGCAGCTTTATTCCTAATTCCCAAAACTTGGGAACAAGCAAGATGTCCTTCAATAGGTGAATAGATAAACTGTGGTACATACAAACAATGGAATATTATTCAGTATTAAAAAGAAATAAGCTTTAAACTCTGAAAAGACATGGAGGAAACTTAAATGCATATTACTAAGTAAAATAAGCCAGTCTGATAAGGTTGTATACTACATGATTCCAATTATATGACATTCTGAGAAAGACAAAATCACAGAGACAGTAAAGAGATCAGTGGTTGCCAGGATTTAGAGGAGATGGAGAAATGGATAGGCAGAGCAAAGAGGATTTTTAGGGCAGTAAAACTTCTTTATGATACCATAATGATGGACACATGTTATTATTCATTCCTCCAAACCCATAGAATTTACAATACCAAGAGTGAACCATAATGTAAACTACGGACTTGGGTGATTAGAATGTGTTGTGTAGGTTCTTCAGTTGTAACAAAGGTAACACTCTGGTGGTGGAGATTGAAAATGGGAGAAATGGGGGGGAAAGAGAAAGAAAAAATAGTATAATCATACCTGCATAGTCATAAAGGCCTAGGAATGAAGCTAGGTCTGATCTGAAGATTGGCTTGGACAGTAGATCTAGGAGTGGGGAGTTGGGGAGGCAATAAAGACTAAGAGCTTTAGTTTGGGTGGTAGAAGGAACCGGGTTAAAACCCTGTCTCTGCTATTTACTAACCATGGGATCTTGAGTAAGTGCCTAGCCTTCTTTGAGTTCTCAGATTCCTCCTCTATAAACAGTAGTAGTATATTAGCATCACTGGGTGGCAAGAAAAGGAAGGAAGGAAGGAAGGAAGGAAGGAAGGAAGGAAGGAAGGAAGGAAGGAAGGAAGGAAGGAAGGAAGGAAGGAAGGAAGGAAAATATATAGTAAATGTCTGAGCCAGAAGGAAATACTACGCGCTTTTGCTTTCACTGAAAGCGACCATGCACCCCTAAGGCAGTATGTGCTGCAGCCTGACCCTTTAGTACCAGGCTCTCCACTAAACCCCGAGAGGATTAACAGGCTTGGTTCTGTTTTTACGACAAAGACATAACAGGAAAAAACTGTGAAGACTTTTTTTACAATAATCTAGCTAAATGTGTTACTTTTCCTAAGTGAGTTGCTAATGGAACTATTCTACTGGCCACAGCGTGTACTAAACACAAGTGTCACAAATGTTTAGAAACAAGAATATTCCTCTATTGATGAAGATGCTCTTATGCTTTAAGAGTGGAGCTTCTTAGGGATAAAATGTGATGCTATGAGGACAGTAAGTAATCTGGTCACAGCAAGGAAGAGACAAACAGAACACAAGACAAATCTATTTACAGAAAGCAGCAGATGCAAGGATGAGCTGATCTTTGAAGGTCACGCTCATTGCAAAGTCCTTTTTTTAGGACTTATCTTGCCTGTAAAGTTCAAGCTATTAAAGTATAAATTTGAAAAGTTAAAAACATAATTCTCATATAAACAATGAGCATATGCCAAACTTTTATTTAACCTATCAGTGAGAGAACCAACAGGATGACAAATTTGATACAGAAATCAATGCATACATAGGAGGGGAATTGCTGGACAAAGATCACTAATTAGATTCTAAACTAGTTAGTGTTCTACAAGGCCATAAAAGTATAATCATCAGAGTTATTTTTCTATTGTACATAAATCATTTGTATCTCTACTAGACAAGAACTATTAGTACCTTCTCAGTTATTAGTAAATAGTAAGTCAAACAAAGTTACATTCCCCTAGAACAGGGTTCAGCAAACTAAGGCACATGGGCCAAACCTGGTTTGTCTCATGTTTTTGTAAATAAAGTTTTATTGGAATAGAGTCACACACATTCATTTATATATTATCCATGCTGCTTTCAAGTGACAACATTAGAGTTATATAACTATGACAGAGACCATATGGCTTACAGAACCTAAAACATTTATTATCTGGCTTTTTACAGAAAAATTTTGCTGACTCCTACCCTAAAAATTCAAATAACCCTCGGGTGAACTTGTGAATTAGTACTCTAGTGTGACATTGAAAGAATATGCAGGTATTAAATCATCACTATGTACACTTTAAATATCTTACAATTTTATTTTTCAATTATATCTCAATAAATGAAAGGAAATGAAATAAAACAAAACAAAATAAAATTTTATACCAGGATCTTTTGGCTTTATTTCCAAATTTCAGCTAGCTAGCTAGATAGATCTATAAATAAATATAGGTAGTTGGTAGATAGACAGTATATATAATATATATACACATACATATTTAACAAGGCTAACTACCTTTTAGGGTAAATGCTACTCCCATTTCAATAACTATGGCTGAGGAAATCCACGAATTTTCTTGAGACAGGGTTATGTAGGCTGCCATCATCACTATGCAAAATTAACGGAAGGGGAAGATACTGAGCAGAAAGGATAAAGTGTTCTGGAGACTCCTTTGCCCACAACTTCATCCTTTTGGTTCACCTTTTCATTGGTCAGACCCTACCCACATAGCACTAAAAATTCGATTTGCCCCTATCTTTGACTGGATAACAGCTATTCCCTGAAAGACCTAGAGGACACTTGGAGGCTCTGTTTAAGTGTCTTAAATGAATGCAAAGGGCGGGGGGGGGGGACGGGGAGCTGGGAGAATATATGGATGTCCATTGTGAATTCTTACATTGCAACGAAGTAGAAATTATCTGAATTTTCAATAATAAGGCATGCTTAAATTAAAATGGCTTAAATTAAGCCATAAAATACTTAGCAGTCTTAGAAATGGAGATAATGCTGAATATTTGTCAATAAGGGAAGACATTCATTATATATTATTGAAAGAACAAAGCTAGTCTTAAATAGCATGCATAGTATGATTTATTGTTTTAAAAGATATAAATGTATGAAAAAATTGAGGACACATCAACTTAATAATAGTTACTATCACTGAATAGTGAATTTTTTATTTTCTTCTGTGTGATTATCTGGTTTTCTTTATCCTAATTGTTCTATGGTGGGTATGAACAACCTGGATAATAAATTACATTAAGGAGCATTTTAAAAGGCTTTCCTCATGGGGAGCTGTGTTATATTGCTGTTTAGAGAGGGTAACATGATTTTATCCCACAATATATGCATCTATGTTGATATAAGACTTTTTATAAGAGAAGGTAGTATAAATACTTACCCCTGAATAATGCAACCATGTCATCATAAATCATTTAATATGAAGAGTAACTTTTCCAAAGAGGACAGGCTATCACAGAAGAGTCAAAGAGAGAATGAAAGAAAGAATAAGAGTGTAACTACATGCTATAATAAATACTGATGTGTCAAATTAACTCTTTTTCGGAACAATGTTGATACAATTAAAATTCTAATCATATGACACAAATATAAACTGGTATTTCACATGATAGCAAGTAGACTAACCCATATGACTTTCTTCCTAAAGAATATGCCATATAAAATAGTGACTTTTTAAAGCTAACAAATATTGAGAACACAATAACATTCTTCCTCCTTTTCTCTCTCTCTCTTTCTCTCTTATTTTTCAAGTGATATCCTTGGCCTGTTCCTGGCAATATGCAATATTTGAATATGACAGGCACTATAAAGGTAGAAAGATCATGGAAATCAATCCAACACTCCCATTTCAATCTGCTTGGATCTGCCAATCACATACAATCTGTTCCTGAGGTCAAAGTATTCCACTGAAATCTGAACAATTGTTTTACTAAGAGTTTTCTGTTTTTACAAAACAAAACATTAGGTGATATGACAACCACATAGGTGTCCAATACATGTTCAATTGCATGAATTGTAAATTTCAAATATAATAAATGTGTGTTTAGGTTTTAGTTAATGTTTAGTTAAGTTTACTTAAAAATAGGGGGAAAAAATCTTTTTTCTCCTCCTTTCTCTGGAATAATAATAGAGAATAAACGTAGAAGTGACAGTGTGCATGTCTGTTCTTTATCCTTCTCTGGTAAAGAGCACAATGCGATGAAGAAAAGATTATAGAAAGAGGGGAGGTAAATTTTGTTAAATATGAATACTGACAGCTTTCTCATTTTTCATGAGAAGCAGCATTGGATAGGACATATAGGACAAAATAGGTTTGAGTCAGACAAAAGTTAATAGGGAAGAAGAATTTTACTAAATTCTGATTATCTTAAGAAATGTACCTATATCAAGAAGTTATAGTATTTAGATAAACAAAGGAGAGAGAGCTAAATGCATGTACAATTAAAGAAAGTTTAGACAATTTATATTTTTAAATGCTAGTTGATTTATTCGTGTTGCTATGTTAATGCATTTAAAATGAAACTTGACAAGGCAATTGGGAATGTGCCCTAAGGAATGATTCCACAGTAGAAATTTGTGACCAAAGAGGCCTTTTTTTCAAATGACATTAGTTTTTCAATGAATTAATTGCAAGTTTCAGGAATTATGAGATTTCCTAAGTTATTTGTATTAGGAAATGAACGGGAAAATGTAATTATTTTTCCCCTCAAATAATATTTGAGGTCTGAAAAGAAGCTATGAGCTATGTCATATTTCTTGTATCTTTCTGACAGTTTGTAATTACTTTTAATGCTGCTGTTCTCTAAATTATTAATGCTAATCTGTCATGACAGGGGCTGGAGAGAACCAGTAATTATATGCCTTTTTATATGGTTTTAAATAAATGTCTTAATCACAAGAAAATAGAAGAGTAGCTAGTTTAAAGAAATAAACTTGGACCTTTTTCAGGGTTCTCCCCATCCTTAAAATAAAATAAATGCACATTAATAACAGTTTAGGCAGGAAGACAATCTATACAATAATTTCTGAAAGTGACATCATGCGATGACACCCAGTGATTCACAGACTCACAAAATTGTAAGGAGTCTTAAAAGCTCATTGACTGCAACTTGCCTACCAATGCCTGAACCATCTCTATTAATCATGGCCAACAGCTACCTGTTCTCTGCTTGAATATTTCAGAATGACAGGGAACTCACTTCCTCCAAAAGAATCCCTTTCTTATTTTGAGTTAAGATCTTGCTTCCTACAAATTCTACCTATTGGTCTTAGTTTTGTGTTTTAGTAGTACATAGGACAGGCAGATCTTCTCACCTAACACATACTTGACAACTCTTCAAATATCTGAATATATCCTTGGTATTCTTTTGGGGTCTTATTTCCAGGCTATGTACACAAAGTTCCTTTAACAAACTCAATGAGATTAGGAGCCTCTGTTTTATTCATCCTTTTATCTCTAGCATCCAACATGCCAAAGATAATAAATAGTTAAAAGAATAAATGAAAGACTATTCATTATCTCTAGTTTTCTAAATTTTTTTCATTTACAAGGACTAACGAACTTGACTACTCTTTTTGAATCTTTAGCCAATCATACCAAAACTCTTCTGTTAGATGATCTCACCCCAACTTACAAAAGAACAAGAGACCTTTCCCATAATTTCTTCCTTCTCTATGTGTATACCATTCCTAATTTATTTTGCTGCAAAGAAAGAAAGCCTCATTTCTCTCAGAAACTAATGCCACCATTGTAATTTTTCCCCCTTCTGCTCCTCTATCAGTTATATTTCTAAACTATCTTTAATGTCTCCACATACACTCCTTCAATTTATCAATATTCTTGAGCTGGCTTTCTAAAACTAAACCTTACCTCCATCTTGCCTTCCCCTCAAAAACTGCCATCTTTTTTTTTATCACTGTCAATATCTATAATCATTTTCTGTAGATATATTTTATGCCTCTTTTATAAAATTATCAAAATTTCATGGCTAATTAAAAACACACACACAGGTGAGAAATGGAAAGTGCCACCTAAAGACTTATATGTGGTAAAAATGATTAGTGAGAGGGGATTACTAATAATGAAGCATCAATCAGCTGAACTGAGAGACAGACTGAAGGACAGGACCAAGTTCTATTGTTTAATAAAGAAATGTTAACTTTTATTGTTCGACATCAACTCATACCTATGCAGATATTGGAACAATGCTTATCTATCCATGAATATGTTTTAATAAAAACACACAGGCTAAAGTTTGATGGTCTAAATTCTGTGGCAAAAAAAATCATTTAAAAGCATGCCTTTTCTCATTTTAAAATTGATTGTCAAAATTAAATAATACCACATCCATATCTAACTTTAATTTTCAGCTTGGGTTAATAAGATCAGAATTCAAACCTCTAGAATACATTACTACGTTTGCTTGCTATTAATTTTTCTTAACACCTGTTTACATTTTACATTCCTCCATGGATCGCCATTTCTTCATGGTCTATAAAACAAGATCATGGGAGCGGGATTCTTTAGGGTGAGAGGTTACATTAAGGAATCAGAACCATGCAGAACATTTGACAATAATTAAAACTATAAGGCTTTTAGTAAGCACTAGGCTAATTACTGTATACATTGTCTCCCTGAGTCCTAGAAAATACAATATTGCCTCCCTTTTACAGATGGGGAAACTGAAGGTCAAAGAAGTTAAGTAATGTGCCTGAGGCTACAAAATCAGTAAGGGGTAAAGTTGTGGTTCAAATAATACTAAACTCAAATTAAGGCTCTTAACCAGAGCATCATTTCACTCCTTTATGTATTTTTTAAACTCTTTCCCTTGTGTTAAGAATAGGGACATGGCAGTGCAGAAGGGTGAGTGGTTTATGCAAACTCACATTCACTGTTAATTGCAAGACCCTAGATCACCCACCATGTTACACAGCAATCTGGGGGAACAGATAGTTTCTAATCAACCCAGCTTCTTTCTCAAGATCCACTTTTTCCTGGAAACCAAAGTTTGGATGATAGGAGAGAAAAAGGGTGAGAGCTTGAATCCCCAGTTATTTGTCTACCTCCTTCAGGTCTGCCTTCGTCGTGTGAACCCACATTTAAGTAGAGAAGAAGAAAACAAAAACCTTTGTTGCTTCAGTTGTTTTTCATATGAGTATGGCTTTCACAGCAGCCTCAGTACTTGGGAAACACAGCAATGGCAGACAAAATGCAAGATCCTCTTGGTAATAGGAGTCATTGGGGCTGCCCCTTGCCTAACAAATACTGAATTCTTTCCCTACCTACAGCAAAAAATAAAATTAAAATCTACAAAGCAAAAACCACCACCAAAGCCACAGAGAACTTTTGCTGATTCGCACAAGACGACATTTTGCGTAACACATTTGCATTTGAAAGTACCAACACTTCATAAATGTGCAGCGTAGGCATAGATCTGTGCAGTAGCAATTAGGAACAGAAATAACTAGTGCAACTGAATTAGAGTTGATGAGATTTTGGTGTTCAAGGCAGCCGTTTCCTTTATGTGACTAATCCCTTCACATTCTTGGGGTTTCAGATTAGTTGTTGCTTTTCTAAAAGTTTTCCCAGACCCCCAGAGTCTAGGCTATGTCCTCATCTGATGAATTTCATCTTGTAGTTCTCCTTCTCATAGCAGTTGTTGTCTGAAAACAGTATTATCAGTTTACTTCTCAGTCGCTCCCACTAGCCTACAGGCTTTTGTGAGAGCTGGGACCATGTCCTATACACTGTACTATTAGTATGTCTTACAATGTCCAGTAATAGTAGTTGCTTAATAAATGCTTTTGAGTGGATTGAGAATTAATAAGCAGAGATTAAAAATGGAACAATTGCTTATAAAACTAAAAAACCTACCCAACTTTGATATCAGCTCCAATTGTAGAATGTCACAAGACCACGATGCAGTGTGGTAAGTAGTGGTTATATATATAAGTGTGAAAAAGGAAAATAACAGGTCCAGACCATAATGACATCATCATGCTCACTTCTGGTTAAGAACTCTAATCAAACTCTATGGAGGCATTGGTAATTGCATAACAGCTGTGAACTGGTATACACCTGACTAATCAGCATTATTTATCCATCTACCCATCCGTCCATAAATCTCTCTAGCTATTCATTATCTAGCTAGTTATACATCTATTTGTTTAGCCTGTCTAGCTATTTATTCATGTATTCATCCATCCACCCACCCATCCATCCATCCATCCATCCATGATAGGTAAAATTCTAAAAATATCCCCCAAGATTTCTATTCCCTGGTTATTCAATCAAACACAAATCTAGATACTCTGTAAATGAAATTTGAAGATGTAATTAAGGTTCTAATCAGTTGTCCTTAAAATAGGGAGAGTATTCTGGATCGTCCCAGTGGGTCCAATGTAATACCATGAGACTTTAAAAGCGGAAGAGGAAACAGAAGAAATGAGACGGAAAGGAAAGCAAGAGAAATTCCAAGAATAAGAGAGACTTGACCCACCCTTGCTTGCTGGGAACCACAATCTTATAACCATGAGAAACTTAATTCAGCCAATAACTGAATGAGCTTGGAAGGGGATTCAGCCCTAGTGCCTCCAGCAAAGGACACAGCCTGACTTTGGATTCATGAAACCAGAGGCAGAGAAGCCAATCTAGGTCACTAGACTTCTGACCTAAAGAAATATGAGATAAAAATTCATGGTGTTTTAAGCCATTAAATTTATGGTAACTTGTTAAAACACAATAGAAAACCAACATACCATGTAGAAGTGAATTAACTACCTATTTAGCTATTATCTATCTATTTAAGTAGTTATTTATTTATCCATCCATCCATCCATCCATCCACCCACCCACACATCTATTCTTCCATCCATCTATCTTTGTTACCTGACTGGCTCAGTTTCCTTCATCAGGGCATAGTTCATTTATCTCTATGAACAGGTTTCATTTTGCTCTCAATGAATCTTTCTTTTCTCTTTATAAAGACATGATTCCAAACAACTCTTTCGACTATTTTTAGGAGATACCCAAAGCAAGAAACTGTCACTTATATTCACCATTCTGGTAAAAAGAAGCATTATATCTTAGAGAATGGTATCAGCACAGGGACAAGGGGTCTGTTGGGATATGTTACCTCTCAAGGCAACACTTAGGCGATATTTCTTTATAAAAGATATTGTGCTGTCCTTCTAAGATCACATACCAGAACTGAAATGGCCATATAAATCCAGCCTTATAAAAGAAAAGTCCTTTTTAACTATTAAAGCCCCTAGAAATATGTCTTATAGCATATTACTTGACACAATATCAGCTATGAGGATTTTATATAAATATACACATGTATGCATATGTGTATATTAAAATATATATAAATTTTGAGTCCTTGCTTCATGCTAGGCAACAGACATACATATTTTTACCTGCATTTCCTTCCATAATTTTTACAGCTCTATAAAATATGTTCTGCTATTATCTGCATGTTATGCATGAGAGGTTAAGAAACTTACCCAAGGTCACATAGCTCAACATAATAAAATTGAGATGTAAACCCAAGACTTGTTCTTTCAACTAACTGCATCACATTTTGTTCTTATCAGGGCAAGAATTGCTGGGGTATGAGGAAAGGAGCATCCTTGCTACTTTGATAAATTGTGTCACATCTCTGGCCTTCACTGTAAAATAAGGGAGATGGGCCATGTGCTCCCTCAGGCTCCCCCGGAATCTAATGGTCTGCAGTTTCTTGGAGCTGCTCCTCTGGCTGGGTTCCTCTTCAACCACAATATGGAAAATGGATGCTGGGTAGTATGTATCATCATTGTCTTTCTCTTTTCCACACTAACTTCCTGGTGCCATGCACATCACTGTCCTTCCGTTTTTCTAAAGATTATTTTACACCCCATTTAGTCATCTTTGATGATGTCCTTCTTTCCAAAGGTACGGTGAGAGGAGCAGCTTTCAAGGCGATTTCTCTGCACCAAGGACATGTCAAGCTGTAGAGAGCACTCAGCTAGCATCCTGTTCTGCAGCAGGTAGATGCAGTGAGGCCAATATCAACAGTAGAAATAATCCAGGCTAGTGAAAGGTAGAGGGTTGACCAGTTCTTTATCAAGAAGAACCAGACTATAGCTGACAATACTTGCTTCTAGCAACTCTCTTCAGGAACTGTCCATCCTGACCTCGAACCACCAGGGGAGCAGTACAGCATGATGTCAGGAGAGTAAACACATTTCATCTAAATCGTCAACTCCAATCGATTATGAGTGGGCTCCTGGAGTGCTGGGGTGAAATGCACTAGAAGATGGGTCTCAGCACAGCAGGAAAAATCACTGATTGATTAATGATGTCTGCCAGGGGCACGGGGTTTAAAAAGAAGACCAGGCTTGCTGCCTACTCATAGGCCCTGCAAAATCCATGAAAGGCACAGGCTGTGCAGTTAAATTGGCCTAAGTTCTTCCACTTTCTAGCTACATAATACTGGGGAAAATGTCTTAACTTTCTTGAGTGTCAGCTAAAATGAAACAGTTGTGAGAATAAAGACCAAAATGTTTGGGAAGTGCTTAGTAAGTACTCCCTAACTTGTTAGCAATTATCCTAAGTCTCACCAGATAAAAAAACAGTGCAAAGAATGCTACTCAATACAGCCAGGTAAAAATGTTTTCCTTTTTCTCTCTAACCCTTGGATTGGGACAGAAGTCACAAACTAGCAATCAAGGGCTCAATCTACCTGTATACCTATTTTATTTAGCCTATGTTGTTGGCTCACATAGTGTCTAAATAATTTTGGAACTAGTTACAAACTTATTCCACATTTTAAAAAATACATATATATTAACGTCTCTTAAAATCTTGATCTGACAACATTGGCCCCATTCCCACATGGCAACTATCCACTGGAACTAATTAGTGGCTGCTCCCTTTGGAGGGTTTCTGGACCTCCTTTTCTTTTCTTTTTTCTTTGTGATATATATAATATAATCAGAAGAGTATACAAAACATACACAAAGTTTAGAGTAATTGTAAAGCTAACATCTTCGTAACAAGTCCCAGGCCAAAAAAAAAAAAAAAAAAAAAACCTGGCCAACCTTCCCAATCATAGTCTCTACCTCCCTCTGGGTCAACATCATGCTGACCTTTGTGATAATAACTTTCTTGCTTTTGATTATATTTATTTTTACCATACAGGTATGTATCCCTAAACTACATAATTTGAAAAGCTATATACACATAAACTCTTATCAAGTGTCTTTTGGGCTTAGCTACTTTTACTCAACAGCATGGTTGGGAAATTCACCTAGGTTGACAGATTTCATTTCTGTTCATAGCTGTGTGGGTCATCCACTCTTCAATTTCATTCTCTATCATCTCTCCACCTGGCCCTGTTACAGGCATTTGCATTTGTGCTTTTATATCAGGACATAAATCTCCCCTGATGCAGAGAAATAATTACCATTATAAGCATGTTCCACTCTCATTCCAGCCAAGATTCCCAGCTTGTTCCGCAGCCCCACTGTGAACTCAGTTTGTTGGCATTCCCCATGGGGCTTCGACCTGAAGAGTCTTAGTCTTTAGTCTGTCCTTCTCCATGCTCCTCCTCAATTCCTAGTGACCTCCTCAGCCCATCCGGTAAGTGACCTGGCAGCCAAGGCTGTCTGCCCTGCATTTATTGGTCCTTTCTTCTCAATGAGGAATAAAGAGATCAGTGAAGCCAGAGCCAGGTCACGCCTCTAGCAGTATGTCAGGAAGCTTACAGCAGCTCTGTTCGGGGATTTTGTCATCACCTTGGCTTCATGAGTCTTTGTCCAGCTCTCAGTCTGTGCCGAGGGCTCCTCAGCCAACACAATTTGAATTAACTTATCAAGGAAATTTTTGTGAGATAATGTATCAGCTGCATTACTTAAATAAGATCTATGACTTCTACTGTGATCCTTTCATCTTCTAATTTAGTCATTCTATCAATAAAAGCAATCAAGTTTTCTTGGGAAATTTTTCTTTATAAATCAGCTTTATGGTTCATGGATCCACATTCTTCTGGATATTTATGGATTTTCATTCCTAAAATCAGTTCCACTGTTATACAATGGAAGTGAGAATCTAAGAGTGAGAATAGGGGTGCTTACCCAATATATTTCTGGCTGTAAAGGTCAGCCTCAGAGTTTCAGAAATGCTAAATGGCTTTATTCTGCCAACTCTGTGTTGAGTAGAGGACAACATTCCAACCTCTCAGCCTGGTACACAAGGCTCTTTGACTACCTAGCCCCAGCCAGCCTCCTCAGTCTTTTCCCTCCCATGCATGAATGACATGACAAGGCCCTGATGTATCATAACCATTAATTCTTTTTTCTTTATCTGCAATGCCCTGTGTATTAGTTAGGGGACTCTTTAGGTTGTGAGTGACAGAAAGCTACGGTAAAAACATAAATTGGCTTAAAACAAAAAGAAACGTATTGGCTCGTGTAATTTAAAAGCTCAGGGACAGCACTGACTACTGACTTCAAGTATTCAGGAATCACTTGATCAGAACTTCAGCAACAAGATCTCTCTCTCTCCCTACCCCCTTACATTGTGCTTTACAATCACATAAATGTTTGTGGTTTCTCCAATATTTACACTTCCAGTCCTAAATGAGAGAAAGTTTCTGTGGTGTATTGGATGGTTCTTCTAAATTCTTCACTCCTTCTATGCTATAAAATTATACATCCATGGCAGTAGTTCTCAACCAGGGGTGATTTGCCCTTCATGGGATTTGGCCAAGTCTGGAAACATTTTTCATCATCATAATTTAGGGGGCATGCTACTGAGGTCAGGGTACTAACATCTTATAATGCACAAGACCGCCCCCACCACAAAGAATTATTTGCTCCAAATGTCAATGATACTGAGAGGAGAAACCCTGTTCAATGCCCTTTGTTATCTAAATTTGCAGTAAAATACATTTCTCTCCTCCATTAGATGCAACAAAATGCTGGGTGTGCTGCCCAGGTCCAAAATGGCCTCGTCCCACTTGGCTTGACTCCACAGTCTACACAGGGATGCTATACACAATTATGCACAAGGTGCCCAGCTAAGAGGCAAATAAGACTAACCTGATGGCACACTGATCAGGCAGTGCCCGCAGAACTGTACCTGACCAGAGAAGACATCAATCTCAGTCTTCGTGGACTCCAAGCAGTGGCAGAAGGGAAATCCAGGCTCTTTCCTGAATCCCTGGATAGGCTTATATATTTTTTATTTCTAGGGTTTCTAGATAGTTCAGTATTCTTTGAGATGTTAAGAAGGACATGATGACTTCCCTGTTCATTAGCATGTAGACTGAGTAGATGGCACATATATGTGGAGGGAAAAGGGGTAAGTACAAGTTCCGTGACAGAAAGGAACCTCATGAGGCAACCTGAACATAAATTCCTAACTGGACAGGTCAGGGCAGGTAGTCATGCCTTAGGTCTATAAAAGGTTTATCTTTGCTTTAAATAGCCCTATCCGTTATACTTCTGCATCTAACACATCAACACACTTTTTGAAATGCCAGAAGTAATCCTCTTTTCCAAACCCCTCAGAGGAGTAATCACCCTCAAGGGAGCATGTAATCTTGTTAACTATCTTACACCATGCTTTCTCTCACCTTCATGTAATCTTCCTTACTCCCTTCCTTAATTCCAAATGTATAGAAGAAACTGCAAAACCATCATTCTCCAGAGCATTTGAGATCTTGCTTCCTACCAAGACATTAATTTGGCTCAAATAAACTCATAAAAATTCTCTACAGGTTTTGAAATTTCTTATATTGACATGTAGTTTCTGAGTAATTAGCTTCTAAGCATCATTCTTCTGTCCCCCTTCTTCCAACCATCTCACCAGGAGCTCATGGCCTTCTAAGAGGCAGTGCCTATTGTTGCACAGTGAGAGTCATAACACGGTAATAAGCAGAAGTCTAAGATTCCCCTCAGGCTTCCCATCCTCTGGTATACATACCCCACACAGTCCCTGAGACTGAGCATGATGAGATATCGCTTACATGCTTATTTTATATTGCAAAGAGATTGTGCAGATATAATTACTTCTTAAATCAGTTAACTTTAAGAAAGGGAGATTATCTGGGTGGGCCTGACCTAGTCACAGGAATCCTTTGAATGTGGGTCTACAGGTCAGCAACAGTGGAAAGTAGAGCTTCAACGCACAAGAATAATCTGACATGCTATTGATGACTTGACAATGGTTCTAAGAAAGGAATTCAGGCAGCCTTGGAACACCCTAGATGACAGTCAGCAAGGAAATGGGAACCTCAGTCCTATAAACACGAGGAACTGAATTCTGTCAATGAAAATGATATTGAAAACAGATTCATCACTAGACCCTCCAGATGAGAACTAAGTCCAGCCAACTGCCTGATTTCAGTCCCATGAGACTCTAAGCAGAAAACCCAGTCATATAGCAATGGGCTTCTGACCTACAGAACTATGAGCTAATAAATAAATGTTGTTTAAGTTGCTAAATTTGTGATCATTTGTTGCACAGCCATAGAAAACTGACACCACCATGAATAGACCTCTAGTCACAGCAAATACCTCAGACCCTTTACTTTTCACTTTCCACGCCACTTTAAGTGTGAATGATTTACCTGAGGTCTTATAAGCTCAAGCACACCTGAATTAATCATTTCAACAGAAGAAAAGGAATTTATTTTTCACAGAGTTAAACCACAGTTTCCTTTAACACTCCATTAATATGCACAGTTGTGCCTGACTTTAATCACCCAGTAATGCTCATTTTAAGGGCTTAAAGCATATTATTTCTGAAACAAGATGCGAATAAAGTATTTTTTAAAAAGGCAGGCACCCTAATGCCCAACTTCACCCGGGTGCAACAGTATTTCATGCCAGGCCTCCAGATTATTTAATATTCACTTTATCTCCACCAGAGGCTGTGAGTCTGAATAAAGATGATGTCTCAGGATTGTTAAACATAACTTCAGAATGCGTGCCCAAAACACATTCTGGTTGCTAGAATAGGAAAGATATAAGAGGCAGGGCTGATCTATGCTGATGTAACTCTTCTTACTGAATCCCCAAGTTTAGCCAGAGTAAGAATTTTAAAGTATTTGGGCCAAATGTTCATCTACTTGCAATTTAAGGGATATTTAAAAAGTTATCCACCGGGTCCCAGTATAATTTGAAAGATATATTGGAAAGAAGTATTGGGACTTGAGAGAAGATGTTTTGATCATAAATTAAAATTTCATAATACCTCTACAGTGTTTTTTATGGTACTTTCATCCGCCTGTGAAGTATTTCCCTTGAGTTCCTCTGTGTCATTTGCATTTTTAATATTCAGTTGTTTCTAACTCATGCCCAGACTTTTTGACCATGTTTGCATTAGAATCTAAAGAAAAGTGCTGGCAGTTCCCAACTGTTTGCTACAGAATACTTCTATTAATTGTTTTTAAGGAGATCATTGCAAAAAAAAACATATTCTTTTTCTCTTGGAAATGTTTTTATAGAGGGGTAAAGGGTTCCTGACCAATGATTAGCATCAGAAAAGTTCTAGGCATAACAAATATGTTGTAAAAAAAAAATTTGACCATAAACTCCTCTGGATAGAGGAGGTAGAGAAACGATACTTGTTCCATAAAATGAACATATACACACTGTATGTACAGATTATGACTGCATTAAACCAATGTATTGGATATTTGTTAACAATTTTGTTTCTTTAAATTTAGAAAGACTCTTTTTTAAAAGTTGTGAATGATCTATCTTCTTTTTAAAGTATCTCAAGGAACTGTTAACAAATGTCAGTCTTTCCCCCTTATAAGATACCTGGAGCAATGGATGGTGTTCAGAAACATATCAATTGTCACAAAACTATCCTCAACTTCAGAATTGTTTGTTTTCAACAAAGCATTGAATTAACTAATGCCTGACTTTAATCAGCCAGTAATGCTTATTTTAAGGGCTTAAAGCATATTATTTCTGAAATAAGATGTGAATAAAGTATTTTAAAGAAAGTACTTAAAACTAATGTGTGTGCATGTCTGTATGGGGATGTGTGTGTATATACATGCATGTGCGTGTGTGCACACACACAAGAGAACCACCAGTTGGTTCTCCTCTTCTGATTTCCCTGCTTACTCCTCCACACCCACCCTACCCCATCCACCCACCTCCTCACTCCTCTCTGTCTCTGTGTCACAGTAGTGCAAGTCCTCCATAGAGAAGTGCAAATTAGTGAAGAGGAAAGAAATGCTATGTGATACTTGCTTTAACCTGGAAATGGCTTGCAGAGCAAAGGATTAAAAAAAAGGGGCTAGCACTGGCTGATTATGTGGATATAACTATTTTTGTACCAGTCGACTACAGTATTTTCTTTATTTCCTGCTTCCTCTCTGCTACAGATAGACCCAATAAATAAATCAATATGGTGGGAAATGAAGTAGCCACACTAAATAAGATTGAATAAGCTGAACAATAAATTCAAAATTTGAAAAGTGAGAATAATCCCTATACATAGTGCCTTTTCATCAATATTGGAGGCTCTAACTTGAAATTCTACTCATATCATTGGGTTTGGGGGTGGAAGGGAGTACAGGAGTGGAGTGAGATACCTATTGTGGTTTGTTTGTTTGATTATTCCTCCCTTACATATTCCTCTCCTATTCCCTTCTCCTCGTCACATAGGTGGACACCTGACATGAGCTTACCTATTGAAATATTCTGTTGTTCTGAACACAATGACCTAAGGGCATGTGATTCAAAAAAGGCCAATCAGGTTTCCCCACTGGAATTGACATATAGATGATGGAAGAGAGAAATTTCCTTTACATTGGTATGAATAATCTAGGGCTGCCAACAGTCTTTGTCTCTGCAGAAACAAGTAGAAAGAACGGAAATATGATGTAGGGATAGATAGATGGGTGGATGGATGGAGGAGCAGATGGATAGATGAATGAGCTCTCCCTTATCTCCCCTATCTTTGGAACAGAGGAACCAAAAACTGTGTCTCAAAGCATAAAAGTGTTTCTCTCAAATCTGATTCTCTACTTATAGACCATGAGCTTTAATCAAATTCATTAGCTACTTTGACTTGGTTTCCCAGTGCTAGCAACTTGAATTCACAAATCCTCCGGGAAATTTTAATGAGCCCCTTGAGCAAGAAAAGGAACTGAGTAACAGGCATTGTCCTCCACCAGCCTTCAAACCCAAAGTCATCACACACTCCCAAGCTAAGAATGAGATTACATTACATCTCCAGGAGGTAAATAGTCTGCTGGCATTGAACCAAAGTGGTAGCCAGCCCACCCTGAGATGCGTTCTTTGGAACAATTCTTTTACCCTTCGTCTGAGTCTTTTCCCAAGTGGAGCCCCAGCTTCTCATCAAGTGCATTCCATGTTGGTCTCTCCCCAGCAGGGCTTAAAGCATGTACAGATTTTAGGATGAACACAGATTAGGCCCAAGCTGGAGTCCTGGCAACCTGTGCTCATCTTATTTTTTACCACCTGACCCTTTGGCCTCTTCTGCCAGAATCTGGCAGATGATATACTTTCTGGGCGAATCACAGGGCTATGGAGGGATGACTTATGGCCTCAGCCCTTTGACATTTAGTTGAGACTTTTGAGCCCAAATAGAAGACAAAGCTTGCTAAGTATGGAGAGTGATTTAAAGTCATCTTCCCAGAATATACCATCTAAGCATAATATGTAGAACTTGTTTGGATCCTGATTTAAACCAAAAATAAAAACACCATTTATGATCCAATCAGGGCACTGAACATTGACTGGATATTTGATGCTAATAAGTATATATTGTCATTTTTTACATAACAGTGGTATTGTGATTGTGCTTTTTAAAAGTTCTTATCTTTTAGAAATCCATATATGTGGATGAAATGATATGATGTCTGTGATTGCTTCAAAATAAACCAGTCAAGGTAAAAGAGGTGGAGAGAAGTAGGTGGGGATAAAGATAAAACACACCTGCTGAGAATTGTTAATGCTAGGAAAAGATTACATGAGGCTTCATTCTTTCAATTTCTATCTATACTTAAACATTTTCATAGTAGAAAATTAAAAAATAATTTCAAGTATTTTAGGAGGCTGGGTTCTGGAGTCTCCTCACTGTAAGGAAGTATATGTATCTTCTACATTATTAGCATTTCCCAGATGCAGGAAACTTAATTATACATCGAAAACTGTTTTGAAATGCCTAGTTCCCATCAAAAGTATACAAGAAAGTCAAGCTCTGTACTACATGCCAAAGCAAGCTCAAGAAAATGATGTTCCATCAAACCATGAAGATCTAGAAAATGTCTGTTTACACTCAAATTAAACAAAAATATTAGTAACATCCCAGCTCAAGCCAAAACGCCATATCTCTACCTTCTGGAGTCAAAGAAGGTGTGCTTTCTAATTGCAGACAGAAAGACAGCCTGTGGGGCCTGTCCAATGACCACAGAGACCTTAAGAATTACCTGATTCCTTCTCAAGTGGTCGGTTTAAACTAGATAGTCATAATATGGGCTTTCAATACCACACACCACTTCTCAAACATTACCAGTTCAAACATGTTCATCATTATATATTAATCACAATCTTCCATAGGAACAGAACTACTAGGGCATAGATAAATACGTAGATAGATATAAGAGATTAATTACAGGAATTGGCTCACTTGGTTTTAAAGGCCATGAAGTCCAACAATCTGCCATCTGCAAGCTGGAGAACCAGGAAAACCAGTGGGTAGTTCAGTCCGAGTCCAAAGGCCTGATAATGGGGTGATGTTTTATGTCCTGGTCTGAGTCCAAATGCCCAAGAACCAGGAGCACTGATATCCTAGGGCAGGAGAACAGAAATGTCTCAGCTCAAGCAGACAGGGTGAATTCACTCTTTCTCCACCTTTTTGTTCTATTCAAGCCCTCAACAGCTTGAATGACGCCCACCTGCATCTTGTGAAGGTTATCTTTACTCAATCTGCTGATTCAAATGCTACTGTCTTCTAGAAACACCCTCACAGACACAACAGAAATAATGTTTTACCAGCAATCTGGGCATCTCTTAGCTAATATATTTATATTTTATTTTTAAATATAAAATTAGCCATCAGAATCCTATTTGAAAAAGCATTCAAGGATTCTTCCATGTGGTGTTCAAAGATGTAAGGTTGTGCCTGTTTCAAGCCTGGGTCTTTCTGAGCAGCAAAAAATTCCACATTGAATGGAAGGCCTAGGGTTCCTGACATATAATATCTGCCTGTCCCTCATTTATTTCAGCTAAATCATTGTAAGTATATCATTGCTGCCCTCTCAGAAATGGAGCTCTACTTGGTTTTACACACGGGCAATAAAAGAGATCTTTGAAAACTCTGTGTTGAATTACTCCACGGTCTGCTATACATCATTTTTATTGACCCCGAGAAAGATATCTTTGTGGCAGGACTATCATGTGAGCATGGGTGGACACAAAACTTTTCGAAAATATTTGGCTTTATTCTCCACTTGTACCTAGCAGGACTCAGTGAGAGAGGCAGATGATGTGGAGAGCAGAGTTCAGCCCTGGCTCTGAAGGAGGAGGTGCCACCTAAATATCCCCAGGTACAACTCTGGATGTGGGCATCTTCTCCCTTGCCTCTTGTAGTCTGATACTCCCAACTCTGCTCAGCTGTGGGCTCTAATGACCCTTATCCAGAGCAATGAAGTCCCACACCCAACAAAGGGATGCAAATTTCTTCCTGTGTCTCTAAGTCAATGACTAGGTAAGATGGGCTCAGTGCACCATATGTTCCCCCAAATCCCTCTCCAGACTCACTAGTTTTGCCTTTTGTCCTTATTTACACTCTAAACCAGTGGTTTTCAGCCTTCAGCATGCATGAGAATCACCTGGAGGACTCCTTTCATCACAGATTTCCAGTCCCACCCCTGGAGCTTCTGATGCAGTAGAATTTACATTTCTAATGAGTAGCCAGGTGATGCTAATGATGCTGGCCTGAGGGCTGCCCTTTGAAAGATGCTGTTCTCTAGCACTTTGGAGCCTTTTCCTGAATTCCAGTCTGCTTAGTTGGAACTTGGTCTTAACACCACTTGGCCTTAACCCCACTTGGACAAACCAGAAAGATCATGACACAGGGATTAATTTAATTCAGCTTCAAGACCCTTGCTAGTTCACTTTGAGACTTCTTACACACCACTTCACCACCAACCTTGAAGAAGACTAAATCCTTTATACTTTTATACTTTCTAGAATGTGGTGGTGAGCTGTTTCTACTGCCTCAGTGCCTGTCCTAAAATTGGATTAAATTCCCTTAGTTCTCGTCCCATTCAATCTCAGCTTGCCTTTGCCCTGCAGCTCTAAGTCTGAGATCCTAACCCTATGTAGTTATCAAGCTGAGAGGAGAGTGTTCCAATCCTCTGCACCTCTCTCCACTCCTGGAAGCCTAGATCTCAGGCTACTGACCTGATTCTGGTGCCTGCACTTTTATTATTATTCTTATTGTAATTACTGTTATTACTATTAATAATAAATTCTCTTCCAGGTCAGAGAAGGCCTCAGTTCAAGCCTAGCTGTATAAATAACTATCTGGGAAGAATTTTGTCAAATTCCTTTACACTTCTGGGCCTCAGGCTAGAAGAAACAATTTATAGATGCCCAAGCTCCACCTACAGATATTCTGACCTCAAGGAACCCAGGCTGTGCCATTTTCTCAAAGCCTCCTTGGTGATTACAACCTGCAACCATGGTTGAGAGCCACAAGTCCCCTAATTTCACAAATAAAGAGACCACGACTCAGAATAGTGGCATGGCAAAGCTCCACAGATACTGGAATCTGGCACTAGGATTCTGGCCTTCTGATTTCCAGTTCAGAGATCCACACAGGCATGGGATTAGACGCCATCTTTCCACTCATAGAAAAGCCTGGACCTGAGTAGTGGTTATCCTACCCACCTGTGCCACAGAATCACAAAATTGCCTGAGGAGCTTGTTAAAATGTAGATCTGAAATCTCACCCAGACCTCCCTTGGAGAAGGGAGACAAGGAAAAGAGGGTGACTGGAGTGCCCCTTTGGGGTCAGAGTGTGCTGTCAGCATCCTCTAAGCTTCAGCATGTTCCCTCTTCCACTTGAGTTAGTATCCTGGTTCTGCATTTGCCCTTCGTTCTCTGGCTCTGATGCTCTAAATAAACCTCACACCTGATTCTGACTTGGGCTCCAGATTTGAGGCCCTAGTTGGCATCATGGCTTATGACCCACACGTTAGTTATCTCCCTCTCCCCCCAGTTTCCCCAGCTGTAGAGGTTCTGTGCCTCCCTTACAAAAGACCAGACTCCATTATAGCTGCGCAAATCTCCAGAGGCCTTTGCTGCTTACACTAAAGCAACCCAGCCTCTCTCTCATTATATACACTATTAACCATTAAGGCTTCAGGGGCTATTAGAGAGAAACAAAAGTTCCCCCAGTAGATTTCATGGATGGTCTGAAATATTTGTCATTGTCCTCAAACAACTGTATTTCACTGGGACAAATAATTCAGGCAACTCTGAGCAGGCCCCTGTTCCTCACTGGTTTATTTATGTCATTTATTGGGAGCTTTTAACAATTTTTTTTTTTTTCAAACAAGTACACAGATGGAAGCACATTGTCAGCCTTCAAAACTCAGAATCACATTGTTGTCCTGTAAACACATTCCTGCTCTTTAACGGAGTATTTAAATTGTGCTCCATTGAGGAAAAGGAAAATGATGTATATGTGAGCATGGATCAAAATCCCCTAAGTTTGAGGAAGGGTCAGCTGGGGTTCTGGTATCTTTCAACAAAATGCAGCAATTTATTTGTGGAAATCCCATAATAGTTAATAGGAGTTAAAAACCATTTTAAAAGATAAGGATGTCTAGCCATTTCAAGATTATTTTGTGAAATGTGCCCTACTAAAAAAAGAATGAATTTTGCAGAGAACATCACAAATCTACTCATACCAATTCAACTCACATAAAACAATTAAAACTAAATAAATCTGATACCAGTGCTAAATGCTTTTTTAAATCTCTCTTTAAATACATCAAGCTTAGAAATTCTCACTTCTAGGAAAACATATGCTGCACACTTAGACATCAATGGCTATTCTCAGGCGGCCCTCTTTAAGCAAGATAATTGGACAAAATTTTAAATTAACAGGAAGAAAGATAGTACTACATAGAAGTGGAAATTTGAAACATAAAGAACTTTTAAACTGTAGTAAATCATATCCTGTTCTGCTTAACATGTTTAGCAGTATCTTGGATAAAGACAGAATGAAAGCTTCGTCAATTTACAGGGGAAACAAAACTAAGTGAAATAAGTGATCCAATAGAGAATAAAGATGATTCACATTGATTTTGACAACCTTGAAGAAATTGTACCCTTCACTAAAGTAATTCTATTCTACTTCTAGAAATTGATTCTAGGAAAATAATTCGAAGAATGTTGTAAGAGGAAATAAAAAGGAAAAAGAAAAATACATGCATAAAGATGTTTGATACAGTCCTATTTACAATAAGAGGAATAATCATAGCATGCAAATATTGGACAAATACTTCAATACATTAAAATACATTCACTCAATGAAATATAACGCAATATTTATGAAAAGTCATATAATATCAAAAATAAGTGCTTATTTCATTGTTAAGATAAAAATTCAGGATATAAAGTATCAAAAATCTAAAACATATAACAGGGAAAAATAGCTGGGAAAAATATACCAGCATAGCAGCAATTTATTCTTTCTTTCATGATCATAATTCCCACTAAACACAATCATTTACTCTTTTCATCATCTAACATTTATTAAACACCTGCTTGGGCTAGCACCTAGGGAATGACTTATTTTCTTTTACTTCCTACTTGTCTATGATTTACAATTTCTTTTAACACATACGCATGGGATTGCAATTTCCTTAAGAGGACCCTGTTATAACAAGATTCTCTCATTGAGCTTACAAACTAATATGAACACTCTTTTTTTCTTTTAAAATGCAAAACCCTTTTAAAACTCTATCCTTGTTATAAGCTCCCCAGGTCTCTTGGACCCTCTGCTCTTTCTGCTTCTCAGCCTTGAAAGATGCTACTTAACACCTGATCATAGGTCCACAGTGAAGGCCCACTGACCACTGTGAACTTTCTGAGCTGGTTCTACTCCCCCAATAAGTCCACTCCCCAACAAACAAGAAGACAGTCTCCCCAAACCAACCCCCCAATTATAGGCACATGACCTATCAGTACTATCCTTGATAATGACCATATGGATTAACATACATGACAAAGGTATTCATCATTCAGCTTCCAAAATGCCCAAAACCCTTCAGACCACCTAAGTCAGGGCTGTGTGGGTTACAAGTACCTGAAACTTTCTCAGTCTAGGCCCCAGGGCTGTGGCACATACTATTCTCTCTTTTCAGAGCACTCTACTCCAGATGTCCACCCAACTCACTTCATCATTCTTTATCATTTATGTCTTGTCTTTGCTCAAATTTCCCCTACTCAGGAAGGCCTCTACAACCACACTGTTTAAAATCTTTTGACCACTCCCACTCATACCTCATCACGCCTTATCCCTTTCTTTGCTTTTATTTTTCCATTGCACTTATCTTTTTCTTGCATGTCATGTATTTTACTTGTCTTAGTTACAGTTTCTCACTTTCCCACACCCCCACCCCAGTCTCCCTGGAATACAAATTTTCAGGAGAACAGAGATTTGTTGGCCTTTATTTTCTGTAGCTGTAACCCAGCCCCCAAAACAATGTCTGGTACATTGTAGGTACTCGACAATATTTGTGGAATAAATGATGAATAAATGATGTGATTCTGAGGAAAACTGTAAACCACAGCAATCATTTGTTATTTACAGAGGACATTCTCATACACTATTCCATTCACTCCTCTAAAGAACTCTGTGAGATTAATAATATTACATTCATTTTACAGATGGAGAAATTGAGGCCCTGAGAGAAATAGCTTGCCTAATGTCATTTAAGTAGTGTATTAGTTTTCTACAGTCACCATAACAAAGTACCACAAACTGGAGGGTTTAAGCAACAGAAATTCAGTTTCTCACAATTCTGGAGGTTATTACTACATAGAAGTACAAAATCAAAGTGTTGGTGGGGTTGGTGCCTTCTGAGGGCCATGAGAGAAGGATCTTTTCCAGTCTTCTCTCCTTAGATTGTAGGTGGCTATCTTCTCCATTTGTCTTCACATAATCTCTCCATGCATATCTGTATCCAATCTCCTCTTCTTATAAGGGCACAAGTTAGATTGAATGAGGGCCCATCCCATATTGCCTCATTTTACTTTAATTATCTCTTTAAAGACCCCATCTCCAAATCCAGTCACATCCTGAGGTACTGGGAGTGGTCTTCAACATATGAATTTTTACCCCATAACAGGTAGCAAGCAGATAGCAGTACTATAATTTGAATGTGAGTCTCTTGACTCCACCCATATCCTACCCACTTCACTCTGCTTCCACCAACCGTGGGATAGCCCCTTATTTGCAAACATGACAACCATCTCTCTATGTGGACCTTCCACGCTACCCCATTTCCTTCCATGGCAGAGGCTCCTCTCATCTCTTCCACTCATACATCGTGGCTGAGCCGGACAGTTCAATTCCCACTTCCCGGGACAGTGTGTGACCCAATTTCTCTCCAGCCTTGAATCTTATTAATCCAATTTCTCAGTGCTTCAGATTCCCTGTGAGTCACATGGAGACCATCCTCTCTGCTGTTACTTGCACAGAGCATCTTTCTTCCAAACAGCTCCCAAAGCAGTGCACAGACACTCCAGAAATCCACAGCCAAAATGATCCCCACAGGAGCCCAAGATGCCACTCTAGAAGGCCTGGTAAGAATTTGCTAGAGTTGCAAACCAAGGCTCCACCTGCCACCAGGCTGTTCTATCACCCCGACTCCCTGAGGTCATGTTTCCTCTCTAGGATCTACCATAAGTAAATGTCTTTTTTTGCCCTTTCTCTTTAGAGATGTTTATTTAGCTCTCCCATAGTGTTTATCCAGTCCTAAGCATTAGACATTCTCCCCATCAATCAGACACTATCATCTAACGCTCAGACTAAGCCTAAGCAATGACCCTTTGCCGTTTCATTGTCACTCGGCTCAGATCCAATGTTGCTTTTAAGAAAGCCCAATTACTGGACCACAAAGCTGTCTCCACCATCTAAATTTATAATCAAATTAGACCAGGAAAATTGATGTGACCAACTGGTTAATGATTGATCATTAAGAAAGTTTTAAAGAAAAATCTATTTGGTGGGCACAGTCAAATTTTGGGACATGGTAAATATACTTCTGATGGGATTGCACATCAAGAGAAAACCCCGTTTTTTTTGTAAATATTGAGTTTCTTCCAAGTCTTGGGCACTGGCTGAGCCCTGGTGTCACCAAAATGAATGAGACATGGTTGAAACCTTTAAAAAGTCCACCATGTATGTCACAGAGGCAACGGAAATATCTTGTCACAGTTCAAGACTTTGAAAAATAAGGAGCTCACCATGGGACACAGGAGAGAATGACCCACCCCTCTCACCATGGAGAGTCAGATAATTGACCTTGAAGTGGGTGCTATCCAGTGAAAAAGAATGCTGGGACAGCAATCAGCAACCAATGCTCCAACGAAGCTGCCTTATAATTCCCTGTGTCTCATGATCTCTCCACTATGGACTCAGAATATTTTGACAGGGTGTTTCTGCCATGTGATCTGATCCAGATAGTCCTAGGCAGCAAGGCTACTTTCCTATCTTCCCCAAAACACTCACTCACACTCACACATAAACTCTCAAACATGCACTCACACACATTCACACACTCACATATTCAAACACACGCTCACATTCTCACATACATTTTGAGTATACACTCAAATATACACACATACATGCTTTTTTTATTTTTCCCTTCGACTTCATGTTCAATTTCAAGTTGAAGTGAACTCCAAAGATGATGGGGAATACTGAAACAAAAGGAGTCCATTATACGGGGCTATCAGCCCCAAGACATCATTCTCAAAGCAAATCTGATTTTTGCCAGGACTCTGCACCAACTTCAGCCTGTTATACATGCAGATATCAGACAGACTCTCTGAAGATGTGAGTTATATTGTGTCTCTTTCCAATTCTAACCCTTCAATAGCTTTACATCTCACTCAGGACTTATTGGCTCATGGGGTCCTTCAGCCCCGCCCCTGTCATCTCACTGGCCTGTCCTCCCATCCTGCTCCCCACCCCACTGAGATTTAGCCCCCTGGCCTCCTTCTTCAAACATTCCAGATGTGCTCTCCATTGCACCAGCCACTCTATTTGCTCTTCCCATGGCTGGGAACTATCCTACCTCAGATGGCTGCATGGCCTACCCCCTTCAAGCAAATGTCATCTTTCCAGTAAGGCCTTCTCTGCTCACCCCATTGAAAACTGCACCACTGCCTCTCCCATGAACCTCATCTCCCAGTTCTCTTTGCTTTAGCTCATAGTGCTTATGCTACCTAATGTAGACTATACTTGCCTCACTTAGTGGGGTTTTTGGGGGGGAGTTGTTTTTTGTTCGTTTTATTTGTTTGCTTGTTTGTTCAGTCTCTATTCTTTCAGGGAGAAGGTAAGGTTCCAGAGGGCAGAGACTGCTATCAGTTTGGGTGACAGATGTTTTCCTAGCATTTAGGAAAATACAGGGACAGAGGGTGCGCTCCACAAACAAAGAACTGGCAGGAGATGGATTCATTTGTCACAAGGCCTTCTAGGAGACAGTGCAGTAAAGAACAGTAATCTTTACACTGACAGGTTCCAGACAAGCACCATGGGAGCTCCCAGGGCAAAGGATGGGAGGTGGGAGGTTGCTGCATATGCAGGGCTCCTTCATCCAGGGCAGCTCCATTTTCTCTTTGAACTTTCACATAAGATTGCCTCTAAAGAAAGATTTTCAGTGCTTTAGATAAAAGTTTCAAAACCACTGAGGAAAGACCATAGAGATAAAAAGAATGAACTGGAATCCAGCACTACTATTTAGAACAGTGAGATTTTAGCCAAGTCACATATGTTTTCTGAGCTTCAGTTTTTATATGTGTAAAATGAGGATGATGCTTATCTCCAGAGATGGTATTAACAATATTTAACAAATGATGAAGCACAAGCAGCTGCCAATCGGAAAACACTGGTGTCAACTTTATGGGAGACAGAGGATGGTTGTGCCTGTCATAAGCAGAGAGTCGTTTAAGCGTGGGATCCCCAAGTCAATCTCAGGGCCTTCCCAGACTATCAGAGGCCTTTGTTGTCCCTCTAGAAGACACGGAACTGTGGGGGGAACACACGAAACTGTGGGGGACAAACACAGCTAATTCAGGATGACCGAGTAAAATCCAAACATTCTTGCAGCCATTTTTGGAATGCAGACTCAGAACACCCCAGGAATGAAAACCCAAAACAAAAGGTCCGACCTACTTTCTTCCTATAGCTCTTGCCAGGGATTCAACAGCTCACCTCAAAGCCACAGACAAGTCATAATATAACCTTATTTTATCTGGGTTTCTTATGTGCAGCATAATTAATGTTTAAAAAGCCTTTCTGCAATAAAATGTCTCTGTGATAACCAGCATGAATCACAAAGAAGCTGTGGCCGTGTTTAATTTGATTGCAGAAATGATTTCTAGTTAGTGAAGCATCACTGCCAATGGCCCCTTACTGGACACAGCTAAACAGAGCCAAGTGATTGCTTTTCCAATCAGAGGCAGAGGCTGGGACTGACAAGTCCCCTGCGAGTGTGTTTCCTGGTCGTGAAAGCCCTTTGTTCCCTGTCTGGGTCTGTGAGTGTGCTTTCCCCAAGATCTCCAGATTACTGAGCCATTTACCAGTATCTCCAAGGAGGATGTTTGCGTGACTATTATGAAAGAATTCTCAACTGAGACTGCCTCATGGCAGACCTCTGTCGAGTTATTCTCTCAATTTGGTGAGCTGATGAAATGCATCAATTATTTCAAAGCACTAAAGATTGGTAATTTCTTCATTAAATGAATATTTTAGTCCCCGCATAACAATGGAAGCAAAATGAGTTGGAATGAGTGGAAAATTGACCAGGGCAAAGTTTCGCAAAGGGAACCAATTCCTCCTTGGCACAACAGACTTCTCTTTGTCCATTCCCTCCCACTCCCTGCCTCTTTCACCTCTTGGCTACTACTTCCCTTAGAGTCTCGAGTAAGTTAAAGGGTAGGGAGGGGATGTTTGTCTCACCTATGAAGTGCTAGATGCATGGCTGGATCTAATAGAAACAGGGATAGATTCTGGACCTAGGACACATGATCCACTAAATCTAAAGAAAATACTCCCCTGTATTTAACTGCAGTGCCCCAGTTTTAAGTACATACTTTCAACCTAACTCGCAACTAATCTGAACACAACAATCTTCTACTAAAACTGAACTATTAGAAGTTGTATATCTTTACTCTTTTATAAAAGTATAAGTTGGACCAAGTTAATGGCTATCTGTATAATATATTGTGTTTTATACTTGCATTCCAACTTGCTTTATAAACAGTCAATGTTGTTTTTCACTTAAGAATTTGGGCTCATGAGTCTGAATGCCTGGATTCAATTCTTGACTGCCATTTCTTCCATGTCCATAAAGCTGATTCTGTCTAGTAGTAGACAGTGTACTCAAATTTCTGCTCTGAGCACTGTATAGTAACCCTTCCAAACATGTATAGTACTTAACAGTTATATACTCTAAATATATACTATCTCAAGGAGACTTCCCAGCCCCCTGTGGAGAAAGAGATAGTCTTCCATTTCTTAGTCTTCATAATGGCAATCTCTCTGCTCTGAATATTCCCCCTCCCGGTTAACATTCTGTCATCCTTCAGACTTCGGTTAAGATAATATTTCCTCCAGAAGCAGCTTTCCTTAACCCAGAACTGGTATATATGGAGCCATGAAGTCCCATTGCACCCTCTATTTCCTCTGTGGTAGCATTGACAGTACTTTGCTGTCATTGACGGCTTGCGCATCTGACCCCTGCAAACAGAAGCTCTGTGAAGGCAGGAATGTGCATCTTGCTCACCACTATGTGTCCCAAGCTTATAGTAAAATGACTAAACCTAAAAAGTATGTACTCTTTCATTAATGCATGCATTATTTAATAGGTTAATTAGTTAGAAGACACAGAAATGAAGACCCAGCTACATAAAGATATATTTTGTTCCCCCAGTATCTCTCTGTTCTCCAACATTTCCCAGTTTCCTTGTATTAGACAAGGCCATATGAGTAGCTCTGGCCAATGGATTGTGGCAGAAGAAATGTGTGTACCTTCAGGGTCAAAGCTTAAAAGAGTGGGTATAAGTGTTCCCTGCTCTCTCTTCCCTGGTACAGTGGTTTGAGTGGCCTTTTGTCTTTCTTTTTGAAAAGAAGGAGGCCCTAGATGGAACGGCCCACCTATACCCCCTGAGTCCTAACCTATTATCATCAGAATACAAATTCTCTGAGTGGCTGTAAATCTATGGAGATTTCAGGGGATTGCTTGTTACCACAGCATATCCTAGTTTACCTAACTAATTCAAGGGATTTGTTTATTACTACAGCATAGCCTAGCCTAAGCTGACTAATTCAAAATCTATCTCAGGGTCACACAGAACACTGGTACTCGAACTTGAATTAAAAAATTTAAGACCGAGTGAATAAGGCTTTGACTTTAATTCCTTAGTAGTCTAATATCCTTTTTTATCCTCATACTCAGAATGACAAAAAAAAAAAATCTCATAAACCACTTACTCCAAAAATCTCTAATATGTTCACTGCAAAAGCATGCTGTAGGTCCTCACTGGAGGGGAACATTCTCAAGGTATACAATGAAATTCGTTGGTCAAAGGTACGTAAGACAGTCTGCCTAGCCCCCAGCTCTCATGACCAAGATATATTAACATGCATGACATGATGAAAAAGAAAAATATACATACACACACACACATACACACACGCCACAGAGAGTAATTTAATGGATTTTTCATACTGAAATATCTAATAATTTACATATGGCTTTAGAATATATTTCAAAGAAAGTGGCTTTTAACGGTACTACAGGAAGGTGGTATTAAATGGAATGTGTTTGCACAGGATGTATAGGAACTCACAAAAGGGTTAGATGTGGGGGAAGAGGAACATTTGCTGGTGGAGCTGAAATCTGAAAGGTAAGTGAGATATAGCAATGTTTGGGGTGGAGGAGCATATTTCAGGAAGAAGTAGCAGCATACGCCCCGCCTGAGAAATAACAGAGAGCATTTGGCACATTTGAGGGAAAAAAGCTCATGTGGCTGAAGTACAGTAAGTGAGAAGGAGAGTGAACAGAAAGAGAGGTGGAAGTTGCCCTGAGAAGAAAGGGAAGCCATGAGAGTGCTAAGCAAAGAGTGAGAAAATGTAAAACTGTGATCTTGGAAAGAGGTTTGGAAAGACACCAGGCTCCTATCTGGGACCATCAGGCCTCAAAGAGCTGCCTTTCTCAGAGCTAAGGATGTCTCCCCATCGACCCTATAACCTATTACCATCAGAATACAAATTCTCTAAACTTTACACCCTTTTATAATTATGGGTTTTTTATTTTACATATATTATCATTTCATTTATAACATGTAGATACATTTTATATATTTCATATATATTATCACAAAAATTCTGTTAGGTGGGCAGGGCAAAGTAAAGGTAAGGAATTTTTACATATGCAGATGGGGAAATAGATTCAGAGAAATTATATAAAGTGACTGCCATTACACAGTTAATGAACAGAACTAGAACACAAACCCAGGCATCCTCATTTTCACTCAGGGCTCTTTCTATGGTATTTTCCAATAATGACAGCCTTTCCTCAGACACAAATGCGTTATTTTTTCCTTTCCTTTCCTTTCTGTGGTCATTGAAAAGTAGTTTTCTGGAACCTGTTGAGCCGATGTATAAACATAAATGAGAAGAAGTAAAGTTCATGTTGGACCATGAATCTCCCAACTAGCAACAGAAAATAGGCTAATTTGTGAACCTCTAACAAGTTCCAGTCACTCATTCAACAAAATGTATTAAGCACTTACAATGGGGCAGGCATTAGGCTACTCAACTGGATACAGAGAGGTAAGGTGGACATTCTCCTGGCCCTTGAAGCACTCATAGCTTGTCTACCACATGCAGTTTGAATGTTTCCTCACTTAAGAGATGTGATTATTGAATTACTGACCCCAATTCTTTGCTACCCTGGAGTAATATCATTGATCTACTTCCTCATCACAGACTCATGATTAGACAAGTATATTTCCCTCTACTTGACCTTGGGCTTGGCTATGTGACTTGCTTTGACCAATAGGATGTAAGCAGACATAATACCAGCAGAAGTTTGAAACATGTCACAGCTGGGCTTGCCCTCTTGTGCTCCTGCCTTTCACAAGAGAAAAACCTACTCTTGGTAGACACAGTCTGCAGAAGTAAGAAACACGTGTAATAAGCTTAACCCAACCCAAAGCCCAGAGCTTAGCCTAACATACAGTAGCTGAGCACCAGCTAACCCACCAACATGGAGCAAAAAGTAAATATCTATTGATGTATATGCCACTGAGATACTGTGATTATTTTTTATATAGCATTATTGTAATGGTAGCTAACTGATACAGGAGATAGACACTTACAGTGTCATCCCTTTGAAATAGGTAGGAACTAACCACATGAGCCTGGATGTTGCTATACAAGATTAAAATCAGATGATATCAGCTCCTTATTTAAAATATTTCAGTTTTCTTCGAAATCAGGAACAGGACAAAGATGTTTACTCCTACCACTCCTATTCAATATTGTACTGGAAGTCCCAGACAGTGTGATAAGGAAAACACAAAAAATAAATAAAGGCTTATAGATTGTAAAGAAAGGAAGAAAACTATAATGATTTACAGATGTCATGATTGTTTGAGTAGAAAATCACAAAGAATCTACAAAAAAATCTACTAGAATGAAAAGGTGGATATAGCAAGGTTCTGGGAAGTGAGGTCAATGTGAAAACTCAATTGTATTTCTGTACACTAGCAATAAGCAATTGGAAATTGATTTCTTTAAATACACCATTTACAATAACATCCCAAAACATGAACTACTTAGGAATAAATCTAACATAATAAGGATTAGATTTGTATGTTGAACACTATAAAACATTAATGATTCAGATCATCTGAATCAGAACCTCTGGAGGTAGTTTCAGGAATCTGGATTTTTGAACAGCTCCCTGGGCAATTCTGAGGTTCATTAAAGATTGAGAATTCCTAAGGAGGAATTTCTATCTGATGACCTATCTACTTTCTCAGGTCTGTGCCTTCCCCAATCCCCATTTTCTGCACTCCAGCCATACTGGATTACTTCCACCCCTACAGGTTGTATCCCAGCCTCCTTGAAGCCCAGAATAAATGTCACTTCCTGAGTGGGACAGATACATGTGAATTCACTCTCATTGCATGCTGCATGTCTCTTTCCCTATACTTCTCACTGGGGTAATTAAATATTGGACTGGTAAAAAGTGGTATGCGCCCCATGGTAGTTTCACTCTGTCAGAGCAGGGCCCTTGCCAGGCTTGTTCCTGCTCTTCCCTATGTTTGCTGCCTACCTATGTGTCTAACCTATAATATTAATACAACAGCAAATACTTAAACTGTACCCACTTAGTGCCAGGAATGCTCTCAATTAATATATGGAAATACTAATTTACTTAATCCTCACAACAACCCTACGAGATGCATCCTTTATTATTCCCATTTTATAAATGAGGAAACTGAGGCGCAAGGAGGTTAAATAACCTGTCAGAGGCCTCACGGCTACTAAATGGCAAGCCGGAATGCAAACCCCAGAGAACATACCAGGAACCACTATGCTGTGAGTTTAATATCTATCTTCTGAATGAGCAAATGTTGAGTAGATAGAAAAAATCAGATTGACAAACCAACAACCCTGTTAGTAATGAAATAACACCAAAGGATAGCTCTGCTGGTCCCCAATGCCAGTCATTACCAACCTCCTCTTAGACACTCCATGTTCTACACACCTGTTCATGGGAAGCAGAGAAGAGAAACCTGCACCAGGGTTTCTCAAACAGAAACTTGGAGATTTCATGTTTCAGAAAACTTTCTGCCATCGGATAGAGAACAGCAAAGAGAAGGATCTGCTGGCAGCCGGCAGACTCTAAAAACCCACAGCTTTCACTACTCAACTACGTGTTTTGCTTGAAGAGGATAATCAAGTCCATTTACCATACATTTGAAAGAGCAGGGATGCTTTCTCTAGACAGATAAGCAAGGCAAAAACAAACTAATTTGTACTTCCTTTCTTGATACTTGGATTTCTCTAACTGAATCAGTCAGCAAGCTCTTAGGGAGGCTTTTGGGTCATCGGAAGAGACGTGATTGCAGATATGGTGACTGGTAACCAGTGCGACCACAGATAAACTAGAAAGGGGAAAATGAGGTCAGGGCAAAGGCAACTGGCACCATGCAAATAGGTGCAAGGTCTGCAGACATACAGGCCTATCCAACTTCTCAGTATGTGGTCTTTTACAGAGTCGTGCCATTTCTCCTCTGCATGTCACCCCAGAGCCCAGAGGTATCCACGGCCTAAAAAGGTTGATGCTATTCCCCAACCCTAGAGGGTCCATCTTTCCAGGACACAGCCATAATGAAGTAGGGTAGTAATGCAGATTCTGACTCATGATTTAGCAGGCCTAACCTGGGACCTAAGACTCTATATTTCTAACAAGCTCCCAGCTGCTGCTGATTCTGCCAGCCAGCCTGGGACCACGGTTTGATACGCAGGTTGTAGAGGTCCGCTGACTATAAAAATGGAGAGTCAACTCCATCAAGATATTTGAAGGGGTAAAAAAATCTACTTCTCTAGAAAACTGATGATATAAAATCGAAACCAAAAACACAGCATACCTTTTTTTTCCTCTTGCTTTCCAGACACATGAATTTTTCTAACTGTGCAATCAGTCAACCAGCACTTACTGGATGTTTTCTGAACAATGGGGGACCCATGGTTTAAAATCAATCAGCCGCTATGATTATAATAACCCACTGTGATGTGTGTGGAAAAACTAAAGCTGAAGGGAATCAAGATACCGTCAAACAATAGGAAAACATATATACTGTGCAGCTCACGTCTCAGAGTGGAATCTTTTCAGGGAATTTCCCATGCCATTGAACCTCCTCCATGGTCCTCAGGATAAAGGCAGATAAGAGGGCCAGTGGGCAAGGTAGAAAAACTTTTTTAAAAAATTTCTCTACGGCTAGTAAAAAAAGTATTTGGAAATGATCTGGATAAAAGAGATAAAAAGCTCTTCTGAGATATAATTAAACCGCAAATGACATCAGGAACTCCAGGGAGGGGCATAGAACTGTTGTACAGTTGAGCACTGCATAAAGACGTTTCAGTCAACAACGAACCACATGCATATATGACGGTGTGCCACAGATGATGATGAGCTGACCTTCCTGTAAGAAATGTAAGGTTGTGTGTGATTCCAAAGAATTTTTTTTCTAACAGGAGTAATATCTGTGGGGCTTGGCAATAGAATCTCTCTCACTCATACCACCTCAATTTGAATGCAGGTTACATCCCAATCAGCCAACCACTGACCTTTTCCTGTACAGAGGAGCCTGTCCCCCGAGCACTACATATTCAGAGGACACTACAGCCCTCCTGGATCTAGCCTGATGGCCTTCAGAGTACATTGCTATAAATTCTTTGTGGAGGACCTAAGATCCTGTACAAGGACATTGGCCCAAGGAGCTATGTTAATAATATTAAGGGACACTGCCACTTTAGTAAAAACTTTTTCAATTCAATGCCAAAAAAGATAGTCTTTTGTGCCAGATAGGGTCAACGGAACCAAAAACAAATTCCAAAATCAAAATTTTGAGTCCTCAGTTCTATATCTCTCCATGTCAAACACCCTCTTTTCTTCATGAATACCACAAAATTCCTGAATCAGTTTCAATATGCGTTTACCAAAAACGATATTGCTATGAGAATCCCATATGTTCCTTTATCTCTCCATCCTGATTTCTTATTCCTACTGATCCTCAGGCCACCTTTCACTTTGTCCTGACAGTCGCTATTACAGAGATCTACATCTTACCCAGCCAGTTTCTCCTGGATATTTCCAATTAATACAGTCCACATCCCTGCTCATGGAGCAGCACTGACAGCTTTGATGTTTTATTTCTGACCCTGTCAGAAGGAATCAGGGAGAGTACTTGTGGGACAGTGTTTATAAATTCTACAATAGTGTGCAATACTATCCCAGGCCTTCATATTCACTCACTACTCGCTCACTGACTCACCTAGAACAACTTCCAGTCCTGCAAACTTCATTCATGGTAAGTGCTTTATATATGTGTGTGCCATTTTTTATCTTTTATGCTGTATTTTTACTGTGTCTTTTCTATGTTTAGATATACAAATACATACCAATGTTACAGTTGCCTACAGCAGGAGTCCCTAACCATTGGGCCATGGACTGGTACCAGCCTATGGCCTGTTAGGAACTGGGCTGCATGCACAGTAGGAGGTGAGCAGCAGATGAGTGAGTGAAGCTTCATCTGTATTTGCGGCTGCTCCCCAGTGCCAGCATCACTACCTCAGAATCACCTCAGATCATCAGGCATTATATTCTCATAGGAGCATGGTCCCTGGTGTCAAAAGGTTGGAGACTGCTGGCCTACAGTATTCAGTACAATAATATGCTATAGGTTTGCAGCCTATGATCAATAGGCTGTACTGTATAGCCTGGGCCATACTACCCAGGTTTGTATAGGGGTACTTTACATGTTCACACAATGACAAAATCGCCCAGTGATGAATTTCTCAGAAAGTATCTTCGTCATTAAGTGACACATGACTGTGTTTCTTACAAGTGATTTCATATCTACCGCCTTCAAGGATACTGAAAATCACTATGTAGATGGACCCTGTTATTATCTCCATTCCTCAAATGAGGAAAATGAGCCTTCAAGAAGTTAAATGATTGTCACTCCAACCAACAACCACAAGAGTCTTGCTCTAGCATGTTGGAGATCTCCAAAAGAAGCTAAAACACAAATAGAAATCATTGAGTGCACTAGTACATCTATAAAGCTCTATATGGTTTTCCAAGTACCTTCACACACACTGTCTTATTTAAGATATGTAAAAATAAGTCAGAAGTTTGTTTCTCAAATCATACTTCATGTGAAGACAGATGCATGGTAGGGGATCCAGTAGTGAGATCTAAAGGTACAAAGCAGAAAGACATGTGGCATCATAACATCATAGGAAGGACATGAATATCAATAATGATCAATATTAGCATTGTGGGAGCTAACTGTCACTATGTGTTTAAGAATGTTGAGCATTTTTAAATGACTGAAATGTTAAAAATTATACCAAGGGCTTGATGCACAACACCTCACAATTCACAGAACAATTCTGGGGGTGGTGGTGGTATAATAACCAATCCCATTATCTGGAAGAATTGAGGCTCAGCTAACTAAGTAAATTGTCGAAGATCATATAATCAGAACAAGGTAGAAATAAGATTCAAACCAAGGTCTCTGGACCTCAAAGTGGATGTTCTTACTGACTGCATTCACTGTGGATGAAAGGGAGCTTTAGGGGGTATGACTCATTGGCCCAAGTCTTTTCTAAGACATGTTGTTATTTGGTTACTAATTCGGCACCCCATGGATGCTCTAAGCTGGGTCCTTGGTGATGAGGTTCATGTATGAGCTCAGTGTGTTGAGAGGCAACCAGAGAAAAGCAACTAAGCTCAGAGTCACAGAAAGTCAAGAGAGAAGGTCAGATGGGGACAGAAGGTTCTGAGAGGAAAGAGATCTTGTAGAACCTGAGGCCTATCTGAGATCCTCACATCTTAATGGGTAAAGGAATCACATCTCTCTTCTCAACCCACTTTCAAACCTTTTCACTATGCGTGTTAGATGGAAGGAGCCAGAGGTACTGTGATTTGAATCTTCTCAGAAAGAGCCTTGAAGGCTGCCCAAGGCCTAGTCACAGTTATAGTTCCCCAGTAGTCAAGCTAGACAAAGCAGAGTATAGCACACTGGCATTCTCTTGGGGGAAATTTTGCAAACTTCAGAGTTCTGTCTTCATTATGTCCAGGGCTCTCTCCTCTGAGTTACTTCTCCACTTAGCACTCTTACCCATCCCCCAGACATTCAGTGTTCCTCTGTTCTCTAGCCCTTACCTTGACCTAAAAGTACAAGGATACATGGCAACCAGCTAGAGCCTGAAACTCTTCTCATCAATGTGCAGACAACCTCAATTTTTGTAGTTTAAGCCTCAGCTCCTTTTGTGTGCAATGAAAAGTCTATCTCCAGTAGGAATTTCAGGCCATCACAAAAAAGGAAGTGGAGAGGTTTGCAGACAGAGGGAGGCAGGACTGTTCTATTTGCCTCTTAGGTGATGCTGCATCCCTGAACATTGGGTGACCTGGTGAAGAGATAGTGCTCCTGATATTCTCTGCAAAGAGACTCCTAGCTGATGGCTGCTGCTCTCCCTCCCCTAAGCTAGCCTCCCCTTTCCCAGCCTTGGTCTCAAGACATCTCTCACACCTGACCAACACCAGGAACACTAGCTACCTCCCTGAAGCAGCCTTCTCTGCTCCACCTGGCACCCAGGGGAGGCAAGAGGCAGAGGAGAAATTCGAGGATTATAGAAGTAGAAAACCAAGGAGGAGGTCTGGCTGGATGGGCACCAAAAAGAGTGTTCTGATCCTCACCCCACAGCCACTGGTGGGAGGGACATAGAATTAGAACCAGGATTTGATCATGGGAGGATGAAAAATTAATGATAATTAACGGGAAGGAAGAAGCAACAAAGTGCAAGTAGGAAAACTTGGGTTGTCTGCATAATCAATGCTAATCACAATCTTTTATGGGAATCGTTTCCCATTTTATTCCTAATTACCATTCACTACAACAATGATAAAGCATATCACTAACTATAATCTCAAATTAACTTTGTAGTAAGTTCCATTTGATTATAACAATAAATTCTAGATGTGTCCAAGGAGTGATTATGAAATGCTGAGTGGTTTCAAAATTAACTCGTAACAAGTATGCTCTTTAAGGGTGGCCCAAAGTTTCAGACAGGCTTTGAGCACTCTCTTCTATATGTTGTGGTCATGTGTCCTGGATTTTCTCAGAACATTTCCACTTCGAAATTCCCCATCTCTATCATCCGCATTCAAATATTGGCCAAACTGTGATTCCTACTTTTATTTTTAGTTCAGGAGTATAATCACCACACTCAAATAATAAGGGTTGGTACTTAAACTTCAGGAGACCTGAGAACTCACAAGTCACAATGGCCCAGTTTTCTTCAGAACCCTTGTCTTTCCCGCCCAGGCTAAGACAGGTTCCGGTCACTGCATAAGTAGTAGGTGCTTTTATGCTCTACTAGGACGGTAATATGGCATTAACTCTTCCCCAGAGTTAGCATTTGGAGACCTGGACATTACACTGCCACAATATCCTATAAGGATAAGTCTCCATCCCAATAAGCAATGTTTCCATTCACTGATGACCAAAGTACGAGATTAGTGGTCCAAATAAGAGAAAAGCTGTTTTGACAGAATCATTAACTGGAGTACCACTAGATGTCCCTGAGGGAGCTGCCCTGCTGCTATGGAAAGAGCTGAAAGAATCTCAGTTTTACAGCATGCATTCTGGGACATTATGTAGCCAGCAGAGCTTGCCTTACCTGAAATCATCCCATCCTCGAGTACAAACTGAATCGGTTCTTTGGGTTAACCTGCATCATTTGGTACAAAAAGTCCAAAGCCATGGATAGGGTTCTACTAGGGCAATAGCAATTCTCAGCAGCTGCCAACAGCTGGAGCCAACCCCATTCCAGCTTCCCCAACCATAGCTTATTGGCCCATAATAGAACGGAGAGGAAACATTGTTTATAATAGCAAAGGATAGAGATAATGCTATTATACCATGCTATGGTGACTATCATTTATCAAGGACCTATTTAGGGCTCATAATGGGCATGGGGAGATGTGACACATTTGGCCCAAACCCTATTTTTTCAAGAACTATGAATTTAGGCTTTTGAGGTCACCCTTGAATGAGGCCATTTATGCAGCCTTTCTATTCTTGTATCTTTGTTAAAAGCATTATCTGTCCAAAGTAAACATTTAAAATGTAACAATTTTTAAAACAATGTTAGCATTTCTTTACTGTTAAAACATACCTGGAAGTTCAACGATGTGAATTAGTTTGGTCCTCTAGAAAACTAAGAGTTCTCATGCCTATTACATATTAAATTCACTGGGCATTTTAGGTGTATTATTTCTAATTCTCACAACAAAATTGCAAAGTAGATATTATTGTTTCTATTACATAGCTGATATTGAGAGGTGCATATTATAACGCCTATTAAACAAAGGAGATTATGAGGTGAGTGATATAATTTTTATTATACAGATGAGGTTGAGAGGTAGATATTATTTCTTTAAAAAGATAAGAATCAGAAACTCAAAGTCTTAGAAACCTGCCTAAGAGTACAGCTTGGACCAGTAATACTATCAACTCTGGAAGCTGGCCCTGAAGGAGATATACAAGAAGCTGTTTTTGCAGGTCGGGGTCATGTGGCCCTGTAGAAGCAGGATGCCCTTTTTTGAGACAGATGAAGCTTCCTGCAAACCTCTATGGAGGCTCTGTCCCAGCCAGCCTTTGCCTTTTCACATGTGTCTCCCATGAATCAGCAGTGTACGGGGAGTTCTCTCCCAGCTCCATCACCACCAGTACACATCACAGAGGTGTTCCACTAATGGATAGGACAGGGCGTGAGCTTTCAAAGCAATTTTGAAAAATGAATCTGAAACAGTGCATGTCAAGGTTGCAGACGGTGATGCTTTAATGACAAGTATCCTTTATAATGTAACAGTACAGCTGTTAGGCTAAGCCCAGCAAGCTCAGAAACCTCCCCATTATTGCTGTAAAGACTCACAAGGCATTTCCTGCAGAGTGTGGTCAAGACCCCAGCTCCAGAGTTCTATGTATCAGTACCTCACTAGGTTAAGGAGAGCCAGCCCCCACTTCAAACTACAGCAGGACAGCGACTGCTTTTTCATACTGTGTGTCACAGCAAATAACACATTTCTAAGTAGGGCACAGCTCCAGATCTCCAAGTCACAGTGACAAAGCAGAACTTGCATGCTTGTAGGGGTGGCTCTGCTGCTCACTAGCTGTACTTGAGATATCTGGCTCCATCTCCATCAAGGGTCTGGGGATAGGGGAAACAGCAGGGTAGAGATCTAGATTTGCTTTTTGCGTGTCATCCAATTTCAAGCTGGCCCCAATGTACAGAGGAACCAGCAGTACTTTTGTTTTTGTTGTCATTGTTTTCTGCTTGGTTTTTTGTTTGTTTGTTTGTTTGTTTTGTTGTTGTTGTTGTTGTTTTTAGCCCTATACCCTGTTTTTCCAACTGGCAGCAACCTCTCCCTCACCACTCCAGGCAAGGGTTCTCAGCTGTATTCTGAGGAACACTGGTTTTCTCTAAAGATGCCTCAGAGTTACCTTGGAGGGAAGAAAAAAAGATAATCAAGCAGCCAGTGTACCAGGGTGGGCATACCAGATTCAATGTGAGCAAACTCGCTTTGACCTGTATCTTGCACTGGGGTTTTGCATAAGGTATTCTTTGCCAAAAAGGTTTCATTGCAATTTTTTTTTAATACGGAAAGAAGGAAAAGGAAGAATAAAGGAAACCCATTTAAGCTCATCCAGGTATGTCCCATTTTAAGAGAATCCTTCCATAGAAAAATGGGCATGCCCTTCTTGGGGGAGAAATGTAAAATCTTTTTAAATGAGTGTCAGGACTTTAATTTGAAACAATCTCCTCCAAAGAATGAAGAGCATCTGCTCTCTCCAATTTGACCATCTTTGGTAGGACAGAATTTGGTGCCAGGGGTCTCAAACTCAAATGCGGACAGAGAATAGGCAGGAAGTTTACAGAGAGAAAGTTTTGTGGAGTCTCTGTAATTTGCATCATAGTTCCACTTGGGGTTGCCTTGAGGAGATGAAGGCCAATTTTGCCAGAACTTCAAATTTTGCAAGAGAAGTTGAAACTCCAAAATCATATATGAGTTATCAAAGGATTAAATAGTGGCAACTCTTCCCCCCAAAATTAAAACACTCTGTGTGCCAAACCACACATAACTATGGCCCCATGCTGCTGAGTTGGAGAACTGAAGCAGATAGATTGGCTATCTTTAATGGGGCTGGAGTGACCCCCTTCTGCCACGGACATGTAGGAACAGCAGAATTATACTCAAAGATGTTGGCACGCACTTCACTCAGCCAACTTGCTCCTACCCATAGCCCTCCACTCCACCCCATCCTACTTCCGGTCAATTCCTTCTCTTTGAGCTCTCAATTAAATGTCTCTTCTTTGAGGGTAATCCTCCTTGGCCTCCCCTTCCTCCAGACTTTCTCAGAATCCCCCTTATAGCTAATTTCTCATAGCTACTCTCTTTATTGTACTTTCACAGTAATTAACACAATTTGTTTTTATATCTCCTGTTGATCTTTTGAAGAACATCTGTCTCCCTCTCTGAACCGTAAGCTCTAGGAGAGTAAAGGTTATACCTTTCTTTCTCCACTATGAATTCCCCACATTTCACACTGTACCTAGTTTACAGAAGACACACAGATCTGTATGAACTTGTAAGAATTAACACAGAACACCGTGAACCACTGGTCATCATCCCATGTATCCGTTCGAAAAACGTAAGTTCCTCTGCCCACCTTCCCCTTGGATTCTTTGTGGACTCTGCCCATGTCTTTGCCTGGTAGAATTTCATATCACTCATTGGTTGGGTTAGTACCTGACACCAGACATCTCTAACTTTCTATCCCTAAGCCTGGGCTCTGTAGTTACTCTCTTTGTCTTCTCCACATACACAGGAACCCCATGAGGAAGAGAGAAATTATCGGCTCCACTTTACAGGAATGTAAAGGAAGAAATGTAAAGGAGACAGGAGCTCCCAGAAGCTCAGGCAGATTCAGTGATTAAACTTGGGGCTCAATGAGTCCAATGCCAGTTCCCTTTCCTCTGGGCTCAATGTTGGGGAAGATGAGTAAAAAAAAAAAAAAAAAAAAAAAATACCTGATATCAAAGAAGCTTACATACAATACCAGTGACCTACAAGTGTTATGGTTGTGAGATGCTATGCTTATGTATTTAATATTGATAGTTACGCATCCTAGCACATTAACCCTTAAGCATGTTCTGACTTCTGCAAATACATACAGTTCACATATAATTGGGCCTGAGCAACAATGACCTAGTACAGTAAATCCTCACTTAATGTTGTCAGAGGCATTCTAATCTCCTTACTTGCAATAGTGTGTTGAATTGTGTCCCCTAAATAGTCATGCCCACACAGAACCTCAGAATGTGAACTTATTTAGAAATAGGGTCTTTGCAGATGTGATTGAGTTAAGAATCTTGAGATGAAATCATGATATGAGAAGGAGAAGACACAGAGCTACAAAGGAGAGAAGACCTGTGAAGATGGAGACAGAAATTAGAGTGATGCAGCCACAAGCTAAGGAACACCAAGATTTGCTAGGAGCTACCAGAAGCTAAAAATAGGCTGACTTCAGGAAAAAGCTCGGCCCCACTAACATCTTGATTCCAGACTTATGGCCTCCAGAACTGTGAGTGAATAAATTTTTGTCATTTTAAACTAACAAGTTTGTGGTGATTTGTTACAGGATCCCTAGGAAATGAATACATGTGCTTTGTGTCATTTAATTCTCACAGTAACTCTGTGAGGTATGATTCTACAAGTCAGGCATCTGCAGCTCAGTTTGGTTACATGATTTGAGTAAGTGCATAACCAATGAACTGTTGAGTCAGCTTTGAACCTGGGTGGTCACTCTTTGACCCTCTATGGCTACTGATAGCCACTGACAAGCATTCCCAGGTCACCCCCTGACTAGAGCAGGGCCCCTCCATATGCTCTAGTCAATAGTCTCTGTGAGTGATTAACACTGTTTACAGCAGAAGATCTTTTCAGAACAATCTTTTCTTTGGGCTTCCCTCTTTCCTGAGTGCTCCAGCTCATACCACAGAGATGTATGTACATTAAGCTGTTGAGTTGGCTTGATATTACTCCTTCAATCTCCAAACAGAATATTTCAGTAACTCATTTGCAACCTACCTACCTTCAACTGGAGCTTTAAACATATATATTGCTTACAGTCAAGCCTCTTCCTTCTCCTGTTACCTCTCCTTCTCCCATCAACAAAAACTCTTTGGGGGGAGAAGCAGGGAAAGAACAGCAGGGTCTCAGATAAATGGAAAATTCTAGCATGTGCCCCTTTCCGTTCCAGCTCAGAGCATCAGCTGCCAGAAACAGGCCTTCCTCTAGCTTCCAACCCAGAGGTCAGGAGGGGCAAAGTGAACATGGTAATTTGTCTAAGTGTCTTATTAAATCTCTGTCAAGTGGCTGAACATCTGTTCTCTTTTCTGCTTGTGTTTTGAGGAACAGATCTAGCCCAGAATCACAGGGCTTCTAGAGGGACCCTGTTCATGTATAATCATACCAAAGCTTTCTCTCAGGCTTTTGCCAAAGCAATTAACAAAGCTGCTTTTAACCAATTAGGCCCATCTTTTCAGATCCCTCAGGCAGAGGCTTCTATCTCCCTCCCACCACTTGGCCTCCTCTGAGGCCATTTCAAAAGGCACAATTTGAACCAATTACGCCTGTCTCGTTATTATAATAATTAATCATTATCACTCTAATGACAACTAATAGGCTACTTCAAATCTCTTTCTGGAACATAACAGGGGGCCTACATAAATAAAAAACAAATATTTTGTAGAGTGCTTCCAAGTTTTGCATAGTCCTTTCACATCCATGATCTTGTTGGGTCTTCAATGCTAGGAGGTGGGTTATGAATGAGAAAATAAAAAGCAGCCTTACTCTGACTCTCAGTAACTCAGCCCACAGCCAATTACAAAATCACAAACAGCCTTGGTTAAAACAAAGAGGGGGTCGACAGTGTGATGTGGTGGACAGAGGAGAGAAAGTTCCATAGGTCTAGATCTGCATCATGATTTCCTATTTCCTAACCTAGTTTTCTCATCTATAAAGTAGGCATTTTGGTGCCTGTCTCACTGAACAGTTGTAAATATGGCACTTAGAAAGTGCCTAGAAAAATGTTTATCAAATGCTAGTTGCAATAACCATAAGAATAATTATTTAGCTTATACAATGCTCTACCCCCTATATGTTTCATGCCATTTAATCCTCACACCAACCCTACAGGTAGATGTTATTCTTCAACTGATTTATAGTTAAGGTAAATAAGAAAGGGAGAGTCAGGTGTGTTGCCTAAAACCATGTAACTAATAAGTACGAGGTGAGCTCAGGCAACCTGGTTCCCAAATGACGTACTAAACATTCCATAAATGGTGTCTTTAAAAGAATAGCAAAATAAATAAATAAATATTATCTGGAGAAAGCAGGGATGGTAGAGACAAGGGCTTGAACAGAACTAGTTCACCTGGCACCATGTTGGGGAGGGAGAGAAGGAGGAGGATTTGAGTACATGGTATGTTTTGGTTACTATGCATTGTGACTTCCTATGCATTACTTCCTTTAACTTCACAACAATCCTTCATAGTGCTAACACCATCTTCATTTTAGACATGAGAACACTGGGACAGAGAGTAATGCTGACCCAGTAAGGCAGAGCTAGGACTCAAGTCCCATTCTGCTTCTGCCATCTCCCGTGATCTTACATTGATGTTTCCCAGGCAATACTATGCTGTCCAACCTCCTTCTCAGCACTGTGCCCGGGGTCTTCCAGCCCAATGACTGGCCTCCAAACTTCAGGTTACGTGAAAATCAGAGTGTTGAATTCAACTGATTTCCATAGAGCAATCTTCTATCTAGAAGAGCAGCCAACTATCAGGACCGGCCTCAGGTTAGTACCTCCCTGGGGTACAGCATAGGGCACTGAGCACACATACATGCCAGCATCGACAACAAACTCATTTGCGCCCTCCCCCTCCCACTCCATATCCGGTTCCCTCTACAGTGTCATTTTTGTCTCTATGCCTTTTACTCATTCTCTTCTCTATCTAGAATGTTTCCTGCCATGTAGCCAATCAACTTTCTCATTTCACTTAAAGGGACAAGTGTAACGAATGAGTTAAGAACTAGAGGCTCTGGAGATAACGACACTACGACACTAAAGTCAAAAGCCTTTTTCGGCCACTTCCCTCTCAGGTTCTGTTTCCTCTCTAAAAAAAAAAAAAAAAAAAAAAAAAAAAAAAAAAAAGAGAGAGATATTAATAATACCTCATGAGATTATTGAGGAAGTTAAATGAGATAATATATGAAATAGGATAGCACAATATCTGGCAGAGAATGAGCCCTCAATGATAAAAGGTAGCCTTAGATATATGTTACTCTTGATAAGTCCAACCCCTTAAATTTTTCTTATATTACCCAGGAGTTCAGCAGAGGAATTTTCTGTTCCTACCTCACCAGAGCATATGACTTACATGACTCTCTTCCTTCCATAAGGTTTTCCTGTCCATAATTAGCCTCTTAAGTCCAAGCGTGTACATGTAACTGTAATCCTTCATTTGCTGGTTAGATGTAGACTGCACACTCTCAGGGGAATGAAACCCCCATGGTGTGACAGCTTTATCTGATTGAAGCCAAACTGAGGAACAGATATTCAGAACCTGCAGCTCTTGGGAAAACAAGGAATGATGTGCATAGGTTGGAATAAGGTATCTTATTCTATTTTGTATAATTCATATTTGGGTATATGCCTATGTTCCTCGTTCTATTTCAGAATCCTGAAGGGGAAAAGGGCTAAACACTATGCTTAATTTACATGCATTTTCAGGTAGACATATGCTTTATTTATCCCACAGAGCCTTTTGGTGCCCACATGTAGTTAATGCTTATTGTCAAATAAAAAATAAGTAGCAAAAAGGCAGTAGTTTAGCTCAAATGGAGGGCCACAGAGCAATTCTCACAGACCCGGAACTTCTGGTCTGGGTCAGCCCAACTGGATTCATCTCACCTGGTTCATTGGCTTAACATATGCCAATGTCTATGGGGGTGGTGGAATTTTTCAGAGATATTTTCTATGATGAAAAAGGGCATAGAACTGAGTTGCTCTAAGAGATATAAACAATCTAACTCTCTTGCTCAAGAACCTCCCATGGCTGTCAGCTGCCTGTGGCAGGGATTCTCAAAAATTTCAACCTCCAGGTTGCCTCTGCAATCTTAAAAGTTATTAAGTACCTTTAAAAACTTTTTTTATAAGTCTTATGATTATCAATATTTGCCATTTAAGAAATTAAAATTGAGAAATTTTAAAAATATTTATTAATTCTTTTAAAAAGTTTAATTGAACTTTGAGTGGATCTTTACCCATTTATTATTTTGTCACATCGTGCACTGGTCATTTGGAAACTATTGGATCAATGAGTTATGCAGCTCTTCCTAATGCTAAGATATTCCATTATATAATATCAAATATTAAACAGTCAATTTTTTATTGTACATGGCAGAGAAGAGTTTAATAATTTCTATTACATTGGTAACAATGCTCTGATTCGTGCTAAGGTGCCTACAGTTTTAGTCACTACTGCTTTTATTCCACCAGTACGAATATCAATGAAAGACAAATGGTAAATTGATACTAATAGGAAAAAAGTTATGACTTAATGACCCCCTCTGAAAGGGTCTCAGGGAACCCTCCAGAGTTCTGTGGACCACAGTTTGAGAATTGCTATAATTGAGTGAGTAGTTAAGAGATTCAGTCAGTCATAGATACAGAGAACAAACTGGTGGTTGCTAGATGGGAGGGGGATTGGGAGGCTGGGTGAAAAACATGAAGGGATTAAGAAGTACAGATTGGTAGGCACAAAATAGTCATGAGATGTGAAGTACAGTGTAGGGAATATAGTCAATAATATTGCAATGACTATGTATAGTGCCAGGTGGGTACCAGAGTAATCAGGGGGATCACTTCATAAATTATATAAATGTCTAACCACTATGCTGTACACCTGAAACTAATATAAAATAATATTAAATGTCAACTCTAATTGAAAACTTTAAAAAAAGAGATCCAGTCAGCTTTGAAGTCAGGTACAGGTGGCCCAAGGCAAAGTCCTGTCACATGCTAAGTGCATGACCTTGGGCAAGTGGCATCCTCTCTCCGAGCCTCACTGCTTCATATATAAAATAGGACTAATGATAGTTCCTACTTCACTGTACTGTAGTGAGGGCCACATGAAATATTTTATATAAAGTACTTAACATAGTGCCTGGCACAGAGTACAGAACACAATAGTATAAAAATTTTAAGTAAATAAATCATTACAATATGATGCAAGTGCTAATAGAAGAGGGTACACGATATAGAATATAAAGGGGGAAAGGTATCTTGTTCTATTTTGTATAATACATATTTGGGTATATACCTATGTTCCTCGTTCTATTTCAGAATCCTGAAGGGGAAAAGGGCTAAGCACTATGTTTAATTTACATGCATTTTCAGGTAGACATATGCTTTATTTATCCCACAGAGCCTTTTGGTGCCCATATGTAGTTAATGCTTATTATCAAATAAAAAATAAGTAGCAAAAAGGCAGTAGTTTAGCTCAAATATCCATTTTCACTTGAATATGAATCTTTTTTCAGGTATTTCCTCTCTTGTTACATTAACTATTCATCTATTACACCTAACTGACACTAATATTGCTTTCACATGCTGAGAGGAGACTTCAAATTTAAATACTCAAACTTCTTAGAAGTCTCCTTTGCTATAAAAAATAATACACCTATTCTTTTAGAAGTCAGATCAAAGTAAAGAGCAAACCTTTCCTCTAAAACCCAGCAGCAACTTCTTCCAGAAAAGACAGTCGTGTATACATCTGCAAAGCTGAAAAGCAAGCTAAGTGTCTCTGGTTCAACACAAGACAAGGGAGAGTTATGAGCCTGCGTGGATATTGAAATATGAGAGTGCTGCTTTTCAATGCCTCTATAGGGTACTTGTTAGCCCCCTCCTGCTAATCCAGACTGCTGGTCCTCTTTGCACACCCAACCTGCTGCTTACCCTCCTGAGGCTCTATGGCTCCCCATGGTCACATCTATGGCTCTAGGTTTCCCTTTTGCCGAGTCAACTGCAAGCTGCTTTACTTGCCTCTTCAATCATCCAGCATCCCACATAACAAAAGAAAACCTGTACTTCACAGGTGAGTTGTGACAGAGTTGGCACATAGAGCAAAAGAAGGGAACTGGAATTACTTTTGGAAAGTGCTTCAGCTTCAACCTGACCCAGGCAAAGATGCCTCACATGGGACCATCACTGCAGGAGGAATGCAACTCCATTGTTCTCATAAACAAAGTTGTAAAAGTGAAATGTTTGAGCAGGGACAAATGAGTGACTTCCCTTGTTTCACTACCCTTAGACAGCCTTTTCCAAGAGGCAGAAGGCTCAGGGCTTCTCCAACATCATGGTGCTCAAATGCAGGATGCTTAAATAGAAAGCTTGCTAAAATACAGATCACCTGGCCCCATCCTTCGAGTGATGCTGAGGGAGAACATTCAGGATGCCCTTGAGAGATATTCTTTATCAATCTAGATTTCCAAGCTAGACTAGCTGGAGAATTTATAGACACCTTGATTTCTTTCTACTTTTACTATTTATTTATTTTTTCATTTAAAAATCTTTCATCCAGTAGCTAATAAATGACAAACACAATTAGTCATATATAAATAATTATAATATATATACTAATTTTATATGTACATATATTATATATTATCTATAACAAACTTTGCTTTCATGGGGCTTAAATTCTAATGAAACAAGTCAAATCATTCACAAATAACCTATGTGATATATGCTAAATGTTCATAGCAACATTATGTACAATAACCAAAAAAATGAAAACGATCCAAATATTCATCAACGAGAGATGTATATATAAAATGTGGTATATCCATACCATAGTATGCTATTCGGTAATAAAAAAGAATGAAATACTGATAACATGGCATACCATAGATGAACCTTAAAAACATTATGCTAAGTGAAAGAAGACAGACACAAAAAGCCACATACTATATGATTCCATTTATATAAAATGTCCAGAAAGGGAAAACCTATAGATACAGAAAGTTGATCAGTGGTTGCCAGGGGCTGGGAAGTTGAGGGAACTGCAAACAGGCATGAGGGATCTCTGTGGGTGACAGAAACATTCTAAAACTAGATTGTGGTGATGGCTGCACAATCACACCCTTCAGTCTTGTCTGACCAAACAAACATCACTGCAGACAGGTTATGCCTCCCATCTCTCTGCATTTGGGCCTCAAAAGTAGGTTGACCTGTGACATGGGGTTCACTAGACCTTTGTAAAGAGGCTAGAGTTAAGTATGGTGTGAAAAGGAGACCAGTGGTCTCAGGAGTCGCAAATGCTGACCCACCCATCAACCAAAACTTCAAAGAGAAAAGAACACACATCCATCAGAAACATGATAGAAAAGCCATATGGCCATGAAATCAAGCACCTAAATAATCCAATGTGCTTCCATTACTCTGACACAGTATAATATAAGAAGAATTAAGGTGGCTAACATTTTACAAACCCATCCTATGTGCTGGGCATGTTTTTAAACTTTTTATATGCATGAACTCATTTAGTCAACACAACCACTCTATGAAATTGCATCGTTGAAAAAGGTTTCTATAAGGCTGGATAGGACACGGGTAGCACATTCTAATGAGGCAATTGAGGAGAACTTAATAAAGGACCATTTATAAAGGTGCAGGCAGTGTCCCCGGAACCAGCAAACACTGGTAGTTGGTGTGGTACTTTAAGATGAGCAACAGCAGAGAACTACCACTCCCCTGAATCTGAAAGAGCTTGCAAGGGGAGGGAAAGGTACTAGCACCTGAAAGGAATAACTAGTTAGGAAGGAATGAAGCCAACTCACAGTGACTCAGAAGGGAGCTGGGGTAGGAAATAAATTTCCCCCAACCTCACTCTCTTCCTTTTCTCCAATTTCATGCTGACAACTCCCATTGAATAAACCCATTTGGATGCCACAGGACCAGAAAGTCCATTGATACAGCCCAAATAAATCAACCTCCTGGCCAAAGAGAAGGATGGAGAGAGAGAGTGAAGAATGAATCTAGAGGGACAAATGTAAATTATCCAGTATAGTACCATTATTATGTGCTCCTGACAGATGAGGAAATCGAGATATGACATAGTGAAAGAACATGTCTAAGAGTATACACATAGAAGGCCGGAGTTGGGCTAGGAATCCAAGTGTTCTGGTAGCTCTTAATTGCCACTTTTTAGTGTTTCCCCAACCTCGATCAGGCTAGAAATTATCAATAAGCACATGAGAAGGATGACCAAGACTCCTCGGGTTCCAGGATTAGAGGAAACAATTATGCCCTAGCACACAATGGTAATCCATAACCAAGATGAACTCATGTTGACCCTGTACGTCCCACATGTACCCACACACAGATATTTTCATCATGTTGCTCCCAGGGCCCCAATCCTACTTGACAAAAGCAGCCCAGATATAGGTATCAACTCTTCAACCAGGTTACTGAATGCAAGTCAAACACATATCTCCAGGCAGAAGATTTTGCAGTGGAAAATATTTTAGACTCTTCCAAGTGGGTGCTGGTTTTCTGCCATCCATAAACCTACTGGAGGAAGAAGTAAAGTTCATGCAATTCCTGCTTGTCCTTCAGCCTCAAGAGAGCACCATCTGGGGAGCTGCTTCAATTTGAACAGTAAAAACTTCTCCAATCATTAAAGAAAAAAATAATAAAAGTGCCTCTCCCCACTTTGATTTGCAGCAATTTGCAGAATTGGCATATGATAGAATGGGCTGTGGTATCCCTGAATCTCCAAATGGACCTGGTTATAAGGGGTCTCCTTCATTTGACCTCTCAAAACCCACTGACTGGGCCTGTGGGGTCCCAGAGCTATCTTAAGACCCTGATCCCAGAGACAGATGCCACCTAGGAGTCACTCAGCAGGTGAGTTCCACCCCTCCAGACCCTAGTGGCCCCATAGGAGAAGCAGATGAGGTTGTTCTCTGGGTAATGGCTGAACTGAAAGCTGAGTGGTGGGGTTGAAGTGGAAAGACAAGCCTGTCTGCTATCCAAGCCTCTGGTATCAAACAGCTCCAACAGAGCGCTGCAGCTGCAGTGAGCATATCAGACAAAAGCAGGCAACCTTTCAGAAGGTAGACACCAAGCCTGCCATTAGCCGAGCTCCTGGGGGTTCTGAGACCACCTATTTCATCCTTGACTTCCAGCTTTATTGTTCTGTGATGGGAGGAAGGTACCACTCTCCCCATGTCTACCTCATCTTCCTTCTCTGCCATGCACTGTGATGGTCTCTGTCCCCAGCAGGTCGCAGAACCAAACAGGTTTATGATCGCTCTTTCCCTGTTTCCCCAGTCTGTGGATCCTCTTGTCCCAAATAAATCAATATTACTATTTCTCCTTTTCCTCCTTACTCTCGGCAGGCCACCACTCAGGCCATTTCTTTCAGATAATGAGCTGGGCCTCTGTAGGGCCCAGGCTGTGATGGAAACAAGACTGCACCATCTAAAACAGAAGTTTCTGAACCACTGTGAAAAGTTCCCTCTGGCTGGGCCCATCATAGCCATTTCTCTGTGGGACTGTGAAAACAAGGAGGACTGTGGGACGAGACAGGGAGGTGAGGGTGGAAAGAGCAGGTACAAAGGCTTCATCCTAAGTCATCTAAGTGGAATTTCAGGTCAGCCTGCAGAACACACTCTGTCTTTATGTCAGCAGGGCTTCCAATATCATTTCCACTTCAGACATCAAAGGACTCTAGAAGCCAGTTAGCTTAACAGTTTTTAAAGCTGAGACTTTAAAAAAAAAAAATACTCTACATGGAATCCCAATATATAAAAGAGATAAGTCTAGTGTTGTACCAGCTGATGTTGAGAGGAGGGCGCAGGACCTCTCCACTTTCTCTCCCCAACAACCCCACAGGCTACCTAAGTATCTCTGTAAAAGCCCAGAATTCTGCTAGATATAGTTTGGAAACCATGAGTCGGCTCTTTCACAAGTATGAAATCCTCTATACAGAATTTCTAGCCTGTTCTTAACTTTGGTGCTTTGTGGCCATCCCCCTACATACATCTGAGTCTGACCCTGGCAGGTATCCACTGCTCTCCTTGTAGTGGCTGGTGCCGACCCATCATGGAGGCCCACTCCCCTTCAGGTGTCCACTGCTTTACCACTCCACCATAAGAACTGGCCTGATTGTGGTGGGGCCCCCAGCTCTGTGCTCTTCACTACCTGCTTAGCCTTTGATGTCCAAGAAGGCCTCCCTTAACCTCATCCTCAGGATGAGTAACTTCCTTAAGCTCTTAGACCTAACTGCTTTTGACATTGTGACATGATGGTTAAGAGACTGCCTGAATTCAAGCCCTCTGGTTACAGGACCTTTGGTTAACTGCTCCATGAATCAGTGCTCATCTGCAAAATAAAGATAGCAATCCATCAAACTTCTTAGGGTTATTAGGAGGATTAACTAGGTCAATATATCACAGTTATTTTATGGTAAACCCCCAGTATTATTATTCTATCACACTCAACCAGTTCTAACTCCGGCCTTGGCTAGCAGTACACCAGGCAGTTCTCTAGTTCCTTGTTTCTGTGTGCACACTTTAAACCACACTGCCACCTTCTGGTGGCCTCCACACACTGCAGGGGCACTCAGCCAAGATAAAACTTTAACTCATAAAATCATTTTATAAAAATTCACTCAATAAATATTTATTGAGCACCCATGCAATGCTAGGAAATATGCTATGAACTAGAGATGCAATAGAGGACAAAGGAGACAAAATATTTACTCCTGTGAAGCTTATGTTACAGTGACATTTTTTTCATAATTTTCCCCCTAAGGAATCCAGAGGCAAAGGCTAACCCTGAGGGCTGATAAAAGACACTAGAAAATGCTCAGTTCCCCCATCTTATGTTGCACTAGTGCTCAGTGGCAGTCCTAAAACTAAGAACAGAATAATAGAAGCATCATCATCATAGTGGCCAGTGTTTCCTCTTCTTCTTGAGCACAGAGACTTCGTTGCAGCTATGGGTGGCCATAGGACTGAGTCTGACCCACAAAACATTAGCAGAAGTGATGTGAGTTGCTTTCAAGCCCAACCCATAAAAACTTCCTCCATTAAACACTCTCCTTGCTTTCATCCTTTTCTGGCAGTCTTGACTGGAGAGAACCCCACGGCAAATTAGAGTCACACACTGGGGATAGCAGAATCATAAGACAGAAAGAGCCTAAAACCCTAAACCACCACTTGGGAGAAAGTTGCTCAACCAGAAAACCTGCATTGGAATTTGACAGGAATGAGAAATAAACTTGGAAATTTGGGAATTATGTCTTACCATACTGATATAATATTAATGTATAAAAGTGGTAATGGATTATGGGGAGCAATAGAGAAGCTAAATGAGAAAATTCGATGGATGATGAATAAGATGAGAATTCATTCATGTTCTGTTGCTCTTGTAAGTTTCTGTTCTTTAACTTTAAAAGGTATATGTGATTTATTTTTCTGCTGAGTTCAGTGATAAAACATGAGCCATGAAGAGGGATTAAAACCCATTGTTTTAGAAAAAGCAAAGCACGATTTTAGTTTGACATGATATCTTTGACAGAAGAGAGGAAAGGAAAAAAAGAAAGGAAAGTACAAAGGAAATTCTCAAGCTGTACAAAGAAATTTAACGCCAGAGTCTTGGGCAGAGAGAAAGAGAGCTCAAAAAACTTGGAGCTGTTCTCTGTGGAGTTCCTCAGAACATCATATCAGAATCATTGTGAATACTAGTTGAAATTCCATTATATTTATTCATAGTATTCAAAAAATAGAAATGACCCAAATGGTCATTAATATGTGAATCAATAAACTAAATGTGGGATATCCATACAATGGAACATTATTCAGCAATGAAAAAGATAAGATACTGATAAATGGAACAGGTATGAATTTCAAAAACATCATGGTAAGCCTAAGAAGCCAAGGCACAAAAGTACAAACTTCTTTTCTAGAAAAGACAACTTTAATTTGCAGTGAGAAAAAGAACATCGACGGTTGCCTGGGGGAAAGAGAGAGAGAGTAGAGGGTGAATGGGAAATGGCACAAGAATGTGGAAATGTTCTCAACCTTGATGGGAGTAGTGGTAACATGGGTTTATAAATTTGTCCAGACTCATCAAAATGTACACTTAAAGTGGGTATATTTTATAGTAAGTCAAGCATACCTCAATAAAGTAAATTTAAACATTAAAATTTAGAAAACACAGGCCTACTGGAAGCAACAATACCTTAGGAGCAACAAGCATACCTAGCACTCAGATGTTGGTTTCTAATTCCATTCTACAGTACAAAAAACCAGGGCCCCTTGGAGAAATGGCTGACTCTAAAATATCAGCAGAAGTATATAGCTGAGCCCTGAGCTTCTTGTAGGAAAAAAAAAAAAGTGGAAGTATGTCAAAGAGACAGCCAACTGAAGATATTCCCAATGGCCAAAGTTAAAACAATTTGAGGAACAAAACAAATAAGGTAATATTAGATATAAGCCAAAGATATAATATAAAGAGCTGTATGTCAGTCAATAAATAAAATATTGCATAAATAGAGGATGATAGACATAGCCTCATAAAGGAGAGTTTCAAATAATTTATATAGATGTTCTGCCCTCAAGGAGGTAGGGCATAACTCCCAACTTTTTAAGTGTAGGCTATGCACATAGTAACTTCCTTCTAAAGAGTACAGTATAGAAAAGAGGGGTTAAAGTATGACCTAGAGTAAAGAAATGACAACACAATCTCAGCTATGTGATCAAGGTCAACATCAACAGTGATAAGTCATGTTAATAGTATATGCCTTAATACTACGTAATGAGAATGACACCTTACCTCTGTAGTTTTCCAAAAAGAAACCAATAACTCCAATCTAACCATGAGAAAGACATCAGAGAAATCTCAATTATGGGATAGTCTACAAAATACCTCACCAGCACTCTTAAAAACTGTGAAGGTAATCAAAAACAAGAAAAGTCTGAGAAACTGTAGCAGTAAAGGAGACATGATGACTAATGTATTTGGTATCGTGGATGGAATCCTGGGACAGAAAAAGGACATTAGCTAAAGGCTAAGGTAATCTGGACTTTAGTTAATAAGAATGTGTCAATATTGGTTAGTTAATTGTGACAAATGTAAACTGTTAATAGGGAATACTAGGTGTGAGGTATATGGGAGCTCTCTGTGCCATCCTCACAATTTTTCTGTAAATCTGAAACTTCTAAAATTGAAAGTTTATTTTTTAAAATCCAGGCCTAGTCAACCAAACTCTCGGGCCTATGGTGCCCTGTAATTTGTATTCAGCACACTCGGGTGCATCCAAGAAGCCCTAAAGAACTGTTTTCACCCCTGAGCTGCTCATCGGAACCATTTAGGAAACTTAAAAACAAAAACAAAAATAAGAAAAAAATGTATGTGGACCCTACCCTCAGAAATTGTGATTCGATCGGCATGAAGAGAGGTCAGACATGAATCTTTTTGAAAGGTCCCCTGGTAATTCTATTTTGAAGCACCAGTTGAGATTCTCTGCTTTAGGACATCGTTGCACTCCTCCTTTTTTACTTCTACATTCAATATTTCTTCCTTTTCTCTTAGAACATTTAATCATCATTGCCCACTTGAAAAAAATGAAAAACAGCCATGGGCCTGCAGAATGCAGGAACTATTCCTGAGCAGGCATTTTACAGCCCTGGGCCACCAGGGCCCAGCCAGCTCCCAAATGTACTTTTGTCTACCTCGACAGCCCTGCAGGCCCCCAGCCCAGCGAGATTCTGCTTCCCTCACAGCACCACAGTTCACACAAAAGCCTCCTCTTTCCTGGACAAACTTTCTCACCTGTTCTGCTTGGCAAACTCTTCCTCATCCTTCAAAACCTAGATCAAATCATCCCCTCTCTGACATCTTCCCAGATACCACCCTAGAACTTAGTGGCTTTCCTCTTTTGTCTTCCTGCCACACTCTTCTGAAACCTGTTTTATCACCCACTGCATTGGATTGCCATTATTTGTTTGGGAGTCTCTGCCCCATCAGTGAAATGTGAGCTCCTTGGGAATAAGAAGCTGGCACTGTTTGTCACTCACAACCCCCTGCCTTCTCAGCACAGGGCTGAGCTCAGTGAGTGAGTAAATGCATTAATGAACAAATTCCTTCTGGAGGCCTTATCCTTGTGTTAGGGGAAATAAAATCTGCCAGCTAAGAGATCTCTCTCTGTATCAGATGGTCCATCTATTTTTGTTTGTTTGTTCTGCAAGCGACATTCAGAACATTTCCTTAATGTATTTGTTAAGAACTACATATACCAACTTAATGAACAGGCTTTCATGTACATAAGCCAGTCAGGATGTTAATGATGCTGCGGGGAATATGGAAAGCAAGCAGACATCCCTGACTGGTGAACCAGCCTGGAAGCAGCAAACACCTTACAAGAAAGACAGCAGAGAGAAGCATGGCCAGGAGACCAGTGAACTGAAGATTTTCACTGCCCTAACCTCAGCTCATCCCATGTTCACCCTGTAAAGCATTTAAGGCAGCTGTTTTAAATCTTTCTTTTTTTCTGGGAGTGAACTGAGATTCAAAAAAGTTGCAATTAGCACCAGTATGAGAGACAAAGCCCAAAGCAGCCACCACAATAGTGAAATCGAAGCAACTTCATTTACATTTGTAAAATCTTCGTGAGAATCATACACTATTCCATATATTCTTGTGCTGCATTTTAAAAAGTAGCAAGTCAATACCTCCCAGCTCTTCAGTGGAAGAACAAGGACTGAATTACGATCTTCCTATGACAGGAGGAAAGATTCTATGTGGTATAAAGAACAGGATCTAGGGCTACAAATCATTTGAAAATCAGAAAAGAGTTATAGACCCTCTTGCTAGGAAATAATCCAGTGTTCAAGGTTTTGCATAAAAGCTAGAGTCTAAAAAGCCCTCTGAAATATGCAAGGACTATCCAGTGGTTCAGGGGTCCTAGATAAGAACACCTCAGCTAGATGATCTTTGAGTCCTTCCAAATCATGACATTCCTTAATTTATGTTTTCATATTAGGCAGCCAGAAGTGTTCAATACAGCCTGCAACATAGTAACTACTCAATAAATGAAAGTTATTATAATGGTGTGAAATTTGTCTCTTTCAATTGCAGGTTTTAGAAACTCAAGTAAAACTGGCTTAAACAAAATAGGGATTTTGGGGAGTATCAAGCTTTAGGCACAGCTAGATCCAGGTGCTCAGATGAATTCATCTACAATCTGAATATCATTTGTTACTCTTTCTTGAATCTTGGTTCTAATTTTCTGTCTGGCTCTCACATTGTTGGGGCAAGATGGCCACCAGCTCCTCCAAATTCACATCCTATCTTTTCAGTAACTCCAAAAGAAGAAGCAAGCTTCTTTACCAATAGTTTCAGCAAAACATTCAAGGTGGTCCTATTTGGATACCTCAAGTCATTTGCCAATCCTTGAGCAAATCTCTAAGCCTGAGTGACAGCATATCCTAATGGGCCTGGCTTCAGTGTCAAGCCCACAATGATATCTAGAAGTGGTGAAGCCAACCACCCAAACCACACACAATGAGAGGAAAGGGGTGGCTCCCCAATAAGAATCAGTGTGCTCTTGGGAGAGGGGGAAAGTGATCCTGAATAAGCAGAATCAATCTATGTCTACCACAATAATAATAAACAGCAATTATATTCAGTGAGCTATTGCTCTTTGGAGTAGACCTAACATGCTGATATTTATTCAGTGTTGGTCTTGATGACTCTTTACAGACAACATAGGATAGAGTAGTTCGAAGGCATGGAAAGCCCATTGACTCCTTCATCCCACTAACAGCCCTGCTCGCTCATTTCAATGCATCTCCTTTCAAGAAAGCAACTCCAATAAAAGAAACTCTCCCATCTCCTGCAGTTCTATCTCTGCCAGTCAACAGCCACTGTTAAAAGGAGAAGAGAAAACTCTCCTATCACCTTGACAGGACTTCTGCTCGGGTGTTTTTTGTTCCTTTACTTAACCCTAAAGGCTATCTTTATTTTCTTCCCTACTGAGTAGTTTGACGACTTTCTGCTTTAATCATTATACAGATTTAGAAATTTGCCATGGGACAAACTGCAATCCTTACAGAATAGAGATACCTGAAGTGCTTTTCCTATTAATGACCTTGGCCCTGAAAAGAGATCTGAGCACCAATGATAGATTGCCACCCTTGGACCTTGGGAACAGGATTTTGCCTCTCTGGCCCTTGTCCTCCATCGGCAGCTGGCCCCAAGACATTGTTGGTCTAGATTAGCTGAAGTAAAGTACTTTTTATTCTGTTTCCTCTTTCTGACCCCTACTTACCTTTCCAATCTCAATTCTTTTTACTTTATCCTTTCACTTTGTTCTAACATGTCTTTTTTCCACTTTTTAAAAATATTTAATCTTTCAATTACAGTTAACATATAATATTATATTAATTTCAGCTGTACACCACAGTAATTAAACACTTACATAACTTACAAAATGATCCCTATGTTTATGGCAGCATTATTTACAATAGCCAAGATATGGAAGCAACCTAGATGTCCATTCATAGACAAATGGATAAAGAAGATGTGGTACATATATACAAGGGAATACCACTCAGCCATAAATATAGAATGAAATTTTTCCATTTGGGACATGGATGGACCAAGATGATATTATCCAACACATCTTAGAGAATGGGTCTTGCTGTAGTGCCAGAAAGCTTACAAGCTTCTTTCCTCTTTCTCATGTGTTTTTCTACTTGGTTACTGTATTAGTTACCTTTTGTCACTCTAAAAAATTACCATAAATTTGGTGGCTTAAAACAACACAAATGTACATTCTTATAATTCTAGAGTGCAGAAGCCCAAATTGGTTTCACTAGGCTGAAACCAAGGTACTGACAGGGCCATGCTCTTTCCACAGGCTCTAAGAGAGAATTCATTTTCTTGCCTTTCCAGCTTCTAGAGCTACGTTTTTTGCATTCCTTGGCTCCTGGTCCCTTTCTCCATCTTCAAAGCAGCATAGCATTTTTGCTTCATCACTCACATAGCCTTCTTCTTCTTCCTCAAATCTCCCTGTGCCTCCTCCTTACAAGGACACTTGTGCTTGTATTTAGGGTCCACGTAGATAATCCAGAATAATCACTCCAGCTCAAATCTCTTAGCTTAATCACATTTGCAAACCCCTTTTGCCAAATAAGGTAATATTTTCAGGTTCCAGGAGATTAGGACTTAAATATCTTACAGGGGGCTCATTATCAGCCTACCACGACCACCTCCTACACATCTATAAGGAGTCACCTTGGATATTAGTTGCTCCAGGAAGCCTGCACTGTTCCAAGTCTCTTCTTAGTTCAAGATTATATGTCCTCACCATTCCTTGCTCCCCCTGCACATTGAGCACACTATAATATGTGACTCTGTCACTGGCCTGTTCCTTGACTAAACTTATCTCCCTGAAGGCAGGGAGCTAGTCTAATTACTGGAAAGGTGTATCATTTATGGAAGGGCACAAATTAGGGAGAAATGAAGCTACAGAATAACATAGGCACCAGTTAAAGGGCACTTGAATCTGGAAAGATATAACTCAACTTTCATCTGTGGATACCTCTGGAGAGAGAAGTAAGTTGATGAGGCAAGCATGAAGAGAAACTTCTGCTCCACTCCTGTGTTGTGATTTTAACATGAGAATGTGTTCATGAATTACTAGAGAATTTGAACAGTGGCATATTTGAAATTCTGTAGTATTTCTTAGCTTTCTACTTGAACAACCATTGTTTTATGTGTGTGCAGTGCCCAATAGGCCCCAGTTTGAAAATGTTTGCAAAAATACACTTAGTCGTAAAGTCTCATGATTCAGTATTCTGCCAAAAGCCAAAAATGATATACCAAGATTCCAAGTTCTATCAGTCACTTTCTTCTAAATGGATCCATTTAGGGTAGGACATGCTGATGAAATCCAATCTCTAGCTAGTAAAAGAGACAAGCTGTCCACATCGGAGAGCCGGCAACTGCTAGAACTTGAGGAGGCCACACAGAGCAGGGATGGCTGCTGGTCCATCCCTGCCAGAGCAAGGAAGGGAATCCATGACCATCACATTCAACAGTAGGTGTTGCCAACTTGCCAGCAACCAGCAGATGTCACCAGGATTGAGTCAAGCCAATTGCTCTGATTAAAATATTATTGTGGAGACACTGATTCAATTCAGCCAACATTTGCCTTTAGCACATGGTTCAAAAAAGCAAGAGGATGGCCAAAGAAAATGGCAATAGACACAAGAAACATACATGAGCAGTCAGAGGAAGAGAAAGCTGAAAAAAACCCAGGGTAATAAAGATACCACTAATAAGAAATTTCTGATAATCAAGTTAAGGCCAAGAGACAGGAATAGAGAAAATATTTGCCACACATATAAGAAAAAAATATGATCTAAATACCCCATTTAAAATTTCCTCTAAAATAAAGAAGAAAAAGACAAGCAGTCCAATAGAAAAAAATGAGCAAAAGATATTAAAAGTAAATCACAGAAAAGGGAATTCAATGGCCTGTCAATACATGAACATATGCCCAAATTCACTATATGATCATGAAAATGTAGATATTATTATCATATTCTATTTATAGGAGGGCAAATTGTTAAGGTAGTTTTATGAAAATTTGAGTGTAAGTAAGAAACTTCAAAATGCTTATATACTTCTAGTTTTCTGAGTATCAACCCTAGGGAAAAACTCACATACCTGTGAAAAGAAGTGGGAAATGGATTTTCATTGAAACACTGTTTGTCATCATGAAAATATAGAAATAACCTAAAGGTATAGTAATGGATGAATTGTTAAGTAGACTAAAAAACATCCACATTAGGAAATACTATGCAACAGTTTAAAAGAATGAGATATATATTTATATACTGATATAAAAAAATCTCTAAGATACTCTATAAAATGTTAAAAGGATATTGAAGAATTATATTTATAAATTATTTCTAGATATCTATATTTAGAAATATAAACAGTAGCTGAGAAAAGTATAATCCGAACTGCTAATAGTAATAATAAGATTGGCTCTCTCCAAACTGATTATCCAATATAATTGATGCAAATGTGATTTAACAGAGAACACAGGAAAAGAAATTAGAAGTATCAGCTGATCTTATAAACTTAAAATCAATATGCAGTTACCACAATATTTTTAAAAAGTCAAGTCACTTTAACAAAACAGGTCCTTGAAATTTCTTAAGGAGACTAGCTGGTGACTTTTGAGAATATCCCAATTTGTAAATTCTATCTTTCTTCATTCTGCATCACTTCTGTTACAACATTTGTGAAGTTAATTTATTCAATTTTTCTATGAATTACTAAGAGAATGCTAATAAAATATCCTGGTATGATTCTAGATTTTTCCATTTATCATTTTAGTTTGTCATTTTTTGCTTATATTATTTAGGGTCTTTTAATGAGTGCATACACATATAAGTCTGTTGAGTCTTCCTGGAAAACTGACATTTTAATTAATATGAAATATCCTTGTTTACTTCTGGTAATACTCCTCTCTCTTGATGTCCACTTTGTATAATATTCATATAACCAAGTCTGCTTTCTTAAGCTTCATATTAACCTGATATATGTTCTTCTATCCTTTTACCTTCAATCTATGTCTTTAGAATTACACTGCTTCTCTCAGGAATGGCACATAGTTAGGTCTTACTTTTTTTTTTTTTTTTTTTTTACTTAATCTGACAACTCTGCCTTGTAAATGAAGTGTTTTGGTGATTTATATTTAATGTAATTATTGATAAAGTTATGTTTGAGTTCACCATTTTGGTATTTATTTTCCACTTATTCTATTTACTCCATTTATTCTGTTTCTTTGTTCCTTCTTTCCTATATTAATTTGGGTAAATCAGGTATTTTTTACTATTATAATTTCTCTCCTTTATTTGGCTTTTGAACTATATCACTTTGTGTTATATTTTTAGTAATGTCTCTAAAGTAGCACTGTGTAGTAGAAATATAATGTGAGCCAGACACATAATATTACAGAGTATCTCAGTTTTCTAGTTGTCACACTAACAACATTAAAAGAAATGGGAAAATAATTTAATAATATATTTTATTTAATGCAACATACCCCATATATTACCACTTCATCATGTAATGACTATAAAAGGCATTGATTAGATATTTTATACTCTAAAGTTACATTCATACTGTTTTTGAAATCTAATATGAATTTTATACCTACAGCATAACAGAGCAATTAAAGCAAAAGGTAGTTCTACAAGAACAATAAAATGGTGTTTCATAGAAGAATATGTACATCGCTTCAGTTTTTCATTTAAATTTTAATAACTAAAATTACAAATTCATTTTCTCAGTTCCACTAGCCACATTTCAAGTACTTAATAGCCACATGCGGTCAGTAGCTACTGTATTGCACAGAACAGCTCTAGAGTTTATAATATATAAGTTTAACTTATCACAGTCTAGCCTTAATAATACTATATTTCCTCATTAACAATGGAGTATTCCTACAACAGCACAATTCCATTTATCCCTCCTCATCCTTGTGCTATTTGCACGTATCTTTTTCTTCCACCTATATTATAGACCTCACAACACATAGCTATAACTTTTGCTTAAACAAAGCCAATAGACTTTTAAATCTTAACTATATATCTAGCATGCATAAATATAATTTCTAAATATTATACTTTAGATTTTCCAGGATATTTATCCTTTCTGATGCTCCTCATTCTTTCTTAGAGACATGTTTCCATCATATATAATTTCTCTTTAGCTTAAAAAACTTTCTTTAGCATTCCTTATAGTGCAGATCTGCTGGCAACAAATCCATCCAGTTTTCCTTCATTTAAAAGTCTCTTGATTTTTCCTTCATTTGTAAAATATATTTAAATATATAGAATTCTATATTGAGAGATTTTATTTCAGCCCCTTAAAGATGCCTCTACTGTTTCTGATAATGAGTCAGTTTTAATTCTTATATTATTCCATGAATCTAATATACATGTGTATTTCCTCTGTCTTGTTTTAATATTTTAATTCTCATTTTTTGTCATTTTGACTATAATGTCTTAGAAGGGTAACACTGGTTTCTCTGAGCTTTTCTTATAGCATTTTTGATCCAATTTTGAAAATTTCAGCCAATATTTTTTTGCATATTTATCTGTCTCTTCTTTCTGACTAACACTCTTAAAAACATATCTGATACTGTCTCACTGGTCATTGCAGTTTGGTTAAATCTGTTAAACTTTTGATTTTTTAAACAGTTTTTTGTAATTCTGTTGCTCAGTTTACGTGAAGTTTTTACTATCAGTACTGTATTTTTCAGTTCTAGCATTTCCATCTGGTTCTTTTTCATATGTCCTGTATCCCTTTTGAAATTCCTCATCTCTTTACTCATTAAATGACTCATTTCCTATAGATTTTAAACATTAATACTACTTTATTTTTAAATTCTTATCTGAAAATTATGGCATTTGATTTGCTACTAGGCAATTTACTCACATTTTTCTATCTTTTTACAAGTCTTCTAATTTTTTATTGTATGTTAAACACTGTGTCTAGGAATGGTAACTCCCTCTAAAGTTAAGTCTTTTTAGATTTCTTCATGTCCATAGCTCTTTGATGGCTTTAAAGAATGGTACGACTTTGTTGTTGTTGTTTGCCTACTGAATTGTGGTTGTGTTGTTAGAACTAAGGATCTTTCACATCTTCCTATATCCTAGTCAGAGGTATAATATCTCATTTAGATTTTGTTGCTTAATAAACTAGTGGATCAAGGCAACAATCATTTGTTTAGCTCACATATCTGTGGGTTGGTCTGAGGTCAACTGGATGGTTTTTCTGGTCTCAGTTGGGGTCTCACAGCCAACTACTAGACAGCTGGAGGACTCATTTGTTGGCTCTCTATCAGCTGGATCAATGTGGGCAATTGAGTGACCTGTATCTCATCCTCCAGCAGGCAAGCTGAAGTTTGTCCCATGGCAGCTAGGCAGCAAAACTAGCCAGAATATGAAGGTTTGTTGAGGCCTACACTCAAAACTGGTATATTGTCACATCTGCCACATTCTATTGGCCAAACAAGTCAGAAGTCCAGCCTAGATTCAAGAGATGGTATTATAAGCTTACTTATTGCTGGAAGGAGATGCAAAGTCACAGCCAAATGGCATGCATCATGGAAAAATTGAGACCTGTAGCTCTTTTTTTTTTTCTTGCAGTCTACAAAAGGTATAACTGTTTGTTCTTTTTGAATTTTTTTCATTTTTAATTAAGCACTTGAATTATCTTTTCCAAAAGAAAAACAAAATCTACTTCTGATGTCTAAACATGTACTATTTACTTGAAACTAATAAAATACAATTTTTAAAAAAGTTCATCTACTTTTCTATTGTTCTCAGAAAAAAAATAATGAATCACAGACTACAATCAGTCAAAATCGAGAGTATTTAATCCATGAATAATAACAGTATAAGGTAATTTCATAATGACTTCAGGGAGGCAGAGGTGAGTTTAGTTCTACTCTTACCCAATGAGTCTGCACTTGAAGCAGTGATTTGGTTTGGGGAGTGATATCATAAGAATATTGCTATAAACCTGAGGCATCTGGGGAAGAAGAAATCAGTTCAGACTAGGACTCAAAATCATATCATAAGATTGATGGTTAAAGGAATCAGAGCTGTTTATCTTGAAGAAAATTTTCAATAGAGACAAGTCAGTTAATTTGAAATATCCATAGATTTATTATAATCATTATTTTTTAATTCAGAAATGAGGGGTTGTTTTCTTATCTAAATTGGTTTTTGATAAGTTATAATTCATATACCATACAATTCACCATGTGAAAGTGTACAATTGAGTAGTTTTTATTATATTTACAAGGTTGTACAGTTATCACCACTATCTAATTCCAGAACATTTTAACTATCCCAAAAAGAAACCCTCTTCCTGCTCCCTATTCTTCTCTCATTGTAGCCCCTGGAAACCACTAATCTGCTCCATAGATTAATCTCTAATCTGTCTCAATAGATTTGCCTATTTTGGGAATTTTACATAAAAAGAGTAGTATAATATATGGTCTTTCATGACTAGCTTATTTCACTCAGTATGATATGTTCGATATTCTTCCATTCTGTAGTATGTATTAGTGCATAATTTCTTCTTATAACTAAATAATAGTCCATATATGAATCAATCATATTTTAATCATTTATCAGTTGAGGGACATTTGGATTGTTTCTACTTTTTGGCTATTATGAATAATCTTGCTGTGAACATTCACATATAAGTTTATGTTTTTTTTAATATAAGTTTTAAATTTTCTTGGTTTACTCTTAAAGGAAAAGACAGTGCTAAGAGCAAAGAATTGTCTACCAAATGAAACTACATTCACAATGGAACGAGCTTCATTGAAAGATAATAAGCTACCTGTCCCTGGAGTGGTAGAAGGGGAACCTTGATGAAATTCTTGAAAGGATATGGGATGTTAGACTAATAAGAGACAGAAAATATAGGGTTTAAGAACAAATATTCTGGAGACTGACTGCTCGAGTTCAAATTTCACTTCTGCTACTTGCCAGCTGTGTGACCTTGGGCCAACCACTTAATCTGGTTTAGCTTCTAAATTTCCTCCTAATTAAAATAAAAGCACTTACCTCCCTAGAATTAAATTACATAGTATACACAAAGCTCCTGGCACAAGGCCTGGCATAGAGCGGGTACTCAAATAATTGAAGTTACTATTATTGCTATGATCATCATGAGACTTGGGTTTTAGAAATCTTTTTTAAAAATACAAATTGAATATCACTTTATTATTTCGCTCTTCTAATCATTCACAATCATTCCATTTCTAAGTTCCTCAATGACTTTCTCTTCAAATAAAGTCTTCCCAGACATAAATAGGCAAAAATCAACCTGGAAACTAACTCAAACTCTATACCATTCCATAGAGAACTGGTTTGTTTTGGATTTAAAGGAGAGAGTTAAAAGATGAGTTTGTAGCCAAGGTCTAGGGTCTTGAGAGTTATCCAGTCTCCTTCAGGTCAGCAGGGCAGTTGTTGGGCCAGATGATCTTACATGTGTTCCTTCCAACTTTTCCATGAAGGACTCTGTGATCTAGGACCACAGCCTATAAGCACGGATCTCTGGGGACCCTTCTTTATAGTCTCCAGGGAATTCTTGATTAATTTCTTTGTAAGCACCACTGTCCAGAAAATCAGAACAGACATACAACACAGGTCTAAAGGAATCCTGACCACATGAGGCAGGAAGTTTTGTAAAAATGAGCATTTCAGCCATGAGTGCTCAGACTCCTCTCTTGGAGTCCTGCTCAATTATTAGAATGAATTTACTTATTTATTAGATAATTGTTTCTCTTATACTGAGGATTCTGTACTGGTCTGGACCAAAACACATCACATCTCCACTACAGGGCAAATGATTCAGACTCATGCTAAGTCTGAGACCCCTCAGCACATTGGGTGTGTTGGATACATGTGCAGAGCAGCACACACTTAGGGGAGCACAGTTTGGTATCCCTGAACCAAACTCAGTAGCTCTGAGAAAGAATGGCCACCTCTGCAACTACATGCCTGACTGTTCATATCTCCTCCATGATGTGATCCTGTTTGTTTCCTCTCTATTTACAAACACCATCTAGCACCAGGCTTTGAGCACAAACACAGTGCAGCAGCTGCTACTTCTTGAACACACATCTACCCCAGGGTCTGTCAAAGATGCAGATTCCAAAGTTCATTGTGAGGATCCAATTTCAGATATCGAATCTATTTGACTTAACCTCTGTACCTCTATTATTGACATACCCATCAGGAAAGTCACCTGGGGTTGATATGAAATGGTTTTGTCTGAGATTCTTCTAACCATCAGGCAGTTTCATTGCCACCTTGCAGTTTAGTTTTAGTTGTTTTTTTGTTTGTTTGTTTTTTGTTTTTTAAAATAATTGATTGGGGTGGTAGGGACTTCAAAAATCAATTAGACCAAGAACCTTCATCCAAAGAAGATGAATACTATAATCAACATAGATAAATGCTGATCTAATTCTTAAAGTTGGCTGCAGACAAATATTTTGAAATCCTCCATTCCCTTATGTATTCTTTAACCATGCTAACATTAGAAAAGTTATTAGAAAAGCAATAATAGTATTAATAACAGTGAGCATTTAATAAATGGTAGCTATGTGCCAGATACTTTACTAAGTATGTTACATGTGTTGGTTCATTCGACTTTCACAAAAATTAAGCATGTTCTATCATTATTCCAATTTTACAAATAGGCACAGGGAGGTTAAGTGACTTGCCCAGGGTTACCCTGGTAGTCATGGTAAAGCCAAGACTAAAGCTCAGGCCCCTGGCTCCAGAGCCATATGCTTAACTAGGATATGATTCTGTCTATCCAACATCCCTTTTGCTAGAAGTTGAGGCCATTTTCTCTTTGGGAAGGCAGAACAAAACATTTGGAAAAGGCCTTCACGTTGTCATCAAAAAAGATAGCAAAGCACTTCCTTAGTCATTCATCTATTTTCTCCTGCAGACAGCATTGGCATGGACTGCCCAGGTCCTCCTCCAATGCTGCCACTGAGTTTCTGTGTAACTTGGCAATGTTCTTTTCTTGACCTAAGTTTCTTCTATAAAATCAGGGTGTGGACAAGGTAATTGGTTGATATTCTTTCCTAGTCTACTCTACTTTTCAGAGAAAGGAAAACATCTTAGCCGAAGTATAAGTGATGACCACTGGCTAGTGACCATCAGTGATTGGAAAGTCTCAAATAACCATGATCTTGCCATTGTCAGGGCTAGCCGACTGCTAGAGCAGTGTTTCCTGACTCTAGAGACGGCCATTATTAGAGCAATTGAGCAGGGAGGCCTTCCCACTGGGCTGCTTCTCTAGTCACTGTCCCCCAGGTTGTCTCCACGTCCCCCAGCAGTATATCCAAAAACTCCCTGTTATGGACTAAATGTTTGTATTCCCCAAAAGTTCTTTGTTAAAGCCCTAATCCCAATGTGTTGGCATTTTGACACGGAGCTTCTAGGAGGTGATTAGGTCACAAAGGCAGCACCCTGCTCTGATGGGATTAGTGCCATCCTAAGAAAAACTCCAGAGAGCTTGCTCTCTCTCTTTCATCATGCTCTGGAGAAAAGGTCATGTGAGCACACAGAGAGAAGGTAGCCATCTGCAAGCCAGGAAGAGAGCCTATTGAGAGCCCAACCATGTTGACACCCTGATCTCAGATTTCCAGCATCCAGAAATGTGAGAAAATAAATTTCTGATGTTTAAGGCACTTAGTCTATGGATTTTGTTATGGCAGGCTGAGAAGACACCACCACATTACCTGGGGAACTTGTTAATGACATGTTCAGACCCCATTCTTGACCAACTGCATCAGATATGGAACAGGAATTACATGCTCACTAAGATCCTTAGGCAATTTGAAAAACATTAGAAACCATGACCCTGGGGGCTGTAGGTCCAGAAAGGGTAACGAATCTTATTCAAAATTCAGATTGTCACATGTTACATCCAGGAGAAAATGTAAAATTTGGTCATTTTTCTCCCACTCGGCTCCTGAACTTTATCCTAGGGAATAAAGGACTATTAAGGGAATTTCCAGATGTCTAGTGTCAAAGGTTTTACCAACATACATCCTTTCTGTGTGTCTTCCATCTTCAAGCTTTTTCCATGGCCACTGTTCTTTACTCTGTCCACGAAAAATGAAACATTGTTCAGCTCCATTCCAAGCTCTCAATAAGTGCTCTTAGTTCCCTGATGTAATGCTTTGCCTCAAGTAAACATCTTCTTGTCTAGTGAAGTGTCACCATCATAATTGCATTGTCCTAGAGGGCCATGGCCTGAACTTCATGCCACAACAGAAGACACTAAAACTCCCTAGATCAGATGTTAAGCTGGAGGGCAGCATGGTAATGTCCTGTCCTTGACCTGATTTTCCAAGATGAAAACCTTCAGACATGTGCCTAAGGCAAGCTGTATTTATCTGAGGGTCTCCATATTCCTATTAACTGCAGACATGGCATTACCTTGGGCTAATAAATGGGTATAAGTGAAGTGTGCTACTCTAGAAGAAAGCTTTGAGAGCCTGACTTGATTTACTGTTTGTTTCTCCATGCCATGGCCATAGACAATGCTTCAGACAGTAAGCCCCATAAGCATGGGTGTTAGAGGCAGAAAATACAGAGTAGAGCCCTCAGCCAAACCACTATGGACATGTAACAAGATCAAGAAATCACTTGTCATTGCGTTAAGTCAGTGAGACTTTAGTAACTGTTACTACAGCAGAATGTAGCCTTTCCTGATTACTACACAGCAGAACTCTTATATTAGGGGTGCTCAACCTGGCTACACAGTAGAATCATCTGGAGGGCTTTAAAATAACAATACCTGGACCCATCCCGAAGCAAAGTGGTTAGTAAAACATAACCACATTCTCTAGATAGTAAGACAATCTCATCATAGATATCTGGACTGGGAGACACTGGGAATTTTTCAAACTGAAGTTGAGGGAAGAGAGAAAAAGCTATGAGTTGCTGAGTATATAAAATAATTTAATGTCTCTAATGACAATTTAAGAAAACATTGGCTTATGGGTCTCTCTAAATACCAAATGGCACTTTTATTAAGTAATAACAAGGAACACTGAGATGTCTAAGTTGGTTGTGATTATTCTGAGAAATGTGACAGTTTTTCTGATCTACCAGCCGATATTCCTATCCCAGCCAGTTTAATTAACTTTTGTCATGTGGTTCACTGAGTCTAAAAATGCAAAATTATCTGACTGTATTCAGAGATTTGTCAAACATAACCTGAAAAAAAAAACTACTTTTCATTTACTGTAAGGAGAGAAAGGAAGGAGGAAGGAAGAATTCAGAAACGACATAAATGTATCACAGAAATCCCATTTTCCTAGAACCACCCTTTGTTTTAAAAACAAAGAGAAATTAGTTGGACATGTGACAAACAGACAAAAACCCCAAATAATAAAAACTTGCTCTGGAAAAAAAAATCCCCATTATTAGTATGCCTGGGGAGATCGCATCTATGAAGCAGCTGGGCTCGGCTAGTCTCCAAAGATAAGCAAGGAGAAGTGGGGAAAAGGCTGCTGCCGAGATAGTGCTGCTGATACCTGGAAGAAAGCTACCCTCTTGATAATTGGCTAAGATTCTAAAATTAAAATACTGCTCATCTGGCTGACCAAGAATTGCAGAATTACAAGTGCATAGAAATTTTCCTTTAATGGGAAAGAAGTCTCTGGCCAGGAAAGACGGGCTTCAGATGCCACTTTTGAAGTTGAATGAAAAACGCTGAGCTATTCCAGTCACATCTTCCACCTCTGAATTGCCAGCCTCATGCTGATATCATGAAGGGTAGTGGGCAGCTTCCCTGGATTTTTGGCTTACTGTTGAATGGTTCCTAAACTCAACCAAGAGGAAGCCAGAGATTTGTAGCCCTTTCTCAGGGGCTATGAGGGAGGCTGACAGAAGTCAGAGACAAGGTGCCCATGCATAAATGTCTGATTAACTTTCTGCAACACTTTGCCTGTGAAATATGTCAACATACTTTCTAAAACTAGGATCGTAAGCAATTCTTGAGAAGTGGAACAGTCTAAGAAAACAAAGCCTAGAGTTCTAAAAAAAATTTTTCAAAGAAGAAATTTTTCCTACTAAGTCTCTACCCTGATACACATACACTCCTGACAGACATTGTTAATCGATCATGGCTGTCATTCCCACTGAGTCCAGATGTAGCCAGAATCCTCAACATCTTATTTCAAGTAGTCACTACCAGTCAATTCTAGTTAGCTTGCACAATGAACACGATGCTGTCACTGAATTTGTGATTAAGCAGAACTTCCGATGCATAGCAGGAAATCCAAGTACATGCCAAGAGTTGCATGAGGCAGACCCTATTGACTACATACCCAACATATCCAACAAGCCCTTCTTGAAAAAGCTCCAGTTTTACTCAGGTAGCTACTTCCTTCTTTTATAGCCATGTGCCTCAAGAGAGGTAAACCCCAGTTCTTCTTCCAGGAGGTTAATTACATGTGATCTAAGTCAATAATAGTGCTCCATTTCCTCTGTCAGTGATTGGCTTGCCAATGAGACTTGATGGAAAGGCCAGAGAGAGCATCTGAGAGAGGTTTTCTTTTCCATAGGAAGAAAGAGAGAAAGTAAGAGGAAGGAAGGAAGGAAGGAAGGAAGGAAGGAAGGAAGGAAGGAAGGAAGGAAGGAAGGAAGGAAGAGGGGAGGGAGGGGAGGGAAGGGAAGGGAAAGGAATAGAAGGGAAAGGAAGGGAAGGGAAAGGAAGGGAAAGAAAAGGAGAAAAGATGGGACTCTCTTCCGTTGGACATTTATATTGGAATGCAGTACTCAGACCATCTTTTTCAAGAGAAAAGCAAGACTGAAAGATTAACCATTATGCAAAGACTGTCAGAGTAAAAAGATTTTAAAAACCTGGGGTTTTCACCCACTTCAGGACTTCTAATTATAAAAAATCTTCATACTGTTTGAACAAGCTAAATTAGGACTTTTATTCCTTACTGCTGAAAAAAAAATCTCATTTAATACATATGTGGGGCTCTGAGCAAATGGGCAAAGGAGAATGCCAGAGGGAAGATCAACAGCTACAAAAGCTAAAGAAAGCAGCACCACACATTGCTAATATCAATAAGCAAGGGACCTGCTCAGGACACGAGTTTGAGTTCCAGAACAAGCAAAGCAGGGTAATTACCTAGGAAAAACCCACTCAAGGGACAGAGCCAGGACTTCTGCCCAGAAATTCAAAGACAGGTCTCCAGGGTCCATAACTTGAGACAAAGTAAGTAAGCAGAAGAGAAAGGGTCCATCATTCCCCAATCAATCATGTACCAAGCATTCCTCTCACTTAATGTTTCTTATAACCTTATAAGATAGGTTAGTTATCCTCATCTTGTAGATGAAGAAGCAAAGGCACAAAGAGATTAAATGACTTCCCCCAGGTCACTCAACAGTGGAGCTAAAATTCAGTCTGGAATCTGACTCTGAAATTCAAGCTCATTCTACTGTATCACACTGCCTTCCCAAAAAACAATGTAGGAGCTAGAATCCAACACTTAGGTTCAACTGGTTCTAAACTCTAAACATAAGCTTCTTCAGTACCCTGTCTGGTTACAGTACTGGCCTGGCTTAGGACTTAGGCTGCAGGTAAGTGCTGTGACTTCCTGGGGAGAAAGGAGGGAATTTGGGACCAGTAGCCAGATCTAGTCCCTTAATGATGAGTGCAGGACCCACAACCCTTTGCAGGCTCTGCCACCAGTAGCAAGAAATACTGAACCCTCAGAAGTTAATTATTGTGACACTGAAGGAGTAGCCGTGGATGTCTGCCTATAATCTGCATGCCAGTTTTCAATGTGAAGTGGCCACCAATGCAGACACACCAATCCACAAGTTTCTTGAGAAGAGGACCAATTTTCAATAGAGGTATAGAAGTTAATAAACAGATCTGGAGTCAGAAGGGTAAATAATGTATCAGTTTCCTATTGCTGCTATAACAATTAACTATAAACTCAGTGGCCTAAAGAAGACAGTTATTTTTCTTATAGTTCTGAAGGTAAGAGAGCCAAAATGGGTTTCACTAGGCAAAAAACAAGGTGTTAGCATTGCCACAATCCTTTTGAAGCATCAGGAAGAAACTATTTCCTTGAAGTTTTTGGCTTCAAGAGCTACATTTCTTGCATTCATTCCTTGGTTCATAGCCTCCTGTTCCATCATCAGAGCCAGCAGATAGCAGCTTCAAATCTCTCCCTGCTTCCATTGTCATCACATCATCTTTTCTCTCTTCTGAGGTCAAGACTTTCTCTTATAAAGACACTAATGATTACACTTAGGACCCATCCAGATCACTAGGATAACCTCCCAGCTCAAGGTCATTAATTCCGTCTGCAAAGTTCCTTTTGCCATGTAAATTAACATTGCCAGGTTCCAGGGATTAGGACCTAAGTTATATTTGGGGCCATTACTTGGTCTCCCACAAGTAACAATATCAACCTTACCACTAATTAGCCATGAGATCTTGGACAGCTTACAAAATCCCTCTGAGTCTCTGTTCTTTTATCTACAAAGCAAAATAACAGTGATATCTACCTCACGGGACTATTGCAAAAACTTAGAAGGTTAAATTATAGCATAGTGCTTGGCACATAGACATCATAATTAGTGGAAAGAACTCCAAGTCTGAAAACAGAGAGCATTCTGAGTTCTAAATCCAGCCCTCCCACAAGTCAGCTGTGTGTCCCTGGAAAATCCCATTACATCTCGGAGCCATCCTACATCTGTAGTATGGGGAAAATATTGGGCCATCCTGTTCCCTGAGGGCATTTTAGAAAAAAAAAATGATACTGCCATGTGTAATAAGCCTAACAGAGTTGGAACTACTAAATAATAAAGATGAGAATGGGAATGAAAATGGCAGGAAAAATAAAATTTATTGAGCACTTACTATATGGCAGGCATGGTTCTACATTCTCTTCATGGCTTTCCTCACCGAATCTTCACAATTGCCCCATGAAATAGGGACTACTCTCATCTCATTTTGCAGATGGGTAAACAGGCATAGAAAGGTTAAATAACTTGCCTAAACTCACAGATGAAAATTGTCTATTAGTTTCCAAGAGTTATTATACAAATTGTCACATACTGGGTGGCTTAAAACAACAATTTTTTTCTCCTACATTTCTAGAGGCCAGAAGTTCAAAATCAAGGTGCTAACAAGGCCAGGCTCCCTCTGAGGGCTCTAGGATCCTTGCTTGCTTCTTCCAACTTCTTGTATTGCCAGTAGTCCTTAGCATTTCTTGATCTGTAGAAGAATCACACCAGTCTCCACCTCCATCATCTCATGGAGTAATGTCTCATGGAGTGGAGCAAGCATTCCCCCGCCCCTAATTCTTCTGCCTCTGGGCAACCCCAAACACAGGGAAAGCTACTGCACTGTTATGGTCATGGATGACCCCCAAGGCAAACAAATGACTCTAGAAACAGGCTCCCCAGCACAAGCTCTGTGAACCCATGTTTCACTCAAACTGATTTTATTTCAAACTAAGGCTGAGCCCCATTATCATTACTTAATGTCAGTGTAACAGTGGTGTGATATCCAGTCTTTTACACAATATATCATCCCTACAGACTTGAATGCTAGCAGGACACAGCAGAAATACAGCATCCCAACTTTCCAATGTGCTTGCGGCCATCAATATTGATGGCGTGTCATCAATCAAATCCAGCAGGCTTTTACACACTCTCATTTTTAACCGAGGCTTACCATGCATTACAATAGAATATTTAAAACCATGTACACATTTTATCAAGCTTTCATGACCACTAAATGCTCTCTGGTTTGCAGTTCCAAATATTATTTATTACATCTAGAGAGATGGCATGCAAAAGTAAAGAAATCGCACAGGAACAGAGTGTGATTAAGGACAAAGCAAGAGAAAAATGCCATCAGCATCTGCTGCCCGATCCAGCCCTATACTCCAGATCAGGCTGCCAAGCACCCTCTCCCAGCTGCTTCCTTCCTTCTCCTCTACCATCATCACTGTCCTCACCTGCCAAATGGGGAAAATGCTACCCACACCTTGGGAGTTGCTGAGAACATAATCAAGTCTTGCACATCTACAGGTCTTGGTTCAAGCGTCTCCTTCACAGTGAAGCCTTCTCTGACCATCTCCCTTTTTTATTTAATTGCCGCCATACCCCTATCCAAGGCATGGCCAATTCTCCTTATTAGGCACCATTTTTCATAGCACCTGCTCACAGATTCTCTGATTCATTCATGTGCTATGTTTATGATCTGCTTCCCCACACCAGAGCATAAGTTCAAGAAAGGGATTCGTGTCTGTTTTGTTCACTGATTTACTCCTGGTTCCCAGAACAGTGCCTGGCACACAGTAGTTCTGCTCAATAAATGTCTGTTGAGTAAATGAATAAAGTGTATAGTGGGCCCCTGATGAACAGTTCACATTTGCTGGGTATAGACAAACTGAATCTCATGAGCAAGCACACAAACAGCAGCACATGTGTGTTGAGCACTGACTCTGTGAGAAACACTTTAGTGAGCTTTGTGTGCATTACCCACACCAACTCTAGAATGCAGCTGATAATCCCCTATGTTATAGATAAGGACTCCTGGTATTCCTGCCCTAAATCTGCTGCATAGTCACAGTGAAACCTTGAGCAGGTCACTGACTCCTGCCTGTCTTCTCCTCTATAGTTCCTTGTGCATTCCCAAAGGCCTCTGTCCTAGTCCCTTTGCCCCAGGGACCACACTCTATCATAAATTCTCTCTCCCGAACCACCTGGCCTCCACACAGGTAGAGCTCACAACTTTCTCATCTCTGTCTCTCCATCACCTGGCAGTTGTCTCATATATGTAGGGTAAATCAATTAATAAAGGTAAAATGAAGAACTCAAACTAGAATCATAGACAGCAATTTGTGGCATGTATGTTCCATTATGCCTCCTTCAATCCTGCTATACAAAACCAATGTTCTTTCTAAGCATGGACTCAGTCTCAAGATTTTCCTCTATACCTCACTCCAGACAACTATTTCCAACCCATCTGAGTTGGCAGAGCAAATATATAGACCATCCCTGGAAATGATTGCTACAAGATTGCCAAACCCACTCCCTTTTCTTTGCCAGCATCCACTTTACATTTCCAACCCTTCTTTGAGGGAGCTGTGCCATGTGACAGAGTCTCAGCTGAGACAAGGTGTGTGGGAGTGACGGGCACCACATCCAGGGCTGGCCCATCCACACTTCCCATGTGGGAGCTTCCAGGGTCCTTCTCCCCTCTGTGGATTAATGCAGATAAACAGCATGATCTTAGAGCCCTCATGGAGAAGATAGTGGAGCCACAAGATAAAAAATCTCGGAGCCCCAAATCACCTCTTGGAGGAGAGCCATCTGCCAGCCAGGAAGGCTCATGGTCAAGAGCAAGAAATAAATACTAATTGCATATTTGGTACTATGCAATTTGAAGTTATGAGTTACAGAAGCTAGCTTTACCTTAACTAATATACCTGAGCTACTTTTTTTTTTTCAAAATCTCTCTTCTAGTTTCACACTCCTATAATTCAAAAACTTTTCATTTGTTATCTAAATGTCCAAATGACATTTTCTAGTAGCTTAATGAGGCATGTGCACTTCTGGGTATTTTATATCATGTTAGAGGGCACTGTGTGCTCAGCAAGTAAAACTCTTAACCCTGGGTAACATAAAAAATTGCAAGATGTAATTTCTATCTTCAAATCACAGATCATCTTCTTGGTAAAATAAGACATATCCATGTGAAATAGTTAACTTTCCCAAAGCACTATGTTAAAAAATGCAGCAAATGACATGATCAATAGGAAGTAATATAACTTCATCACTATCTGTGTGCCTTGGGCAAATTACCTTCACACTCACCTCCAACACCCCAGACCTCCATTTCCTTCTTCAGTAACACACACATGACAATTGCACATGCCTCATTACATCAAGGGTACTTTAAGTAAATATGGGTGATGTGCTCATTACAGTAATTGGCACAAAGTAAGTTTTCTATAAATGTTAGCTACCATTTGGTTAGGAGGATAGATCACTGTGGGCTATAATGGCAGAAGATGAGTGTGCTATGGCTAAGAAAGAATATAATGGGGGAAGAAAGTGGGGGTAGGAATGCATATATTATACTCAGAAAAGAGTGAGGAAATCAGTCTGAATATGTTACAGAGAATTTGAAACAATTCTTACCAGGACTGGGTTTGGAAGATTCCTAAATTCCAGAATAAGAAATCAGTACTTTAACTTCTTTTTCGGAAAAATTCATGGTGAATGAAGACAGGGTAGATCTGTGACTCAATAGATAGAGACATAAAAGGAAGAGAGAAGTTGATAAGAAGAAAGTCAGGAGAAAAGAAAGAGAGAGAAAAAAAAGGTAGAAAAAGGATTTGTCTTGAGATTTGACAGTGTAGCACAGTAGGAAGAAATCGCACTTTAGAAGGAAAAATCTGGATAAAAATTTCAACTCTGTTTGCTATTATTATGTGGTTTTAAATTAATTGCCTTCTGTCGGTTAGCCTCAGTTTCCTACTATAAAATGTTAATTCCCATATCACATGGCCGCTTGATGAGAATTAATAAGGTAAACTGAATGGGGTCTGGCACAGTGTCTGCCAGTAGGGTAAGTTCAATTATTCATCAGCTCAACATTTATGTGGTACCTATGAAGGCCCTGCTGTTGGGAGAAGTTGTATTCCACAAATATTAGCCTTCCCCATAATATTTAGTTAGTAAAATCCAGGCTTGCTGATACAACAGCATTAAAATTTGGTTCCCAACCAAGTTTTGGTCAGGACACAAATGGGCAGTTAATAAGAACAAGAACAAATCCCAGAAAATGCCTCAGTGTTACCCAGTGCTGAGCAGTGTTTCAAGTCTTCACACATCTATATCAGGGTGGAGGCCTGGAAGGCTGCCGAGTGTAGTCATGGCTTCTTCTCATTCTGCCTAACTGAATGTGCCCGGGTCTAAGAAACTTCTTCTCCAGATGCATGTTTATATACCTGGCTCCCTTCCTGTCATCTGTAGCCAAAAAGAGCAATCTATGTTCACAATTTCTTAATCATGCTGAAATTTCTTCAGATCATTTGAAGGGGTAAAGAGGGAAGAGCCTGGCTAGCAGAGTTAAGAATGATAGTTATAGAAACGGGTTCTCATACCAACACTCTGGTGGACCTTGCAGCCCCCGCCTATGGTTCTGCAGTGGTGGCTGTCACAGCAGGACATCAGAGGCAGGTGGTGGTAGCTTCTTGATGGGGTTGTTTGTATCCTTGAAATACCAGAAGTGTTAAAAAAATGGTGGTGGTGGGAGGGGAAGGGGAAGAGTGGTGAGAGAAGAGCAGAATGTTCTTTCAAGTTATCAGAAAAACAGTGACCTGAGATGGGAAGGAAAATACAAAGCAACACTGCTTGCCACAAAAGTGAAGCTTGAAACAGAAAATTGTCATAGTCTAGCAGAACAAGGGCTCTGGGGTCTACATACTTCAGAGGCTTGCTAGGTTCTGCCAAGCAGTCATCTTTGCAGGGCCAGCCACATAATTTGCAGGACTCAGTGCAAAATGAAATAAAATGTGGAACCCCTTACCCAAAAAGCACAAAACTGCTGTTAATTGCATTAAAATATAAAGCTCTTTCCTTTCTTCCACACTTTCTCTCAACTTGTCATGGTGCTTTTTATATACTATTTAACATCATTCTAAGTAAAGAAAAATTAAAATTTTAAATTATTAGCATGAATTTTACCACAAATCTTTGTATCGTATAATGCCAGTATAAAATGCAAATATAGGAGCATTTAACTTGTATGCAGAATCACGATAATTACACAATTCGTATTCCATAGCTTATACATGCATATGAATTTCATTCTTACCATAATAGTGGAAATGCTTCACCAAACTAATTCAACTGCTTTTATTTCACCTTTTGATATAAGCACTTTCTACTAATACTCTCTATCTCTGGCTTACTAATAAGTATGGGAAGAGTCAAAGGAAAATAACTATGCGTTACTCAATCTTTCCCTTTCCTTCTATGTCATCGTTTTCAGCATATGTGGTTGCCTAACACAGGGAAGTAATGTGTGTGTGTGTGTGTGTGTGTGTGTGTGTGTGTGTGTGTGTGTGTATATATAGTTATGATAGGGCTCCACAGTCACTAGTGTTTCTTAAAATGTCACTGCATTATTTTCTGTGTTCCAAGCAAGTTCTGGTTTGAATAGAAATTGAGGTCTCTCAGAAATGTCAGCTCCCCAGCTTAGTCATATATGTAACATACTTACCTTATCTTTTCTTTTTGAAGAGGTAAAATGTAGCTAAGAGAACTGAATGATTAGAAGGCATGAGCCCTCTTGGCAGAGAGAACTAACAGCAAGAGCCAAACGCCAGGAATAACACTTTGCACTCATGAGAACGGTGTGGACACGGGGCACACACCATAGAGTATTTTAAGCACTTTACATAAATTAACCTACTTAAATCTCACAAACCTATGAGATAAGTACTGTCATTATGCCCATTTCCTAGATGAGGAAATCAAAGCTGAGAGAGGTAAGGTAACTTGCCCAGGGTCACATAGCTTGTGAGTGGCAAAACTAGGATTTAAACCCAGGCCGACCCTAAGCTCTCTACAAACACATTACACTTTCACAAAGCTTAATTTGGGTTGTTCTGACTCCTCTCCACTCTTTCCAATCACCATAGATGTACATATACTGTAGCATTTAACACAAAGTGCTGAAATAATGCACCCAACTCTGAGCACTGAAGGTGAGAGCTATGGGTGTTTATCTCTGCATCTATCTGGCATGGGTAGGAGCTCAGAAACACTGGAAAAAGTGGAGATGTGGAAAAGTGAAATGTGGTTCATTGTGAGCGGCCCTGCTGGATACTTGCTGACAAATTCATAGGGTACGTTTTAGGATCTCTATCACTGAGTTGGAGAAACCTCTCAGTCTCAGGAGACCACTGGAGAAAGAGAATCATCTGGGGAGTGCCCACCCACCAGTGACTCAACACCATCTCCAGGAAAGCTCCCCAGTTCCCTGGAGACACTTATTCTTAATAAACAGAGAAAGGACTTGGCATTTGAATTTTGAAATCCAGGACTCTATGGAACAGGCTGTGGAGACTGATATCATAGCTGCCATCTACCCATTTTCAGAAAATGGGCCAACAGGCTTCTCATTTTAAGAGAGGACAGCTCCCCCTCAACTGTTCTGTCCTTGGCCTGGGGAATAAGCTGGGGAAAGATGTTGCAAGCTCACCCATCCCCTAGCCTTCAGGGATGTCCTGGTTCAAGGGTACAGAAGGACATCCAGGCTTACCATGGACTTTAGGAGGTCATCCTGCCAGAAAGAAATGTAACTTTAAATACACTTTCTAGGCTGCATGGAATCTTTTTTAATGTCACAGAAGTAACTTCACAAAATCATGATCAAAGGCCCTGGTAACACACCCTCCAGTCCTGGTGGTACTCAAGTGGATACACAGGTCCCTTTATGTCATTTATGTTTCTACCTATTTTTATCGATTTCCGTTTTCTAGTTCTCAAATGTAAGCTCCTTGAGGGTTGAGTATCTTCCATCTTTATCATGATATCCCCAGAGTCTGGTACTGGTAAGCACTCAAATATTTGTTGACTAACAGTCTACTATGTGATGCCAAAATGACTGGATGAATGGCAACCAAATTCGAAGCAATGTCAGTTAGCAAGTGCTGCATCACCAACCACTCCCAAACCTGGTAGCTCAAATCCATAAACATTTGTTATTGCTCATGATCCAGCTAGGTGGTTTTGGTAATCTGTGCCAGGCTTGTCTGAGCTCAGCAGGGCTGGCTTAGGTGTCTGTGGGTAGATGACAGGGTAGCTAATGGCCAGCTAATCTAAGATGGCCTCACTCACATATCCAGTGGTTGGGTAGCCATTGAGGAGATCTAGGGGTGACCAGATCATAGATCTCTTATCCATCTGGCCAGTGGCATCATTCTTGCCACATGGCCATTACAAGATACCACGAGGGAAAGGTTAGACAAAGAACTGACATATCATCACTTCCACCACACTCCAGAAGCCAAAGCAAGCCAGCCCAGATTCCCAGAATTCCAAGGATAGGAAAAGAGATGCCACTTCTTGATGGAAATCACATCACAAGTGGTATATAGTGGCCAATTTTGCAGTCTACCTTACAGATATATTTCAAAATCTATAGCTAAAAATACAGATTATGTGTTATACAAGCAATGCATTGTTCGAGGTTCCTTGATGGATGTTTCAAGGAGGTGGACTATTAATTCTGGGAGCTCATACATGTCTTAATTTGCCATCATGTTGCCTATCAGGCTCCAAGAGCTTCCACCTAATAAGAGGAGTGAAAATAATTAGAATTATGATGAACACAATTTTTAAATAATAGTAAAAGGAGGGGGAAGAGCAATATCCATTGTACGAATCCCAATTACATGCCAAGCACAGGACAGGGCCTTTTGTACACATTGTTCCCAATCTCTATGAATCCCCAAAATAGCTTTTTTCAACCATTTCCCTGATGTGGAAACAGGCTCAAAAACCAACTTGTTTTAACAGTGGTGACAGAACACAAGCTCAGGGTTTCTGACTTGAGAGTGAGGGCTTTTCCCATTAGGCCACACTCACATCTGAAGATTCCAGGAAGAGAATACAGAGTGGGGAAGTAATTTGCTTTACATGGCTTAACCCCCTGATACTTAAGAAGGCTCCTGGCCCTGCAGTGCCATCTTGCCACTGCTAGAAATGCTTCTGGTCAATGCTAGGTCAGGGATTTAGTAGCCATGAGAGCAGCTGTGATATTAAGGCTTCTGTTGTTTGATGACTTAAAGAAACAGTATATCTTAATTTTATTAATTCATGTTGATTTATAGCTTGGCTCTTTCCAAAAAGGATTTAAGGAAACTTACAACAAAAACAATAGAGCTGAACATAGAATCCCGGAAATCAAATGCTGTTAGAAATATATTCCCAGACCGTTTTTCCCATGGCATCTTTTACTGTCCTATGTGGACAAAATGAGAAATCATCATCTTAGAATCTTGGCCCTAGAAGAGGCTGTAGTGAGTTTCAAACTAGAGAGCACAAAAACCACAGAGGAATGTGTTTAAAATAGAGATTACTGAATCCCACTCCCAGAGACTGCTTTAGGTGGTCTGAATGAAGCCTTAAAACATGTTTCAAGTAAATTCTAGATGTCTCAGGCAATTTTGTTGCAAGTAGCACACAGATTATACTCTAAGGAACCATTATAAAATCTAAACCACTTAACAATGAAGGAATCGCCTTGCTAGCAATCGCCTTGCTAGCTAGTGCTAGCCCCAGAGGTAGAAAGATAAAAAAACAAAAAAAAAAAAGGAGATTTCCTGTCTTTAAAAAACTCAAAATCTAGCCACAGAAACAGTGAATAACACAACCAATAGTGACACAATTTATCAGTGGCACAAACTTAAAGAACACTTTGAGGAAGGTGGGTTAGTTTCATCTACAAGCTATCTCGGGGGAGAGTGATGGTTATGAGTATAGGTTCTGCAGGTGAACTGACTGCAGGTGATATGAATCCTTGCTCTGAATTTGCCAGCTATACAATCTTGGGCAGAGAACACAACTTCCCTGGGACTTGGTTTTCTCAATTGTAAAGTGGTGATAAGGGTAGTACCTACCTTATTAGGTTGTGAGAGTATACTGGTAACATGTTATATCTCAGAGTTTTAATCTGTGTGCTGTCCATGTGTTTTCCTACTCTGGGTGTTGCAAAAACTATTTTAATGTTGTTAGTAGAGATGGTGTTAAATGTGGTCGTGGTGAAGTTGGTAATGGTGGTGGAGGTAGAGGTGGTGATGGTGTTGATGATGGTAACGATGGTGGGATAGTGGTGGAAGTGATGGTAGTGATAGTAGTGGTAACAGTGATTGTGTCTAACCTCTCCTCAGTCTACTTGGAAACAAAAATAAAGATTAAAAATGCTACAGCCCAAAGATAAGAAAAGAAAAATCCTGATGTCTGATTGCAGAGCAAATTCTTCATTTCCCAATTCCCAAATAAAGAGAAGACTAAGATTCAGGGTGAGTAGTAAGAAAGGTAATGAGTTCCATTTTTGCTAATCAATTTGAAATAAACAGAATTTGCAGCTGGAAAGATGATCTTGTCATTTTAGAGGATCATGAAGTCAGGAAATATAGACTTGAGGATCAGTTACACAAAGAGATAATGTACTGGGAAGAGCATGTGCAAGGGAAATCTGTAGGAAAAGAAAAGAGAAAAGATATAGGGGCAAAATTACAAGTGCAAGGCTAGGACACCTCTCTCTAAAGTCAGGCATTCTATAGGTATATGTTAGTCAGTTACAAATTCAACTCATTTCAATTTTGTCTGAAAAAAGAGATCAGAGGAAACATTACCAAATGCCTTGCTGAAATCAAGATATGCTATATGCACATTTTCAACACCAACTTTCTATCTAATAATCTTATTAAAAAATAATGTCGGTTCAACATGACTGGTTCTCGGCAAACCTATGCTAGATCCAGTGATTCTTGCTTTCTTTTCTATGTGATTACAACGAGCACTTTAAAAGTCCTTTTGTAACTTATCCAGGTATCTTCCTCAAGGTCTTATTTGCAATTTCAAGATTCTACCATTTTTTCCTTTTTGAAAAATTAGAACATTTGCCCTCTACAGACATCTAGCAGCTCTCCTACCCCTCATTATTTCTCAGAGAGCACATACCAGTTTCACAATTTATCTGCAAATTGTCTCCTCTGGTGTATAACTACTGTTGACCTGTGACCTGTGAATTTATCCAGGGATGTTCCACATTCTCTTAAGATATCCCACTCATATTCAAGTGTTGATTCCTCCAAAACCACATTTGTTCTCATCCATCCAGTTTAAATATCCATTTCCTTTCCAGAGACAGCAGAAGCATACCATTCTGGGTCCGAATATTGAATTTACCAAAAATTCGTGCGCTATTCATGAAAGGGCATGTCTTTATACATAGAACATTCCTTCCACATGTATCTGCATCACCTTTACATCTGCCCTATAGGACGTGACCACTCAAACTAGCCACCTATTCTACTCCATAGCAGTTCACATTTCCTGATCCACCCCACCCCCAGCACTGATCTTAGTCACTAAAGAGACTGGTTGGGATTCTCATGATTAACCAGAGAAGGTGAACTCCTTAGCCAAAATCAATATTAAAACCTATTTGATAGTTCTTAAATCTAAAGGATTGGTTGGACCACCCTGAAGAATTTGGGAGGGCTCCAAAATTCATTCTTTTTTTTTTTTTTTATCAGTTTTTATTGACCTCTTCTTAACCTCTAGTCTCTATGACAGCACTAGATTTACAATAGTGAGCAAAATGATATATAACCATGGCCCACATGAAGCTTAAAGTCCACTAAGGAAGAGAGATATTAACCTAATTATCCCACAATTAAGTGTAAAATTCAGACTCTTAAGTATAATGAAGGAGAATAGAGTAGGCAATTCTCCAATAATATAAAGTAGAAATATTCTGACCAAATCAAGGGTATCAGGGAAGGCTTCCTTAAAGAAAGAACCACAGAGCTGAGATCCAAAGACCATGCAAAAATTAACCAGGTTAGAGTTTCTCACCCTGGAGGCATATTAGAATTACTTGTGGATCTCTTAAAATGCTGATTACCAGCCTTTCTCTAAACTAATGAAATTTAAATATTTGGTAGTAGGCCCAAGCATTGTTATTTTTAAGGTCTTTCTCCTTGTGCCCCAGTTGATTCTAATGTGTAGCCAAGGTTGGGAGCCACTAAACAAGAATGAAGATATTGAAGGTGAAGAAAAGGGAATGTGCAAGGCCCCATGAAGGAGACAGACACAGCCATTGGAGGAGCCGAAAGAAGAACAGTATGGCTTGATTATGGAGAGCAAGAGGGAGCTCAACTGTGGACGAGGTCAGAAAGGAGGGTAGGGGCCAGGGAGGACCATGAAGGCCATGTCAAAAATTTTGCGTTTTTATTTTAACATCAGTGTAAATCTAATGAAGTTGTTTTTTGTGTTGTTGTTGTTGTTGTTTTAAATTTTCTATTATTATTATTATTATTTTGGCTTCAATCAGCTTTGCTGCCTGAAAAAATAATTCTGACTTCCTGATGGAGAATGGAGTGGAGGGAGCAAAAAGGACTAGAGTTGGAAGAAGAAGGGAGCACCCACCTGACATACAGACAGAACCGTATGATGAGCAGCAACCTCTGTCCGTAGGGTGGTGGGGGAGGGCACAGTGAGGTCTCTCCATGAGAGGGACAGGCCTCTCCAAGCAGGCAGAGCATTCTGGCAGCCTCAGCAAGCACTAATCAAGTTTGACCGAAACACCTCTTTTGGGGAGCATGAGACACAGTGGCTTTAACAGCCCCACTTGGCATAGGACTTGGCGACACTGCCATGATCCAGGCAGCCCTCTGGAAGCCATATGCCCTGCTTAATTCCTCTGCAAACCTACTGCTTGCAGTCATGCAGACATATGCAGCCTTAACATGGTTATAGCATCTTAAACTCTTGAGGAAGCGGGAAAGAGGGATGTTCCCACCCGAGCACAGTGATGGAGAGGAAAATTATCAGAAGTGATTCTTGGCTGAGATTGGCAACATACACTGTCACTTGAACCTATCAATAGACCAGGCTGATGATGTTTTTCACTTAACACCTAGCGATGAGGCTGTCAGAAACTGGCAGGAGATCCCTGCACACCCTGCCAAGAGAGAGGAACATGAAAATCTGTCAAAATTTATGCTTGCTAATAAATATACTCCTGGAATTCTTTTTTAAAGAACCCAGGGTTTTAGCTGTCTAGGCAACATTTGCCAGGGATTCAAAAAGCCTGATCAAGCCAGAGGGTTTTACTCCAGCTCCAGTTTTCGCATGACTTTGGCTTGCTAGCAGAGGAAGGGGCAAGGCAGAGGCCTAGTGAAGGAAAATCTCCAAAGATACTAATTGTTATAAATTCTAGTGTGGTATCTGTGGTCTGTCTATGGGCAAAGTGAGTGGACACGTGTTATTGCTGTTGGATCCAGGGACTCCCTCTAGGCCACTGGGCCATATTCCCAGTGGTATCTACATCTATAGCAGCCATAGGGTTCAGGGGAAAGGGGAGGTGCAATAACCAGAAGTCAATGCTATCTGGCTGCTGTGCAGTCATTGGTGCTGTTCAATGGATATTCCCAGTAGGATTGCATTTCACAACTCCCTGGAAGCTAGGTGAGGTCATATGGCTTGCATTGGCCAATGTAAGTCACGTGCATTACACTTCAGGGTAAAAGCTTTAAGAGCCAGTGCATAATTTGCATTTATGCTTTCCTCCTGACCCGGTGACTGGCAGCAGTGGCTGGTCCAGTAGCTGGGCCCCAGAGTGAGAATGACACAGAGCACTGCCCCAGCTGACCTTCAATCAACATGGAGCTTGAGTGGAAAATAAAATGAGATGTTTTAAGTCACTGAAATACGGATATCACTGCAGCATAATTGAGCCTACATGTTCTCTATTAGAGCTATTTTGAACAACTCCTCTCTTCCCTCACTCTCTTCCCTGTAATGGGAATGGCTTATTGCATAGTGATTACAATCCAACATGCCTATGTTCTAATCTATCAGCGACGACTCTAAATGAGGGTCTTAAACTCCTTAACCTCATTTCCTTTATCTCTTAATTATAAATAATACTGTTCACACTGTAAGTTTCTTGCAATAATTAAATAAAATAATTAACTTTTATTGCATGCTGTGCAGAAAATAGTCAACATAGCATGCTTGAGGCTGCTATCCTTAGAAACTTCTGTTTGCAAGGTTGATCCTTGGCTAGCATCTGTGAACGTGGATTTCAGGAGGGTTTCCATCATTCCAAAACTGAAAAAGGTACCTGCTACACCTAAACTGTTTTGTGCTGAATATCTGCTTTTCTTTGAGTAGTCTAGAATTTTGGTAGTGCTAGGCAGAAGGCGCCTACGTGACCATCCCCCAATAAAATCCATGGGCACTGGGTCTTTAACAGTCTTCCATGGTAGACAGCAATTCACATTTGTCACAACTCATCATTGGGGGAATTAAGAGCATACTGTGTGACTCCACTGGGAGAGAACGCTTGGAAGCTTGTGCTTGTTTTCCTTCAGACTTCCCCCATGCACTTTTTCCTTTTGCTTATTTTGCCTTTATACCCTTTCAATGTATAAGTCTTAGCCATGAGCCCTACAATATCCTGAGTCCTGTGAGTCTTCTATATGAATCATCAAAACTGGTGGTAGTCTAGGCAACTTAAAAGTATGGTTTACTTGGACACGGTTCCATAGTGTAGCAGTTAGCATGTCCGCTTTACACACAGAACGTCCTGAGTTCGCATCCCAGTGGAGCCATGCTCCATGGTCTACAGTCTTGCCACCCTGAACAAGGCTGATATCTGATCTTAGAAGCTAAGCAGGGTCAGGCATCGTCAGTACTTGGATGGGAGACTACCTAGGAAGATAAAGTGCTGTAGGCATAAAATAATAATAATAACAATAATTAAAATAATAATAATAATAAAGTATTGTTTACGCTAAGTGAACAAGAAGTATAAGGATTGTTAGTGTTAAAAATAAAACAAAGGGAAATGTACAGAAAGAAATGAAAATACCTAATTCAGAGGTAACCACAAAATACCAGGTGACTGACTTATGTTCCAAAAGTACTTATTCAACTACCAACCACCCAGAATGGTGATTTATCTAACCTAAGATTCCAAAACGTACACTCCCTATTGGACCAGCATTGTCCACGGGCACTGAGTCTGTTCCTGACTAAGGTTTGCACACAAATAGTCATTCCTATAGTGACTTGATGAAAACAACAATGCTAGGAGCAACAGGAACCATTATCTAGTGAGCACTGTTCTCCTACTTCTATAACATCATCTCATTTAATCCTAACAACAGCACTCTTGGGTAGGCACAATGGCTATCCCCAAGGACAGGTGAAAAGACAAATACAGAGAAATTTAGCCATGTGCCGATAGGACAACATCACAGCTCCTTGGTTCCCATCTCAACACAATATGAGTTTCCCGAGGCTGCCATAATAATTGCCACCAACTGGGGGACTTAAAACACCAGAAATGTATTCTCTCAGTTCTTGAGGCAAGAAGTCCACAATCAAAGTGTCAGCCAGGCCATGTTCCCTCTGAAAGCTGTAGGGGAGGATCCTTATTACCCCTTTCAGCTTCTGGTGGCTCCATGCATTCCTTGGCTTGTGGCCACATCACTCCAATCCCTGCCTCTGTCTCCACACAGCCTTCTCTTCTGTGTCTGTCATTCCTCTGTGTGTCATAAGGATACTTGTAACTGAATTCAGGGCCCACTCAAATATTCAAGGATAAACTTTTTTCAAGATCCTTCACTAAATTACATCTGCAAAGACATTTTCCAAATAAGGTCACAATCACAGGTTCCAGGGATGAGGACCTGAACATATCTTTCTAGGACCATGATTTAGCCTACTACAAACACCAACAGTTATTTCTGTCATTGTGGGCCAGTTACTTAACCTTTTAGCATGTCACAGGATTGCTCTGAGGGCCAAGTGAGGCAATGCATGGAAAACATTTGGCATGTAGTCTGGCATATAATAAGGGCCCAATAAATGTCACTTACTATTACTGCCCACAACTGCACAATTGTTGAGAGAAAGAACTAGGATTTGAACCAGGCACGTGTAACTGCTATTAATTCTTACTCTACTCTGAGAACAGTTAAAGAGGGAGGCTTGGAGAAATCATTGTAGACTCAATGATCACCTAGCCATCAATCCGTGGTCATTCTGACTAGGACCTTGTATTTTTTTCAGCATTTATTTATTTTTATTTTTTTAACATTTTATTTTATTTTTCCCCTTCCTCCCTCCCCTCTCCTCCCTGGTAACCACTAACTAGGACCTTTTTAAACATTCTTTAGGTCCAGAACTTTTGAAGATGCTGAACTGCCTCCAGATCTCCTCTTGAGGCCCTCAAAATGATTCTGGAGAATCTCAGCTCCTCCGTTTCACCATCTCAAAAACCTCGACAGTAATTCCAGCTGCCCCTCTAGAGTGCTTTGAGGGTTATCAAGTTAATGACTATAAAGTCTATGGCACTCTTCAGAAGAAGAAGCCATAAAAATCAGATAAATGAAAGTCAATCAGCACATGCTTATTGTGTCCACAGGATGCACAGCACTGTACTCAGATATAAAGTAAAGGAGAGGAAAGTAAAAGAAAAGGAGAAAAGTTGGTTCAAACAAAGTCTTTCTAGTACAAGGCCAGCTATAAACTAAAGAGCTAGAGCATTTCAAGGCTTTAAAAAATGAAGGAGGTGCCACAAAGCAGTGAGGAAAAAGACAAAGAACTCAATTGGGAGAAAAATGCATGAAGGATCCAGGTAAACAGTCCACAGAAAAATAAACTATATAACTAGACAATAAGCAATGAAGAAATGTTTAATCACCCTCATAATCAAAGCAATAACAAGATAACACTTTTCACTTATCACAGGTTTGTTTGTTTGTTTGTTTGTTTTTTAGTTTTCTTATACACAGTATTGCCAACGGCATAAAGAAACAGGTACACTCCATCCACTTTGAGAGACACGAATTGGAGAGCAACTGTCCGAAGAGCAATGAGGGAATGGCTCTCACATTTAAAAATATATATGCCTTTTGACCCAGCAATCCCACAGCTAGGAATCTTCCCTAGCAATAAACTCACACACACACAAAAATACCTGGCTATATAAAAATATTCATTACATCATTGTTCTTAATGACAGATAATTGAGAACAACCTATTGTCTAGGAGTAGCACACACTAGTTAAATTATGGATAATGTACTTGGTAAACACGAGGCAGACATAAGCAAAAAAGAACTAACTCTGTTTGGCTAGTAAGAGAGAGTGCCAAGGTAGCATATTAAGAGAAAGAAGCTAAAGCAGAACAGTATGCATAACACGGCCCTTTTGTGAATGCGAATATGGGGGCCTCATATTCAAGAATCACCTTCAAGATGTGCTGTGAACATACCTGAATCTACACTCCTGGCCCTGCTGTGACCAAAGGCCTGCCCTACGATGAGGCTGTCAGAGTTAGGATTGGAGTCTGGAGAAACGGGAGATTTATTTTGTTTTCCTTGTGAAAGCCAAACCACTCAGATTCATCACAAGGAAGAACATCATGTATTAAGATCCTGAACTTGAGTTCAGACTACCCAGGTTCAAATTTCATCTCTTGTGCTGCTTAATAGCTGTGTTACTTTGGGCAAATCACTTCACCTCTCTGTTCCTTACTTTCCCTAAAATAGTAATAATATCAGTACTTTCCTCATAGAGTTATTACAAAAAATAAATATGTTATTATCTGAGGAGAGCTTCAAACAATGGTTGGCTGATAGTCACACCCTCTGTAAATGCTGTTAAGCAAGTAAATTGGACTCAAACATTGAGTGCCCCACTCCTGAATCCCAGTGTGACTCCCCTCTGTTAATGTGGCCCCAAACACCCAAAGGAAAAAGAAAATATGAAAAGAAAGGTGCCTTTCATGTATTCAGTGGGCCACTCCACAGGATGAAGTCATTCTAAAAAGGATAATTAGATCTCCAATTGGTTTTCATTTTATTTCATTTTCTTGCCTGCAGTTGACAAGCACGGAGATTGTGTTACTTCTACAGCCTCCAAAAGCAAAGCCGCCCCATTCCCCTATTTCTATAGCAAACTCGTGAAAGAGAAAAGCCTGCTGGTACAAACTGCTTTGATGAGAGGAAGCATCTAAAATGCATTTTAATTTCAATTTGTGTGAAGCTTTTGTATCAAATTACTGATCTGGGGCACGATGTGGCTCAGCGAAGAATCCCATTTTCCATCAGTTTGGATGTATTTGGTGTGCTGTCAAGAGGTAAAATAATTAAGGCTGAAATCTAGTCTCCACTGGAGACTGTCTACTGGTGTTCTACTTCTTGCATTGATCAAGTTAGGTGACAGACCAACAATTAGTATTCAAGAACCAATGCTGCCCCTTGGAGGTCCCAGATCTGACAAAAATTCCCAGGCAAATCAATGAATCCAAGGGGCGCTTCACTCAAATGTGATCGTGCCAGTAATATGATACTAACTGCAAGACCACCAGTCAACTAGGGCAAACCAAGGTTGCTTGAACAAACTAAAACAGAAGCTGAAAGAATTCAGTGAACCAGCTGAATTTTGCAAAACATTCAAGTAACTGGTACTAGGCAGCTGAATTCACATAGTTGTTTTAAGCAAGTCAGATTAAGCCTGCATTTGGAAGCCAAAGCAATCAGGCTAGAAAAGCTACTATCGCTTATTTTGTTTTTTTATTTCTCTGGTCTGGCATATTAGGTGGTCTCATTGGGGTATACAAGTTCTGCTCTCTACAAGGATCCCATTTACTGGGACTGTACACCCATCTCCCGCTGTTAACAGATACCTCCCTTCCCAGAGAATGGCTCTGCTGACAGGAGTCATGTCATCTAGGAAGGCACATGCTGCCCTCGAGTCCCACCAACAACCACCACCTGGGGGCTGCCAATGACTGCCCGAAACCAGAATCAAAGGGCGAACTCTTTGTCTCGAGAGAGAATAGCTCTACAGTGTGCTCCTCCATGAATCAGGCCAAGGCTAAGCTTTTAACCAGCGCCACAGACTTGCCTAGCAATTCCCTTTCATCTTATCATCCTCACTCTCCTACAGGAGTCTGCTACAGAGCTCCTGAGAGCATTCGCTCAATAAATCACATATACCCAAATCCCTGCCTTAAGCTCTGCTTTTGCAGAACCCAACTGTATTAGTTTCCTATCACAGTTGGAACAAATTACCACAAACTTAGCAGCTTAAACAATGCAAATTAATTACCTTAAAATTCTGAAGGTCAGAAATCTGACCCAAATCCCACTGGACTAAAGGAAGGTGTTGGCAAGTCTGTGTTCCTTCTGGAAACTCTAGGGAACAACCCCTCCCTTGCCTTTACCATTATCTAGAAGTTACCTACACTCCCAAGCTCATAGCCCCGCATCACTGCAACCTTTTCTTCCATTGTTACATCATCTTCTCTGACTCTGATCCCTCCTGCATCCCTCTTACAATGGTGCTTGTAAATACATTGTACCTGACTAGAGAATCCAGGCTAATCTTCCCATGTCATGATCCTTCACTTACCACATCTGCAAAGTTCCATTTACCATGTCAGGTAACATACTCACTGGTTCCAGGGATAAGGATGTGGACATCTCTGGGGCCATTATACTGCCCCCATACTGATCTAAGAGAGCTGGTATAAGGAGTTGGTCTTAAGAATAGACCCAAAGGAAGGGATTCTGGAGTTGAATCACTGATTGGCTTCCTGGCATGAGTAGTTCATCACCGATGGGAGATAGAGCATCATCCATCCCTGGCACATTGGTTATAGTGCAATTGCTAAGGCTTTCACCTGTGGATAACTAGGACAGACTATGGGTGGAAGGGGATGCACTGGCTTGTACAACATCCTTACCACTTGAGAGGAATAAGAGATATAGCAATTATGAGGACTGTGAAATTGGGAAACTGTTGCTGAATACCTTCATCAGAGAAAAAATGATAGCCTCAGGGCAATCACTCAACAATTTAGAGCAAATTGTGTCAGAGAGCTTCCTTGGCAATGTTTAAAGAAACCCTGATCTTTTTCAGCATGAAAACAGAGCTAATGAACAGACACAGGACTTAACTATAAGAATGGCAGAACTTCAGAGAAGGCTGGATACTCAGGCTAGGTACATGTCCTACACCCAAGTCAGGGCCCTGATGGGGAAGAATGGAACTTTGAGCCTTGGGGTGCGGATATTTTGGAAGATGCACTTGATTAGCTTCAACCCTAAGATCCTCTGAAACCTCTGGGTCTGCCAAAGTGTCCTCCCATCTCTTGTTGGAACACAGTCCCTTTTCCTTGCTTGAAGGATAAGCAAAACCTCTAATGGGGTAGGTGCCTAACAAAATAATTATCTCCACCTTCTCGGCTGGCTACCAGATCAACACCAAGGGTTCAATCTCGGCCTAACCTGATGAGCCAGTGTTGGGCCTACTAGAAAGAGAAGGATGCATTCCATAGTAGCCATAGGATCCTGGCTAATATGGCTAGGCAAGAATCAGGAAAGCATGATGAGGAGTGAATCCCTACGGGGGTTTGGTCAACAGGGGCAGAATATAAAGCTTTTTAGATAAAAGAGTTTATTTGATGGGGAGCCCTCCTATGACACAGGATTTAAGGCAAAGTTCTGAGAGACAAGTCTTATATGCAGCAGGAATAGTTCTTGGGAACTTGGACTTAAGCCCCTCAGGATGGGCTGCAAAGGAGAAGGGGGCTATGGGCAACAATTTAATCAAAGCCAACTATTAGCAGAACCTTTAGATTTGGAAACCATCGCTAAGGTATCTGAAAAAAGAAATCTGAGTTGACATTCCAGGAAGCCCCAATTCTTCATGGGATCTAAAAGAAAGGAAACTCTACTTGTTGGGAGATTGCATAGCTATCTCCTTTAACCATGGGTAATCAATGTGACACCATATGAAAAAAAGAACAAACATAGCAGGATTAAGAACTGCTATCATTAGGAAGGCCTACTTGTAAGATCAGCCCTTGGCTGGCATCTGGAAACTTAAATTTGAGGAGGGTTCCCACCATTTCCAGAATTGAGAAGAGTTTAGGCTCACTATGCCTAAACTGTAAAAATAAGATGGTTTTTAATTAACACCTGCTTTCCTTCTGGGAGGCTGGAATTTGGTCATGTGCCAAGCAGAGGGTGTCTATGAGACAATCCTTAATAAATACCCTGGACACTGAGTGTCTAATGAGTTTCCATGGTAGACAACATTTTGTATGTTGTCACAACTCATTTCTGTGAGAATTAAACAAATCCTGTGCAACTCCACTGGGAGGGGACTCTTGGAAGCTTGAGCCTTGTTTCCTCTGGTCTTCATCCCATGCACCTTTCCCTTGTGCTAATTTTGTTTTGTGTCCTTTTGTTGTAATAAGTCATAACCACCAGTACAACTATATGAATCTACCTAGTAAATCATCAAACCTGGAAGTGTTCTTGAGGACCTCTGACACACACTGTGACAAACAGATATGCATAGTTTTCTTCACGAATATTTACCTGGGGCCTCCTGAGAGCAAGAAGCTTAGTGTATCATGAAGAAAATGCCCTCTTACCCTAAGAGTTATTCTTTTTCCCCCTACCCTAAGTGATTTTGCTTCTGTTTGAACCCATTGTTGTTGTGTTCCATCTTATTTAAAATATAAGGTGTTTGGTTTCAAACTTAGAAGTGTATGCCTTCACCACATAAAAATAGAATTTTTCAGAACTTCTTGGGGCTCCCTTCCTATTCTCAAAGTATAGGTGCAGATCTTTAACCCACTTCCCCAAAAGATCTCCAAAATTTTTAAAATTTTAATGTTATTTCCCCTTGACCACAATTTCTAAATTACCTTTTGCACAGATAAGTGGGGCCAAAATTATCGCAGTAGACCAAGTCTTAAAAAAGGACAAGAATTATTATGATGAAAAAAATATCAAAAGTGACTGAGTGAGAAAATAAAGAAGTAAAAGATGGCTTAGGTCATTCCAGAAACCTGCAAGGAGCTCAAATCCTGGAGTGAAGAGGTGGGGAGATGGCCTAGTCAGGTACACTCAAAAGGTGCCCCCTCTCAAGGTATGCTAAGGAAAGAGAAAAGTTATTCTAGTAATAAAGGCATAAAAGTGAGCTGTGTGTGCATAGCTGAAACCTACAAATCATCTCATTAATGGCACCTCAAGTTGCTACAGGGCAGTAACTCTGATGGGAACATTGTTTTTCTCCCCTCTATTCTGAGTAACCCCTCCTAGGCAACTTCTCTTTAAGTTTCTTCTGCTGCCCCCGTTTCTAATTCTCAGCCCTCATTTCTCCTGTTCTCAGATCTCTGTTCTCTGCTCCAGAGGCATAAGATGATGGAGCCGCAGTTTGATGTTCAGCCTATAGTCTACTTCAGGGTTGGGATTCTTACTGTATCCTATCAACACCTAGTTACCTGCCATAGGGACAGGTGAGTGTTCTGGTCAGGCTCATTGCAGAAAACAGATGTCATGCTGAAAGGGGTGAGAGAGAGATTATAATAACAATAAAGGTGTGGGAAAGCTGAGGAATACCCACTGAGAGTGAAGCCCCTCCAAAGCTCGCAACAGTGGGAAGCTGATAATACCCCCAAGATTGAAGACACAAATGGAGGTAGTGTTACTGAAATTTAATAAGGTCTATAGCTTTGGGAGAAGGCCAACTGATAGGAGCTGTGGCCCACCAGAGAGAAATATAACTACAACTAACCTGCATCCCATCTGGAAGTGAATCAGGAGTTCAAATGTACTCAATTATAATCCTTCCCTACCTCCAATCTCCTTCAAGCACCTTCCATTGACCAAACCCAAGGAGAAATCAGAGGTAAGAGAACTTACCGATGGGTCTAGAGGAGCAAATGGAAGATGCCCAGTTTAATGGCTGAATACAAAACTACACATACACACACAGAAATATAAAGCAAGGTACATTCTAGAAGCTTTTATTTATATGAAATAGACAACAGATTTCAACATATCGAGAGGATTTAAAAATTTGTTTGGAAATGTAATTTTGTGCTTCGGTAGTACACCTCAGTAGGCAGCCAGCTATTAACATATTCAGATGTCTAAAGTGGTCCTTCTCCTCTAGTCAGCTGATAAAAGATTCCACTTTAAAACAAGATAGGAGCATTTGGGGAGTAGCTATGCTCTTCAGTCCTCTCTAGGGTAAAACATACAACAGAGATTTTGCTGCCTGTCTGCTCCCACAGTGATGCTGGCACTTTCCAGCAATCATGTGTCTCATAGGATCAATATTACTTTTCTGCATTACCAGGTCTCAGTTTTGATGAACCCAGCAGAGACTTTGCGCCTGCCTCACTCCATCACCCTGGGGTCTTGTCTCGAAAGGGGATATCTGTGATCAATTTCACATTTCCACAATCTAGATATTAATCCTAATGAACATCATTTATTCTGGGTTCTCCCTGACAAGTTGTAGGAAAATCCTGCATGAAATGAAGACTCAGATGTTTGTGCAATTTCCTGTTCAAATATGCTCCTTGAGAGTTCCACTATAACTGAAATCACCAGTCCTCCAAAGACAAAGGGCTTAGAGGTGGTTAGACACTGAAGGGATGGCCACGAGAGCACAAAAAGAGGAAAAGCCTGTGGGAACAAGTCTCCTGCTCCTTTCGGTGGCAGTAATGTCTGTCTGCACAGGTGAGCAGAAAGTGCCTACAGAGATTGTGTTCATTTTTCCTTTGATGGTAAAACTCTCGTTCGATTTAACAGACAGTAAGTAGCTTTGTAGTTTTGCCATTAAGTAATATTCCCGCAGCAAGAATATTTTTTCTTTCAATTAATGGTTCTCTGAGCAAGACAGCTAACTCATTTCTGGACGCATAGAAAGTTACCACCCTCCTTAGGCTCTGTAGGAGAGACAGGGTAGCATTACAGTTAAGGCCTCCAGTTCTGCAATCGGCTATTCCTGGGCTTAACTACCAGTTCTATCACTTATTAACTATGCAACTTTAGGAAAGCCACTGAACTTCTCTGAGCCTCAGTTTTCTTATCTATAATTTCTTATCTCTTAGAGGTAATTATGACTCTTCCTCACTCAGTTAATCACAAGATAACAAGAATGGATATAGTTCAGCATAGCCTCAAAAAATTAAATATAACATTGCCACGTGGGCCAGCAATTCTACTCCTATATGAAAGAATTGAAAACAAATATTCAAATACTTATACACAAATGTTCATAGCAGCACTATTCACAATAACCAAAAGGTGGAAACAGCCCAAATGACCATCAATGGATGAATGGATAAATAAAATGTGGACTATCCATAAAGTTGAATATTATTCAGCCATAAAAATAATGAAGTACATATGCATGCTACAATATGGATGAACCTCAAAAACATTATGCTGAGTAAAAAAGGCAGGCACAAAAGACTATATATTATACAATCCCATTTATATGAAATATCCAGAATAAATAAATCTATAGAGACAGAAAACAAACTAATGAGGTTAGGGTAGAAGGGAATGGGGAGTGACTGCTTAATGGTTATGGGGTTTCCTCTTAGGGTAATGACATCTTTGAACCAGATAGAGGTGGTAGTTACAAAACACTGTGAATATACTAAATGCCACAGAATTACACATTTTAAAATAGTTAATTTTATGTTATATGAATTTCACCTCATTTAAAAAAAAAAAAAGCTCAGCATAGTATGAGGAACATAAAAAGTATGAAATAAATGGTAGCTGTTATAACATCTCATGTGTAACCTAAATCCCCAAGGACTTCTATAGTCTGTCTCCAGATCACATCTCCAACATTATCTCTCCTATACCAATCCTCCTATACCAATCATTCTCATCATTTGGGGGTCATGAATTCTTTTAAGAATCTGCTAGAAGCACTGTATCCGGGTGGGGGTGGGGGGGACGACACACAAACAAAATTTTCCACTCAGCTTTGCAGGTTTCAAGGCCATCCTGAGCAGTAGGAATGCTCCTGATCTTTGTGAATTTCAGATCAAGGGAATGCACACACTCTACATCAGCCTCCTCAGTATTACCTGATCCTCCACACAGATTGCTACATCTAGCCTTCTTTCACTCTTATCCCTCCTTGCCCAGCAGTGTCTGCCACCCTTTAAGACTCAGATATTTCATAACATCTGCTATGACTACCCCAGTCTTCAAGGCCCTTTCCTTCTCCAGAATTCTTTTGAAAGTCCATTTGGAGTTACCCATTTGGTACTGATCGTACACCGCTTTATATTTTTGGTTTTCTATTTTTTAATAGGTTTACTTTTATATCCCACTATATAGTAACCCGGAGGGGGTAGATTCAAGTGTCTTCAGAAGCTAGTCAGGGATTATGGTAAACTAGAAAGGATACTAACTTCTAAAAGTTCCAGTATCATTGGGTCTTCTGTTTTTCAAGAAAAGCCAGAAATCTGGACATGTATTTGAGATATTTTGGTTTTCAAATGTTATTAACTACCTCCCCAAAGAAGCATATAGTAGGGGGACATATTTTGGTGAATGCATGGCTTGTCTTGATCAGACAAAAGTGATGGTAAGAACCATCACTCTTCAGAGCCATCTTAGCCCTATGTCACTATAGCACACACTTCAGTGAATTTTAAGGAGCCTAAAGGTCTTTGACCTCATCTTCTAGGACAACAGTCTGTTAGCAAAAGTGACTGTGGTCAGATTTTTGTATAAAAGACCTAATACTTTGCTTTAACGCTCACTCCTGGGAAGGAGAATTCAGACTGTGTCTTTGAAAAACAGGACAAAGTTGTGCTTAGATTAAAGATGATGATGACTTAGATCATTTCAATAAGTATTTAGGCAGTTATTCCATGATACACACTGTTCTGTGCAAGGGACAAGACAGATAAATCCTACCCTAAGAAGTTAGAAATGAAATACAATGAGATATTGATAAAGAACAGAAATAGGGCACACACAAAGAGAAAATACAAATATCCCACAAATACACAAAAAGATGTCCATCATCACCAGTGTTCAGGGACATGCAAATTAAAAAGCACTTCGCATGGGCAAAAAATTAATGTTTGCTAATGTCATTAATGTGGGGAAATGGTTACTCTCAAAACGGCAAGTGGGAGCATAATTTGGTACAGGAACTTTCAAGACAATTTGCCAGTACCTATAAAAATTTAAATGATATCCCCTGTGACTTAGCAATTCTACTTCTCAAAGCAACCCTGGAGAAACACTCAGAGTCCACAAAAGAAATATGTTCAAGGAAGTTCATTAAAAATTTTTTGCAATAGCAAAAAATCTGCAGATATCCTAGATGTATATCAATTGGGGGCTGTGAGAGCAAGCTGCGATATATGGTCATATAATGAAATACTACGCAGTGTATAACACAGTGAGGTAAATCTATATGTTTCAACATAGAAAAGCCTCTAAAACACAGTGATGAAGGAAGCAGACACACACACTAAACATTATTACCCATTTTCTATGGTACAAATCTATGGATGAAAACACATACAAAAAGTTTTAAAAGGATCTATACTAATAAGAGTGGTGGCTTCTCATGTGGATGAATTCCCCAGGAACTGCTGTGATGGTCAAGGCAGCTTGAGACCTATTGATATTGTTTAATTTTTTTTACAAATGGTCATGCATTACTCGTGTGGTTGAAAACCTAAAAGCATGTAAGTGGTTACTTTATGAATCTGTTTTTGACAAGAACATTTTGTGAAATTCCACTTTGTCACAAGCACAAAACATTCATAATTCCCCTCATTCAACATTATTTGCCCATTTTTTTTGTTGTTGTTTATACTACAGTGACTCTCTAACAATTCACTACTTTGCTAACGTCATTAATGTGGGAAAATGGTTACTCTCAAAACTGCAAGTGGGAACATAATTTGGTACAGGAACTTTCTCCAAGTTTCAGAACAGCAGCTTCCCATCAGAATCACCTGCCTGAACTTGGAAATGAAAGCAGGTCTGCCAAAGAAGCAGAGCCTAAGGCAACCATTACAACAAGGGCGGGTAGCCTTAGCTTCTTCGGTCTTTCTGAGGCTGTGGTGACCATGGCTCTTTCTCTCTCTCTGATGTGTTGTAAGTAGGAGACATCTCAGGGTTTGGACCTGGGGCAGCGGGAGTGGGGTCTTGGCGGTGTTATTCCTGGCTGCATGATCTCTAGACCTGTGTTCTCAGCCCTCTTGGAGACACTGTGAACTACCTGATTCCATTTTCATAAATTTGTTTTCTGCCAAAATTAATTAGTACTAATTAGTTCTAGTGTTTGCTTCTGAGAAACCTGACTGACCCAGTGATCTTGGGAAAGTTACCTAATTTCTTCTGTTTCTCCATCTATAAAAATGAGGATAACGATACCTATCTCAAAGAATTGTAAGGAAACACAATATATGCCATATGTTTGAAATATATATTATAAATATAAAATGTAGGCTAAATGCATATATATTAATATACCAGTTGAATATGTTTTACGCAGTTATATGGATATATATATATTACATATCTACATATGCTATCTATATTAAGATAGTATATGAAAATACCTGACTCTAGACCTTTCATCTCAGGGTTAGGGGCAATGGTGCACGATGGGTTCTTAGAATTGATCATAGAAAGACTGCAGTGGATTTTCACTTCTAATATCTCACAGATAAATAGAAAGGCAAATAGTATACAGCTTTTTAAGGAGGCAGGATAAATAAATGAAAACATGGCTTTTGTGGACCTAAACTTGAGTACAAATAATCACTCTGAACTTCCTGTGGCTCACTTATTTTGTGTAAAATCTGCAACGACCTTTTCATTGAAGGCCAATTTTCTGAAACCAAATAACTTCCAACCAGAGGCCAGCTGACTTGACAGCATTCACAGAACTCACCAACTCTAATATCATTCACAACAAACATCATTAGGATTGAATATTTTCTGCAAAATGATTCTCAAACCCTAGAGTGAAGTCCACGGCCAAAACAGGTGACATCAAGATTAACGACTTCGTTGGGTGCCCACTCCAGTGTTCCCTTATCAGCCCAGGTAATCAAGAGTCAGAGAATGTGATGGCTTGGAAAGGCCTCCGGGATTCTGGTGTGAAAATTAGTCTGAGCATCAGATTCTCTAGAGCCAGAAATCCATGCTCCCCATCCAGTTATAGGGAGTACATAACCCCCACAACAGGTCCTCCAGCTATTCCATCGGCCAAAACAAGTGAGTTTGGGAGCCTTTGAAATGATCAGCCACAGTAAGCCAAGACAGAAATGGAGCTGAGCTGAAAATGAGTGTGTCTTTTCCTACTTCTCCCTGGACTATCTGCAGAACAGATCCAGGACTTCCTTGCAAATTACCAGGTATTATTACTGTGTTCCACATTAAGATTTTTCACCTAAGGACTTCAGCCTTCCCTAGGACATTCCTTCAAACATCCAAACAACAGAGTAATAGTGGAAAGTACAAAGCCCAAATTCAAGTGGGGAAAAGGCAGCAGCAAATCTCAGACTAAATCCAAACTGTCCTCTGCTTTAGTCTTAAAATAATGTCTGATCAAAAGGAATCACAGCCACTCTTCCTCCCTTAATTCAGGAACTGGTTAATGCATTTGAAGATGAAGTCATCATCCCCCCTCAGCCATCTTTCTTCTTTCTCTTTCTACCCTACTCTAGTCATTTCTTCAAGAAGAAATGTTTATACATATATTTGTCTCTCCAGTATACCTCCCCATTTTTCTTGATATGGAACCTCTGCTCTTTCCTGTAAAAAAAATTCATGTGGTTTTGCCTGGGGCCAAACTTGCTATCCACAGACTCCCCCCCCCAACACACACACACACACACACACACACACACACATACGCATGCACATGCACACTCATACATACACCCCTTACTGTCATGTTAGGAGTGAACACCATTACTCAGAAGTAGCCAGTTCAAGAGTGATCATATGACCTAAGTAAGTCAGGTCAGTTAGTCTCCTCTGATATATGAACATCAAAAGAAGGTCTCTCTCTTGCTCTAAGGCTATGAGTCATAAGGATAATATAATCTTAAGCTCCTTCTGACCATCATCCACAGAAATATAGAAGAAGCTCTCTACAGTAGGAAACAATAACCCAACATCCAAAGAGAAAAGAGATAAAAGGATAAGCAGGAATAGACATAGAGTCCTGATACTATCAAATGAGCCATTAAAAGAATGCTGTTTAATAAAAAAAGAAGAAAATTGGACATGGTTCCATAGTCTAGCAGTTAGCACGTCTACTTTACACGCAGGAGAACCTGGGTTCACACCCCAGTGGAGCCATAATCCATGGTCTACTGCCATGCCACCATGAACAAGTCCAACATCTGATCTCAGAAGCTAAGCAGGGTTGGGCCTGGTTAGTACTTGGATGGGAGACCACCTAGGAAGACCAGGTGCTGTAGGCATTAATAATAACAAATAATTTTTTTAAAAAAAAGAAGAAAATAAAAAAACATCACTTACTTGTAACATGAGGTTGGGGTTAGAAATGGTGAAAGAGTAAAAGGCAAATAGTGAATGAGTAAAAGACCCCACAGGCTATAAATAAATACTTAGGCCATAGTGTGAATCTTGACATTTGTATAGCACTTGCTGAGTGCCCAGCTTTAAGCTAGGGGCTTTCAAATACATTTTATGTAGCACTGGGAGATAGGAATTCCTTGTAACTCACACCAATTTATTTAACAAGTAAAGTGTCTGGCTAAGACTCTGATACAGAGAAGTACTTAATAAATGTTTTATTGAATGGTTGTGGTCTGATAAATTCAGGAGACAGGGGGACTATAATCTCCCTTGATCTTAACACACCGCTTCTATTAATTCAGCTTAGGCATAGAGCTTTTTATCCACCATGTCACAAAACTGCCTCTAATTGACTGTGTGCTGTTAAGCTGAGACTGCTATCTCATACCTCTGCAAATTACTCAAGATCCAGTCTCCGCTGTAAATTTATTTCTATTCAAATTCACCTTTTCGTTTCAGCCCATCATTTTGGTCTGTCAACATGATGTGAAATTTTGACTCCATCATCCTTCCTTCCAGCTTTAAATCATTTGGAAATTTAATAGGTTCCCCTACTACAACTATGTCTGAGTCATGGATAAGTACAAACAAGATAAGAAGAGAGTCCTACAACATGCTGGTAGAGAATTTTCCAAGAAATTGACATTAGCAGATTTTCATATAGAAACATTCAGCTATAAATCAACCTGTTAACTAATCCAATCCATGTTTTATGATCATAAAAAAACAGTAGAGTCAATTCAACATGACTTGTTCTATCATAAAGAGAAGTGGAGTCAGTTCAAAAAGACCAGTTCTTGGTGAACCCATTCTGGTTCCCAGCAATCACAGCTTCCTCTTCCACTGCTTTACAAGTCATTTGTTTAATAATGCAGTCTAGGATTGTACCAATTACTAGTGTCAAATTCACTGGCTGGTAATGTCTAAAACAACCTTCTTTCTCTTTTGAAAACTTCAAACTCTGTACTCAGTCTTCAGTCAACCCTCCTTTTCCTATGTAACAAACAAATATTTAAAGAATGCCTACCATGTGGCTCTGTGTAAGACATTTGGCATACAGAGACAAGTAAGCAGACGGGGTTGCTATTCTTGTGCAGTAAGAATAAAGACTGCTGACAGTTGTGCTACAATCAAGAAAATATAACATGAGAGTATGAGTGGTCTGATTCACTGCATATATCTTTGCAAGGAATAAGAAATCTGAATTATCGACTTTGGCTGTGTCTTCCTGGCATTCTCCCTCCCTCACCCTCACCTTTCCCACCCTACTTATACACACCAAGGAATTTCTCCCTCTTCTCTGGCAGTTCTAAGAAAAATAATGAGACAATGGCCAACAATTGCTGAGTAGGAATGTTTACTGGGACAAATCTCAGAGGGTTTTTGCTCACACTTTAGAGAACTATCTGCTACTGTCAGCCATAGGGATATAAATGAGCATCACACTGTAAAAAAGAAGCATCCAGCATGGATCAAGAACACACTAGGAATTCATGCATTGGCCAAAACTTCACGTTCCAGCCCAAGGAATGACCCAGATGGACAGTACTAGCCTCACTAAACAAGAAAACCTGAGTGCAGGGACATGACTATTTACCCTTCATCCTCCCGAAGCAATGCTTGGAACAAAGCAGGTAGAACTGCATTCATGGCCCCTTTGCCATGTGACTTTCCAGTTCCTCTGGGGCAGAGGCTATCTTACCATCTATTGTGTTTGGGCTGAACTGGTGACTTATTTTGGCCAGCAGAAGTACTATGTGTTAGTTCCAAGTACAGGCCCTCAAGTCTTGTTATTTTTTATTATGCTCTTGTGCCTTTGCCACACAGACTAGCACGCAAGGGTGAGAAACTGATGGAGAAAAGCCATGTTGCCTTGGCTTCCCCTGCCTAAGCCAGACGACACCAATCAACCCCCATGCTCCACAGTAGACCCCAGACATGTGAGCGAGCCTAGCCAAGATCAGCAGCACTACCCAACCTGTCCCCACCTGGCTTAAAACGCATGGACAATAAAAGCTTATTTTTCATCATTTGTTATGCAGCATTGTTTTTGCTATACATCATTCTTTGAGTAGAAGTGTTCGACTATAAGAAGTACAAAGGGGAGAAAAGGCATTTTAATATTTAGCTTAAGAAATTTGCCACATATGTGGTATATGCCTTTCGTGTTTGATGCATGCTTCTTATGCCAAAAAGCTCTCAAGGAATAGATAAGAAGGGGAAAAAATCGGTTCATTTGAGTGTCGTGAATATCTGGAGGAGGAGCAAATATCAGACTAAGGAAGGCAGAGGTTCAAAAGTAGCATTTCTGTATCTCATATAGCAACCAACACCACAATTTTATGCTTTAAAGTTCCAACAGACCTGCAAAATGAATTTCAGCTAAGCCTAGAGACCTGAGTTCATGTCTCTGAATTGTACTGGCTTCCTGCCTTCTCACCTACTCTGAGCCCTGACTCCCCTTTATTCTACTTTTTTTTTCACACAGGAAAAATCATTCTCCTTGGTAGACAAGTCAGAATTCAAACAGCAATCGAGTAGATCTGCTTTCTCTCTCATCTGTTAAAATCTCCCCCAAGCAGTCCTTTCCTTGTTCATCTATTTGTTTCTTTTATCCACAAATGGAAGTGAAAGGCTCTTTTTAGTCGTCTTTAGCATGTTTCCAAGCTGTGGCTCTTTTGTGTTTTAGATTAAATGACAACAGTAGAAGTACTGGCTCTAGCATCAGACTGACATGGCTTTGGGTCCCAGATCTGCCACATCATAATCACATGACCTTGGGGAAGTTTCTTAACCTCTCAGAACTTCAACTTCTCTTTCTCTAATAGGAAAAAACATCAGATGTACATCAGGGGTTTGTTGTGAATATTAAATGACAAAATGTAAGCAAACTGCTTAGCAGAGTTTCTGGTATATAGCAGGTACCCAATACCCAGCAGCCAACATGATATTTTAAGTTCAGGGCCATTCTTTTGAGTTGAGGTATAAGTGAGTTTTTCTTTTTAATCCTGTGTCACTTTTTCTGCTATGTATATGCTCTTTTGATGACTGGATTTTACAGAGAGCTCCACATGTAAACAGAATGTGAACTGTCAACATTCTTCCTTTTTATCTTCATTAGAATCACTCTATATAAATCCTTAAGGCAGGATATTGATCAAAATTGGACTTTTCGACCCTGGACAATATGAAGCCATACCAACATTAACCTAGCTTTGGAATTATGAATATGAGGGTAGATCCTGAGAAAACAGTTGTCAATGCCCACCTGCTTCCCTGCCAGCCAGTGGCCTTCCACTCACCCTGTGGCCTACTCCCTGGCCTGCCAGCCACTAACAGGAAGCTCCACCTCTTTCTGCACCACCCAGGTGTGCCCAGGCTCTGCCCTAGGCACTTCATTCACACGTTCTACTTCTTGTCTGGCCCACCCTCTCCCAAAGGATCAGTCTCAACCCAGGATGTAGACCTCACTGCCAGCTCCCTTGTATTGGCTGGTTTTATGTGTCAACTTGACCAGGCTATAGTATCCAGTTATTCAATTAAACATTAGTCTAGATGTTTCTGTGAAGGTACTTTGTACATATGCTTAACATCTGTGATCAGTTTGATTTTAAGATGTTATCCTCTATAATCTTGATAGACCTCATCTAATCAGTTGAAAAGCCTCAAAAGCAAAACTGAGGTTTCCCAGAGGAAGGACAAATTCCAGCCTTACACTGAAGCATCCACTTCTGCCCAAGAATTCACGGTCTGACAGCCTACAGATTTCTGACTAGCCAGTCATATATTCTCCATCCCTTACTAATATTGTTCATATGTTCTCTTGGTAGAACCCTGGCTTATTCACCCCTCCTCCAGGCACTCCTGCCACAACTACTGACCATGCAGCCTGATCCAAAATGGCCAAAATCTGAACTAACTAACTACTCCTTCAATTCATGGCAAGAGCAACTAGCCCCTAGTTACTAGATAAGTTGGCCAGGCTGACTGTTCTGCCAATATTACTAACAACAATAAAAGCCAATAATATTTTACTGAACCATGACTATGGGCCAGGAATTATGCTAAGCACTCTTTATGCATTTAATCTGCATAGCACCCTACATGATAATAACAATTATTCCTATTTCTCCAAGGAAGTAATTGAGACTCAGAGACTAAATCCATTGTTTTTTTACATAGTAGCTGTAGTGGGCTGAATGATAGCCTCCCAAAAGCTATGTCCACCCAGAACCTGTGAATGTGAACTTATTTGGAAAAAATGTCTTTGCAGATATAATTAAGGATCTCAAAATGAGGTCATGCTAGATGGGGTGGGCCCCAAATCCAATGACAAGTGCACTTTTAAAATAAGAGAATAGGAGAAGATACCCAGAGAGAAAAGTCCATATGAAGATGGAGACAGAGATTGGAGTGATGCAGCTACAGGCCAAGGAACACCAAAGATTTCAGCAACTGTTTTATGCCTCAGAAACTAGAGAGGCATAAAACAGTTTCTCCTCCAGAAGGAATCAATCTTGCTGACGCTTTGATTTTGGACTTCTGACTTGCAGAACTGTGAAAGAATAAGTTTCTGTTGTTTTAAGTCCCTTAAGTCAGTATATAGCTTAAAGTTTTGTATTATGGCAACTCTAGAAAACTAATACAGTAATCAAAGTGATGCTTTAAACATGTAAATCATGTTATTATCCTGGTAAAACCCTGCAGTGACATTATATTACACTCAATTAAAATTCAAACCCTTTACTCGGGTCCAGCAGGCCCCATATAATCTGATCTTTCCTTCCCGCTGTACCCTGCATTCCCACTCCCCCAGCTTCATTAACCCCAGGCACACTCTCTTTTTGTTCCCCAAACTCTCCATATCCATTCCTGCCTTAAGATCTTCAGATCGACTTCTCCCTCTATCTGGACCACGTTTTCCCATATTTTTCTGGGTTGCCTTCTTCTCATCTTTAGGACTCCAATGGCCCTGCCCAGGCACACTCTATCCCATTGCCCTGTTCTATCTCATTGTAGCATTTATACTTGTTTACTTAATCATTTTATGATTAATATCTGTTTCCCATGAGAGCAGATTGTCTGCTTATTCACTGATGAATCACCAGAACCAAGAACAGCTGGGCACACAGTAGGTGCTCAACAAATATTTGTTTAATAAATAAAAATATTTTGTTAGACTAATCTAACTCCAGAGCCCAAGAAAGCCACCAGATCTGGAGGGAGAAAAGATTTGATATTCTTCAATCTCCAACCTAGTTGTAAAACCTGTGTTCAGGTGATCTGAGCCCAAAGCTCACTCAGGCTCTGCAGCAAAGTGGAGTCCCAAACCACCTGAAGCAATCACAAAGATTAGTCAATTGACCCAGCAATTGCACTTTTAGGTATTTATCCAAAGAAAACCAAAACAATAATTCCTAAAGATCTATGCATCCCTATGTTCATGGCACCACTATTCACAATAGCCAAGATATGGAAGCAACTTAAATACCCATCAACAGATGATTGCATAAAGAAGTTATGGCTTATATGTACAATGGAATATTACTCAGCCATTAAAAAAAAATGAAATTCTACCATTTTCAATGACATGTGTGGACCTAGAGTTTAAGTCAGAGAAAGATAAATGCCACATGATTTCATTTATATGAGGAATCTAAGGGACAAAAAGAACAAACTAATCAAAAACTGACTCACAAATATAGAGGATAATCTGATGACAGCCAGAGGGGAGAGGGTTTGGAGGTTGGTTGAAAGAGGTGAAGGATTAAAGAAGTATAAATTAGTAGTTGATAGATGGTCACAAGGATGGGGAGCATGGCATAGGGAATATAGTAAGCAGTAATGTAATGGTCATGTGTACAGCCAGAAGAATAACAAAGTAATTGGGGGGATCATTTCATAATCTATATGAACATCTAACCAATGTACTGTATACTTGAAACTAATAATAAAATAAAATGCTAAAAATAAAAAAAAAGATTTGTCAATTCAACACAAAAGTAAAAAGGGGTTCACCTCCCACAGTACCTCAAATGCTGTCCACATCTCCCCTCCACCATTCTGCTGCCCTCCACGCACCCTCAGCCATGCCCTGCCTCTGCCAGCCCACACATTATCCCCAGACACATGTCCACAATTAAGCTCAGAGGGCATTTCTTGGACCAGCAGGCATTTATCTCTTCACTTCCTCCTAACACTCAGTAGATCTTCACTTGCCTGATGGACAGGACCCTTGAGCTTGATGCCATCCCCAGTTTGGGCTGCCAGGGAACCCAGTAGCTTTTGGAGCTGCAACCTCTCAGCCCCAGGAATCCTGTAGATTCCAGACTCCCCACCGAGGGCCTGATCTCAGATTGCTTAATGGGTCCCATTAAGCAGCCAAATCACAAGCTGGAGGAAGTTGTTGAGAGGAGCTGAAGGCAGAGGCCTTCCCTTAACAAAGTTCTTGGCACACAGGAAGTCTGCTGGACATAGCCGAGGCATGACCATAGTCATCTTTTCTAAGGAGCATGTCTGGTGATGCTCTGCAGCTGTGTGCTTGGCACAACAGGTGGATTGAATGAGTTCTTACTGAACAAGAAGTGTCAGTTCTGACCTTTGGCAAAACTATCAGATCCCAGACTGGCCCTACTTAAGCTTCTTTCCCTATCCCTGAGCCCCCAAATACTGTACCTGCCTCTTTTGAATATCCCAACACGCAGTCATCCAAGATAACCGCCATTACTCCAAGCTCAGACCCCCATAACCTATGCTAATGCATAGCCTATGCATTACAGTCACTGGGAAGCTTTCAAAAATATATCAGCTCCCCACCCCTCAACAAAGATTCTGACTCAATTAGCCTAGCGTGAGGTCAGTAGGTATTTTTTTAATTCTTTACTTTTTTCCTTTTACGAGCAGCCACTACCTTAGAGCTCAACTCAAGTTTCATGAACAAATTCCAACTCACTTGAGCTCCAGGAACTTCCTAGTTCTTTAAACCTTCCCTACATAGCTCTGGTGACCCTTCTTGATCACTGGAGGTAAAACTGGGGAGCAAACTCAAGTACACCTCTAAAGCCGATCTGATTCAAGAGACCTCTCACCCCTACTTTTCAGGAATTCAAACATTAGGGAGTTTTCTCCCTTGTACCCAAGAAGCCCATCAAAGCAGCTGCCTCTAATTTGGCTGGTTCCACCAAACGCTGAATGGACACAGCCCTTCTGGACTTAATGAAGCTTTAAAACTATTTACTTCCCAAGTCTGCTGAAGCTAGCATTAGAATGGCCCTCAGCAATGGGTGATGTGTTTCAGCTGGGTATCCTGAGCTGTGGTGGGTGCCTCCATAAATTCTTCCCTTGACTTAGCTACAAAGCTGAGAGACATATCAGATCCTACTCAGGACCCAGAAATATCCTCAGAACCAAAGAATCTGAGGATACCCAGGGCTCTCTGAGAACATCTGAAGCTCTCTGAGAGTCCAGAGGGCCAGAGCTGCCAATGAAGCCTCCAGGATGAAGGTTCCCAGCCTGCCCGTTCATAAGGAGGCACCTGCTAAAGTCACATGTTTCCTGATGCTCTGGCCACACAGAATCGTAATCTCTGGAGAATAATGAGCATGTTTACAAACACTCTCGATGATTCTAAGACTTAGGCAACTTGGGGAAGCAGAAAGGTTCGGACTTGGCTCCCACGTTGTTCCCCAATTCAAGAATCCCACTTAGTCTCTAACCTCCTAAGTGCTAATGACTGCCCAGAATGAGGGGTCAAGTTTTGCTGAGCTCAGGCAAGCCAGCATCCCAAAGTTGCTAAGACAAGGTCTCAGAGTTTTAAAGTAATTTGAAGACAATTCACATTAGAAACAAGCGGGAGGAAGTGTGTATAGCCTGTTATGAAATGCAGACTCCCAGGCAACAAACCAGACAGACAGAAACAGAATCTCTAGAAGTAGGGCCCAAGAACCTACCTTTTGAAGAAGCTTCTCCCCCGAAGAACTCCTTTGCCCATGGATATTTGAGAACTCCTGGCTGCTGTTTGATGGAGGGTTCATAGAGACCAGTTTTAGCGGTCCTCGACACTGAGACGCTCCCCTGAAGACTGGAAATTGCATCCAGATGATTCTCCTTATCGAGCCTGATTATAGAGATCACTGTTCCTGATCCCAATTTCAAGTCAGAGCCCTTGAGGAAAGCTCTTTCTCCAAAGCATGCTGGGAGAACTTCAGGGCAGGGTGTCAGGTAGTGCCTGCATCTGCCTGCATCGGTGCCCCCTTGAGGAAGCCAGGACTGCTCTAGGGTGGAGCCTAGGGCTGGAATGGAGATGCTGCATTCAGGAGTGGGCCCCTCTTCCTGGGAGGGTCCAGCTCTCTAACCACTCTCAGACTATTAGATCTCTCTTTTTCTCTTCTATGAAATGGACTGACTAGAACCCTAACACTCAATACCCAGTTCTCCTGCAGGCTGTGCTTGATGAACACCACTGGACACCACCTCTTTTATCCTGAACAAAGGCTGTGGGCTTCTAACAGGTCTTCCTGATCCCTTCCTTACCTCCTCCAATCCATTCCCCACAGTGCAGATCAAATTCTTTCTCTAGTAGTATATCTGAGCATGTCCCTTTTCTGACTAGAACTGTCAACAATTTATTCATTGCTCTAAATATACAATTCAAAACACTTATCCCGTAGGAACCATCACCATTGTGCCCATATTTATTTCATGGGCTTATCTCCTCCCACTCTCTGCCTTCACCATTCTGCTCTGCCCAGAGTCCTTCTGCCAGTCCTCAAAAGGGGTGGGCTATTTCTCTCCTCAGGGCCTTTGCATACTCTGTTATAGACTGGAGTGCCCTTTCCCTGGTTAATTCTAACTCATCCTACGATCTCGGCTTAACTATCAATTCCCTGGACACTCTCCTTCCCCAAAACTATGTTAGGCTTCATTAGCCTCCCTCCTCAGTCCCTTGGTAACATTTATCAAAAACATAGTGAACTAATTATCTGCATAATTATGTGCTCATTATCTGTCCCCCCAACAGGCTGTGAACAGCACCATAAGCACAATGGCCATGTGTGTCTTCCTCACCATTATATCCCCAGAGCCTAGCTTAAGTCCTAACACAAAATAAGTGCTCAGTAAGTACTTGTTGAGCAAGTGATCAAATGAAAAAATATCAATTAATTAATAAAACGTTTTAATAATACCCTCTTTCCCACCCTTAATATGTTCAAGAACTGCTGACTAGCTAAACCTCTAGACCAGGGTTCTCCAATTCTGGGCCATAGACCAGTACTGGTCCTTGGCCTATTAGGAACCAAGCTGCACAGCAGGAGATGAGCGGCAGGCAAGTATTTGCAGCTGCTCCCCAGCACTAGCATCACCGCCTCAGCTCCACCTCAGATCATCGGGTATTAAACTCTTATAAGAGCATGGTCCCTGGTGCCAAAAAGGTTGGGGACCACTGCATCTTGACTGATTCAAGCAAACTTCTTGAACTGCCTTTCAATAGTCCACAAGTTTAAAAGGGTGACATTTCCCAAATGCATGTGATTTTTTTTCTTGACAACGAGATTCTTCACTTTATCAAAAAAAGAAAAGGAGAGGAAAGGAGAGGAGAGGAGAGGAGAGGAAAGGAAAGTAGAGGAGAGGAGAGGAAAGGAAAGGAGAGGAGAGGAGAGGAGAGGAGAGGAGAGGAGAGGAGAGGAGAGGAGAGGAGAGGAGAGGAAAGGAAAGGAAAGGAAAGGAAAGGAAAAAGTCCCTTGAAAGGCATCTTTAAATAGTGCATTCCCTTCAGTGCCCGTAAACTGTATTAAGAGCTCATTAATTATCTGCCAGGGAGGCTAGAACTAAGAGGCACATAGTAAGGATGGTTGCCAGGGGAAGAAATGATGATAAATCAGCACTTAAATGAAACTGTAAATCACGGGGGCAGTAGGACTCGATTTACAGAACTGATTTGTACACAGCTTATTGGGAACTTTGTTATCACAAAGCATACTTAGAAGGTGAAGAAAAACTGTTAACACTGTTAACATGAATTTCTGCCTTTGAGAGGCATCTCTTCCCCCTCCTTGGTCTTCTCTGCACAGCTATTAAAAGTGTCTTTGAGCTGGACTGGAGTGTGGTCCTGCCCTTGCCACTGCAACTAACCTGCTATCCCATTGAACTCTCGGGCCCATCAGGGCTGCAAATGTTTTTCTATAGGATGAGTGTAACCGATTTTATAAAGGTCCATTTCACCTTTGAGAATGTAGGGTTGCTCCATCAGAAAAAGCATTTATTAAGTGGTTAGTGGGTGTCAGCACTTGTACTCATACTTCAGTGTATCCTTTATCAAAAAATGTGAAAATAAATGAAGACCACTCAGATGCGAACCAAGCAGGGCTTGCTATAGCAGGGCAGTCAACCACCATCACTTGTGTTTGGCAAAGACTCAAAGGTAGGCAGGGGAATAGAAATGCTCTATAGTAAAAAAAAAAAAAAAAGGAAAGACTTCATCTATGCTCTGATTGGAGGCTGTTTGTTTGGGAAGCTGTGGGTGAGCTAATGAAGCAGGGGTCCTATGCACTTGGTAAGGGAGGCAGATTCGAATTTCTATGTTTGGTCCTAAGTTGGAAACGAGGGCAAAATTTGGAAAGCTAGTAGTCATTGATCAAGTGGTTTGGGGCCAATCGCTGCAGAGGTTATAGATAGGATTCTCTTTTTACATGTGGTCTGTCCATTGTCATTGCCCATTTGTATATTCAATCTCTCATTAGAATGGCACAGCCTCATTAAGTGACATGATCCCACCAAGGCTTTCTACAAGGAATTGCATTGGTTCTCTCCCAGGCAACAGCCAGACCTGTATTTCTGTCTGTGGGACATATCCAGGTACCTTTAGGAGTCAGCTGGCTCTGCTCTTACTCCCTATTGTTCTCTGCTTCCTAAGCTGGGGTTTTCACCCACTAGGGTTGCTGTGTAAAAGTCATCTCTCATTCTTTTCCATTCTGCCCTCCTCCTCTGTATTCTCATGGCCCTTGGCATTTCCCTCTGATGGGCACACTTATTATTCTTGGGTGACTTATCTGTGCCCCTGCTCAACTCTGATTCCTTTAGAGCCTTGAAGACAGGGCTGAGTCTGAGTTATTGTCACAACTGCAGAGCCCAGCACAGTGTCCGACTTGCAGAGAGTGTATGACAAATGTCTCAAGAAGAATTCAATGAAGGCATTGGTTTTAATGAAAACCACTCATGACTAAGAAGGGAGAGAAAAAGAAATAAAATATATTGGGCATTTACAAAAGCTTAAGAAATCACAGAATGTTCTGCAGCTGTGTCCCAGTCTTCATAAAATATAAATGAGCCCAATGTTGGGTCTTTCTTTTTCTTGTCCCTTCTCTGACCTACATTCCTAAATGGTCTCTTCTTTTCTCCTCTTCATATTTTCTCTAGTTTGAGGGTCTTGTTTTCCTTGAATCCATATATATGCCTATCATACGTAATATAGGAGATGTGGCAGGATCTCAAAAATATGTCAACAATGTGATTTCAAAATGGGTGGTAGTGGGAGGGGGAGGGTATTTTGAACAACTATGGCCAAAGTTGGCAATAGATAAGTTTATAGACGAGTCTATGATTGAAAATCCCACCTTTGCCACCCGAATCCAGAAGAAATATATTTGTTCCCCATGTGATGTAAAATAATAACTAAAATGTCAGTTCAAATGTAACCATTGTGGGATATAGGAGATAATGTCTGTGTTAGGGCATGGCTACCCCAAGACTTTCATTTGGGACATGGTAAGAAATTGCTTAGCAAATTCTATTTACCTGTGTCATAGAGTTTGCACATTTATAGTTGAGACTAAGTCAAGTAAAAGTCCTCATCTTGGCCTGTCTCAGACAAATAATTAAAGGAAAGTCAAAGTTTTGGGCCCAGAAAATTGACAGCACTCCAATGTTCAGCACCTCTCCCATAATAAGATGAAAAGGCGATGACATTTTCCTTACTCTCTAACCCAGTCTGTTAACTGTGGTTGTGCATATCTACTAAGCAAGACAATTATGACCCTGAGGCCCTACAAGATTGGGAAATGCCTTCTGAAGCATCAGAGATTAAACTGTCTTGCCTGTAGTTGTAGTGTTAATTTAAATTATAATTCTTTGAAAACTGGTATTGGATTACCAGTTCTCAAAGGACATGAAATTTTATCTCAGTGCTACTCTTTATGAATCATAACCTTTATGCACGTGCAATTAATGTGAACATTCTTTTTTCTGTGTCTTTCTAGATACACAAGACTCTTATTTTTTAACAATTTATTCAATATAAAAGCCACCATTTATTTTGGAACAGACTACTATGGTTCTCAAGTACTTCCTTGCATTTTCTCATCTGATACCAATGTATCAGAAATGTAGAGGGGGTAGGACGTAGCCATAATGTCAGTGTCCCACCCTGCTACACTTACACATAGACTTCACAGCTCTGTTTTAGAAGACTTCCCTCAGGCCACTGATGACCATTTTGCTCAACTGGGTGGAGAGCTGGAAGTATCTGGGTATTCATATTCCCCCTTCACAGTCCTTAGCCAGTGACTGAGGGGCAAAAATATGAAAGGCCCAGACTCCTTGCTTCAGACAGGGACCACTAAATCTACACTCCAGAGTTCTCCTGCAGGATCAGGCTGGAGCTTCTCTCTTCAGGGCTTGGCCTGTGATGACTCCCCTGCTCTGCTTCCTCCCCTTTCCTTACTGTTCCCCAACTCTCTCCGAGGGGGAAGCACTTACTTATTAAGTCATAGGAACCTGGGTCCATAGTCAGGGGCTACTACTAGAGAGTCCAACCAAAAACTCAGAGATAATTATGAACCTTTTACAAAATGTACTCAGAGAATTGAGTGATTTGCCCAAGATCTAATAAGCCAACCCCAGGATTCAGGTCTTTTCATTTATCAGCCATTCGATCAATATTTATTAAACACCTACTGCTATTCTTAGATAGGAAATAGTAAAACAAATACACTAAGTTCCTACCTCCATTAAAATTCACAGGCTGTGGAGAAGAACAGCAAGACATAACATAAAATGTTTTCAACTGGAAGTGCTTTCCAACTGGAAAAAAAAAAAAACCCTTGAAATAAACGGGTATTATTTACAGGTTTTTAGGTTGATTTTGTCATGACTCCACTTGCAGACAATCAAAAAGAGCAAGCACTTTTATTTAGCATAATACAAAATGTAAGGTGCCTCAAATCTAACCAGTTGCATTACCTGCCCATTGAGTCCCAAGTTCAAGCAATTGTTGGGGAGAGAAATGGATGGAGAGAGGTAGGGAAGAGAGATGGAGACTTAATTGGACCCATGAGGGAGAACTAAAGAGGAAGGAAAAGGTTAGGCCCAGGAAGAGTTTCATCCTGGGAGAGGCAACATCTCTGTATTTGGTCACCATCACTTCCAATGCTCCCCAGGAAAACTGCTCTCAGCTTCTTAGATGTCAGCTTCCTGAGGAATTGCTGAGCCCATTCTCTTTATATTACCCACAACAATGCCCAGCAGTGATTCTGAGGCATCACCAGGAGCTACTGGCCCAGTGGTCCAAATCTGTATCCCTAACCCTGGTTCAATTCCAGTGAGACTCAGAAAGGTGAAGTTATTCACCCAAGTTCACACAACCCAGTAAGAGGCAAAGTGAAGATTTGAACCCAAGCATGCCTGCCTCTAAAACCTACAACTTATGAATAATAAGAAAAAGGCAAGGAGAACAGTTTTCTCATGAACACGCAGTTCTCCCAGAAGAGAAAACCACATTGATAACTCAGGTCGAAATGGTGCCTAAACATAAAGAGAAATGAAATTCTCACTTAAAAATGGAAAAACAAAAACAAAAACAAAAACAAAACAAAACAAAAAAAACAGAATTAAGTCTTATATCACAAAGAAATAGCCTGAAAAGAGGAAAGCCTAAAAATGAGATGAAGTGTAAAACAACATAAATGTTCTAAAACTCTGAAGATGTGTCTGCTAGGGAGGAAAAACTAATGACAGAAGATACTGGAAGTCATTGGTGAGTGCTTACCTTTATCCTTGTGACTCCATCACAATCCCCCTGTATCATTTACTGTAAGGAAATTAAAAGTTGACCTTGAAAAGGCAAAAAAGGTTAAGTTGTATTTTCCCAGTGCACACCAAATCATTGGATCAGGCTTTTCCTAAGAAGTACAGTAGCAAAATAATATAAATAGGTATTTTCCCCTATATATAAACAAAAGTAAATAGGAGAATGCTAAATATTACAAACTTCAAAGAGGAATTCTTTGATTCATCTAACTTGAGGTTAAATCCTAGAAGAACATATGGTAAAGAAGAGCAAAGAGTCCTAAACATGTCTGGAAGATAACAACATGAAGTGATGGCTGAAGCTAAGGAATATTTGTTTCCATGTAGGGCCCAACAAGTACCTAACCATTTTCCAAGCATAGAATATAGACTGTCTTTTGGGAGGGCACCTTACGGGGAATCATAGAGGGTCCTTTCTTTTATGTCTCCTTACCCCTAGAAATCTCTGTTCTCAGATCCAAGCAGGAAAATCTGGAAGTCTGACCTGGTTCCGTCTATGGGCTTGAAGGCCAATTTAAAATGCAAAGAGAGCCAGGGAGGGAAATAAAACTCAAAGCAGATCCATTGAAACCTTCCCTGTATATGCACTTCCTCAATAGTGTGACTCTAGGCATTTCTCACCTATAAAAAATGTGGTGATGGTCAAACTCTCTTCTCCAGGGTTTGTGGTGAGAACTCCAAGAATATGTGAAAGCATCTGGCACATAGGAGATGATCAGTAACACTAAATTCTTTGCATTGCAATGGAGAAAGAAAAATGAGAGATAAAGGGAAATAAATTTAGTAAGGATGAGAGAAGAGATGAGGGGAGACTGAGGCTCAACCTGTCCCTGGCCAAAATGGAGCTGTTAGGAAGCACCCTAAGTGAACTCTATCCGATGGCTGGAAGTTGGGGCCCAGAAAAAGTGGGGAGCGTAGAGGACAAGTATCTTTCGACTCAATCCAACATAGACGAGGCTACATGGGAGATACTCTTCCCCAGGAATGTGTAGATGCCAGTGAGAAGCTGAGATGGCTGTACTTACCAGAGCCCAGAATCTGGAGAGATATTCACAGTACAAAGAAGTAGGAACTAAAGCCCTCTTACCCCTATTAACAATAGATTTCATACTTTAGTCAAATCGGAATCTCCTAGAGACTTGTTAAAACACACACACACACACAGACTTGTTAAAACACACACACACACACACACACACACACACACACACACACACACACACACACACACTACTGAGCCCACCCAGCCTTTCCTATCCAATAGGTCAGGGGTGATACCCAAGAATTTGCTTTTCTAACAAGTTCCCAGGTGATAGCAATGCTGATGGTCCAGGGACCACACCTGGAGAACGTTGTCCTATATCTTCATTTAATAGCCTTATAAGAGATTCTCTACCTAGAGTTAACTGTGACCTTGGGCAATTTGTTCTCCTATTCCCCTCTTGGTGCCCTGTACCTGAGTTGAGACATTACACTAGATGACCCCTAGAAGCCCTTCCTACTCTTGACATTCTGTGAATTTGCAAGTCTAACCAGTTCAGTGCATTTACACCCTAGTTCTGGGCTGGGAATGGGGAAAGAGTAGATGTGCAGAAGTGACTGAATGACAGGGAGAATCTCCAGAATACAGAAAGAGCAAACATCACATTTTTTTTCCCACTACCCTAATTTTCTTTCATACTCTAAATTACTCTCCTCACTTGGATTATGCTTACTCTGGGCTGCAGAGCTTGGCAGATATTTAAAATAAAGAGAGAGCTGTTTGGCCAGGTAAAGTTTTCCTAAAACTCCTCCCCTGGAAGGACTCTCAGCCCCTCGGGCTGTGCTTCTGTGACTCAACAGTGACATCTGGTGGCCATCAATGTGAGTCCCAGGCCCTGGTCACACCCACACAAGTTCCTGAAGATTATGGCACGTAAAGAGGGTGCCTAAGTTCCCACTAGTAAGCTCATTTCTCAATCATCTATAGCTTACCTATACTGTGAGCAAATTATTTTCTTGGTTGATTGCCAAAAACATTAAAGCCCCTAGCTTCTATTTTTAATCTCTATTCACTGACCCATTTGAAGGAATACAATCCGTAAGAGGCTGACAACCCCACTGTAGTTGATGCATCTTAACTAATGTTCAGATTTAAACCATTTGGTTAAAGGAATACATCAACACATTTGGCAGGGAAAAAAATACAGCCTAACTTTGCTTTCAATTATTTGATCTAAGCAAATAAATAAGTCATTTTCATTTCTACTTTAACACAACAAGAATATTTTTACATGATAATTTGTTTTTAAAAATTCTAGCTGTGAAGTTTAATAACTGCATAAGGCTGTCTGTCATTTTATATTTATGTTCCAATCCCAGTTTTGACAGTTCCCACAGGCTCTGGACCCTTAGCTAGAGATATTCCAGGCCATGTTTTCATAACAGAAAGGAAAGCCAGCCCCACAGCCAGGAAAGAATAAAGAAACTTTGATAGGGCTTTGAATGTGGGATTGGCTCACCTTTTCCCCCTTCTTGTTACAAGGCAAGTTTACAACTTAGAGAAATGGTCACCCAAGCCTTCCATTCCAGTTTCTTAAATATACGCTTCTAGGTGCTTTTTCAAAGCAGTGTCAGGAAAGGCCCTTCTCTCACAAGAACTGGCTAGTGGCAATAGCAGCTGATATTGATTGAATACTTACTATGTTCTGGGCACTATGCCCAGAGCATTACATGCAGATGGCTGAATCTCCATAGCATCACCAGGCAGGCAGAGCTATTCATATCCCATCTCATAGATGAGGAAACTGGGGCTAAGCCAGGTGAGGGAGGGCCTTTGATCAAGGTCTCATGCTAGCATAGCTGGGGTGTGAACCCAGACAGTCTAATTTCAAACCAGGAATTAGGTCAGGGTAAGCACCACCCATCCCCACCTAGGCAAACCCTTCGAAGCTCAGCTTCAATGTTTTTTCCTCCTGTCCTGCTTTTCCCAACACTGCCACACCCACCTCAGTCCCTTCCAAATGACAGCAATGCCTCTTGCCAGTGAAATGTCACCCTGTCTTATCACTACCTCTTGCTCTGAGTGGCTGACATGAATGTAAGCATCTTAAAGGCAGGACTTGTGTTTAATGTGTACCTGTAGTAATCCCACTAGCTGGCACAGAACATTGCAAGCAGCCGCCATGTTTTTGCTGAATGAACAAACGAATAAGTAGACCTTGAGAAATCTACTTCTACTCTGTAAGAGACCCTTTGGGTTGAGAGAGGGGGCTAACCCCATTGGAGGAAGTAAACACTAAGGAGAAAATAAGGAGGTAAAATGCAGCAAGGATGCTTATAGAATCACTCAAAAGGAAGCTTTGTACCCAGAGCTGTCACTAAAAACTGGTGCATTTCTACCACTAAACAAGACAGTTTCAGGTCAGAATCAGGCACTGTAGTGTGGAATTCAAACAGAGAGGGCCTCTCCAACCCTCCTCTTTTTTGCTCCTGTTGTGAGACATTTAGGTGATATATAGCACCTTCACTTTCCCCAGCATGGAGTTTGCCTTATCATTGTTTTTGTCTGTTCCTCTGTAGACTGTGAGCTCTCTGAAGACATGGGCTGTTTATTTGGTTCCCTGCTAAATCCTGGGCATCTTGCACAATGCTTGACACCTGAAGGGGCTAAATAAATATTTTTAAACCATTTGAACTTTACTTTCAGTAGCAACTACCAAGCAGTGGTAAGATATAAGTTTGTGTCAAATGCAGAGCAATTGCCAGAGTTCCTCAGTTTTTTACTGAAAGAGCAGTATATGCGTGTTCATATTTTGTAGATGCTAATTGTTGACAAGATGAATCGGTGGCTCAACAAATTGAAACTGACACCATCAACCTGCTCAATCCATTTACAATCTTTCATCATCAATGCAAAGGACTTTGTCAACCAAGCAGAGCCAGCTTCCCTTGTGAGGCCAGCATCTTGTTTCCTATTAGTGATGAGCATTTCAAGTAAATAGATTGGCTTAGCATGTTAAATTGCATCCAACAGCTCAGAAAAAATCACAAGCTAATGCAGGAAAATAAGAAGAGTGTGGACTCAAGTCAATGCACATGTACTAAATAAAAGTTTTGTTACCACCAGCCTTGCTGCATCCTACCTTCTGCAGAATGCCCAGAGTGGTCTTTCTAAAATGACAATTAGCTGTCATCACCTCCCTCTTTAAAATTCTTTAGTAGTCTCTCTATTCTCTCTTTATCATGTCATCCCACACCCTCTGAGAATCAGGCCTTGCCTACTTCTCTAGCCCAAAACTGCTCCCTTCTCCTCACTTCACCCTGTACTACACTACACCACACATGCAGGTGCGTGCGCGCACACACACACACACACACACATACACACACACACCACTCCAAGAATATCACATTACCCATGAACGACCATAGAATCTCTTCCAACAGGATTGTTGCACAGGCTGACCCCTCTCTCCCTCTTTGTGGAACACTTTCTCTGCCCTTTCACCAGCCTAAATCCTTCAAAATTCAGCTCAACTGTTTTACAGCATCCAGGGATCTGATGTAGTAGGTTGAATGGTGCCCCCCCCCCAACTAAAAAAAAGATATGTTCAAAACTAACCCCCCAGAACATGTGAATGTGACCTTATTTGGAAAAAGAGTCCCACAGATATAATTATGTTAAAGATATACATAATTATAAGATGACATCATCCTAGATTATCTGGGTGGACCCTAAATGCAATGACAAGTGCCTTTATAAAAGACACAAAGAAGAGAGACATCAGTAGGAGGAGGAAAGGTCTCTTTGAAGACAGAGGCAGAGACCAGAGTGATATAGCCACAAATCAAGGAATGCCTAGAGCCACCAGAAGCTGTAAGAGGCAAGAATGTATTCTCCTTTAGCGCTTTCAGAGGAAGTATGACCCTATTAATACCTTTATTTCAGACTTCTGGCTTCTAGCAATAAATTTCTGTTGTTTTAATTCCCCCAGTTTGTGGTAATTGGTAAGGAGGGAATTAATACATCTGATCCCTCCCCACCCCAGCTCAGGTGCTCTCTGCTCTGCACTACGCCCTATGCTGTGCACACTCCTATTTTTGCTTTTTTCATGTGGTTTTACAATTGCTATGCAAATTTGTTGCCTTCCACACTAGACTTTAAGCTCCCAAAATGTGAAGATTTTATCTTCTGTGACCTTCTGCCAAGTTCAAGCATTTTCTTAAAGGGGGCACAGGGCTGTTGACAGGGCAAGGGCAAAATGAAAGTTAAACACGCTCTTTAAAATCCTTAAATCACCCACAAATGTCTTCTGAGGACAAGCCTATCAGTACCTCTTGTGGTCCCTTGCTCAAAGTTTCTCTCGGCTCTCAACTAATTCTTCTATTTCTTTGTCAACAAAGCCATCACCACATTCAGCTGGCCACTTGAATAATCTTACATCTCCCTTCTTTGTCAAAGGGTGACAACCCTTTAAAATTATTCATAAATAATTTCCAAGAGTTTCAAGCCTGCATTCACTGTTTCAGGCTTGAGCACATCTATTGCCTGTGGACTCGCCTTTATTGAATGGAATGGTGGACTAATGATGGCACTTAAATGATTTTTCTTTTTTTTTCATTGCATACCATTATATGGGCATACACCATAACCCTAGACAAAGGATTAAATGAACAAATAGAAGAATGATAACTGTATAAAATGGTGCAATTGCTGTGTGAAACAGCTTGGCAGTTGCTCAAAATATATAGTTATCATTTGACTCAGCAATTCCACCCCTAGGTATATATCCAAAGAAATTGGAAACATATGTTCAAACAAATAGTTGTACACAAATATTCATAGTAGCATTATTTAAAATTGACAAGAAATGGAAACAACCCAATGTCCATCAACTGATAAATAGATAAACAAGTGATATATCAACAAATAGATTATACAGCAATAAATATAAATAAAGTATTCATACACACTACAACATGGATGACACTTGAAAACATCATGCTAAGTGAAAGAAGCCAGTCACAAAGTCCACATATTACGTAACTCCACTTATATGAAATGTCCAAAATAGGCAAATCAGAAAGTAGATTAATGGATGCTTGCACTGAGGGTGAGGGATGGGTGAAAGAAATGGGATATCAGTCGGTCCATTCCACTACAACAAAAACACCATAGATTGATTGGGTAGCTTAAAGACATTTATTTCTCACAGTTCTGGAGGCTAGAAATCTAAGATCAAGGGGCCAGTACAGTCTGGTTCTTAGTGAGGGACCTTTGCCTGATTATGTCTTCACATGATCTTCCTTGGTACATGCAAGCACAGAGAGAGGGGGAGGGAGGGAGGACGCAAAAGGTCTAGTCCCTTTCCATTTTTATAAGGATACTACTCCTATCATGGGGTAGTGACCTCAGGACCTCATCTAACATCCCAAAGGCCCCACCTCCAAAACCACCACACTGGAGATTTCAACATATGAATTTAAAGGCGCATACAGACATTCAGTGCACAACATGGGGAGTGACTACTAGTAGGTACAGGACTTTTTTCTGAAGTGGAAGAAATGGTCTAAAATTGATTGTGGTGGTGGATGCATAACTCTACAAATATACTAAAGCCATGAAATTGTACACTTTAAGTGAGTGGATTAAATAGTGTATGGCATAAAGGTCAATAAAACAGTTACAAAGAGAGGAAAGAAGGAAGGAAGGGAGTAAGGAAGGGCAGGAGGAAGGAAGGAAAGGAGGGAGGAAAGGAGGGAGGAAAGGAGGGGGGGAGGAAACAATGGAGAAAGGATCACAACTTCAAAAAAAGCAGGAAATAATATATCCTAGAGAAAGATGTCCTGTGAGAGATTCCAATCTTGTATAAACAACACAAAGCAGTTGTAGGGAGAAACTTTACATCAAATCCAGACAAACTAGAGTTACCATCTTCTAAAAAGGTAATATGTATTTATTATATGTGGAATCACTGTTCTAAATTCTCTGGAACACTTAGCAAAATGATATAATATCATTTATATCACTTAAGTCTCCAGGGCCCTATGCAGTAGGTAATATAATTTCTACTTTATAGATGACAAAACTAAAACATGGAGAAGTTAAGTTGCTTGTCCACAGTTACTGTCTAGTCAATGGTAGAAGCCAAGCCTTGATTCCAAATTTCAATGCTCAGTTGGGTAGACAAGATGTATCCATATGAAAAGATGAGGGACATAATGTGAGGACCAAGAGAATGGCCAGGACAGTCAATATCCTCCCAGCTTCCTAAAGGGAGAATGCTTCTATAGAGAAGGCCTTGGAAGACTTGGTAGGGAAGGGAATTTCCAAATACCTAGACATTTGAAAAAGGGAAATGAATTCCTGTATTTCTGGACATAAGAAAAACAGCAACAGAAAAAGGATATGTGTAAACCCTCGGGGGAGACTTTCCAAGTGGAAATCAAGGGCTTTGCCAACTTCACGGGCTAATAAATCTGGCTCTGGGTGTGCCAAGAAGCATTCATGCAGAAAGATCCACATTTATTTTCAGATCTAGAACAAATCTGATTGGGCTGCAAGATCTGTCTCTAATACAGTCTCTTTCTACAGAACACAACTGAAATGTCTAGATTATGGTTTCTCAATGTGTGTTCCACTGAACTCTGGTTCTGCCTGGTGCTAAGAGGAGATTAGGTGTAGAGGAAAGTATTCCATGGCTAAATATATTTTATAAATGATTAATAAGACAGAATTATGGTGTTTTTACTGAGAACTTTTCAGAGCCTCTACTATGCTAATATGCACTGAGAATCTTGAAGAGAGTGCGATAGATTGCTATGTGTACTAAATTACAGATCAGGAACCACACTCTTGTCACACTCATTGAACTCATTTCAGTTTCTACAAAAGTGCATTTGCTCCCCTCTAAGCCTTTGCCTACTCTTTCTTCTCTTTCCTTATTACCTACCAAACTACTGTGTCATTGCTTCCAGAAGTCTTCTCTGGACTCTCAAAACTAACTTAAGATCTCTGGCTTTATGTTCACTAGACACCTTCTGCTCCACTCTCATAGCACTCAACATGCTTTATTGTTATCGCCTACTTCATCTTCTGCTTTTCTTGTTAATCCATGAGCTAGGTCATTATGATGGTTAATTTTATGTCAACTTGACTGGGCTAAGAGATGCCAGATAGCTGGTAAAACATCATTTCTGGGTGTGTCTTTGAGGGTGTTTCTGGAAGAGATTAGCATTTGGATTTTTGAGCTGAGTTAAGAAAATGGTCCCACCAGGGTGAGTGGACATTATCCAATCCATTGCGGGTCTCAATAGAACAAAAAGGCAAAGAAAGGGTGATATAGAGATGAACCAAAGATATTGAGAGATGACTGTATGTAGACAAAGAGAAATATCCTATAAACACCTATTCAGTGTTTCCCCAGAGTACCCTAATACAGAAATAAGGGGTCAGATCGCTCCCACTTATTATGGTATCCCCAGGGTTGAGCACTCTGTCTGACTCATAGTGAATGCTCAGTAAAATAGTGATTAAATGAATGAATGAGTTGCAATCTACCCCCTTGTAAACTCCACTGCATGTTCTGTCCACAGACATTCTTATGTCCTTTCTAAAGGGATCTGCTCACCCACAACCTGTTGCCTATGGGGCTGTCCTCACACTTAAGGTCCTAGCCCCTATCCCTAGACACAACTGACTCAACAAGACTAGAGCCCCTGACCAAGAGGTGGCTGATCCAGAGACTCTATAAAGATGAGCTGGACCAGTCAGATTCTTTCCCTCAGTTCAGGAAATGTAAATAAGACACACCGAAGGAAGTTGTCAACTGGTAGTGGATAATGCACAAGAAATATTTATGGTCTGATCAGGAGTATTCAGGATAGTCAAAAACATGCTCAAGTTATGAGGAAGCAAAACTCTCAGTAGAGAGAAGGGAATGGAGCACAGACACAGAAGGAAGTAGAGCTGGAGAGAGGCAAGGAAGAGACTGTCACGTCTAAGAGAAGCTGTTACTTAGAGACACCTAAAATTCACACACCTAAACCTAAAATACTTCAGTCCTGTCCTTGAAATCTATTTCTTTACTGTCCGTATGGTAACCATTAGCTCTTTAAATGTAAATTTAATTAAAATTAAAAGTTCAGAGTTGCACTAGCTACATTTTATATGCTCCATAGTAATGTGGGGCTATGGCTACCATATTGGGAAGGCAGATGAAGGACATTCCCATCATTGCAGATAGGTCTATTAAACAGCACTATCCTCTATCTTCACAGTAAATCCCACTTGCCTTGAACAATGTAAGTGCAACGTAAGAGACTTTGCTTCTTGTAACCAAAGGAATCAACCAGAACACCCATTATGTGATTCAGTCCTTCATTAAACATCAAATTTATATTGATATACACAAGGTATATTTTGAGTGCTAGGGATACATGAGTGAACTGAACAGAGTACAGCCTTGATGAAGCTTCAAATGTTAGCAGTTCATGCCTCCAACCTACCAAGCCAAATACAGTCCCAATTTCTTTGCCAGCCTTCAGGTGACATGGAGCCCAGAGCCCCCACCCTCTGGGTTCCTCTCTGCCAATAATTCAAGTTATCTATATTCCTCTTAAAACTTAGAGACCATAACTGCATATAATATTCCAAAGAGCCAATACAGAATTCAATGGACTATTATTCCACTTGCTCTAAACACTAAATTTCCATTAATTAAGCTTAAGAATGCATTTACTTCTAAGGAGCCAGCCACATTTCATGGCTGATTTAATGTAGTGAGAAGCCAAGTCGACAATGTTTTAAAGTTCTTTTAAACATAAACTGTTCTTCTGCTTGTCCATCCCAAGCTTTACTTGTGCAACTAATGTGTAAACTAATATGTAAATTTTCACATTATTCCTGTTAAGCTTTATTGTTCCTCTACATCAGCATCAATCCACTAATTTTGCATGGCTATTAGAGGTACCATGTGAAGCCCCTGATACATTCCTGGCACATAATTAGTGCTCATTAAAAGGTGGCCATTGGTAGCATAATTATTTATTTTAGTTGGATGTTTCTTTTCTTCAGGGACGATGTCATAATCTGAACTCAATTCAATTTAATATGTTTCATTGAGCTACTGATATGGATGGAACACAGTGGTCCCAGTTAGATCTGGGAGAGTCACAAAGATGGAATAGACTTGGTCCCTGCCCTCCTAGAGCTCACTCTTAGATGGGGAAAGAACACACACATACATATACAAAAAAAAAAAAAAAAGCCTGAAATGAGAAGTAAATTATGTCAAGCGCTGTGATTGATGTGTATGTAGTAGATAAGAACACAGGCCTAGCACTGAGTCACCTGGATTTGAATTCAGGCACTGTCTACCAGTTTTGTGACCTTAGGCAAGTCACTTAACATTTCTATCTCTCAATTTCTTATCTGTAAAATGGGAATCACCACGGAACCCTCTTTACTGTGTTATAATAAATATTCAGTGAGATAGCAGAAGTCAAACTTTAATAGTTAGGTCCATTTTTTTTTTTAACTCCCGACAGCTTTTAAGCCTCACCACCCTCCCTTTCTCTTCTGCTTCACATATGGGCAAGCTGATAGAAAGTCCATGTGCTCCCTCCTTTGGCACTCCTACCCACACATGGGTACCCTCACCCTAGCCCTGCTCCACAACCATAGTAAAAATTCCAAGCCAGTCTCCTTTCCTTGAGTTCTCAAGCCATTTTCAGGTCAGGTAAAACTACCTGTCCCACTTACCCCAGAATTCTTCATTACATAAATAATAAACATAAACATTCACATAGCCTCTTGGTATATGTGCTATCATTGGTCTTGACGTCCAAACAAAACTTTGGGTGGGAGTTCATTCTGCCTCTACAGTTGGCCACAATATTAATCAAATAGCACAATGCTTGGCACACCATAGCCATCTATGGCAACTGATAAGGCCGATGTCACTTTATTCTACTCAGCCAACAAGAAAACAATACCTTTTCTGACCATTAATATAAAACCATGTTTCTAAAACTAAGGCATCCATATCTCCGAGGGGCTCTTGAGATATGTCAAAGTATGTGGATTCTACACTACACTACACACACACACACACACACACACACACACACACACACTTGGTGGGGGGGGGTGCATGGTATATTAAAACTAACACAGAAATATTATGAAATAGAAAACAAAATGCCAAGAGTGTTTTTAAGATCAAGCAATAGGCTCTCAAAGAATTTCAGGTTTATAAAAGACACTTTAGCTACACTCTTAGAATGTCCAGGGGTACTTATTTTCTCCCCTTTGTCCTTAGGAATTCCTATAGAAAAGTATGAGAAACTAATAGTAAATTTTAAACTGACATCCCAGAAGACACAATACATAGAGGAGACTGTATGAGCAGCATCAAGGGCCCACCCTTCTCTCTGAGCAGATCTAGCAATTCCCATGCAGGAGAGGGGCCTGGCTTCACAGGCCTCACCTCATCCAATTATTTCCTTGTGCTGGCAGTGGGCTGGACCTCTTCTGGTTGAGACCCTCAGATCACAGAGAAGAGATGTTGCTCCAGTTGACTGAAGCTGGACAAGGATGATCACAATGAAAGCAAAACATGTAAGACTGAGATTGCACAGGTAATCCTGGAGTTGATAGCAATGATAGTGTAATTCTATCAGTCCCTGGGTTGGGTGCACAGTGAGTATATGAGTCTGTTCAGACTGCCACAACGAAGTACCATAGGCTATATTTCTTGAACAACAGAAATTTATTACTCACAGTCCTAAAGGCCGGGAAGTCCAAGATCAAGGTGCCATCTGATTCAGTTTCTGGTGGGAGCTCTCCTCCTGGCTTACAAACATCAATTTTCTCACTTTGTCCTTACGTGGTGGAGGGAGAGAGAAGGAGGAAGAGGAAGAAGGAGAGATGGGTGGGACAGCCATGGATTTTGGTATCTGTTCCTATGAGGACACTAATCCTATAGGATCGGTGTCCCAGTCTTATGATCTCATTTAACCTTAATTACCTCCTTTTGACCCTGTCTCAAAATACAGTCATATTGGTGGTTGGGGCTTCAACATAGGATTTTGGGGGGACACAATTCAGTCCATAACAGTGAGGAAAGGCTCCAAAGAGTGATATTTATTGAGTGGAGAGAAAAGAGGTATTCTGACATACTCAATGATATAAACTGCTCAATCTGATTATGGCGGCCACAACTTCAAACCCGAGTAACACTTCATAGGAAAACACATTGGGAAGATGAATGTCTTATCTAAGTACTGGTATCAGTGACCAAGGAGAGTAATCCAGCCATTTAGTAATCCAGCATCAGCCATGAGGCCCAATATAATATTATCTGCTCATGTATATATAATTTTTATCAGTCACATAACTCTTTCACTCAGGAAAGTATCTTTGGTCTTGTTTAAGCACTACGAACCACTGCAAAGGGAACAGTTATACTCTGACCCAAAAAAGGGATTATTTCTCTTATTCCATCTTAACTTCTCCTTTCTAACAAGTATAATAAGAAAGAAGCAAACATTCCCTCTTCAATCCTTTTCCCCCTTGTTCTGACTCCATTCTATTCAACAAACATTGCATTGATCAGGTCACCTACTAAGACTCATTGCTCATATAGGTGACTTTCTTCTTCATTCTATTCCCTGAAATATGAAAGAAAGAGATAATGGAGGTACTTCTTGGTTTTTTTTTCTTTTATTTTTATTGGCTCAGCGCCAATAAAATGAGTTTACTTTTGGACTCTTGACTCCGTTCCACTGGTTCATGTGTCTGATTTGCTGCTAATACCATGCCGTTTTGATTCTGTCACTTTGTAGTATAATTTGAAGTCAGGCAAAGCGATGACTCCAGCCTCGTTCTTTTTGCTCAAGATGGCTTTGGCAATTCGGGGTACTTTGTGCTTCCATACAAATCTGATGATTTTTTTTGTTCTATTTCTTTAAAAAATGTCGATGAGATTTTGATGGGGATTGCACTAAATGACCATATTACCTAAAGCATTATACAGTTTTGACAAAAAAAAAAAAGCCACAAATGTACAGCGGAGAAAGGAAACTCTCTTTAATAAATGGAGCTTGGAAAACTGGAAAACCACCTACAAAAGAATGAAACTAGACTGTTGTCTATCACCACACACCAAAATTAACTCAGAATGGGTTAAGGAACTGAATATAAGACCTGAAACAATAAAATGCATAGAAGAAAACATAGGAACTAAACTCAAGGACCTTGGACTTAAAGAAGATTTTTTGAATTTGACCTCAAAAACAAAGGGAATAAAAGCTAAAATAAATGAATGGGACTACATCAAACTAAAAAGCTTCTGCTCAGCAAAAGAAACTATCAATAAGGTAAAGAGACAACCATACGAATGGGAAATACATTTGTAAGCAATGTCTCTGATAAGGGCTTAATATCCAAAATATACAAAGAACTCATATGACTCAATAACAACAAAAAACAAACTGTCCAATCAAAAAATGGGCAGAGGACCTGAACAGACACTTCTCCCTAGAGGACATACAAATGGCCAACAAATATTTGAAAAGATATTCAACATCATTAGCTATTAGGGAAATGCAAATCAAAACCGCAATGAGATACCATCTCACACCTGTTAGAATAGCTATAATCAATAGGACAAGTAATAACAAATGCTGGAGAGGATGCAGAGAAAAAGGAACCCTCATACACTGCTTGTAAGACTGCAAATTGGTACAACCACTATGGAAAACAGTATGGAGGGTCCTCTCAAAAACTAAGGATTGATCTATCATGTGATCCAGCAATCCCTCTACTGGGTATTTACCCCAATCACTTGAAAACTCATATCCAAAAAGATATTTGCACACCAATGTTCATAGCAGCATTATTCATGGCAGCCAGGACGTGGAAGCAACCGAAGTGTCTTACAATAGATGACTGGCTAAAGAAGCTGTGGTACATATATACAATGGAATATTACCCAGCCATAAGAAGAGATGAAATACTGCCACTTGAGACAACCTGAATGGACCTCGAGATAATCATGCTAAGCGAAACAAGCCAGACAGAAAAAGTTGAAAATTACATAATATCACTTATATGTGGGATATAAACCTAAAAGCAACAAATGAACAGGACAAACAAACGAAGACTATGGACATGGACAACAGACCAGTAGGGCAGTGTAAATATATATATGCCTTACTGTTAAAATGTACATCTGGAACATTGGATTTCATTAACCAATGTCACCATAAAAATAGATGATAGATAGATAGATAGATAGATAGATAGATAGATAGATAGATAGATACTTTTTAAAAATATTGCTTTATCTTGGTGTAGTTATACCTCCAAATCTTCAATGCTTTGGAGGGGCATAGAATAACTCCCAACTCTGACTGAAATCACCCTCAAAAAAACCAGCTATGGCGGCCATGGAGATGCACCACCTAGAGCTCCCTTCAAGGGAGAATATGCCATGAGAAGTGCAGGGAGCTGAAAGCCTCCTGGTACAGAACCTTAGGCTACATCCTAGTATTCAAGCTAAAGCTGCCTCGACAGTTTCTAGCCAATGGCTATACACAACAGGAGTACAAGGGCCCTATAGTTTCTATCTGGGAATATCCTCTAATGGGTAATCTCTATTCTTGGTCTCCCCACCTGCAAAAAGCTTTGATTTTCTCAGATTCACTCTACTAGTTCAGGCTTTTCATACTCCATCCTCCTTCCTTCCTCGTCTCCTTCCACAGAACTTCACTGTCAGAACTTTGCTGTGGTCTGAAGGCCTTCAGATGATGAAACTGACCCCTAGAGATGGAGTGTATATAACCTGTGCAATCTCTTTCAGCTAATCCATGCTAGAGCTGGAAGCAGAAGGTACATATCTCCAAGCTCTTAGCCCAGTGTTCCACCCAGTCACACAGCCAAATATGCCATACTCGTAGACTTGGCAATTGTCTCACTAGGTCCTCAGATAGCCTTCACATATGTCTTCACGTCTCCATTTGCTGTACTGTGAAATTGTGAAGACTCTTGCTTCACACCAGCTCCCAGGGATTGGGTGAAGAGGAATAAAATACTTCTTGTAGCTGGAAGAAAAGTCATAAATAAATATAGCACTATGCAGCGAGCTTTCATTTATGAGGGTAAATGAATGGCATACTAAACTGGCACAGATACAGGGCCTGTGGCTTCTTTAACTGCCAGAGCAGCATCCAGACACAAAAACAGAAAGACAGGGGCTTGGGAAAGTTGAGAGGGAGTCCCAGATAAGCCCTCTGGAGAATGCACCTGCTGAGCCAGGCCAATCTGGGCCAGCCCTCTTAATATGAGTTGTCTCAAAAGAGAAAATGAGCATATGCACGTTGTCCACAGATATATGGTTTTTAAGCATATGAAGAGATAGATGTTCAAGCTCACTCAAAATTACAGCAATACAAAATTAAGCTAACAATGAGATAGCATTGCAAATTCAAATTAGTACATATTGAGTAACAGCACTGGTAGAGGTATGTAGAATAATTCTATAGGTGCAAATGTAAATTGTTGACATTTCTCCAGAGGGAAATTTAGCAATTCTGATGAAATGTAAAGTACCTGTACACTTGGACCCAGACATCCTGCTTCTAAGACTTCATGACAGAGATCTAGTTACACAGATACACAAGAACACAGGTTCGCTATTGTAGCATAACTTGAAATAGCCACTTATTAGAAATAAACTAAATGTCCATCAGTAAAAGAAAGGTTAAATAATTTATAGTTAGTATGTATTGATGTGCAAGAGAACACAGGGTAGCTATAATAAAGAATGAGGAAGATCAAATGTGCTAATATGGAATAATCATTAAGCTATACAGTTAACAAGAAGATACAGAAGTGGTTACCATTTGTTTAAAAACAAATATCTACATGCAAATTTACATATATAAATATATACATACATATAGATATATATACTTATTTATGCAGAGAAGATTTTTAGAAAAAAACATTAAAAATGATTAAAAGTAGCTACTCTTCTGAGAAGGGACTGATGATGGTGGGAAGGAGACAGTTTTTGCTATACCAAGCTATCCATCTAGGGCCAAGATGCCAAACAAGTCTGAATTAAGGTTGCTAGGACATACCTGTAAAGAAAAATTACTTGTTCATCCATTTATATGAAATTAAAATTTAACTTGGTATCTTACATTTTATCTGGCAAATCTAGCCTGACTCTATGAAAACTTTTCATTGCTAATGAGTTTGGTATTTAGATGTCACAAGAAGCTAAGATTACTGGAAGAGATCTCCAGCTACTCTCTCTTAATGAGGTACATATATTTTATTGGCAGGTTCACCCCTTTTACCACTCTTCCCATTTCCTAAGTGAATGCAACTAATGGAGAAGGAATGCAACTAATGGAGAAGGAATGCAACTAATGGAGAAGGAAAAGAAAGTATGAATTTAGAGAGTATTGTGAAATACTACAGTAAGGAGAAGGGTATTTTAATTTGTATATAGCTCTTTCAAAATGCCTTCCTTTAAGCCAATCTTGAGATGTTTCATTGTCTCCTCAAGAGATATCACAAAATCACTACGGTATTCTAAGACTTGGCAAATCAGACTTCTGATACTTCTTTCTGATGTTTCTCCTTGGACTACAAGGAAGTCATGGATATACCCCAGTGACAAAATTATGATCCTTCCACCTCTCTGCTTCCCTCTCTGCCACCTGCCTTTCATCCTTACCTAGTTAAAGAAAACGCCTCTTCTTTAAACCAAGTCATTATTCTGTACTTCCCTCAGAGTTCTATTCCTATTCAGTCTTCTGCTATAATAGTTGTGTAAGATTGATGAATTTCTATTTTTTATATTGTGAGCTCCTTGAGGGCAGGAATGTGCAGTCTGGAGGGCCCCAGTCCCTGTCCTGCACATGGAAAGCCTTCTACAAACATTTTCTGAATGAATCCTGTGTAACTTTCTCCTGAGCCTAAAAAGAAATTCCAGCTGGACTCCAACTTGTCTCTACTATATGGACAGGAACTAAAAATAAAATTGCATCAATTTGCTCCAGAATCCCCACCAAGGCTTACAGTGACAAAAACTACTGACAACACTCTTCACAGTGCACTCTCAAAAGATTTTCTTTGGACCCCGAATATATTGGTGCTTTTGAAATAAATGCAAGCCCATCCATGCCTGCTGGGTTCTATTTTATAATCCACTACAACCATTAATAAGAAAAAAAAAGACTCTGACATGCTACCACTTTGTCCATTTTCTTATTCAGAAGTATAAATGGCTTCAGGAGGTGGGGCCTCCAACTTCTCAGGGAGGAAAGAAATAAAGACCACTTCAGACTTAATGGTAGCCCAGGGAGAGAGTAACTATCAATCGTGGCCAGCTGCGAGATTCTAGATGAGTTCAAAACTAGAAACCTATTACAGAGGCTTTAGTGAGTAAGAGTGGAAGCACACAGAAGATACCATACTCATTCCTGCTGAAGCTCCAGGTCAAGCCAAGACCCCATATCCCAGTGAGAGTTTCCAATGATCCCTGAAGGTTTTCCCAAGCCAGACCTCATGCTCTCCAAATTGTATAATCCATCATGCCTAGGTGGGCTGCCTTCTCCTCCTCCTGAGAAAGAGGCACAGGCTAAGTCTTCCAAAGGAGAGAAGGCTTCTTATAAGATCAACCAACCTCATTCTCTATTCCTAGTGTCTTTACAGAGATCTACTTATATTCATTATCACAGCATGAAAAATCCTTTTGGTAGTGGACACAGGCTGATTTGTCTGCCCTATATCTATCTCCTGTCATTCTGATGCTATCAGTCATAGTCCCCTAAACCACTGCCCTAAGAGATGGCAAGGGTCCCAGACCAAACCTTTCATAATCCCCACGCCCTTGATAACAGTGGCTGGTCCAAGGAAAGGGTGTAAGACCTAGATGGACTGCCAGAACTCTTCTCTGGCACTGATGCATAGACATTATGTAAAAACAGGCTCTCTCCTTTTGCTGGGGTGGCTGAACTATAAGGATGGGAATCTGAGGCTATCAGCAAGGACCTGCCTGCTGAGAGAAGCCAGACAAAGAAAAAAAGTTGAGAAATGGGGAGACATACCTAAATCTTGTTGCCAAGTTGTTTCAAATCCTTTATTTCTTCCCTTGATCTTGTGAATTACTCCACTGTCCATTACCTCTTTTGCTTAAACTAGTTGAATTTGGATTTTTTATAGCTTGCAATAAAGAGTCGTGATTAGTACACTCCTTGACTTCCTTTCCAGCTGAGATAGAGACTTGAGGAAATATGACCCCCCCTTAATCATTGCAGGATAAAGGAGTCAGAATAGAAGGAATAAGAATATATAAAACTGCAGACTCTAACATAATCACTGTAAAGTATGGATATGACTGGCTGAGGAAATTAGCCCTGAATGATGAAATAAATAATAACCCCAACAATAATGATAAAGACTAGAATTTTTGAGCACCCCTCACCATGGCCATGGCAAAGTTGACCCTATTTCCCTGGCAAAAGCTGATTGATGAGACATGGGCAAAGATTTGACTAAACTGAGTCAAATAGCAAGAAAGAGCTGAACTGAAATACCAGGAAGCATTTGGGTGTTGCAATGGACCGAGTGAAGGCAGACCAAAAACTGTGAGGAGAGAGCAATGAAGCAGGCACTTCCTTCCTGAGAGGCATAGGGCAGAAAGGAAGGGACTCCCTATCCCATTTCCCCAGTGTCCAACTACAATCACCCCAGTTTATGTCCTGTAACTGAGATAGATGATATTCTCCTGTACCTGCTCAAATACCCTCCTTTTTTATTTGAAATATTCCATTTGTTTTCTGACCTGGTATAGCAGTATAAAGAAATTACTATTTTAACAGTTAGAACCCGAGGTTTGATTTAACTGCTTTTTTTTAGAAGAATCCACCTTTATTTAAAAAATATGATTTGCTAGTTTGCTTTGGGATGAAGAAGGTGCGATCCCAAACCTGCCTTATAAGAACAATAAATAAAGACAGAGGCAGACATTGCTGCAAAAGTAACAACCCAAATATTGGAGGTAGGAAAGAGATGAGAAATGGAACCAGATACCATAGCAAGAAGCTGGAGCGTAAAGACTAAAGGTGTCAGTGAGAAGTTCCTTGTGATGAAATGGCCAAGGAAGTTTTAAAAATAGGGTGTCGAATCTACACTTTGAATTTTTGTATATTTAAGACCTGTAAACATCTTTCATATCTCCAATCTTTAATAAAGTCTGATACCTATATGGATGAGCAAAAAAGAAGGTTAACAGCTGAGTACCACAACACAGATATGAACAAAAATGACAGTGGTGGGAGATGAGAGGGCATGAGCTCATCAACAACAGAAACTTAGACCTAGAAATGAGAAGATAATCACTATTCCCAACCAAGTGTTCACAGAAATCTTAGAGAGAACATTTACTTTTTCTTAGGATGTGGGGTAGATGTCTTAAGACAAATAATCTAAAACCCTAGTTCTCCAAAGCCTTCTGCTTATGCCTCTATTACCTGACTCGAACACTAAATTGTATGTTCTCATCCCTGTGGACTCACAAACTTTAGCTCTTTGAGGACAGGGTTATGTCTTACTCGTTCTAGTGCCTGACACAACACCTGACATGCATTTTTTAAACTGATAATACACTCTACTTTTAAAAACAGTTTTAGATTTACAGGAAAATTGCAAGGATAGTATAGTTTCCATAAACTTCACAGTTTCCCCAATTAACATCTTCCATTAGTATGCTACATTTATCACAATAAATGAACCAATATTCATACATTATTATTAACTAAATAAAACACATACTTTATTCAGATTACCTTAATTTTTTATCTAATATTCCAGGATCCCATCCAGGATACCAAATTACATTTAGTCATCATGTCTCTTGGCTATGACAGTTTCTCAGAATTTCCTTGCTTTCGATGACTTTGGCAATTTTGAGGAGTACTAGTCAGGTGTTTTGTAGAATGTCCCACAGTTTTGATTTATCTGATGTTTTCTCATGAGTAGACCAGGGTTATGGGTTTTGGGGAGGAAGACCCCAAAGGTAAAATGCCATTGTCCACACATTATATCAAGGATATACACAACATTATAGCTGTTGATTTTACTTTAATCGCCAGTTTAAATTGTGTTTGTCACTTTTGTCACTGCAAAGTTACTCTCCCCCTGCCCTGTCTTTTCCATACTTCACTCTTGGAAGGAAGTCGCAATGCACAGCTCATGCTGTGGGAGTCAGGAGTCATGCCCCACCTCCTTGAAAGCACATCATCCACATAAATCATTTGGATTTATTTTGTATAGGATATAGATAAAACTTTATCAACTAGAATTAAAACTATGTACAGCCTCTTTTTCCTTTAGTTTTATAGATTCCACTCATTCCCAAGTCATTTAAGTCAGCTCCTTTCCCATACACCCCCTTCAGTAAGATTGCTTCATTATTTGTAACACAGTTAGATTGTTCTGTCACAATCTATTATATCCTGGGATTCCTCTGACTTCCTAATAATTTTTTTAAAAATTTTCACATATTAAGGTTCTCAGTTTCTGTGGTAAAATTCAATGGGTTTTGATAAATATATAATGTCATTTGTCGCAATTATAGTATCATACAGAATAGTTTCACTGCCTTAAAAAATCTCCTATACTTCGTCTATTTAACCGGCACTCTCCATTCCCCAAACCCCTGGAGACCTCTTATCTTTTTGTTGGCTTTATAGTTCTAACCTTTCCAAAATGTCACATAATTGAAACCAAATAATATATAGGCTTTTTAGACTAGCAATATGCATTTAGAATTGACCTATGTCTTTTTGTGGCTTAATAGTTCATTTCATTTTATCACTGAATAACATTCCATTAAATGGATAGACCACTAATTTAGCCATTGAACAATTTTGGTTGCTTCCAGGTTTTGGAGATTGTGAATAAAGCTGCTATAAACATTCAGGAGTAAGCTTTTGGTGTAGACATAGGTTTTCAAATCAGTTGGAGAAATAACTAGGAGTATGCCTAGTGTATAGTAAGATTATATTTAACTTTGTAAGAAATTCCCAAACTATCTTCCAAAGTGACCATGACATTTTGCATTTCCACCTAGTGTATAGTAAGATTATATTTAACTTTGTAAGAAATTCCCAAACTATCTTCCAAAGTGACCATGACATTTTGCATTTCCACCAGAAATGAATGAGGACTCTTGCTCTGAATCCTTGCTAGCAATTGGTACCATCAGGACTTTTGTTCTTTAATTTTAGTCTTTTAGGAGGTAGGTAATGGCATCTCATTTTTTATTTAATTTGCAATTCCCCAGGCTTTTTTTTTTAATCTTTGTGATTTTCTAGATAGACAATAATATTTAGCATCTTTTCATATGCTTATTTGCCACTATATATCTTCTTTAGTGAGGAGACTTTAGATCTTTTGCCCATTTTTAAATGGGTTATTTCTTATTGTTGAATTTTAAGAATTCTCTATATATTTTGGATACAGTCTTTTATCAGATATATATTTTGTAAATATTTTCTTCCATTCTATGGCTTGTCTTATTCTCTTAACAATGTATTTTGTAGACTGTGTTCATTTTAAACAAACTTCTCATGTGCAATTTATGAATTTTTTTTCTTTCACAAATCATGCTTTTGGTGTGGTATCTAAAACTCACTACCAAATCACAGGTCGTCTATCTTCTAGCAAGTTTTATAGTTTTGTGGTTTACACTTAAGTCTATGATCTATTTTAAGTTAATTTTCATGAACAATGCAAGATCTGTGTCTAAGCTGGCTTTTGATTTGTCTTTTGTTTTTGTTTTTTTGTTTTGTTTTGCATATGACATCCAATAGATCCAGCACCATTTGTTGAAAAGTTGACCCTTTTCCATTAAGTTGCCTTTGCTCCTTTGTCAAAGATTAATTGATTCTATTCACATGAGTCTGTTTCTGGGCTCTCTATTCTGCTCCACTGACCTATTTGTCTATTCTTTTGCCAATACCACTGTCTTGATGACTAGTTTTATAGTAAGTTTTGAATTCAGGTTGTATCAGTTCTTCAACTGTGTTCTCTTTCAATATTGTGTTGGTTATTCTGGATCTTGTGCCTCTCCATATAAACTTTAGAATCAGTTTGTCAATATCCATAAAACAAATTGCTGAGATTTTGGTAAAAATTTCATTGAATCTATATAGAACAAATGAGAAAAATGATACGTTAACAATATTGTCTTTCAGACCATGAACATAAAATATCCATTCATTTAGATCTTTGATTTTTTACATCAGAGTTTTGTAGTTTTCCACATATAGTTTCTATACATATTTATTAAAGTTATACCTAAGTATTTCATTCTGGAGGTCCTTATTGTAAATGTTTTATTTTTTCCTAATTATGGTTGTTCACTTCTGGAATATAGCAAAGCAGTTGACTTTTGCATATTACCTTGTAGCCTGTGACTTTGCTAGATCACTAGCAAAGTATATTCGAATATTTGTGATTTTCTAGATAGATAATCATTTTATCTGAAAACAAGACAGTTTTATTTCTTCCTTCCCAATCTTATATCTTTTTCTTTCTTTTTATTATCTTATTGCACTACCAAAAACTTCCAGTGCAATGTTGAATAGTGGTAGTGAGTATGATAGTCAATTTTATGTGTTAACTTGAGTGGCTAGGGGGTGTCCAGATTCAACATTACTTCTGGGTATGTTTGTCAGGAATACTTCCAGATGAGATTGACATTTGAATCAGTGGACTCAGTAAAGTTTATGTTCCTCCACAATGTAGGTAGGCATCATCTAATCTGTTGAGGGCCTAAACAGAATAAAAGGCAGAAAAAGAATTTGCCCCTGTTTTCCTGCATCACTGGTTGAACTGCAACATCTCATCTCATCTCTTTTGGCCCTCAGATTGGGATTTACATTATCACCTCCCCTGGTTCTCAGGCCTTTAGGCTCAGACTGAATTGCACCACCAGCTTTTCTGGGTCTCCAGCTTGCAGACAGCTGATTGTGGGACTTCTCAGCCTTCATGCTGTACAGAACAAGTCCTCATGATAAATCTCCTTTTAGATATGTACATATCCTACTGGATCTCTTTCTCTGAGGAATCTTGACTAATACGGAGAGAAAAAACATCCTTTTCTTGCTCTCAAACTTTAAAGAAAAACATCCAGTTTTTCACTATTAATTATGATGCAGATTTATAAACACACTTTATCAAGTTGCGGAAATTCTCTACTAATCCTAGTTTTCTGAGATTTTTCTTACATCTTTGCTGAGATACATAACCAGATCCCCCTTCAAAGGAGGACATGTTGCCCCCATGATAGCTCCATCAAGGTATGCCTCAGCTGCAGAGAGCTACCTCACTCAAGGGCACATTCTTCCTGGGGCAGACTATATTCAGTGACTAATAGAGGTGTGGGGTAAAGACCCAGCCATTTCAAGCCAAATCAACTCTGATGGATAACATACATCAAGGAGTCAGGCAAAGGGTTGTCAGGCCTGCATCACAGTTCAACTTTTCCCTCTTCTCAACCCTCTTTTTCTCTCCTCCCTTCTGTAAGTGTTGATTTCAAACAAACATCCTGCACACCAAAACTCTACCTTGGTGCCTACTTCTAAGAACTCAACCTATGATTCTTCTTACAGAGAAAACTCATTTTCTGCACTATTTGATGAAACATAAGGTGGAGATTTTTTTTCTACCAGATCATCAGCTTCACAAAAAAAAAAAAAAAAAAAAAAAAAGATTAAAAAAAACCCTTGAGAGTGAATTAGAACAATAGAAAATAATTTCTCTCATTATTTGGTTATCACTTGGGAGTGCTAAATTTTAGTGACTGGCTACAGAGCCTGTAGGAATTTGTCATTATCACTCAACAAAGATTCTTCCAAGGCTTTTTGTCCACATTGCAAGGTAATTCAGCCACGTTAATAGAGATGTTTGGACTGGGAAATGGTCTGCTTTCTACTCCTAGACAAAGGAGAAATCCAAGTGGTAAGATGTTACAAACAGAAAGTCTCTTCCAAAAGCAGGACCACAGCAACAAACAACAGATACACAGCAAAATGGCTAATCAGAGGGGTTGCAAAAATGAAACTCAAGTTGGAATTAAGTGTCGTCACTAAAGACTCTAGTTCAGGATCACCAGAAACAGGTAGTTACCACCTAGAACAGCATCTCACATATAAGAGTAGATGTTCAATAAATATGCTGAATGAATTAATGAAGACCAGTTTGGAGTTAAGAGTACTGGCTCCTGGTCTCAGCTTTGGACACACAGTATATGACTGAGTACCAACTATAAAATTGTGATAAGGCTGTGTTTCATTTCCCTGTATTCAACTTTCAAACAATCCATATGTTGATCCTTTATTGATTTAACTCCATAAATAAGAGCTCTTTAGTATCTGAACATGATTGACTATTTCACAGTAGCACTGACAACCAGATGCATCCCCTCTTGTGAAGGTAAAGCAATGTTTGTGCAATTATATGAATATTTTATTGCATTTTTCCCTTTAAGATTACAAAAATAAGTGAAGGAAAAATGAAAGTGCTGATACTCATGTAAGAAGCAGAGGTCTAATTAATTCAATACAGTTGAGGCAAAGGTAGAAATCATTAGGCCTGTAGAAAGTGATGTCATTAGCCTCAATCAGATGCTCATTGACTTCAGCTGGTCAATCTTGTGCTAAGTTCAGAAGGGAAAGAATAAAATGAAAGAACATGTTTGAAATGTCTGAACCATTGAGAATGATGCCTAAAAGGCAAGGTATGATTAGGAATGTTAGAATGTTTTTCAGCTCTCTGGTAACAGAACTCACATGTAATCTAGTTTAAGTTTTATACATTTGACTTGCCACAAGTTTTTAAGAGAAAATTATATACAAAATCAGAGGAATTTCTAAATTAATGCATGGACTTCCACTCTTACAGAGTTCTATATCTCACATAAGATAATAAATTTCGTGACTATAACACCAGTCATCATATTAAATATACACTGCCATTTTAAAAAATATAATATATTAGTAATTTTATTGGCCTAATATCAATAGATACAGATGATAGATATAGATAGATAGATAGATAGATAGATAGATAGATAGATAGATAGATAGATAGAGGTATGGATATGGGTATGGATATATGTACCTAGGCACTTTAGCATACTTCTTTATCCCAAGTATGGTCCATAAGAAAAGGTGTTTTAAAAAAATAAAGAAAGAAGAAAGTCTGAGAGGGATAATGAGATAATGATGAGATAAATGGAGAAGAGAGACTCCTAGGCCCAATTCTCAGCCCTTTCCCCTAATATTGACCATCTCTCTTTCTTTAGAACTAGATCACCCTACTTACTATGCTTCTCTTTTACCTCCAAGCCACCATCCCTTCTATTAAAGTCTGAACCCAGATATCCTAGAGCCATTTGTTCTGAGCAGTACTTTTGTTCCCAACTATCCTATCAGGACAGATTCAAGCCTGGAAAATGAAGGAAGCTCAACCTTTAGCCTGGTCATCTCTTAAATAGAATAATATCTAAGGACAAGAGTAGACAAGGATAATGGCCTCATATCACTTCTTAATAAAATAAAATAGTAAAAATGTAGCCATTTCAATGTTTTCTTAAATAAATACTGAAAACTCTTATGATCATTATAATCTGATATTTCACTGATGACATAAAAGCACTTTGAAGAACACACAGCATGCATTTTTCCATCTGCAAAGTTAACACTCATGATTTTGACCATTTGTGAGAGATCCTAGAGGGATTATGACATGTAGTACTTTGCAATTTTGCTAAGGCACTAATTTGAATCACCCCATGTGAGTTGTTGTGTGGGGCATTAGTCATTTAGGTGGTAAATGAGCCAGTACCTGCATTTTGATGTTAGTTCATTGCTTGCTAGTGTTTTTCATAGATTAGGGGGGTTATTGAAAGTCTCAAGACAAACACCCAGCTCTATTGTATAGCTCAATACTATTAGGTGTTAGAATCATAACATGTAATAACATCATAAATGCACATTGTGTCTCACTGTGATAAATCTCACTGTGATGACCCTACCTAACCACCAGAGCCACTTGCCAGTGTCCAGAGTGGTCAAAACCAGGTAACCCACCTGTTTTATATTCTTCCATGGCACTGGACATAATAAATGGCATAATAATCTAGCACTACCTTGTTTGCCAACTATGAACACTGAGGTATGGTTAAAAACATTTTGTCCACCAGTGTTGAGTAGTGGTATGCTTCTCCATCTGTGATAGACACTATCACTGCCTACATTATCCATCCTCCACCTCTTTCTTGCTAACAGCTCCTCAATGTTGTTCATGGCGGCGCTGGATTCAGTTCTCACTTTATCCGCTCCTCTTTTGCATAGGGGTGGCCCTATGAATCTGTTCTAGCAAAGAGATGTAAGAGGAAGCCATCTGGAGAACTTCTAGAAAAATGTTGCTTTCCTATAAAAGGGACAGATGTGGCCATAATCATTCTCACTCCCCTCTTCATATCTTGAATATGACCATGAGATTTAGAGGTATGGCAGCCTTCTTGCAACTATGAACCAACAGGCAACAGAGAAAGGCCAGGAGCATTGCAGTGAGGATGGGTCCTCACATTTTTGAGCCACTAAACCAACACTACCAGACTTCTTTGTATAAGAAAAATAAAGCCTTATTCTTTTTAAACCATTATAAGTCAAGATATCTGTTTCTTGTGGCTGAACAAATACAAGTATAATATTCATTTTTAAAAAAACACAAATTTTGAATACGTAATTACTAAACACTCTCCAGTTCCACGTTCTATGAGTGTAGAAGTTTAAAAGGCTCTATAAGTAGTAAACTTAGTTCCTTAGACTTACTGACTTTATCTTTCTACTTAGGGCATAGAGCTTCCATAGGAGTCTTCTCTTTGTTTTTTGCCACAGTTCTTTCACTGGATGTCCATACTCCAGGAGAAATAGACTTTTACCTGTGGTATGTCATGATATCTCCTATCTGTCTCCTCTTTGATGTCACATCTCAGTTAATAATGAATTATTTCAGGAAAGAAGAAAATTTTAAGAATTGGCTAAATCTATTAGCGGTTTTCTGAATCATATTAAAATGATTGTGTCAAGAACTCAAGGCAACTTGAAGATTCAGAAAAAGGAACACTAAGAGTGAGTGTAAAGAAACAGGGCCTTCCACAGTTCCTATGACAAATCTATGTATGTGCCATGGGATACTCAGCTAAGCAAACTCTGTTCTAAGAGCTCTACCAACTAGAAAGACATAAAGATGGTGCTTCTGTCCAAAGGGTAATAAGTTTCAATTATACTAACATTTTGAAAGTACCTACCACAGGCCAGATCTGTGAGAGGAACCAGGGACATAAAAAGAGATAATACAAGGGCCCTGCTCTGTGATGAGACGTGTGCTCCTTTGACAAATTGGCTGAGAATTCTCCATTTTCATTTTTTATACAGGTAAGGATATAATAACTTCATCTTCCCTGGAGCTCCAATGTCTCTCCATTTGTATTACTAAGCCAGATGCTATTTACTGTATCTAATGCTGGGGGGCTGAGAGGGGAAAGAAGGTAGGTAGGCTCGTTAGCTTACCATTCATCCTCAGCCAACGCCATTCTGCAGGCAGGATGCCCAGCCTGAATGTCAACTTTTTACAAGAACAATTGAAACTGTCAGTTATCTTGATGAGCAGTGCTCCAGTGAAAGAACAGCATAATTGGGGGGTGAAGTGTTAGTGAGCTAATTTTTTTCACCAGCAACAGGAACAAAACATCTTTCTGTATATAATGTGTTTATGGTTATTATTTGGTATATAGCAGAGAAATTCCAAATAATACAAGAGTGAAAATATTAAATTCCTCAGCTTTTAGCAGAGGCAGGACATATAATCTCTCAGGTTTCAAAAAATAGAGATTTATGGAATCCTATTTCCTTCTTATTTATGAGGCGGTTTTGGGGGGGGCTAATTTAAACAGAAAAACCCTGGTACTTATTTTTCTTGGCTATTTGTATGCTTAAATACAAGGCAGCAAAACTATAAAAAGACCCCAGTGTTTAAGCCTCAAGGCAAAGATGATATGAATTTAAATGATCTATGACATTGCCTTCAACAACTCTGGATGGCTCATTATTAAGTGAACCAAAATATAATTTCTAGGGTCCTTCCATCCCTCCTAGTCTGTAAATCTAAGACCCCAGCGACCTGCCCACCACTGACCATTCTTCAAAAACCAAATCATATGCCAAAATCCCAGTGAAGGATTCCTTACCTCCCCAGCAGTCCTAATTTTTTTTATTCCAGTTCCACTCCTTTCTACCTTTCTCTCATCTGGTCCTTCTCAATTATAGCATTCTAATTGTTGTCTACCTTTCTGTCTTCCCTCTAGACAGTGAGGTCCTAGGAAACAGGGAATAAGATTATTCGCCTTTGTATCCCAGGGCCTTGTACAGTTCCTGGAACATAGAATATCCTCAATAAGTATTTACTGAATGAGAAAAGAAAGAATGAATTTGAGAAGAGTGGAGTATCTTGGTGGATGCATAGACCTCAGAGAGCAAAAGAGGTCCAGGGTAGAACAAGGCAAAGGGCTCTGGCTGCTGGGACCCTGCAGAGGGCAGCAGAGAGCTAAGGAGCAACACCTAACTCCCAGGAAAGGTTTTCCTGAGATTGCTGATGGGAAAGGCCACAAAGCAGAATGGGAGAACAACTCCAGTGACACCAAAACTCAGGGACACATCATTGTCAGATGCCATGGAATCAACAGTGGGACACTGAACGTGGCAGGCATGTACGAGGAGGCTAGAAAACATAAGAGACTCCCACAGTGGATCCAAAATAATTTTGGTGGTGTTTTGGGGAGATACAGCTTCATCTGAAAGTTCACAGCCCCTGGCCCCAACAGGGACTTTCTCTCATCTGATCTTGGTGCTCAGAAGGGAGATAACAGAGAGCTAACCTAAACATCTGTACTATTTGAATCACTGATGAGAAGCTCAGACTTTGGAGAGAAGTAAAGATTAGATTGTCCAAAAGCCACTGAGGCAGGAGTTGAAAAGGGAGAGAAACCATGGACAAAAGGCAGGAATAAAGAGAAGGTTCCCATGGTCATCTCAGAAATTCCAAAAGCACAGAACCTGAGTGGAGAGGATGACACAGCTGTATTTTAAAGCAATCAAGTCTTCTCCTTGTCCCTCGAGATCCAGACAAGCCACACCTGGAAAGATTCTGCCACTAAGCACTAAACTACATCCTCCCCACTTAATTGCAAAAATCTCCCAGTTGCCCCCAATTACACCTGATTCAATTAACTGCCCCCTCACCGAACACACCCCATTGTAAGTCAAAGCTCAATTAGTCAGGAGCAGAGAACTTAAAACAAATAAATCTAAACCCACCCACCCATACACACACCCGGCAAAGCTTTAGTTAGTACTGGTTTGCAGTTTGCGACTGCAAAGTCCTACTCTCTTGCTATTATTGCAAGAGTGGTCCATGGGCCATCACCAACATCATTGCTGAGGAGGTTGCTAAAAAGAAGAATCTCATTTTCCACCCCCAGATCTACTGAATCAGAATCTACTATTTAATGAAATCCCCTGGTGATTCATATGCTCATTAAATTTGAGAAGCCCTGCCTATCAGTACCTGAGCCCCGCCTACACCTGACCACAATTTGAACCACTCTCCCCCTTGACTACTATGTCGCAGTCACACCAATATTTCTGCTTCTCAAATATGCCATGCTCATTCCCAACATAGGGTCTTCACCCTCTCTATTCCCTCTGTCTGGAATTACAGATGGGTTTTCTTGACATTCAGAGCTTGATTAAAGTCAGCTCTTCAGAGAGAACTTCCCTCAGCACCCAATCCAAATGAAATACCTGAGCACTCTCAACTACATTATGTGGTGTTACTTCTGTTTAGAGTGCCATTGCTCTCAACCTTGAGCATACATTAGAATCTCGGGAAGAACTCGTTAAAACACAAATCCCTCTGCCCAATCCCCCAGAGTTTCTGATTCAGTAAGTCTAGTGTGAACCTGAGAATTCGTATATCTAACAAGCTCCTTGGTGACATTAATGTTGTTGATATGGGACCAACCTTTGAAAATTATTGGTACTGTCTCACTATCTAATGAAATTTCGTGATCACTCTTTTCCGTGGAATCATCCCCACTGCACTGCAGTGTCCATTCCATGAGAGTAAGGAATCTGTGTATTTTGTTCACCCTGTGTCTCCAGTGCATGGTACATAGTAGGTACTCTTTAATGTTTGTTCCATAAAGAATGGGTTTCTTAATAACCAATTTTTTTCATTATGGATTTTGCATCTTTTGTGTTTGAATTAATCTACTTAGCAACAACTTCATGGTTTATCCTCTTCATACATGTAATCAGCCATGAGAGATTTGTGTTCATTAGCCATAGTTTAGTTTAAAAATATGTAAGCCACAACAGACCATTGAGAAATGACTATATTTTATCTATATTTAAGTTATTGACCATATATTTTTATGTTGTTGACCTCATTAATCAGTCTTATACTTCAGGACAGAGACTCTATCCAATCCCATTCCAAGGAAATAGACCCTTCTTTTCTACAACATAAGCTCAGTGGTAATCTTAACTCCAATGCAATATCCTCTTACATATAAAACTGAAAGAAGGAAAATAAGCAATTTAATATTCAGTACAGTCATTTTTTCATACCCTGGTGGAATAACATCTCTCAAATTCAGAATTAAGTATATCATCATAAAGTTGAACTGATCATTATGAATACTTCTCAGTAACAGCAAGGTTTCTTTTGCTGCTAATAAGACTATATTTCACTATCGATCCATTTGAACTTTTCTCCAAGGACCCTTACCAAGTCGTATGTTCCTAAAATTACTAATGGGTCCAGAACACTGCCCAGTCCTTTGGCCAATTCTCCATTTGTATATCACAAGTCTCACAGCTAGAATAGCCACAAACATGAGTCTACAGATAATTGTATGTATCTGCTTCTCCTGCCACTAAAACATGGCCATAGCCATTGTCACCTCTACCTCTACCTCCTGCCCATTTCCCCTGACAGGGCCCCTGCTCATACCTGGCTCTCTAAGTCCACCAAACTGCATCTCACCTTCCCTGGAGTTACATTTCTTTTCATCTTCCTAATGCTGAGGCCCCTCCCTGCATAATAAGGGGCCAGAATCAGAAGCCAGGTTTGTAATCTGTGAATCTATAACTAACATCACACCAAAGTTGGCCTTTGGAGGAGGCTCCTGGGGAGAAGCGGGCAGGGGCATGTGGTGGCCTTGTTAATTAGGTCTGATTCTAGGTGTCTGGAGTCTGGTGTAAGCCACGGTGGCTAAATGTCGAAGTCAAGGAGCCAGTTCATAGAGTGACAAACCCTCCTTGTCAGAATGCTGACAAGCAAGGACGGCAGTGACTGAGGAGGCTGCGACTGTGTCACAGCCATGCACTAATTACCAGGGCCCATGTTGAAGAGGGCAGGCATCCTGAGTGATGGGCTTTCCCTATCTGCACTTGTAAGAGATTATTAAAAGCACTGGACTGGTATAGATGCCAATGAGTGTCTGAAAAGGATGCTGTATCACAAGCCAATGTCTGAGACCTGAATTAAATATAGTATCAATCCAGTAAAGTCGATTTAAAGATTTTGAAGATCCAAGTTTGCTTTGTTATCTATATTAATTATAAAACATATTAGCTCAATTCTGGATTAAGGAGATGAATATTGAATATTGTTTTAAAATACATTGATTCAGTTTTCAATATAGGAAATATATATAGGAGCTACAGATGAGAGTTAATTCTGGCTTTGGTCCATAATTTCTTTTCTATGTGGGTTCATCTAAGATAAGAATTTGATTAACACTCTGGATCATTTATTTTTGTCCTTTTTCCTACTTGCAGTAGTCCTATTAAATAGGCAAAGTAGAGATTATCAATTATTGTAACCCCCATTTCATGGTTAAGAAATTCGGATTCAGAGAACACAAAAGACTTGCCTAAGATTCCACAGCCATGAAGTGTTGGAACTAAGACCTCATTTGTTCTGCTCTGGGGAAATCTCTTGAGAAATAAAAATTTTATCAGGGAATTCAGCTATTGGTCATCAGCATCATCTTAGACTGGCCTCTCGCCTTTATTTCTTCCATTGGGTAATTCTCTCTGACCCCTTAATTACTGGCCAGTGAGCCTATCTGCCTGTTTTCACACACAACACTCTGACTTGCTAAGACTCATTCTCCTTACTTTCAGCTACAAGAAAATATTCTGCCAACTTCAGTGGTGCTAGTAAATTCAGCTTCAACTGAAAATAATGAAAGCTCTGGTGGTTTGTGTAAAGAGAACAAAATTTTAGACCTTAATTGAATATTCTGTGTGCTAAAATGTTAGTATGTTCATTCATTTGTGATAGGGTGGTCTTCTTTTTTTCTTCTCACCAGCCTGATGTCGAGCTTATCCTCCTTCTAGGGCATGACATGTATTAAGCTTGTACACCAGAGGAGAATTTGGTAATATAACTCAATGTGGAAGAAAAGACATAGACTCTATTAGCATCATGACAAACAATTGCTATGCCATAAGGAAATCAACACTGGCAATAAAAAAGGTCTAGTTTGGGGGATCGAAAGCTGCCACCCTCACCACCACCACCAGCTTCATTCTAGAGTGGAGTCAAATCAAACAAAATGGTTGACGATCTGCTGTAAAGGCCAAGGAGAACAAGATTCTTGGGAGAGGTGAAAATGGGGGTGGAAATGTTAGGAATGAGAAGAAGAAGAGAGAGAATATACAAAGGGGATGGTTGGAGACAGGGTATGTGGGGTGGCCCCCAAAGCCAAGTTTGAAGAACCCAAGAGCCCTGAGAGTCTGGGGGTTTCTAGAAATTAAAGACAAAAGGGGAGCCACTCCCAAACCTGCTTCCACCTATGGCCTCAGTTCAACTTGAAGGTAAAGTAAAGGATCATCGTGAGTACTTTTTGTGTTTAATTCCCAAGTATTAACTGTTTAATAAAGGACTAGACCACCAACCCCTTCCACAAATGAGGTTACAGATCCAGTCATATTACAAGCACTTACGGAGCATCATCTGTGAACCAGGCACTGTGGTATGAAGGTGAAGATGAATAATAATACATGGCCTTTCCTTAAAAAACATAGTCCCAGGGACTCTTTTAAGATAATGACTGTGGGCATTTAAATTTTAAAAGAAATTTATTATTCTCTCAAAAAAATTTTAATAACATATCAAATTTTCATTAATTCAATGGATATCCATGGCTGCTGCAATCAAACCATAAACTAGAAACATAAACATGAAACTTACAGCAAAATCATTAAGAATGCTGAACCTCTGTCCCTTCTGAGCACTGCATAATAACTAATATTTATACAGTTTTTTCAATGCCTCATTTCTTCCCTATTTTGTATTCACAACAGTATGAATATCTATAAAGTAGATACTACTATAACTATCCCCATTTTACAGAATAAGAAACCGGAGCTCATTTTGTTGGTTTTTTTTTTTCCCCTCCTAAACAACCAACAAACGCCTCTAGGGTACTCTGGAGAAAGCAGTAGCAAACACTCAGATACAATGAAATCTTTGTTTTGATTAGTTCGATATTCTTATGATGTTCTTGTTGGCATTTGGTTATTAAATCTTAGGCAACAGGCCATTCTTGTTGCCAATTCAAATCTGTTCAAATAGTTATTATTATTTTAAAACAACAACAAAATCACAAATAGAGCACTAAAGATACAAAGTAAACTTTAAGAATTTTAATACCACAATGGAATTCAGGTGTTTCTTGAGAGAAACAGTAAATTGAGAAGAGGGAGTATGAGACTTTATTAAATGCTGTATTTTCTAATAATATTCTAATTTCTTTAAATTCAAGTAAATGGAGATAATTCCAATTAAAACATGACATTTTTGGAATTAGAAGCATTTTTTTAAAAAAAAACTAATTGTTTTTATTCTCATAATAATTTCCATTAATATAATTGTTCAAGAATGTTCACTATCAGAGCCACATGGAGTACATTCCTAAAACTGTGATTTGAAGCATTGTACTAATTCACAAGTTTCTCTTCTGCTAGAGATGCTTTCTAAAAGTATACGAAAACACTGGGATGGGAAGGAAGAATAGAAGAGTGGATGTAAAAAAAAGTGAGACAGAATAAAATGAGGGAGAGAGAGAGAAGGCAGAAGTAGTGAAAAGAGAAAAAAGAAAGAGGCGAAAGGAGGAAAGAATGAAAGAAAAGAAAGAAAAAAGAAGGTTCTTGCTTTGGGTATTGGTCTAATTCTGGCCTTTCCCATCCACATTCCATCCATCCACCATTCACACAATACCCCAAACACACATGCAAATATACATACATACACACACACATGCACACACATGCGCACGCGCGCACACACACACACACACACACACACACATACTACTTCTTTGACAGTTGCCTCAGCCCCATATATCTAGCATAGAATGTAGAAACTGGCAACATCTTGATAAACCAAGCTATTTATTTCAAGAACAAAAAATTATAGCCATAAATATATCAATTATTTAAAAATTGTTATAAATTAAAATTTAAAAGATTCTCAAAATGGAATCATTTTTAAAAATAGTTCCATGAAAGATTAATACATAAGTTGCTTTCTATATTCAGTAATCTACTATACTTCTTTCTGGATTTTTTTAAACAAATAAAATGTGCTTGTTGAGTGAATAGATAGATGATACACAGCCTAACCACAATCAGAATTTGCTTTCCATGCTATCTCCTGCATAACTATGCACTCTCTCTGACCCACTGCCCCCTTGGGAATGTGGTTTAGAAGCCAAAATTTTATATTTTGGGAATATTTTCATGGTTGCCAAGGAAAACAGCATAAAACATTTTAGACTGGGGCTCTCACATGCACACTCACATACGAATGTACTTATGTAAATGTGTCTGCACACACACATGTGTACACACAAATATACACCAATCTCAGGCATCTGGAAACTATGCCTATAATACTCTCATTTACTGATGCATAAAGAGAAATTTTGGTATTTGGATTATAGTTTCTGCCTCCTCAATAGAATCATATTATATCCCTGGATGAGCTGTCAAACATCCTGATAACACTGTTTAAAATTCACAATTGGACATATGTTTCAATTTAACCTGAGAAAGAAGAAGGCCCATTCTGGCCAGTGATACGCTGCTTATCTGCTGCTTCCTCCTCGGTTGTCAGTATTTCTGAAAAGGCAGTGCTACAGGAAAAGCACTCTGATTAGGATGTCGGCCTGACTTTGAGCAAACACTGCCAACTGCCAGCCTATGCCTGGAAAATGAAGGCCCCTTAGCTCTAGCTCAGGATTAGGGAGCCAGTTAGGAAGTCCTCTTTAGATACAATAAACTGTTGCAAACAGCTGTGCTCCCAAAACGTAGCCTGACCTATTTGGAAATACAAACCAGTATCAGAGATGCCTTTTGTAGAAGGACATATTCAGGCACTCTTACTCTTTCTAAGTCCCCGTTTTTCATTTTACGTAGAAGAGTATTGTTTTATATTCTTAACAGCAAAAAGGTAACGATAATGTAAAATTTTGTCATTTCTTTTCTCATTTAAATTTGTATCACATATAGTATGGGGGTGTAGTCATGTGAAAGATTTGAACATCCAAAATTACATAATTTAAAACATAAAGGATCCCTTTCCCTACTCTTTGATGGATACCCTTCATATCATTTTTGCATGGAGTTACTTTTATGAATACCTTTTTAACACAAAGATGATCAGACTCCACTATTTATCCTATGACTTGCTTTCTTCACCTTAGCAATACATCCTAGAGATCGTCCCATGTCTGAACACACAGCTCTATTTACTTTTTTTAAAAACTTAATTTTTTAGAGTACTTTTAGGTTCACAACAAAATGAAGAGGGAGATACAGAGATTTCCCATTTTCTCCCTGCCCCCACACACCTGCATAGCCTCCCCCATAATCAACATCACTAACCAGAATGGTACTTTTTTTTTTTTTTTTTTTACCAAGGATGAACCTACATCGACACATCATAATTACCCAAAGTCCATAGTTTACCTTAGGATTTACTCTTGGTCTTGTACATTCTATGGCTTAGATAAATGTATATTGACAAATATCTATCATTATAAAATCATACAGAGTATTTTCACTCCTCTAAAAATACTTTGTGTTCTGGCTGTTCATCTCTATATCTTACCCTCAATCCCACAACCACTGATCTTTTCACTGTCTCCAAAGCATTGCCTTTTCCAGAATGTCATATAGTTAGAATCATACAGTATGAGGCCTTTTCAGATTTGCTTCTTTCATGTAGTGCTATGCATTTAAAGTTCTTCCAAATCTTTTTATAGTTTGATAGCTCGTTTGTTTTTGTGCTGAATAATATTCCATTGTCTGGATGTATCACAGTTATTCGTCCATTCACCCACTTGGCCATCTTGGTTGCTTCTAAGTTTTGGCCATTATGAATAAAGCTAATATAAACATCTGTGGGCAGGTTTCTGTGTAGACATAAGTTTTTAACTCCTTTGAGCAAATACCAAGGCATGTGAATGTTGGGCCATATGGCAAGAGTATGTTTAATTTTGTAAGAAACCACCAAACTGCCTTCTAAAATAGCCATACCATTTTGCATTCCCACCTGAAATCTATGACAGTTCCTATTGCTCCATATCCTCACTAGCATTTGGTGTCAAGAGTTCTGGATTTTGGTCATTCTAATAGTGTGTCACAGTATCTCACTGTTGTTTTAATTTGTGTTTTTCTAATGGTATATAATGTGAAGCATCTTTTCATATACTTATTTGCCATCGGTATATCTTCTTTGGTGAAGTGTCTGTTAAGACCTTTGGCCCATTTTTTAATTAGGAAGTTTGTTTTCTATTGTTGAGTTATAAGAGTTCTGTGTATATTTTGAATAACGGTCTATTATCAGATGTCTATGGAAAATATTTTCTCCCATTTTGTAGCTTATCTTCTAATTCTCTTGATGTTTATTGTCTTTCACAGAGAAGTTTTTAATTTTAATGAAGTTCAGTTTGCCAATTATTTCTTTCTTAGATAGTGTATTTTGTGTTGTTTCTAAAAGGTAGCACTATACCCATATTCTTTTTTTTTTTTTTTTTTTTTGCATGTGGATATCCAGTTGTTCCAGTATCATTTTTGAAGAGACTCTTTCACCATTGAATTGGTCAAAGATTAGATGATTATATATAACAGAGGTCTATTACCAGGCTCTCTATTCTGTTCCATTGATCTATTTGTCTATTATTTCCACCAATACCACACTGTTTTGATTACTGTAGCTTTATAGTGTCTTAAAGTCAAGTTATGACATTCCTTCAACTTTGCCCTTCTCTTTCAATATTGCGTTGGTTATTCTGGGTCCTATGCCTCTCCACACAAACTTTGGAATCAGTATGTCAATATCCATAAAATAACTTGCTGAGATTTTGATTGAGATTAATTGAATCTAGAGACCAAATTAGAAAGAACTGACATCCTGACATTACTGAGTATTCCTATCCAAGGACATGGACTATCTCTCCATTTGTTTTTGGTTCTTTGATTTCTTTTTTAAGAGTTCTGTAGTTTTCCTCATATAGATCTTCTACATATTTTGTTAGATTGGTACCTAAGTATTTCACTGGGGTGAGGGGGAGTAATGTAAATGGTATTGTGTTTTTAATTTGGAATTCTACTTGTTCATTGTTGGTATATAGAAAAGCAATTGGTTTTGTGTATTATCCTGCAACCTTGTTATAGTTGCTTATTAGATCCAAGAATGGTTGATTCTTTCAATTCTTTGGATTTTCTACTTAAACATCATCTTCAAACAAAGACAGTTTTATGTCTTTCTTCCCAATACATATATCCTTTATTTCATTTCCTTTTCTTGCCTTATTACATAAGCAAGAACTTCCAGGACAATGTTGAAAAGAAGTGTTGAGAGAGGACATCCTTGCTATGCACCTGATTTTAATGGAAAAGCCTCAAGTTTCTCACCACTAAGTATGTTATCTGTGGGGTTTTTGTAGATACTCTTCGTCAAGTTGAAAAAGTTCCCCTTTAGTACTAGTTTGCTGAGAATTTCTACCATGAATGGGTGTTAAATTTTTTCAAATGCTTTTTCTGCATCTTTTGCTATGATCATGTGATTTTTCTTTTTTAGTCTGTTGATCTGATGGATTATACTTGATTTTTATATGTCAAATGGTTTTGCATACCTGGGATAAATCTCACTTTTGTGATGTATAATTCTTTGTATACTTTTTTAGATTGAACTTGCTAATATTTTGTTGAGAATTTTTCTTATATATTCGGGAGACATTGATCTTTAGTTTTCTTGTAATGCCTTTGGTTTTTGGTATTAGAGTAATGCTTGTCACACATATGAGTTAGGAAGTATTCCCTCTGCTTCTGTTCTCTGAAAGACATTGTAGAAAACTGGTATAATTTCTTCCTTAAATGTTTGGTAGAATTCGGTGAACCCATTGGGGCTTGCTACTTTTGGAGGAGGTTATTAATTATTAGTTAAATTTCTTTAAGAAAATTCATATCATCTATTTCTTCTTGCATAACTTATGGCAGACTGTGCCTTTGAAGGAATTGGTTCATTTCATCTAGGTTATCAAATTTGTGGGCATAGTGTTGTCCATTATATTTCTTTATTATTCTTTTTGTTTCCATGTGATCTGTAATGATGTCCCTATTTCATTTCAAATATTAGTAATTTGTGTCTACAAATATTAGTAATATTAGTGTCTACAAATATTAGTCTGGCTCAAGGTTTATCAATTTTACTGATCCTGTCAAAGAAATAGCTTTGGTTTCATTTTCTCTATTGATTTACTTTTGTCAAGTTCATTGATTTCTGCTTTAATTTGTATTTCTTTCCTCCTGCTTAAATTTAATTTAAACTCTTCTTTTTCTAGTTTCCTAAGGTGAAAATACTTCGTTCTTTTTAATGCCTTCATATTATTGCATAGAAAAAGTATATGATAATTTATTAACTATTGACGTGTATGCTGTCTCTAATATTTTGCTATTATAAGCAATCCTGAAATGAGCTTCCTTGTAGATAGATCTTCCCACATGTGCTTCAGTATTTTTGGTAAAACATCTTCGAGAAATGGACTGCTGGGTCAAAAAGTATGTGAATTTTTAAAATTGACTAATACTAACCAAACTTCCCAATAGATCTGAACAATTCATGCTTCCACCAACAGTATGTGTGTTGCACTGCATTGTTACAAAGATCTGGTATTATTAAGGGTTTTGATTCTTTTGTATTCTAATGGATAAACATTTTTATCTTTATTTTTATTTTTCTAATTATAATTTTGATGAGTTTAGTTTCACAAATATTTTGGGTATTAGTTTTATCTGTCCTTGTGAATTGCCTAACCTTTTTTTCTGCACACTTTTAATGAGGTGTTATCATTTATAGTTACTGACTTGTAGGAGCTCATTACTGAATAGCAATAAATATCCTGTTATGTGTATTGAAAATATTTAGCCAAGTCTTTCCACTCAGAAAAAAATCTGAATTTCACTGTAATCTTTGTTAGCTTGCTTTTGGTGTGCTTAATATTATTTTTTTTCACTTTAGGTCATCAAATGTATCTGTGTTTTGGTCATATAAGCTATTTACATTAGAGAAATCGGGGAGAAGGGTATATGGAAACTCTTTGTACATCTTGGGAACTTTTATGTAAATCTAAAATTACTCCCAAATAAATGTTTGTCATTCCCCAGTATGGTAATTTTACAGCTTTGTTTGCTTGCATGGTTCTTGGTAATGGTGGTGACAGTTTTTTGCATTTAGTTCATTAATATACTTAGAATTTATTTTTGTGTAAATATACAAAATGTGACATAATCTAAAAGCCTGTCTAGATTTTTTTTCCTGTTTCACAGAAATTTTTAGTAAAATTTAAAAGATTTCTACAGTTTGAAGAGAAATCAGAGTATGTCTAGATTTTTTCTGAATGCAGAGCTCATGATCACAACACTATTTACTAAATGGTCTCTTAATTTTCTATTGATTTAAACACTCCCTTTATCATAAACTAAATTCCCATATTTACATAAGTCTATTCTGAACTCTGTCCCATTCATTCTTCAATTTGTCTATTTACAAAATAATACACTTTTAAAAGTATTATAGCTTTACAGTATGTCTTTTTTCTTTACTCTTTTTTAGCATATGCATTGTCTGTTTATATAAAATTTTAGTTTCCCTTTGTCCAAATCAAGTAAATTAGTCTTGTCTCACATCCATTTTTTTAAAGAAAAATAAATGCCTTTACAAACTGTTATCTCTCCATCCTACATAACAGAACCTCCATAAAAAAACCCTAAATGAAATAATGTGGAGAGCTTCCAGGTTGGTGAACATTTGTAAGTGCTGGGGGAGTGGTGTGCCATAGAGTTCATGGAAGCTCCACACCTCTTCTCCATACCTTGTCCCTATGTAAATTTTCATCTGACTATTCACCTGTATCCTTTGTAACATCCTTTGTAATAAACTAGTAAATGTAAGTAAATGTTTCCCTGAGTTTTGTGAGCTGTTCAAGTAAATTATCCAAACCCAAGGAGGGAGGGTAGGGACCCCTATTTATAGCCAGTTGGTCAAAAGTACATGAGGCCCAGATTTCTAACTGGTGTCTGAAGTAGGAGGGGGTTTTGAGGGTCTCAGGCATTAAATCTGGGGTCTATGTCAACTCTGGGTACCTCAAATTTAATTAAATCATAGGACACTGATGTGGTGTCCTCAGAGAACTGGAGAATTTTTTGATGTGGAAAACCCACACATTTGGTATCAGAAGTGTTAGTGTGAATAAATAGAAGAAAAACTTTGCTTTACTCTGACTCTAGGGTTGCGTGATCTGCAGAGCTGATCCCCCACACACACTGAAGCAGTCCTCACCTATATGCGATTTCACTACATTTTCCTCCATCAGTATAAGAATACCTGAATTTTTTTTCAGATACCTCTGATTGCATTCCTTCATGTTTTTCAGGATGATTATAAGTTTAACTAGTTTTCTCATATAATTTCTTATATTTCATGAGATTTTAGATAGGAGGAGAGATAAGCGAATATGCTCCTTGCCTAGTATCTTGATCCAATCTCTTGTAATTTGTAAAACAAAGATGACAAATCACTTACAATCTCTCCACCTTTTACAAGGTATTTTTCTTTTCATATACTCCCTTCCGGACTTTGTCCACATGTACAGTTTCATATTGTTGTAATCAAAATGTACTTAAAATTTTGCCTTTTTTCCTATTTAATATTCCTTGAACATTTTTCTATGTAATCTTCATAATTATCACTTTAATGACTGTATTATAGTACATTAAGGAGATCCAGTATCATTAGCTTAACAATGCCTCAATTTTTCACTTCTATAGACAAGTGGAAATGAACATTTTCAAACATATACTTTCTTTTCTTCTACTAGATTATTTCCTTAGGCTGTATACCCAGGAATGGAATTACAGGTGAGAGGATAGGAATAGTTTTAAGGTTCTAGTGTTCTTGTGTCATATTCCATTTCAAAAGGATATTATCAATACACTCATTTTACTATACTTTTATCAGCACTAGGCACTATCATTTTGCTTCACTAATAAATATAAAAAGTTACCTTGTTTTAATGATGGTTTAGTTTACCTTCTTTAAGGAATAGACAGATTTCTCATTTTCTTAGTTATTGGCTTTCCCTCTTGTATAAAATTGTTAGATATCTCATCAAATGAGGTGTTAACTTTATTCCTTATATTTGAATGAATTTTTTAATAGTGTAAGTGTTCATTAAAATCTGTCTCATAATAAATGCAAATATCTCCCCCAATCTATTGGGTACCATTTTTTATTGATAAATTTTATTTTTTCACTATCTAAAGTTTTTTATTTTATAATAGTAATTTGATCAGACTTTTCCTTTGTGACTTTTTTCCTCTTCAAAATTAAGAAAACTATCATTAGTACAAATTCTTCTGATAAAATTTTTAAATTTTCAGATCTTATGGAGTTGATTTTGATAGGTCATTAGGTATGGAAAGATGCCCCCCATCCCACTCCACATATTCTGGAAATGTACCCTCAAATATACTGAACTCAGGCAGTACCACTTCTCAAAGAGGGGATAGAGTTCTGTGCTGTTCAATACAGTAGCCACTAGCCACATGTGGCTGCTGAGCTCTTGGAACGTGGCTAATCCAAATTGCTAAAAAAGGGGGGAAAAAAGAGTAAAATATACGCCATTTTTTGAAGACCAGGTATGAAAAGAATATAAAGTACTTCATTAATAATTTTATATTGATTATATATATTGGGTTAAATAAAATAGACATTAAAATAATTTCATCAGATTTACTTTTACTTTTTTAATGCGGCTACTAGAAAATTTAAAGCTGTGTATGTGGCTTGCATATATGTTTCTATTGAACAGTGCTGCTCTAACAAGATACCCTCTCTGACGTAGCTCTTGATAAGAAGCAGAGCCAAGCCTGAAGGATAATGGCAATTATTACAGCTCTCTTAAAGGAGAGAGAATACCTGCTTTACAGTTTAATGAGACTGAGAAGAGAGAAAAGTTGCATTAGCCACTACTGGAATCTGCTGTGTCAAGACTATCTATACTTGTGCTCATCTTTGATCAAGATCCCCTAATTGATTCATTGCTGAAAACTGCTTGGGGGCCCAGAAGAAGAGCAAGAATATAATGCTAGGACCAGCCCAACTTTTAGGACCATACGTCTCTAGCCACTATCCTCTGCTAGTTTCTCAAAACATAAACAGGCCTGGAATCCACCTTCCTGTTCCCCCCACCTAAATTCCTCCCATTCTTCAAGGTCTTCGTATAGCTCCCTCTAATTGCTCCACTCCTCATTGATCACTGCACATCACTAAGTTCCTGTACGCTTGGTATCTGTAACACAACTTGGCAATTGTGGGTTTTGCTAATTATTTCAGGTGATACTGGAATCCAAATGGGGCAATTTGATATCTGTCATAACTCTAGCACTGTTTGTTTGCTTTTTTTTTTTTCCTCTTGTAATAGGTATTTCAGCATATGTGGTTAATAATGTCCGTTACATTCTTTAGCCCACATCATCTAAAATTTTAAATTAAAGTAATAATAACTTCATTTTCCACTAGTATTCTTCCAAAGTATTTTCCCTCTAATGATCTCATTTAAACCCAAACAAGATCCAGGTCTTACTTGCCAATTTCATGCCTCTCTGTTCCACAATGCATAATAATCTAGGGACAAAGTGAGAGATTCCAATCACTGCTCCTCTTCAATGTACACACCACAGGAATCTTGCCTCAGTCGTGGAACTATCTGGACCAAAGTTCTCTTTTTACAGCATTTGCTAGGCTGTCATTATAGAAGCACATTTTATGTCATTACTAACTTTTCACCACTTCCTTAAGAATCTGTATTTGTATGACAGTAAAAGTGATTAAATAACTAAGTGGACCTGGTAGTAAATGAGTTATTTATTTGCTACCATTTTGTCTAATCACTATACATTATTCAATCTGAAGGATTTTAGAATCATAAGTGACCAAGATTGTTTTTCAACACATCATCCCATTATCTATAATGAGAAAATATTTCTAACAGTGAAGACTACTCCTTCCAAAGATCCCTAGTGAATACTCCACTAGATATCAGTGAAATCTATTATCTGTATTTTTTCACAGGAGAAAGAAGAGGCTAAAGGATGCCCACACAGCCCTTCCAACAACTCCCCAGATTCATGATCCTTCCAGGCTCCCAATGGGTCCTTTAGGATGATCTTATTGAAGTGGTAACTGACCACCTTACCACCTCCTTCTACATGAGATATGAATGGGCTTCAGATTCACATCCAGGATTAAATGTCAGTAGATCTACTTGGACTCAGTTTGATTCCACAGCTCTAATGACTTTTCCATGTGCCTGTTTACAAAAGGCTTCCCAATACATTATTTAATCCACTACATCCTGAAAGGTGTTATTATTATCTACAGTTTTCAGATGGGGAAAATTAGTTTCAGTGGCAATCAGTGATTTGCCTAAGGTCACAGATGCAGTTAACGATAGAGCCGGATCCATCCTCAGGTCTTCTGAATTCGTATGTCAGAGGAAGAGAAGTTCAAGGAACAGCTCAAAAGAACAAAATTCCAACATCTGCTTGGCCAGTGGCAATTTTGCAATTTTAGGTAAGTTACCTCACCAAAATGAGTTGAACCAGATAATCACTACAACTCCACACTATCTTAATATTCTAAAGGTTCTACAGATCTAAAATGTAATTCCTGCTTTATATCTGTTCACTCTGGTCCTTGTGCTGGACCATTAACATTGTTTCCAAAGTTAGGTGGTTTCTTTGGGTTTCTGTTCCATTTGTTCTTAGTCCAACAGTATCCCAGTACTCAATTTGCCCCACACAGACCAAAAAGTTCCATTCAGATCAAAAAATCCATTCATATCTATGAGTTTCTGAGTCTACATGGGAGAGAGTAGGGGAGATCGAGCCTTTCCTTTGCTTTGGAATTCCCAGGAATCTATGATTAAAAGGTAAAGTCAAGTTCATCTTCCCTTATTTCATAAATTAGATTTGAAATAGATTAAAAGTTGTTCAATAATAATCTTTGTTATTATAGATTTAATAAACTGAGGTGATTTCAGGAAATACTTGCAAGGTGGGAAGCTCATGCATCCTTTTGGAAAATAAGCCCAAGAACTCACAGTCATGCATCAAATGATATAGGATGGGTATCTGAGTACATCCACCTGTAATGAAAAGTGAATGCTCAAGTGAAGATAGATATCTGTCCTTGGTGGATTTGAGCATGATAAATTTATATTTTATAAAGTTAAAAATGTCTTTTTCTTCAGTTGTCTCCACAAAACTCTTAACCAATAATTCAGAGAATTGCTTTCCCCTAAAGAGAGACACTCTATAACCTTATATACAAACTCATGAAAAATTTAGGTCATAGATATTTCATTTATATGTGGGATATAAAACTGAAAGCAACAAACAAACAAGACAAACAAACAAAAACTCAGAGACACAGACAACAGTTTAGCTGCTACCAGAGGAAGGGGATATAGAAAAGGAAAAAGGGGGTCAAATATATGGTGATTAAAGATTTGACTTTGGGTGAACATACAATGCAATATACTGACAAAGTATGTATATACTATACAATTGTATACTTGAAATCTATATAATTTTATTAATCAATGTCATCCAAATAAATTTAATTTTTAAAAATGAAAATAAAAAACAATTGCAACATTCTCCTCTCTCTTCCCTCTGTCTTTCCAAGCTGAAGAGAAATTTTAGTAGCCAGTCTTAAATGCAGTATAAAAAAGAAATAAATTTCTTTGTAGTCCTTAATCTACATATGTCTGTTTTCTTGTCTTTTCTTCTGTAGCACTAGAAGAGCAAGCAGAAACTCAAATGTGCTCAGGATTCTGAGTTGAGCTTAAATATCATTTTAGACACTAGAATTAGCGTAAAAATTTTTTAAACTGTATCCATAAACATGAATTTAACACAGAATTTGAGGGGAAAATTGTTTTGAATAATCATTTGGTATGGTCCTATGCCTCTAAGCAAAGCAAAATTCAATCTTCCTTAAAGAGATAAATTTGTCTCACGTGCCTAGGGATGGAACATTGATCTTTCTATTGCTTACTAATGTAATGTCTAGAGAGGCAATATGTTATAAAAAGCTTATAGAACTTACATTTATAAGACACAGTTTCCAGACCTGCTACAACTTTTACTAACTAACTGTATTATCTTAGGAAAGTCATTAACCTTGCTGAGCCTCATTTTCATGTTCATTACAGAATTTTCATGACATAATTTTACTGTAATCTTAATTACAGTAAAAGAAAGGCTTTAAAAAGTCCTAATGAATAGAGCTATGCACTGAACATCAATGGTTGATAACATCATACTCAAAAAAAGAAATATTTGGATTATGAATTACCAAAGAAAAATAAACCTGATACTTATAAAGCCTCAAGATCTAACTACTAATTCACAGAAAACACAGATAACAGAGGACCATACTAAAGCACACCACAGAGAAGTAATCATCAAAATACGAACTGGGAAACTATAAGATAGACAACCCCGTGTCTTTGATGACAGTAGCAGAAAAAAAAATAGCAATAAAAAACAAAAAGATAGGAAAAGAGGAATAAAATTAGATCAAAAGGGACTTACGGACCTATCGATATTAGGTTATACAAATCTGATTTGTATTTATATTTTGACTCAAAGAAACAATTGTGATAAAAAAGAGTTGTGGCATCTCCAGTTTCCACTTAGGGATATAGAGAGCTAGACAGAACATTGCTTCATCCTTACAATGAACAACAACAACAACAACAACAACAACAAAAAGCAAACAAAAAAAAATGCTGGACAACTGAAAATTCATAATTTTTTTCAAACCCATTGGAGAATTGAGGTCTCAGGACAACCAAATGCTCCAAAATACAAGGATAGGCATATACCTATAGGAAAAGGAGAGATTTGACTATTCATTTACTTGGGGCAGATGCTACTGAAAGGACGCCTGTGAGAAGAGTTAGCTAGAATAGTTAACATCATATAAGCGAATCAAATTGAGCATTATATAAAAAGAATAATACCTCACAACCAAGTGATGTTTATCCTGAGAATGCTGATTTGAAAATCAATCAGTGTAATTCACAATGGCCCTTGAACAACATGGGTTTGAACTGTGTAGATCCATTTAAATGCTGATTTTTCTTAATTATTGCAAATACATTTTCTCTTCCTTATGATTCTCTTAATAACTGTTTATATTATCAGTAAGGCTTCCAGTCAACAGTAGGCTATTAGTAATAACATTTTGGGGGAGTCAAAAGTTATACATGGATTTTTGACTGTGCACAGGTTGATACCTCTAACCCCTGTGTTGTTAAAGGATCAACTGTACTTAATGGTAAAAGACCAAATGCTTTCCCACTAAGATCAAGCTGGGGATGTCCTTTCTTACCATTCCTCTCAGCATCATATTGGATGCATCATAATGCGTACATTCCAGCCAATGCAATAAAACAAGAAAAGAAAATCAAAGGCTTACAGATTGGACAGAAAAAAAACAGTTTCCATTCATAGTTGACATGACTGTATATACAGAAAATACTAAAATATCTACCAAAAATACCTCTTAGGATTAGTATGTAAGTTTTACAGGTTTGCAAAGTTGATTTTTCTACATATTGGCAATCATAGATTAGAAATCAAATTTTTTTAAATACGATTTACAATAGCACTCCAAAATGAAATGTAGTTTCATATATGTCATTCATGTTACATATATAACAAAACATGTGCAGGATCTGTATGGTGAAAACTATTAAACACTGAAGAAAGAAACTAAAGAAGACCCAAATAATTACATTCATGGATTGGAAGACTCGGTTTTATTAAGATATTTTTCAGACAAAGACAAATACTGCATGATTTCATTTATATGTGGAACCTAAAAAAAAAAAAACACACACACAACATACTCATAGAAACAGAGATCAAACTGATGGTTGCCAGAAGGGGTGGAGGATGGGTGAAAAACATGAAGGGAAAAGAAGTCAATAATATTGTGATAACTTTGTATGCAGACAGATGATTACCAACGTGGTGATCACGTTGTAAGGTATATAAATGCCAATTCATTATATACAACTGAAACTAATGTAATATTGTATACTAACTATACTTAAATAAATTTTTAAAAGATATTAATTTTTCCTAATATTATCTATAGATTCAACACAAAATCACTGGCATATAGTAATTCCCTGCTTTTGAAATTCTATAATTCTAAAATTATCTCAAAATAAAAATATTTTTTAAATGGTAAGATAATGGAGACAATTAATTACTGTTATTTGTTTTAGGTGAGATGAAGATATTGAGTTTATGGTTTTTAAAACCCTTACCTCTTAGAGACATAAATTTAAATTTTAAATAATTAGAAAAACCTCAGAATGGCAACCACGATAGAATTACTTGTTTTAGGTAAGAATCATAGATGTTAAAATTAGTATTATGGAAAACAAGATACTTATATTGTCTCAAATATAAGTACCTATTCAATATAAAGAGATATCTATTCAATATAAAGAGAATGATAGTAACTTTACAGTGAAGTAACCTGGCAAACATTAACTTAACAAAGCACCCCCTAATATCATACACAGAAGACAGAGTACCATTTATGTGTATTTCTGACAAAATGCATAATGTGAATCTTAATCATACAGAAGAATTACACAAACCCAAAATGAGGAACATTCTACACAATGACTGGTCTGTACTCTTAAAATGTGGAGATCATGAAAGACAGAGACAGACTGAATCACTGCATCTTCGGTTAGATTTTAGATCAGGAAAAAATACTCTCTTTGTGTAACGGACATTAATGGGGCAATTTGGTGCCATTTAAGTAGGCTTTCAAATTGGTTAATAGTATTGAGTCATTGTTAATTTCCTGATTTTAACCATTGTACTATGGCTATAATTTTTAGGAATTACACAATGAAGTATTTGGGAGAAAGAGGGCGTCGTATCTGCCATTTACTCACAAACAATTCAGAAATTATATTTACATACATAATATATAAACACACATATATATGCTGTATATATACACATATAGAGTGAAATTATATATTAGAGAGAATATATACTATAGTTACATAATATACTTACTTAGAGAAAAAGATAAAACAAATGTGTTAAAATGTTAACATTTAGGTTACTTATGTGAAGGATACACAGAATATTTGTGCTAGTTTTTAACTTTTCAAAAAGTCTGAAGTGATCCTAAAGTAAAAAGCTTCAAAAAAAATTAACCAAAAAAGAGGAATCATATATTGAGTCTGTGTCCTCTCTCTCCTACTTTTACCTGGCTTCTATCTATCCCAGAAGGAAACCAACTCTGTCATTCATTAGACCATCTCAACCACTGTTTTGCTCCCTGTGGCTGCTGTAACATACTACCACAAAGTTACAGCTTAAAACAACACACATTTATTATCTTACAGTTCTGCAGGTAAGAAGTCCAAAATGGCTCTTACTAGGCTACAATCAAGGTGTCAACAGATCTGGATCCTTACTCTCAGGACACTCTTAGGGAGAATCTGCTTCTTTGCCTTTTCCAGCTTCTGGAAGCTGCCTGCATTCCTTGGTTCATGGTCCCTACCTCCATCTTAAAAATCAGTAGCACAGCATCTTCAAATCTTTCTCTGACTTCCTCTTTGGCCTTCTTTCACTTTAAAGAAACCTTATGATTTAAAATTGGCCCACCAGAATAATCACCCTACCTTAAAGTCAGCTGATTAACCATCTTAATTTTATCTGCAATCTAAATTCTTCCCTGCCATGTAATGTAATATATTCATAGGTTCCAGGAATTATGATGTGGACATCTTTAAGGAGCTATTATACTGCCTATGACAGCTACCTTCTACCATAAATGGCTAGAACATGTGCCCTATCCCCAGTGCTTCTGGCTAATCAGAAACGTGTCCCTAGCTAGTTGGAAATGTTCTGGTGATTGCTTCAGATGTAACTTCCTCAACATTCCCATCCCTGGCCCGGCCTCCACCCCCCCCCCACCCCGCAAAAAAACTTAACAGTTTTACTTATTTCTGATTTTTTGTTTGCTTATTTGTTGTATAGGCTTCCTTTCTTTGACTGTTATTATCATTATCTGACTGAACCTATAAATTAGAAGGCAAATGCAGACAAGTAAAATAAATGTTGCTGATAAGAGAACATTTTCTAATGTCTAACTTAAATTGCCTTTGTTGAAATGTAATCATATTTCTTTCTGTCTTCACTTTGGAAGTAACAGAAAGCAACTAATCAATATTCACCTTATAAAACCTTTTAGGTTTAAAGTGCCTTTCTAATGCCAAAAAGAAAAAGGAAAAGGGTGGAGAGGCACAGATAACCAATCACCCAATCCAGGATAAAGGCCAGAAAGTTGGTTAGTGAAGTAAAGGAATGCTAACAGTCAAACCATCCACAAACATGACCTATATGATACCTCTAGCCTTTCCTTTGTAGCCATCATACTTACTCAGTCTTTGTCTATTTCCTATAGTTCTTATGGTTTAGGTTGCCCTCCCTTAATTTTGAATCATTCCTGAATCTCCTATATAAATTCAACTTAGATCTGGAGCTTTTTCTTCTTCAACTGGCAAAATCTTGTTCATCTCTCAAAACTCTTCTCACGTGATCTCTTTTCCCCCAAGAATAATTAGCCATTCTCTTCTTTGTGCTCCCCTGGATGTACTCGTGGTTTAAACCTCTAATATAACACTTAATTTGTGGGATTGAAGTTCTCTACAATACCATTAGTTTGGAACTCAAATCTGGTTGCTGGAATTTGAATTCCAAGGAGACAACTATTCTATGTCATATTTTATTGTTCATTAAATGAGCCCTCTAGGATTTCTTCCTGCCCCTCTAGCTACTCCTATTTTCAGGTTGATTCTCCTTTACCTAGAAGAATTCTAACTCTATGCTGGATTCCCTCAACACTTGGTCCCTGGTCCTACTCTTTTCTCAATATATACTCCTCTCCTTAGGTAATCATATTTATTCCCTCAGTTTCAATGACCACCTTTATGTGAATTTCTCCCAAACTATAACCACCCAGAACTCTCCTCTGAGATAAGCCAGTGCACCCATCATATTTGGATGTCCTAAAGGTACCTCAAATACATATTCAAAACAAAACTTAGGTCTTTGCGAATTACTGTTTTGGTTTTCTTTGAATAAATACCCAGAAGTGAAATTGCTAGGTCAAAAGGTATATCCGTTTTTAATTTTTTGAGGAACCTCCCAACTGTTTTCCATAATGGCTGTACCAATTTGCAATCCCACCAACAATATGTGAGGGTTCCCTTTTCTCCACATCCTTGCTAACATTCGTTGTTCTTTAATTTATTGATGACAGCCATTCTGACAGGTGTGAGGTGATAGCTCATTGACCTTGAACATCTTTTCATATGTCTATTGGCCACCTGATTTGAGGAGAAGTATCTGTTCAGGTCTTCTGCCCATTTTTTAATTGGATTGTTTGTTTATTTGTTATTGAGTTGTATGAATTCTTTATATATTTTGTATATTAACCTCTTATCAGATGTATCATTAGTGAATATCTTCTCCCAATTAGTTGGCTGTCTTTTTGTTTTGATAGTGGTTCCCTTTTGTAAAGATCTATGCACCCCAATATTCATGGCAGCACAATTTACAATAGCCAAGATATGGAAGCAACATAAATGCTCATCAACAGAAGACTGGATAAAAAAGTTATGGTTCATATATACAATGGAATATTATTCAGCCATTAAAAAAAATGAAATCCTACCATTTGCAATGACATAGATGGACTTAGAGGTTATTATGCTAGGTGAAATAAGTCAGAGAACGATAAATACCATATGATTTCACTTATATATGGAATCTAAGGAACAAAAAGAACAAACTAATCAAAAACTGACTCACAAATATAGAGGACAATTTGGTGATGGGCAGAGAGGATGGGGTTGGAGGGCTGGGATAACGGGGTGAAGGGTTAAAGCAGTACAAATTAGTAGTTGATAAATGGTCATGGGAATGAGGAGCACAGCATAGGGAATGCAGTTAGCATTAATGTGTTGGCTAGGTGGAAAACCAGAGGAGAGAAAGAACAATTAGGGGGATCATTTTATAAACTACATAAATGTCTAACCAATGCACTGTATACTTGAAACTTAAAAATAAATTAATTAATTAAAAAATAAATTTTAAAAAACTCAGGAACTTTCTCTCTGGTAATGAGAACTTTTGGTTACACTCCCAGCACCCATTTCCCTCTTCTTACGTCAGCAGTATTCTACTTTAAGGCCTTCACCCTTCATACTCTTGGCCAACCTGGTTTCCATGAAGCTGATTCCAGCCTCATCCAGAACTCTAAGGATGGGCAGTGATTAACCTAAGCCAAATTCCATCCCCCTGGGAAAGATATCTCTTGGGCTGTGGATATAAAATCCAATCAGAGCAATTGAGCCACAGCAATGCCCTAGCTAGGGCTACTACAGAAAATAAGCCTTCTTCCTATACTTGGTGGTGTGAACATGTGGTTATCTTGCTTCCCTAAGTGGCCAAAGACACCCAAGAGAATGAGAGCCAAGAGACTGATCCTTGTCACATCGTTTGGTCCCTAACTAATTCATGTCTGAGGCCAGTTTATTTGATTTTTTTTTTTATTTATGTTTGTCAACTAATTCTCCTTTTGCTTAGGCCAGTTTGTTTTGGGTTTTCTGTCACTCAGATCATAAACAACTTTAACTGATACTCCTTCCCCTACACCCAATCTTCCAGAGTCCCCTAACTCAGTGAACAGTGGTATCATCTATCCAGCTAAGAAAGTCAGATACTTAGGAGTCATTTCAAATATTTCTTTCTCTATCACCTGCTCTATCAAATCTGTCACCAAATCCTGTCAATTAGAGGCCCTAAATTTCTCAAATGTGTCTATTTCTCTCCATCTTTATTGTTTCCACTTTATTCCAACTATGTCTGCCTGGACTACTACTAACTGCTTTACCATCATCTACACTTGTCTTCCTCTAATCTGCTCTCCACACTGCAGCCAAAACAATCTCTCTGAGGAGCTACAGTGCTGAATTCACCATTCTGTTTAAAACAATCCTTTTCCATTGCTTTTAAGATGAAAACAAAATTCCAAACTTTTTAAACGTGATGCCTCTACCTGGCTTCCCCCAAAACAGCAAGACACAAAAGCTTACCTGTGTATAGTTTCTTCTCGGAAGTGATCCCAAGGAGCATAAGTCATTGATTAGGGAAAGTGAGTGAAACAGGGAAGGAGGAAATGAATGAGCAAATAGACCACCACTGTGAGCAACTGTGATCAATTCCATGGGGAACTTCTGAGGAACTGTGGGGAATGCATTTCAGAATTGTCCCCCAGAGACAAAGGGAAGAAGCATTCACCCATTGACTTTTGTCTGCCAATGGTTAAAAGTTGACCTGTGGATAATAACTCCCTGGTACTTCTGTGTTGCTCACATGTGACTGCTAGTAGTCCCTCCTGCAAGTGCCAGAGAAGCCCAAGGTAAACTTTGGATGAAGTCAACAAAAAAGCAGTGGAAGCTAGTATGGCACTGTCCACCATAGCTTTGGCTGGAATCAGACTGAGACCGTGAGGTGGTGCTGTACAGGTGTCTGATACAATGCATAGTCTGGCCTTGGTCCTCTTCTCTTCTCTTCCACTTCTTCTCTAACTTCCTCTCACCTTCTGACTTCATTCAGATCATACTAGTTTTATAGCCCAGGACTCCACATATTCTCACCCACCACAGGGCCTTTGCACATGTTGTTTCCTATGCTTGGAATGCTCTTCCCTCCCATGTAGTCTCCTCTATTTATTAATCAGAACTCATACTGAGCAACACTTTCTCTGGAAAGCCTTCCCTGACTGTGTCAAAGCCACCATAATGGGCACTTGCAGCTCTCTGTGCTTCTCCTTTGAGGCACATATAAAATTGTGTGTGATTATTTCAGATCATCCAACTCCCCCCTAGACTATAAGCAACATAAGGAAAACTACAAAATCCCCAGCCTCAGCATGTGCCAGGCACTCAACAAATCTTAACTAACAGAGCAATTTCTCGATCTCTTGAAATTTTGCTTCCTAATAATTGTGGTCAGTTTGGCTCAAATAAAGTCATAAAAATTCTCAAAAATAAATAATAACTAAATAGATAAATATATAGATAGACAGATAAGTCATAACTAAGAAGATAAATAAGTTTATCTTTTTATTCCCCCTAGCATCTAGGACAAATAGGCACTCACATATTTTTAATGTAATTAATCAATTAATTGATGGAGCTAATACTTTAAGAAGCAGAAGTGTTACTTTTTGGTGGACCTTATTTAACTTTTACTGAATTGCCTTCTATCTCTTAAAAATACCATAGTGAAACTCTTCTCTTAGAAGCTCTAAGACAGACTTTTTTTTTTTAACGTTTAATGCCTATAAATAGCAACTGGATCCCCCTAAAGAAGTTGAGAAAGAGAAAAAAGAGAAATCATCAATATAGATAAAAAAAAAAACTTCATTGTGGACTATGACAGGGATGCTATCTTAAACAAAGGGCTATAGGTTATTGACCACGGGAAGAATAAAATTCATTGATATGTGAAAACAAACTCCCAGAATCACTCTGAGCTCTTCATTTTAGCCAGCAGCCTCGAATACGATTATTAAGTGCCTGTTCTGCTGCCATGCAGTGGAAGAGACAGGGAGGTTTGGTAGCTAGGCAACAGCCTGGAAACTCAAAGGGTAGGAGTTGTGATTCTGGCTTCCCTATACAAGTGATAAGTGGCCTTGGATAAACTCTCCTGCTTTATTTCCTTCATCTGAAAAATGGTATCGCTAGTCTGCTTTCTGTATTGAAGGAAGAAAAATAGAGCATATTGTATACTGCAGTTTTAGGAAAGTAAGCTTTGGAGTCTGGGGAGTGAAAAACTCATCAGGCAACCAACCTTTCAGATGAAATCACCACTATTACTAATGGTTTGAGCCTGAGTAACTATGCCTCAGTTTATTCATCTGGAATGGTTCACAGATAACAATCAGGTTCTGACTTAAAATACAAATTAAAATGTGTTGTCTTTATTTCTGTAGGATCTAGGGGAAAACTTGGGTGGAGGCACCTCTCCCACAAAGTGCCCTCCAAATTGTTTGATTACCCCTAGACCGTAAGTGCCTCAAAGGCAAAGGTCACATCTGCCTGACTCGCCACATAAGCCCCAGCATTTGACCCAGGATCTGGAGCACAGTTGGTGCTCCATTGTGTTTACTGAACAAGTACATTAATTATTTATAATATCACATCTTTAAATGGGTACAAGATGATACATAACCTTAAGGGCAGCATAACTAGTCTTAAAAAAAGAAGGAAGGAAGGAAGGAAGGAAGGAAGGAAGGAAGGAAGGAAGGAAGGAAGGAAGGAAGGAAGGAAGGAAGGAAGGAAGGAAAGAAGGAAGGAAAGAAGGAAGAAAAGTCCATTGAACAACTTTGGAGGAAGTGGCCTTGATCTATACTCTAGAGTAGAGGTAAGTCTATGCCAGGTCATGAATAGCTATGAAAAGAGATTACACTTTAACTAATTCTCTCTTATTATTTTTACTATTATTTTTAAAAAGTCTTAAATAACGTAGTTACAGCCCAATGACATTCCTCCCTCCAAATATAACTGTCATTACTGTAGAGTAAGTTTCAAGAATGTTTATATATTATCAAAATTAAGTTTCAAAATGAGCTGCGGTATCTGGGAAAAGGGGATAATAATATTTCACAGAAACTAATTGGAAACTTGTTTTGAAATAAAGTAGTTATTATTTCCATCATGGAGAGATGAAAGTACAGAGATTTCCTTTTATCTTGCCCAGCCTAGTATCTTACATTATTTATTCAAACTAAAATTAAAACCTGGCCAAATCCTACTGAGGCATTGCATATCAGTTAGAGATTATTCTTCTGGAAATGAACTTTTTGTTCACAAATTTCATTATGCAGTTACAAATGACTATTATTAAAATGTAACATATAAAACTAAATTGTCTTTTTTTTTTTTTCCTGGCTATGCATAAGGTTCACTTTCCTATTCGGTATTATTCTTTTTTCTGGACTTAACAGCAAGCATGCTTTCCCTCTGCTGAATGTCTCAGCATCCAGAGAATCTCTAACTCCCATTCCACTCACCTGGAGAACCCCTCAATGTCACTTTTTATTGCTCTACCCTCTGCACCCCAAGAAGTAGATACCAAAGGACGTTCTCCATCTGATGACCTTGCCAAGGCTCATTTTCATTTTTTCAGCAGACTTAAACCTCAGGCAAAGTGACTATGTTTGGAGTACAGAATTGATCCACTTGCAGGTTTCTGAATGCCTAACTCCGAAACTCTTTCTCACCCATCCACCAGGCCTTGCCACATCTTGCTTTGCCTGGAATTGTCTCCTTGATTGCCTAACTCCAACTTGTCATTTATTTTTCAGCTTAGATGGAACTTCCTCCAGAAAAATTTCCCTGACCTATCTCCTGGCTAGTGAATCAGGTACCACTTCTGTGTTGCCACGACATCCTGTACCATGTAGCATTTGCAACTTTTTTTTTTAATTGGCTCTACCTCCCACTAGACTGCAAGCCTCATGAGAACACGAATTAGGTCATGTTGGCTTATCATTCTTTCCCCAATGTCCAGCACAGTGACAGGCATATAACAATTGATCAATAAATATTTCATTTTGAATTTAGATTCAACTCTGTTATCTAACCCCTGGGTAAACCAATCTTCCATCAAAATCTCAAAGAACACTTAATATCTTCAGGCTCTCTGACATTAACTTTTGATTTACCAGAGTTATCCTTAGTTCTCCTCTGCTCATTTCCTTCCACTCCTGGAAGGTCTTGCCTAGTACAGTCAGGGTCTTCTCTTTCAGTCAATCTGTTTGAATCATACTCAAGAAATCATTTAAACCTGATCCTACTCTTTGGGTTATTTGTTTCCATATCCCATCACATCCTGCACATTCAGGCCACCTTTTACTTTCTTTCCACCCTCCAGTGTACTCTTTAGCTCTCTCTAGCTTGGCAAGGCTTAAGCTTGCTATGCTCTTGTTAAGGGGGACCAAAAATATATCCAGACACTGCATGGAATGTTGTACAAGACAACAATTTTAAGAAATTTTCCAATCTTAGTTTCTGTGCATCTACATGACCTCTACTTTTGGTCCTGCTCAAATGACCCCTTTTCTCCATGACAGTGATATTCCTTTACCTCCTATTCTGAAAAATATAGCCTCCCACTCCAGCCCTGAAAGTAATTTTCCAATCAGCTCAATCTAGCTTTCCTTCTGTCTAGGTGATACCAATAGTTCTTTTTTCATCACAGATTAATAGATTTTTTTTTTTTTTTTTTGCTTGACTCTAATGAAATGTAGAAATAAGGGCAGGTTTTCCCAGGAGGAAGTCAATCAGGTCATTTTTGTGCAGGTAGCCTAAAGACTGTCTTGTAAAGAAAGAAGCTAATAAATATTGTTTACCTTCATTCTTATTATTTGTATCATTTGAATAATTAGAAGATAAATAAATAATATCCCTCTCTACTCTTCTCAAGTTAAGAATAAATTGAGAAACAAGACACAGGGATGGAAATATAGAGATAAAAACATCAGCTGTATTATTAATACTGATAACTGATTTGAGAATTTTACTTGAGGCTTGGGCACAAATGGACTTGCAATTACTACTTCTCGATTAGGCAGATTTACCCACCAGTCACAGGCATCACTGCACTACTATAGGACCTTCCCCACCCAGGCAGTGGGTGCTTCTAAAGTTTCCAAAGTGTCAGTACCCTATAGAAAGAAGAGTACCAAAAATAATAAGTCTGAGTTAAGTAGGTTTTGTTCTTTCTTCAATGAGAGAAGGCCAGAAATGTGAGAATAGTTATGCCAGAGGAAATCCATCATGAAAACATAAAGGCAAGGAGATGGAGAATCCCTTCATATAGCAACCAATCAAATTCTATCAAAGTTTCTACCAATGGCCCTAATATAGTCCAAAAATATTATAGGCTCAGGCTTCCCTTGGTGATTACAAGTTTACATTTTCATACTGTTTGAAACAATATTTTAGGGTTCCCATTGGTGTTATGAATTAGATTGGCCCCATTTGAGACCAAGATAAGTTCTTCTAGCATTCAAACGAAGCCAGGAGGCTTGGAAAGGGGTTTACCAGTTACCTGGATTCTCAGATTAAGAAGAAATTCTTCCTTTTTCTTTTCAAACCAGACTTACATGAAAGTCTTTATTAAAATGCATCCATTTACTTGGCTGTAGCTATGAGCACACTAAATGTAATCTATCTTTCTTTGATGATTTATGATCTTTGACAGCTTCATGTGACTATTATTCATATCAATTCTCACTGTTTGGGACTGAACACAACAGATATACAAGATGTAAAGAATTGGACTGAATGTGTCCTACCTGTGACATACTGTGGCTGACCCAGAAGCTATCTGATAAGGTCAAACTTTTAAAAACATATTTGAAAGATGATAGAAACACATTAGAAATTATGGTGATGGTGATAAGTACTTCCTATGTGCCAGACACTATTCCTGGTCTTTTTTATATATTAAATCATTTACTCTCAAATTCTAGAAAGTAAGCATTTCTATCTCCATTTTACAGATGAGGCAACTCAGGTTCTGAGAGGTTAACGAAACTGTCCAAGGTCTCACTACTGTAAGAATTGAAATAGCCAGGATTGCCCTTGGACTGTGTGGTTCCAGAACTCTTACTCATAACTGCATGCTAAAATAAGAGAAAATGTGTATGGAAGTACTGAACTGAAAGAACATAATAAGAGGGTTAATTCCTTAATGTGCTGGAGTAAAATATGTTTAAGCCTTTCATCCAGAAACTCAGAAACACACGCACGCACACACACACACACACTCCTTATCAGCTACAATCAAAGTAAAAAAGATAAACCTAATAAGCATGCTCACTGCTTGGGGCAGATGATATAACATTAACAAATAAGAAAAAAAAAGTCATATATCTCAACTTCTGTTGTATTTCTATCTTCTTTATCAAGGAAAATGATCTTTAAACTCAGAAGGGTTGAATAAATGTAGTTTAGAAGGAACTGAAGTATGAGATTAGTAAGGTGATAGCAGGAGACCATCTCACTGTTTTAAATGAGTTCACGTCTCCAGGCCTAAACAAATTACATCCCAGAGTATGGATAGACTTTGCAGATGTAATCTAAGAGTTACTGTCAGTAATCTTTAAGGGATCATAGAGAGCAGAAAAGGCACTGGGGCAATGGAACGAGAAAAATAGTATTCTATTTTTTTTTAAATGTAAGGCAAAGTGTATTTCATGATCTACAGATCAACAAGCTTAATTTTGAAACATGGTAATGCTCTAAAATGATTAGATGATTTGTTTGCCCTTAGAAAAGAAAGTGAGATCCCTAGTCCAGGACAAATTCATTGGGGGAAAAGTAATAAAGATCCCACATGCCTCTTTTTTGTAGATTTAAGGACAAGTGAAAGTGGGGACACTCTGCACACAGTGAGGGATGAGGGCAACCTGGCTGAGGCTCCTATCACCCCATAGGTCACCAGGGTTGATTCAGATAATATGGCAGGCTGGTGGGATCCCCTTTGCTTTCCACTCCATAAAGTTGCACATTTGCTCAAGGGAAACACCAGATATAGAAAAACCTTCATATGGACAAGAGGAATATAAATCCAAACAAACTCAGATTCGTTTGTGGCTTGTATTAATTAGGGCAAGCATATTTACAAAGCCTCTTAGTATTCTTGGGACCTGATGGATAAGTGGGACAATGTATTTAAGGGAATAAATGCCTGATTGACAATTTATACCCAAAATGCTTGAATTTATGAATCAATATCCTGACTACAACTTTTCAGAGAGTTGTATGTAACCAGGACTGTCCCCAATGTCGCCCCCTTAGAGAGATCTTCTCTAACCATCTGATATAAGATAGCATTTGCTCCCATCATAATTTGAGTACTTTATTTTTCTACATAATCCTTACCACTATCTAATATCATATAATATCTATATTATATATTCTAGCTCTAATCACTACCTGATATTGCATTATATACACTATGAGACATACATGTATCTATCTCTGTCTGTCTTTCTGTCTGTCCATTTGCTTGTCTGTCTCTTCCTCTTGCAGAGTCAACAAATCCTATGTGAATGATGTCCCTACATTATGCAGTAGCCTTGCACTTTTGAATGTCAGCTGCATGAGAACAGAGACTTTGCTGTCTCTTTTACCATTGTGACTCTAATCACTAGAATAGTACTGAAACATAGTTTTGCTCAATAAATATTTATTGGTCAATAATATTTGTCTAATTAATGTATATCAGTTTGGAGAATGGTCTCTAGAAGCTACATGGCTGTCCTTGTCCCTATTATTAACTCTGACCCAGAAAAGGAGAAAAAAGTAAGGAATTTATTCTGAGTCCATGTCAATAAAACATTTAATAATAATAATAATAATAATAATAATAATATTAGCATCACTATCCTCTACTATGCAATAGGTACTTATATTATTATAAATGCTCACGACAAATCTAAAAGGTAGAATTTTTATCATCTTCATTTTCATTATGAGCAAATGGGACTTGGGAAGTTTAAACAACATACCAACATCAGAGAGTGGGTGCACGAAGCTGGAATTAAAAACCAAGATCTGTCTCGCTGCAAAGTATATGCTTTTTTTTATATATACAATATTGTTTTAACACTAATAAAAACATGGAAAATCTACTTAAATTTGTAGCTGACAGAAAAACCAGTACATTAGATGAAAAATCAAGATTTTACAAAAGTTTGACCAATTCAAATGGCAGGGCAGAATTCAAAAAACATATATTAGGTATAAAAGTAAAGTATTACATGCAAATTTTAAGACTTGAATGCACAGGTACATGCAGGGTAGAAGGAAGAGGAAAATAGTCTTTTATTTAAACAGACCAAGAGACGTCAATTGACCACAACCTCAGCAGGAACCAACATTAAGACATGGCTGTTAAATGAACTAAAACAATGTTAACTGCACTATCGGAGACTTTTACAAAAAGAGTGGGGATCCAGTTCAGTTCTGCAAAAGCTAGACCAGGAAAACCACAGCCAAAGTAGAGTGTTAAAGTCCCCAGAATGGTGAAAATCTTGTTATGAATAAAATGATTAAAGGGCTTGGTGAAGGTTGTTGGCCTGGGAGAAAAGAGACTCAGGGAAGGTAAAATAACTATCTGCATATCTAAAGGACCATCACAACAAAATAAGAGGACATTTTCTGTTGCTCCTGATGAGTGAGGCTCCAGGAAACACGTTCAGCTAAAGATACAAAGCTTAATAATGATTAGATGGCTTCTGAGCTATCGGGGGAGATATTCAATCAGGGATTGCATGAGAATCTGGCACAGACACTTTAGTATCCACCTGAAGGTTTGGAAAATTAGGTTGATTTGTTGTTGTTGTTTTTCAGTTCAACTTCCTTCTACATACAGTGACCTTATTTTCTAAATGCTAAGCCAAGTACTGTTGTCTTATAAGACCGTTTGAAAGACAGTCTAGCAGATAGAGTGCTATCAACACCAAAATACTGCGTTTCTGAAGAGATGTCAAGGACCGACATAATGGGAAAAATATTTGAAATTAGGACTTTCCTAGAAAGAGGAGATGTAAAATCACTCTAGAGTAGACATTTTTCTCTTTGAGTAATCATATGTTTTCAATAAATAGGCAAAAACTCTTAGTTAAATTTTACTCATTTTTTTCTAGCACAGCAAGTTTTCTTGAACTGTGGTCTCTTCCTCCAAAATCTGAGTACCAAAATATAAATACTTCAATTCATTTGGATTTAGAAAATCAAGACGACCTTAGAAAAGCTTCTTGGAGCATAGTAAAATTCCAGGCCCTCCTACAGGAGCTATGCCAAACTTTCTTTCATGATATCACTTCTACTCTTGTGGGGATGCTCCAGTCTATGCAACTAATCAAGGTCTCACGCTATCCTGGTTCTTCCAGCCTGGACCAGAATGCTTCCCCCACCAAGTTCCCACCTTGTGGTTCTTGCACCAAGACGTGGGTGGGTCAAAAGACTCCCACCATCACCCATGGCCAAAACTGAACTCTCTCCTTTGCCTATAGGAAACAATCAGACTGATTAAGATATTGTAATTCCAGATATCATTCATTGGGCTGTTCCCTATTAGACACAATTTTCTTTTCAATAGACTACTTTGTTTCACACCGACAGTCATTTTTCACCCTGCATGGCAGACTTTCAAAGCCAAGAATCCTGTATTACATAGTAAGCAAACAAAAGTAGACTCAAAATTGCCTTTTTTGATTTTGATATATTAATCAACTCTTCAGGAAACTTCTAAACATTTTCAATTACATTGAAAACAGGCTGGCTACATTTTCCAACCTCAAAAAAATCAGACTTAGTTAAAGGTTTATTTTCTATTCCACTGATATTCTATATTACATATTTGCAACTATTTCTGTTTTGGGTTAGATTGATTAATAGCATCAGTTCTAAAATCCCAGCATGTCCACAGGGGAGGAAAAATAGTATTTCCATCTCTGATCTTAATTAACCAAAGCAAATCTATCTATTTTGGTTTGTTTGTTTTTTCCTTCAGCTGCAGCTTTGGGTCCCTGCATTATGTCCGAGGCTAAGAACCTCATGGTTGCCATTAAAGGGTAATTGTAAGTCAGGTATGTGCAATCCAGAGCTAGATGGCAAAAAAAAGGATGAAAGGAGCCAAGGTGAAAAAGAAGTCTTCACACTCCAAAAACCCAGCCTCCCTCCTGTACTTTACATCTAACTTGACGGGACAGGAAAACTGGCCTTTGAATTAACAATGAAAAGTGCTGAAAAACAAAACAGGAAGCAAAATATGGCCAACATGATGTATTTTTAAAAGTGTATACTGAACAATTATATGCTTAATAAATTAGATTATGATAGTAGCTAAAGTGCTTAAATTATGTCTATTACTTTCTTTAAGAAGTGGAAATCATAGGAATGCTACAAAGAAATGTTTACAATTCTTCCCTAGATGTATTCCTTAAGAACACAAGACTGCTCCTGCTGTTAGTTGCCAAAGTTTTTTTGTAACCTTTAAAGAACTACCTTATCTACTAGTTAAAACTGGCAAGTTATCAGGATTTGCTGAATCCCTGTAGTTTGCAGTGTGCGCCATGTGCAATACAAAAGAATACAGATCTGTTCATGCAAAGGGCTTATAATATGTGGTAGAAACAGGACAAAAACACTTGAAAAACATTTAAGAATACTCTGAAATGTGAAAATGAATGTGTTCTATTATATAATTAGACAGGGCTGGAAGTGTCACTACATTGGAATTCCATGTCCCTTATTAAAATGAAACACAGAACTTGAAAGCTTTTAGCACTTGAAGGAGTTTCTTCTGGAGAATAGAGGGGCTGACCAAGCGATCAGAGCTCTGTCCTGGATCTTTCACATACACACACACACACACTCCACGATTTTTTTGGCACTCCTTAATACACAAGACTTTATTATTTCACTTTGTGTAAATGCATAAAAGGAGTCAAGCTTATAGAGTCCAGCCTCCCTGCTGTAGCTACATAAACCTCTTGGCATCCACAAATATTCATATTCTTATTCCCCAAAGGAGCTAGTGACCTAACATTAATTGAAGGCCATGGGCCTCATGGATGCCATTTTTAGGGCCTGTCATAGGATTCTCAAAAATTAGAGACGCCTCTCTAGCATAATCTATACTTTAATTCTTTATACATGATGGGGAGGAAATCTCAAGACACCAGAAGATAAAGACTCATAAAAGGACCTCACGCACTTTTTATTTCCTATCCAATGTCAAACAATATCTCAATATTATTCACGTTGCTTCCAGCATTATGCCTAAAGGTGAGAATTTTTTATCGCCCAAAGCTGGTATTGCTCAGTTAGGAAGTAAAGCAGAGAGAGAGTGGAAAAGAGTTTTACCCCTACAGGTGACCTTCTGAGTTGGAGGAAATTTTCCCACCAAGCAGACAGAGTCCTGAAAAAGGTATTATTTGTCTATGGGCAGAAACTGAAAACTCCTAGTAACATCCAGTCCCACCTTTGTTTTGCCTTACATGGAACATTAAAGAACAAGTTTCTTCCCAATCTCTTTCTACGGACACACCTACTGAAAAGTGCAGCAGGCAGGTGTTCTAAATTAACAGGCTTTAAATGAATATTTCTTAAGTTTTATACAGATATTGCTTATTTTCCTCCCCAATGCAGATATATAGTAGCCTGTCTACTACTAGAAAAGAGAATAGAGGTTTTGTTCTTTGATACAATGATCACAGTCTATTAGTCTATTACCAAGACAAAAATAAATCACTACACAGCAATGAACAAGGGCTCAGGACTCACACTGGAGACCTTTCTAAGGTTCTCTGTGAATAGCCCCTGTTCAGATCACTCACAGTTCGCTTTGACTAGATGACCAATAGAAATATCTGGCTGGACAGTGCCACCATTAATTGAGACCCCCATTCTCTACATTCATCATTTGATCCCTACTGGGTCCAATGACAAATTTTTTGATGAAACCTTAACATTCAAAGAAGAATTACATAGCTAAAGGGGATACTATTCTGTCAGTAACGCAGTAAGGGTTTGTAAAGGGATGGTAGCCAAAGTAGAACAACTTATTCAGGAGTAAAATTAATTGAGGAATATTTTCTAAAGGTGGTATGATATCCCTACAGACTTAATCATTATCCAATTGTATTTGCTTTATAAGCCTTCTATAAACTGTAACCCTGGTGATTTACATGACTCAATTAACTCAATTAGTATATCTAGTAATCATCCAGCAGAAAAATTATATATATCTGAAATATATGTCAAATTAATTTTTTGTTTCATTTATTACAACAATAATTCTAATTACATGTTCAGTCTTCTGAATCTACAGCTGCTATTGCATTATTCTGTGCTCATGACTTAAAAAAAAAAGAGGAAAGTAATTTTAAGATATCTAAATTTAGAATTTTTGTTAAGAAAACAGTATGTCAGCTCAAAAGGCAATTGTTGTGGTAATGGTCTACAGTATTCTTTGCACTGACTGAGGTAATTCCCCATTCAGGTTGGCCTCCTTAAGTGCACTGTGCCCTAGAGAGTTTACAAGAGGAAAAAGGAACCACAACAAAAATGAAAACCTATGAGATTAATGATTTTATAATTCAATATTTATATGATTATACCTAAAATACTAACTCAAGGTTTAAAGAAATATCACTGGTTAATATAAGTTTAAATACTTACAATTATCAAGATAGTGGTCATTGGCGAGTGAAACCATGAGAGAAGAGGCCCATGCTATGCCTGGTCCTACTGAGCAATTCTCAGATTTCAGCTCATTCTGGCAAAGAATACAAAGAAACAGAATTCTAATTACATGGTTTTACATTGTTTCGGTTAACATGTTTCTGTTAAAAATAGGAAAAGATCAGGTAAAATTGGCTTAGATGATGACTTTTATTATATCACAAAACAAGAAATCCAGAGGTAGAGTAGCTCCAGAGTGAGTTCACTTGGTAATTCACTAACATCAGGAAAGACTCAGGTCCTTTTATCGGTCTACCAACATAAACATGTTGGGCCCTTCCCTGAGGCTGGTCCTCCTCAAAGCCCTAAGATGCCTTCTGCAAATTCCAGGTACTATATAAAGCAATCAAGACAGAAGTGTTTCTTCCTACATGTAAATTTTACCCAGAAGCACCCACTGTCCCAAAGACTGTCCCTCAGTTCTCATTGGCCAAAACTGTGTCACATGCCCATCTCTAAATCAATCACTGGAAGGGTGTCTGGTTTAGACTATTCGAGATTTGTCCCACTCAAGTCTGAGGGGGACCCCAACTTCTCCTAAAGCACATGGTCACCCAATATTTGAGGGAAAATTAGGATCCTACTAGCAAGAAAAAAAGGCTAGTGAGAATGAAAGTACAGTAGGAAGCCTAGCATGGCTGCCACATATAACTAATAAGAATAGAAATAGAGGTTAACTCACTATACATGGCTCAATATATAGAGCTGACACTAACAGTTTAACTGGTGAAAGGTATCATATATCTAAGATTAGCCATTGTTGCTATAGCAATATGTCTTCATAGAGAGCTTCAAAGGCATAAATCTCTCTTTAAAAGGCAGCAAGTGATTATAATTGAAGAACAAATCATTGCTAAACCCATAGCATCTACATGGACCCGTAATAGATATTTCCTCTTTTATTGAAAAATCAAGGATTCCCTTTACTGGAAATTTCAGTTCCAAAGAGTTCCAGTAACAGTTTCACATTCCAGATGTGCATTTGTAATAAGTTTATATTGGTTAGTTGGGCTTAATTTATTTAATCAGCCACTAAAGTGATCAATTGTTTATGCAAATTGGTAATAGTGGCTGTATTAAAAAGTAATTTATTATATAATGTACTACCTGAATATATTCAGACATACATCATTTCATCTTTCATTTCATTCCAAATTCTGCATTTATTATAGGCCATCTCTCACATGGAAAAATTATTAAGATAATACTTGTTAAATATGTGTTCTTTTCTGAAATATTTAATCAACCCTAATGAGAAATAACATTATTAAAACATTTTACTATATTTAAGGGATATCAGGAGAGACCGTGGTATAACTATAAAGCAATCAACTCAGAAGTAGGAGACATGCATTCTAATTCTAATAGCACTTATTCAGCACTATGTACCAGGCACTGTGCTAAGTATCCCTGTAAACCATGTACCATGATTATCACATTTTCAGATGTGGAAATTGAAACAGAGAGGTGATATAACTTGTACAAGGTCACACAGCTGATAAGAAGAAGCAAGATTCAAACCCAGACCATAGTGGGACTTCAAAGCCAAAGCACTTAACCATGGTACAAGAAGACCTCTCTAGTCCTGGAATCGCCACTAGTTGGTTAATCGTGTTGGAGCCACAGTTTCCTAACAAGTTAAACAAAGAGTTGAGTATAGAGATCTTTAAGGAAATATCTAGTTCTTATACTTAAAATGACCATACAGACATCCTTCTCTGCCAAATGCTTTATATTAAGGTTGCATTTATCACACAAAGAAACACCTGTGTCTGGATGCTTACTTTCTAATAATAACAATTGCAAGATGATCCAGAGGAAGAAATAACTAAAAAGCCAACCATGTTATATACAAGACGAGAAAAACACATCTCCTTGGAGGAATAAGGTTGCAGTTTATCAAACCTCAATTCATGAATTGCCCTAGACTCTGGCATGAGGCCTACCTAGAGGCCAGGCTACAGAGCAGGGTTTCCTATACTATGCTTCTCAATTGACAAAAGATTTTCCAAGGAATGCTACATTTCCTAACAATAGACAGTGGAAAATTCCTCCCCCTTCAGAGCAAAGTCTCTCCTTTGTCTGAGCCTCCTAAAAGAGTTAGAATTGAATTATTTTAAACCATCCCATCAAAGATGAGTATTTATAAGATTCTTCCAAATATCTCCTTCGAGGCATCCAGACACAGAGACATAGAGTAGACCTATACATTGCGGAAGAATTAATATTAAATTTATTTCTCTAAACACTATGAACTACCCATAAGAGTGACCTACCCATTTAGCTTGTCTGAAGGGTAAAAATTTATATCTAAATGATTAAAGTTTCAAATCTTATTTTAATAATACATGGGTGATTAGACAGTATCTTCCTAGGGTCTGTGAAGTAGTTTGTACTTGCTATAATTTTTCACTGTGTGTGGAGAGGGACATCAAGTGGTCCAGGTTCCGGAAGACTCTGTCTCATCGGGGGTATTTTCTCAGCCCAATCTGTGGAGTTCCTAGGACCCCTGATGAGAAGGCCAAAGCAAAGTAGTACAAAGGATAGAAAACTTCTAACTACTCATCTTCTTAAATAATCACTTGCATAATTTCAACGAATTTTTATGAGCATCAATTTTCTTTGGGTTAGAGATAGTTCTCTTTTGGGTGCACAGTAATATCTCAATTATTTCCAATAGGTAAGGGATATAATAATATTTTGAGTGAAAAATAATTTATGTATCATATTACAGTCATGTGTTTATGTATGATGTTTTATAGACTAATTTGCTTTCCTATTGCATTCTTATGTTAAATAATAAATTTAATTTTTTATTCCTGAATAAAAAATGACCAAAAAAAAAAGTTCAAAGCATTGTGGAGCTAAAGTCAAGTTGTAAAAAATAAATTTTTTACAGCATGCAAGGACTAATCCATAACAACTTTTTTTTTAAAGTTAGTTACAGCTTGTTTACATCTATGATTTCGAATGCATTCTAAATAAAAGTGCTGAGCACCTCTATTCCCATACACTTGTTATCTCTTTATGGAATAGATAAATTAAGAGGAGCTTTATGACATTTTGCACCAAGAAAGAAAGGTTAGACAGCTGGAGAACTGCACAGAAAGCCACTAATGACAAGAACCATCTGCCTATATTTAAATCAGAAAAGCATGAAGTTCTTTGAGAATTGTTTCTCCCTTTAGTTCTTATGGCCAGTCAGATTCTACACACTGAGGGGAAATGAGAGAAATTATTATTCTGCCTTGCCTCAACCACTGAGTTCATAGTAAAATAAAGTAGTTAAAGCTAATATGGAAATAAAGCAACAGCAGAGTCAAACAAAAATGAACTGAAATAACAAAATGCATTCTTAACAGTGACACCTTCAGAACTAAGAAAGCAAAATCATCCATGAAGTGATTAAATTCTGGGCAGGGGAGCCCCAGCACCTCAAGCCTCTTCCAAACCTCTGGCAAATTATTCAACTGCTTTAGATCATGATTATTCATCTGTGAAATGGGAGTACCCACTTCAAAGGGTTACAGTGAGGAATAAATAATCAGATTGAGGGTACCTGTCAAAATGCCTGGCACATAGTACTCTATACTAGCTGCTACTTTTATTAACACAGGAATAATTTTATCCAATTGAGGAACAATATTTACACAGGACATCCTGACCTGAGAATGTCTCTCTTTTCACACACTGACATTTTATTTAAGTTCTTTCTTTCATGAACTCTTTTTAGAAAATTTAATTCCAAAGGTAATATACAAATATTTTAAAATAAAAAATATTGAGTTATAGGTCAAGAGTGAGAATCCTTTCCCCATCTCTAATACCAACTATGATTATTCTTATTTTAAAAGTAACAACCGTTCTCGGTTTGGGGTATATGTTTCTTTAATTTTATTAAATTTATTGGGGTGACATTGGTTAATAAAATATATAGGTTTTAAGCGTACAATTCAACAATACATCATATGTATATTGCATTGTGTGTTCGCCACCCAAAGTTAAAATTTCCTTCCATCACCATATATTTGTCACCTTTACCCTTATCTACCTCCCTGTCTCTTCCCTTCCTTCTCATAACCACCAAACTGCTGTCCATGTCCATGAGTCTGTTTGTTTGTTTTGTTCATTTGTTACTTTCTATTTTATATCCTACATGAGTGAAATCATATCATTCCCAACTTTTTATATCTGACTTGTTTCACTTAGTATGATAATCTCAAGATCTATTCACATTGTCATAAATGACAGTATTTCATCTTTTCTTATGGCTGAGTAATATTCCATTGTATATATGTACCACAGCTTCTTTATCCAATCATCTATCAAAGGACACTTCAGTTGTTTCCATGTTTTGGCCACTGTGAATAATGCTGCAATGAACATCAGGATACATATACCTTTGTCGATAAACATTTTCAAGTTTTTTAGGTAAATTCCCAAAAGAGAGATTGCTAGATCATATGGTGATTCCATTCTTAGTTTTTTGAGGAACCTTCATACTGTTTTCCATAGCAGCTGTACCAATTGACATTCCCACCAGCAGTAGGTGAGGGTTCCTTTTTCCCTATAACCTCTCCATCACTTGTTATGACTTGTCTGTTGATGATAGCCATTCTAAGAGGTGTGAAGTGGTATCTCATTGCAGTTTTGATTTGCACTTCTCTAACAGCTAGTGCAGTTGAGCATCTTTTCATATGTTTCTTGGCCATTCATATAACTTCTTGGGCGAAATGTCCATTCAGGTCTTCTGCCCATTTTTTAATTCTATGGCTGGTTTCTGGGTTTGTTTTTTTGTTTTTTATTGTTGAGTTGTATGGGTTCTTTGTATATTGTGGATATTAACCCCTTATCGGAGGCATTGTTTGTAAATATCTTCTCCCATTCAGTTGGTTGCCTCTTTGTCTTGATGGTTTCTTTGCTGTGCAAAAGCTTTTTTAATTTGATATAGTCCCATTCATTTATTTTTGCTTTTACTTCCCTTGACTTTGAGGTCAAATTCATAAAATCCTCTCTAAATCCAAGGTCCATGAGTTTGGCATCAATGCTTTCTTCTATGCAATTTATTGTTTCAGGTCTTATATGTAGATCTTTGATCCATTTTGTGTTAATTTTGGTGTATGGTAACAGATAGCAGTCTAATTTCTTTCTTTTGCATGTGGCTTTCCAATTTCCCCAGCATTATTTATTAAAGTGACTTACTTTTCTCCATTGTATGTTTTGGCTCCTTTGTCAAAAATTATTTGCCCATATCTATATATGAGAGTTTATTTCTGGTCTCTCAATTCTGTTCCATTGGTCTGTGAGTCTGTTTTTCTGCCAGTACCATGCCGTTTTAATTATTGTCACTTTGTAGTATAATTTAAAGTCAGGTAGTGATACCTCCTGTAGTATAATTTTAAGTTAGGTATTGATACCTCAGGCCTTATTTTCTCAAGATTGCTTTGGTTATTTGGGGTCTTTTGTGATTCCATACAAATCTATATTTTTTTCTTCTATTTCTTTAAAAAATGCTTTTGGGATTTTGACATGGATTTCATTAAATCTGTATATTGCTTTGGGTCCTAAGGCCATTTAAACTCTTGATTCTTCCAATCCAAGAACATGGAATATCTTTCCATTTCTTTGTGTCTTCAATTTCTTTTAATAATGGCTTATACTTTTCTGTGTATAGTCCTTCATGTGCTTCATTAAGTTTATTCCTACATACTTTATTCTTTTTGTTGCAATTGCAATAGAAATGGTTTTTTTCACTTTTTTCTAAAAATTCATTGTTTGTATAAAGAAACGGTATGGATTTTTGTACACTAATTTTGTATCCTGAAACTTTACTGTATTTGTTTATTGTTCCTAATAGGTTTTTAGCAGTCTTTTGGTTTTTCTACATAGAGAATCAAATCATCTGCAAAAAGTGACAATTTGACTTACTCACTCCCAATTTGAATGCCTTTTATTTCATTCCCTTGCCTGATTGCTTTAGCTAGGACTTCTAACACTATTTTGAATAAGTAGTGATAGTGAACCATCCTGTCTTGTTCCTGATATTAGAGGGAAGACTTTTAGTTTTTCACCATTAAGTATGATATTAGCTGAGGGTTTGTCATATATGGCTTTTACTATGTTGAGGTATTTTCCTTCTGGGGGCATATATGTTTCTAATCCTTTTTCATGTTTAAATAAAAATTAGATGTAGTTATTTGTAATTTTTAAAATAACAATTGAACTATATTATAAAAAGTATTCTTACTTGCTCTTTCAATAGTGACATATTCCAAATATCTTTCAGATTATGTTAGTTTGTGTGGATTCATGCTATTAAATTTTAAATAAAGAGACAAATAAGATAAATGATGAAAATGAGAACATAAAGTATTCTTTCATCATTGCTTAACTTTTAAGTGTGCTAAAGGCCTTGTGATTATGTTTTTTTTTTTTTATCTCCTTACCATTTAGAGATATCCACTGGAATATTTACAAATAAATTATATGATGCCTAGGATTGGTTTCATAATAATTGCAAGAGGGATGGAGAGAAGAAAATTGAGGGGACATAAAACAAGATTGGCCTTGAGTTGATAATTAAGCTTGTTGTTGAGTATACAGGTGATACTTAAACTACTCTCTTCTCTGTACTTTTGAATATTTTTAATATTTTCTATAATAAAATTTTAAAACATTTTCTATCTTTAAATTTTACTACTAAATGTCAAACAGCTATAAGTTTAAATTATGGCAATTAATTTCTAATTAGATAATTTAATCAACAAAACTAATCATTCCTAATACCCATCCCCTAAGCAGCACAAACAAAAAACAACTCAGCTTCCCTATACTTCAAATGTTAGCAAAATTCAAATAAAATAACCAGTCCAGAGAAACAATGTTCACTAATATTATGGGAGGCATTTATCAACAAGTATAAATTATAAACTTATAATTGTTGCTTTTTAGAGTTAATAAAGAAATGTTTTCCTTCTTCTCTTATATTGGAATTAATGCAATTTAATGAAAAAAAGGAAAAGTTATTTAGTCTATGTACAGTCAAGAAATCAAGATAATGTTGTATGCTCTGTCCTCCCAGATAGAAGGATACACACAATCTGCAGTGCAGTCTTCAAAACTCTGCCCTGCTAAAGCCAAGAAAAGGCCTTTGTTATGCCATTGGAGGAGAGTAATTTTTGAGTCTTTAATTTGTGTTTTGCTCTACATATACCTCAATAGTTCCAAGAAGGCAGCCAAGACCTTAATATCTTATAGGGCACAGAGTGGAAGCTGCTTGGGTTCTACAGCTCTTCTAGACTCTTGTTAAAGTCTAGATTCACTACAGAGGTATGTCTATATGACCTGGAGTCAAATTGGAGAACCAGAATACTTTCTAGCGCAGCAAAAGAAAAGAGGAAACATTTTCTCAATATTGGAAAGAAATCAGGATTCAGAAGATCTAACAAGACACAGAATCTGGCAAGATAAGGGTCTGTGTGATGCATCCAAAGAGTCTGGACATTTGGTCCCCAGTCCTTTCAAAGATTCTTGAACACCAAGTATGGACTAGAAGCAATGAAGGAACAGCATCTAAAAGGACCAAGCTGGCTGGACAATGGCCATCTCCACATCATCCAGTGAGGTCCATGATTAATGACCAGAAGGATCTTCACCTATGCTTTGCACCATTTAGGATCCTGAACCTTTGTGCAATGTTTGGGACAGGAGAGCACTGATAAATATTTAGATTTAATTTCTGCCAGCCCAGAAGCATGATGAGATCTTAGACTTCGGCTTAAGTAGATTTAAAGAAAGTAGAGACGTGCAATAATTTTTACCGATCCGGGTTTGTGTTTGTTAAATGACACACAGACTACTCTACTTAAAAAGCAACCATATCAATAATAGTTGCTATACAAGCAACCTGTATCCATGCTGTAATAATAACCATCCTTCATATCTGCACAGCTTTGTACATTTGGTAAGGTGTTTTCAAATGCATTATTATCTCATTTTATCTTCAGAGTAAGAGAACTCAGTGGTCTCTCCTCTCCTTTCCTCTCTCTCTCTCCTTGTTACAAAAAAAGAGGAAAAAATTATTCAACACATAATTTAAAAACATCTATGCAAATTTGTCATTTGTAAGATAAATTTCACAGAACTCAGTGCCAAGGATGAATTCACTAAAGGTGTTACAATTTAGACTGCCACCCAATGGTGGTAGTAAGTAATGCATAAACTTTCTCATGGAACAGAGAAAAACAAAACAAACACCTGAGGCATATTTGAGGAAGAAAAGATAACACTTTGCAATGCCTTTTTACTATTAATAACAGTTATCTTTCTTAAGACAACTCGACAGGTATAAAGTTTATTTAAAGAGTATTCTTTTAGTGCTAATTTCTAAAACTAAATGATTTAGCAGAGGTTGCCTCTGAGGAATGGAAGTTGGGGAATTAAAGTAGGTGAGACTTTCATTTTCTACTTTGTACATTTCTATATTTTTGTATTGTTGCAATGAAATATATTACTTTTGCAATACATTATAATTTGAAAAATGTTTTTAATCAAAGGAATCTAATATCTAATTAGATTCTTTTCTTCTTTATCACAAAACATTGTTACTAGTTCTCTTACCCTTTTACACTTTACAGGGATTCAAAAAGAGAACTTTCATTTATTGTTCATTTTGTCACGAAAATCTCTTGCCCAGGCTTTTCCATGCCCTCTTGGCCAGGAATTTTCAACTATGGCAAGAACACCAGACAAGGAGTCAGAACCAGTATCAGAATTAAGAATTCACTCTCCATAGACCTACACCATCTGGCAAGGGCTGAATCCACCTGCCGTTGATTTTTCAGGCATATAGCAAATAGGTAGTAATCTAGAAAAGCAGGTTGTTTCTATTTTAAAGCTGTAACAGGACATTTTTCTCCAAAAGTCAAATACATTTTGGTGTCTGCAAAACTTAATACAAATAATAATAGCTACAATCACATAACTGTCCTTATAATAAAAATAATGAGTTTTTAATTTTTTTAATGGTGGGACTTATTCTTAGGTAGGATACACAACAGCGAGAGCCACTAGTTTGGCTTAGTTCAAAGTTCCAGCAGCCTCCTTTTTAACTACTGGCTTTGATTTCTATAACTTACCTCTCCTTTTTTATAACTGAGAATTTGTCATACATAAAAGAGAAAACTGTCTTGTCTCTCCAGCCCTCTGATTTAAGACCTTTCTTTTGCTATTATTAGTAAACACAATTTCTCCTTGGGGAAAATAAACACCCACCTTAGCTGTAGCTTGACTTCCACAATCACATATTTCCCTAACACTCATTTCCACATTCTTTTTCTTTCTGAGACCCTCATCCATCTCTCACAAATGTCTTCCAGGTTTAGACATGGTGGCTTCATTTGCATAAATTGGCCATTTAAAATTTTTTTCTCTCTTCATAATCCCCATAGCAACTGGCTTCTTTAGAAACTTCTACAGAAAGTCCAAAGATACCAGATCTTGTAACTGAAAACATTTTGAATAGAATTAGTACAGGAAGAGCTTGTTTCATTACCATAGCCTTGGCCTTTCACTTATTTTTGTAAAATGAAAATTATAAAAAAATGTCGACTCAGCTAGATAGAATTGGTTAGGTATTCTGGTGCTCATAAATTATTAAAGGATGTGTATAACTTTAAAAGATGCTGCCTCACCCATTTTAAAGAGCAGTTTTTTACTTATTCATTAAGTGTTTATTGAGTATATTAAGAACAGCTTGAAGCTTTTAAAGATTCAGGTAACCATAAAACTCAGAACTGCCCTGCTGCCTCTGCAATTGTACTAGATGAACAATAAAAGGTAGTGTATAATTAAACACTGAAAATATAAAATAGCCCTATAGGCATTAAGGGAAAAAATGGAAATCTTCATTTTCAGTTGATGTAAGATGAAATTTGAATTGGGTTCTGAGATAGGAAGGATTTGAAAATTGAAAGAAGCAAAAGAATTATTCCAAGCATTATTCCAAAAATAGATAGTAGCGTGAATAGTTACATAGAGGGTAAATCTGGAATGTCTGGAGGCATAGTGAGTAGGTCAGTTTGTCTAGAGGAGACCAAATTGAGGAATACAAGACAGAGCTAAAAAGCGAGACAAAAAGGCTAGATGTAAGGCAGGTGTAGAAAGCTTTGATGGTCAACCTAGATTTTCTCATAGGTGATAGGATTAACTAGTTAAAATAGGAAATTAATCTAAAAGAAAATTGGGAGAGTAACCAAAAAAAATTTTGAGATGACTTCAGGGTCTGACTTTCTTCTTGCCTTGTTTTTTCTTTCCTCCATTTTCCTACTCTGCTTTCAGTTAGAGTGATCTTAAGAATAACACAATTCTAATTGTGCAACTTTAAAATGTCATTCTCCTGTTTAAAACAGTTCAACAGCTCCACAGCAGTTTTTAAGATCTTACTGACTTAACACAAGGCCTTTAAGATCTGGCCCTAAGCTTGCCTCTCCAGACTTGCCACTTACATAATAGGCATCATTCAAACCCCTTTCCACCTTTCTGAAACACTACTTCATTCCTCCTACCCTTTCCCCTTTTTGTTTAGCATACTCTTGGCTCATCCTGAGGCCTCAGTTTAGATGTCACTTCCTTAAGGAGGTCCCTCCAATCTTCTCAAAACCAGATTAGGGTTCCTGTCATAACTCATCTCTGTGGCAACACTTAGGACATGTATCTTTATCTGTGGCATACCCTCAGGGGAGGGGTAGTTTCTCCAGCCCCTACCAAAAGGGCCAGGAACGTAAGAGATGCTCAAAATTATGTTAAAGAATGAAAAAGCAGGAGGCAGAAAAAATAAGAGTCTGTGGTAGTCAGACAGTCATAAAGTAGTTTTAGCCATTAAATTCAGGATAGGCCCATAGCAAAGGAAAAGAAAGGATGAGTGGGGCACAATTTAAAAAAAAAAAAAAAAAGCTAAATCAAAAGTTCACAAATCTGAATTCTGAGTTGATGCTATTTGGTATATATAATTAGGAGGTTCATCTAGTTCAGTGGTTTCCTAATTCTGGCTGACCATCAGAATCATCCAGAAATCAGGAATTATTTTTGTTTTTGATGTGTTTTAATTTCCCGTGGCCATCATCATAAACACTGATATTTAGGAACTACTTACCTAGATGTACCTTAAGGCCCCTTCTGGTACTAATGCTCTAAATTAACAAGATCACCATAAACAATTGCTAGGATTTCATAAGTAGCTGAATCTGAGAAGGGAGGGATGTATTACACTCAATTTTTAAGCTACTTGTCCTAGAATCACAATTTACATATTAACAGGCGGCCAATAAATACTTGATAAAATGAAATGGGAGCAAGAAGAGGGAGCACATTTTGTAAGAAAGGGTAGATTTGATGCTGGGTATGAGTTTCTCAACTAACACCCTACCAATTATTTGTCCTTCAGGGCTGTGTCAAGAGTGCTCTTTTTTCCTGCTTTAGACTATTTGTCCATGGTTTTGCCGTTTTGGCTGTTATAAGGATTACCTCTTCTTTGGGTTATAGCACTCAATTTCTCTTTAAAGAATTACCCTCCCTTATTATGTATACTCCTGCAGGGACTATTAAGTCAGGTATTGCCCTCTCTTAGCTAAGATTTAATGACTCTCCCCTTGAAAACTTGAGTGTCCTAAGAGCATAAAAATCAGTCAGTGCTCATCATTCTTACAGTGGCACTAAATTCCTGTTTCCTAGATCCCTAGGCTACCCTGGTTTCTGTCCCTTTAACTTAGCCTTGTTCTCAGGCCTTTTCATTATTTCTATGAACTATCCTTCTAATAAATCCCCATGTTACTTAATAAGCCAATTCAATTTCTGGTACTTACCAAACAAACAAAATAACAAAAGCTATGAGATAGAAAAGAAAGGAGGGAGAGAGAAGGGAAAGGGAGGGAAAGAGAGCAATCAAGCAATACACGTAATTTTAAATTTTCTGGCAGCCGCATTAAAAAAAGAAACCAATGAAATAAATTTTAATGCTGTTTTATTTAAATCAATATATCCAAACTATTATTATAACATGTAATCAACATGAAAAAAAATATTGATATTCTACTTTTTTCACTCCAAGACTTTGAAGTGTGGTATATTACACTTAACAGCCCATCTTAACTCAAATGCTAAATTTTCAAAGGATAATATGAAATAGTCCTTCCAAAACAATAAAATATGTAATACAGGAACATATTTTATACTGCCAGTTTTAATTAAATATTCAGTTCTTCAGTCACAGTAGCCATATTAAGCATTTGGTAGCTACATATGACTAGGCCTACTGTACTGGGCTGCATAGCTTGACATTTAATTGGCTATAAGAGTAAAGAGACTCAGGGGACAGTTTCTTGATGGATCTAGTATTTGGAAGGAATTGGAAGTTTCCACACTTCCAACAAATTCCATTATGAAAGGATTCAGAATTGTGTGAAGACCTATAGAAATATCTCTTCTCCAAATTGATGTTTCCTTGGCTGTGTAACTAAAACAGGTTAACACATTATTGTAAGACCTAGCCCCTATTCTACAACTTAGTAGCATGGAGAGATCAGAGTTTTCTTCTCTGTGTGGGAGTTTAATTCAAAGTTAAAATTACATTATCACATACTCTTAAATCACTTCTCATTTATTACATTTTGATGAGTGTGAAGATTTTGAAGATTCGTTTTAAAAATAAGTATTTTCACTGTCAAAAATATAGAATTTTGAGCAGCAGCTTGAGAATTTGACTCTTATCCTTCAAATAATGTTACTGTACATTTAGGAGGTAGAGGTGACATAATGAAGTCGACGTTTCAGAAAAGCAAATCAGAATCCAGTGTGCATGTACACTAACAACAGAGGTCCATAGGGAAGGTATGGAGCTTCTAGCATCCCTAGTCAGTGTACATATGCTTTTATTTCTGTCAGGAACTTTCCTCTTACATTGACAAGACATGTGCTCATCCTTCAAGATCTACTTTAAAGTCAGCTGTTTCCTGGATGCAGAGGGAAGTCATTTCTTCATGTCTGATCCCACAGAACTTCAAGATCCTGAACAGAAGTCAAATTCAAAGAGAAAAGTAGAATAGTATTTGCTGGAGAAGAGAATGGGGAATTATTGTTTAAATGTGTAGAGTTTCCACTTAACAAGATGTATTCTGTGGATGCATGGGTGTGACAGTTGCACAAAACTGAATGATTGGAAGGTCTTTCCCTTTCAGATTTCAACTTACACGCCATGCCTTTAAGAGTCCTTCCCTTTTCCAAGACAGAATGGTTTAGGTGTTTTTACTATACCCTCTCATAAGCCCCATTTTTCTTATAGAGCTCTTACTAAAATTGTAATCTGTAGCTAATTATGTGGTATATTAGTTTGCTAGGGCTTCCACAACATAATAGTTCAGGCTGGGGGCTTAAAAAACAAAACTTTATTTTCTCACAGTTCTGGAGGTTAGAAGTTCAAGATCAAGTTGTAGGCAGGTTTGATTTCTCCAGAGTCCTCTCTTCTTGGATTTCAGACGGCCAGCCACTGCCTTCTCACTGTGTCCTCACAGGACCTTTCCTCTTGTGCATGTGCATTCCTGGTGTCTTCCTGTGTGTCCAAATTTCCTCTTCTTGTAAGAACACCAGTCAGACTGAATTAGGACTTACCCAAAGGGCCTCATTTTAACTTATCACCTGTTTAAAGGCCCTATTACCAAACAGTCATATTCTGAGACAAAATTCGGATGCATTTTGGAGGGACACAAAACTCGAAACATGTGATTACCTCTATTGTTGCTACTTGGTAAACTCTACAACAACTTTTGTCTTGTTCTCATTTCAGGACCTTTACAGTTGTTACTCCCTCTTTTCAGAACACCCTACCTCCAATTGTTGATACCAGTGGTCCCCAACCTTTTTGGTACCAGGGATCAGTGCTTCTATGAGAATCTAATGCCTGGTGATCTGAGGTGGGGCCGAAGTGGTGACGCTAGCTGTGGGGAGCAGCTGCAAATACTGATGAAGCTTTGCTCACTGGCCCGCTGCTTACCTCCCGCTATGTAGCCCGGTAGGGATAGGGGAGCCCTGGTTTGTACAACAGGGTTTTCTCAACTTTCAAGCCTTAGCACAATCATCAGTCAAGAACCATCTTGGATCATCTTAACTAAAGTAACTCAAAGAGTCATTCTATCACATCATCATTTTTCGACTCACCAGAACATCAGCTCCAAGAAAAGAAAATCATGTGTTTTCCCAAACAGATTAGCCCTATGTTTTACAGAGTTATGAATTAACGAGTTCCAATAACCACTTACTGAATTATAACACTGTTTTAATCCAGTGAGAAAACCTGCCCAGCAGGGCTACATTTTTATGAACCTTTCTGGATCTCAAGCTCTAACACTTACTAGCTCTGTGAACTCTGGAAAATCCCTTAACCTCTCTGGGCCTCAGGTTCCCTAACTATATGACAACACTTTCTCCAGAGTTCTTATGAGAATTAATACGTTTACGGTACCCAGTAAAAGAATATGGCATATAGTGCACGCTATCAGCTGAAATGCTACTACTTTGGAGGTTTTCAAAGTGTGGCACCTGTGAATAGTGTGAAAAATGTCTTTAGGTGGTACAGAACATTGGAACTATCATCTTTTCAATTATCTAGATTAAAATACGGTCGTGTTCTTTTTCTCATGTCTTCGACCATCTATCTCTTGCTATTCTTCATATAACAGAAAGATCACTTAAGTTCGAAGACACATACAACAGTTAATAGATGAATTTAACATACTTTTCCATTGTATTTCTAAAGCCAGATTGCCTGGGTTTATACCCACCTCCCACAGTATGACTTTAAAAGCAATGGAGAATATAGAAAGTTCGCCCTTCCTGTGAAACGTGAAAGAAACGGTTCAGGCGGGGAGGTGTGGCAACCGTCTCAAAAGTCTCACCAGGACAACTGAGTCAGCGACGCGCGACAGGACGGGGTCCGTGAAGCGGGGCGCCACTCGTCATTGCCAGGCCCTAGGCCGCTCTGCTGGGTGAGGAGCCTGAGGGGCGCGGCTGAAGCCCTCGGCGGAAGGCAGCCAACAGCTCGCAGCGACCAGAGCTCGGGCCTCCGCTGGCTTCGGCCTCTCTGGGGTCTACCTTTGGCATTAAGACCCTTCACCCCTGCACGGGCGGTCGCGCCCTTATCCCGAGTTTCCAGGCGAAGTAAAGACTACCTGAGGTTACGCGCGAAAACCCCGGGACACGCTCGACCGCGAGATACAAGGGCGGGGCCGCGGGGCGGGGAGACGCGCGCTACGTAAGAGGACGCCCCAGCGTATGCATCAGTGCGCATGCGCGGCCGGGCTCGTGACGGGTCGCGGAGCACAGCGGAAGTCAGCATGGCGGCCGAGCGCAAGACAAAGTTGTCCAAGAATCTGCTGCGCATGAAGGTGCGGGGATGCAGGGGAGCCAGGCCAGGAGAGCAGAGCCATCTAGTCCTCCAGGCTTGGCCAAGGCCGAGGCGATGGGCATACAGGGGCACCTGAGATGCCTGCGGGCCTTTTGCGTTCATTCATTCACTTAGCTCCTGCTCTGCGTTAGGCACTGGGAACCAAATTAGAAATCCTGCGGATTTTCTCATAAATCCTGCAGTTTTAGGATACAGCGTACTAAGTGCGGTGATGCTAGAAGCGCCGGGAGCCCCAGGAACTTATTTGGCTTTTGAGGGAAGTGGCCCTTCAGTAGACTGACGGGTAGATGGGAGGGAGGGGGCATAGCAACATAAACGGAGGGAAGAGCAAATTCAGAGATCTGAGAGGCAAAACCCAAAAAGTCTGTGGTGAGCTTGAAGAACTAAAGGGTAATTCAGTATGTGTGAGAGGCAAGTAGCAAGAAACAGAGCTGGAAAGTAGACAGGTTATAACATGCAAGAAATTTTAGGCCAGATTAAAGATTTTTCTTTTCTTGTGAACTTCGGGAAGCTGTGGAGCACAGGAAATGGTTTCAGCTGTGCTTCTTACTTTTCAGGGTCACTTTAACTGTCCTGTGGAGAATACGTTGATGAAAGACCCAACGGGACAAAATTGTAGTCAGACCATCATCTAGAAGTTTAGATGATCTGGGAGAGGGTTGAAGTGGCATTGCGATGGAATTATAACAGTTGAGGTGAAAGTGAGTTGTGTCACTCAAGTTTAAGCAAAATGATTTTTATATTTCAAATTGAATCAATTTAACCAAATAATATCAAAATGGATGGGGAAAACAGCTAGAATGAATACAGGAATTAAAATAGGGGAAACAACCAATCCTTAAAACTTAAATAATAATAGCAAACATTTATAGCTCTTGTATGTGCCAAACACTATTCTAAGTGCTTTACTTATATCACCCTAAGAAATCCGCAAAATAACCCTTTGACGTGAGTTCAGTTATTATCCTTCTCTAATAAGCAGTAAAGACAACTGAAACAAAAGCAAGTAACTTGCCCAAAGTCATTTCTAATAGTAATAGTGTAGACAAGACTGAAACTCAGACGGTCTGACTCCAGAGCCCCTTGTTCTTAATTACTACTGGTGGTGGAACATTTATAGATGTAAACTCTTAGATGTCATTTTTAGAGAGTTGTGGAATTTCCAGGAAGAGGAAGCATGGCATAAATAATGTTTCAAAAGATTAGAGAGAAAGTATTGTGTGTGCAAAATTTGAATGGAGTTGAGCTAGGATGTAACTAGGCTTGTATAGGGTGCTTGAGGGTGGAAGGTAAATCGTAGTATAATTTATGGTTTCCAAAGCTCTTTCATGCATATTAACAAAATGTGAATCTTAACAATTCTTAACAGTTTTCTCTTGGCTTATGGTTTGTAATCATGTAGATTTCAAAGAATTCAAATGGAATGGATTGATAAAGCAGACAATGAAAAGATTTTCACAGTTTTGCTCTTGGAATAAGTCAAATGTGCTGGGTGATTAGGGCTTAGACCAAAGATGTAACTTTGGAGTTAGGAATGAAGAAATTAACTTAAAAATAATTATTCACCCTCTATACAAGTGGTTGAGACTCAGTTACACTTTGGAAGCAAAGGAGAGAGAAAAACCCAGGTTTTCTATTTGGGTTAACAGCTTTGGTCATTTGATAAAAATGAACTTACTGAAAGAAAAGCAGGAGACACTATGTATACAGATAGAGTGGAATTTTTTGTGAGAAAGAATGGAGCAGCTACCAGAGGTTCCTGTATCTATGATTTTAGCTCTTTTGGACTCTTAAGACAGGAGTTGAACTTTTCCTGTAAAGAGACAGATAAATACTTGATGCGTGTGGGCCAGTCTCTGTTGCAACTACTCAACTCTGCCACTGTGCCTCAGAACCAAATGAGTGTGGCTTTGTTCCAATAAAACTTTATTTACAACAGAAGTCCTGCTCTAAGTCCTCACTTGTGAGTAAAATTAAATCACTAGTTTTAGAGTGTGTTCTTAGATGCTATGGGGTCAGAAGAATTGAATTGCTACCTAAGTCTGGACTTACTTAATATTCACAGGTGTTCCATCCTTTCTATATATATAGAAATGTGTGTATTTCTGTATATGTGTATGTGGCTATTTTGTATACCACAAAGAATTTCTACTTGATTTAAAAATAGGAGGTAAAAGGTCAGATGGCAAGATTGGTGAGTTTTACCACTAAGAATATGAGTGATGAAATAAGACATCTGGGTTTAAAAGAACCATCCAAGAAATGAAATCTGGAAAAAATAAGACAAGTCTAGAATCAGTTATATTCAGAGAACCTTTACTGAACACTTTTCTGTGTGTTAAGTGCAGCCTAGGTGCCAGTAATACAAGAATAAGGGACATTATCTACATGCAGAATCTCAGTCTTTTGGGAGACACAGAAGAAGCATAATGAATAAGCCAGTGTTTATAAAGCTATTGTAGAAGCAAAAAAGGATTACCAAAGAACATGTACTCTGGGCCTTCACGAATGAATATTTTGACAGGCAGAAAATGGAAGCGTAACATTGAGTAGCAGACATGGAAGAACTGGGAAGAATGGAGTATGCTTTCCATAAACTGCCAGTTCTTTCCTGTGATAAAGATATAGATACAGAGGTAAAAGGATAAGGACCGGCTGGCTAACAGTGCAAAGCCAGAAGGTTGATAGTGATGTAATCCACAGAGCTTATTTCACCATTTTATATACACTCCTTCATGTGTGTATTTGTGAGTGTGATACTTCCATACACTTTATTGTGTGAAGATTCATCTAACTACCACCACATTCAAGATACAAAACTTCCATCAGCACAAGTTTCCCTCAAGCTACCCCTTTGTAGTCACATCCACTCCCTTTTGTCATCCCTAAATACCTGGCAACCACTAATCTGTTCTCCATTTTTATAATTTTGTTATTTCAGGGATGTTATATAAATGGAATCATACAATATAAAACCTTTGAGACGCTTTTTTCACTCAGCATAATTCACTTGAGATCTATCTAAGTTGTTGAGTACATGAATAGTTCCTTCCTTTTCATTGCTCACTAATATTTCATGCTGTGGATGTACCATAGTTTATTTTAACCATTCAGCTGTTGACGAATATTTTGGTTGTTTCCAGTTTTTAGCTACTACAAATATAGCTGTTGCGAATATTCATGTGTAAGTCTCTGAGTGAACATACGTTTTCATTTCTCTGGGATAAGTGCCCCAGAGGACAATTGCTGGGTTATATGGTAAGTCATTTAAGTTGGGTAAGAAACTGTCAAGCTATTCTCCATGGAGGAGACGCAGTTTCCCCACATCCTCACAGAACTTGATGTTATCTCTATATTTTATGAACATTTTTCAATTTTTTCATTTCATTTAGTAGTCATTGGTAAAGCCCTTATGCCTAAAAATGATTGTGTTTTTGGAAGAGCTAGAATGGAGAGAAAAGTAATATGGAGCCTGGATAAGGGAAAGAAATGGTGATAAATGGAAACCAGTGGAATCCTAGACCTAACTTATCAGTGTTTCCTAAATTTATTTTCTCCTGTATTGATACTTTATGACTTTTCTTTGATGAGCTTCTTGGTTGGTTCTTCTGTCTTCTGGAAATTGAACTATTGTTTATTCTAGGGAGAGACTAGCAGCAAAACTGTTGTTTTCTCTATTGGCCTATTTTGAGTTGAGCTGCAAATATTAGAATACGGAGCAGCCATAGAGTTGACCAGCATTTTGGAGGATAGATATAAATGAAGAGCAGGTTTACAAATGTAGCTTTGCTTCAGTCTACATTTATAGAGCCCTTACTATACACCTTTCATTATTCTGATACTGATTAAGGAGACAATCCAGGCACAATTCCTGCCCTGAAGGTCTCCAGAAGAGATAGATGCTCAAGAAATTAAAAGGTGGTGAGTTGAGATTGTTTAGGGTTCCATGGGAAGCGGAAACTTTTAGGAGAAAGATGCTGACCAGGACAATTTCACAGAGGGGGAGTAGCTTTACCTATGCCAGAAGGGCTAGGAGTTAGCCAGGTGGAAGAGAATGAAAAGGGCATTCCAGACCAAGGTCAGCAGGTACAAACATCAGTGGATCCCATGATTCAGCAAGAGAGTCACCGAGCTAATGTCTTTTGTCCTCTTTCTGCCCCTCTCACTTTGTCTCTACCTGCCTGTCTGATCTGTGAATCAGTCTTTTGCCTTAGTCCTCCCTCACTGACCATTATGTATCACATATTTAGTATTAGTGTGATACTTATTGAATGCAGTTTTTTGGTACCTGTTTCATTACATCAGAAAAATAAAATATGGTAAAGATCTTTTCGAAGTATCCTAAAGGAAGTACACATGTTGCTTTACTTTATGCTCTGTTGGGCTCCCTGCTAGCCTAGTATGACCTTTTCAAAGGCAGAGCTAAGCTGCTTGATCCCTCACCCCCACCTTCAATCATGGGGATTCCGGGAGAAATATGAAAGAGCAAATGGAAGAATAAAGTTATTTGAGTTTCCCTAAGTTGAAAAAATTAGTTGCTGACACTAATTTTGTTTTGTTTTGACAGTTCATGCAAAGGGGACTGGACTCAGAAACCAAGAAACAACTAGAAGAAGAAGAAAAGAAAATCATTAGTGAAGAGCACTGGTACTTGGATTTGCCAGAGCTTAAAGAGAAAGAGTATGTTATTAAAAATTATTTTGATGACACTTTGGGCATTGAGAGAGAAATCCCTGTAAATGTGACTTACCATTCCAATGACATAAAGCCTATGAAATAGTATCTATTCCATTTCTGGAGTTAGCCTTGCAAATGAGAGTTCTACTTGGATTTATACATTTTTACTGACCCTTGGTCATCATTTATAACAGTGTTCTTTTTTTTACATTGAATAAAGGAATCTAGCCCACATCTCTCTGGGAATAACTGGGGACCTTTTATGAGAATCTGTAATATACTATAATAAGTTCCAAGGATTTGTTGTATGCTTCGGCCTATCCAGCTTTTTTACAGTTTAACAGAATTCTTCATTAGGCTGAGCTTCTTAATGACATGTCAACAGAGTTGTTTTTTTTTTTTTTTTAATTTTTACTGTCAATACCAATCATCTTAGCTAATAACATTTATTAAGTTTATAGTGTGTGCTAGGAACTAATCTAATCACTTTGCATCTCTTAATTAATCCTCACAGCACACTTGAGAGCTAGATACTATATTCCATCCATTTCATAGTTGAAGCTGAATCTTAAGAGAGAATACCTTGCTCAGAGTCATCCAGTGTCACTTTAGTTGTCGCTAAAGCTGGGATAATATACCAGATCATTCTCTTCCACTTCTATGCTTGGTTGATGCTTAAGAAAAAATTTTGAATTAAAGAATGGTAGATTCATATTGTTACCGGAGAGTGGTGTCCTCTTCTGGCACATTGTCCAGGTTCTTGATGTCTCAAACAAAGAATTGAGCGAGACACTGAAATACAGTAGAAAAGAAAGGTTTTATTAGAAAGGAAAATACACTTCCAGACATGAATGCGGGCCTGAGCAAGAGAATCGTAGCTCAAAAGGCCTGGTAACAAACACTTCAGGGTTTTTATCCCTTTTTGCTGCGGATGGTTACTTTTCTTAGAGGGGTAGGCTTCCTTGATTGACAACTAAGATTGGCAGGATTCAGTGATTCATCATTTTGCCTTCTGCACATGTTTGTTCCCAGAATTCAGTCTGTTATAATGATATTAATGAAATTCTGAGCATATGCATCATATAATGATGGTATAATGAGACTCAGGTGAGTTGAAGGTCGTTGGGGTCTTTATTGCGCAGGTATGTGCACAGGCACAAAAGACTAGCTTAAACTGGTCCCATTAAATCTCTGCCTACTGGTTTCTTTGTGTGAGTTAAAAAGTAACTTCTGGCTTGCTTAATTGGCAGATTAGGGGTGACCCCTTCTAGGATAAGATGACCTCAGTGTCTTTGCAGGCAGACCTGAAACCCCCTAACTAACTTTCTTGCCTACCTCTTTTATAAGAGCCATGAACCCTCTTATTATGATGATGATGTTGAGGGAAGGGAAGTCTCTTCCTGCTGCTGGCCATAGTCCCTGCCTACAGGAGTTACATGGAGCCCTTTCCCTTTGCGCCTCAGTCAAGGTGGGGTTTCCTGCTGAAGTGCCACCTCAGTCCCTAGACAAGGAAAAGAAGATACAAACTGGTTATTTAAATCAGACATCTGTTAATTTCTATTATTGATTTGTCTATTAAGTGAGTAAAGGGAAACAGTCTTGGTTAATATATTTCTTAAAGAGTAAAAAGAAAAACCTTTGGCTTAAAGTTCTCTCCCCACCCCCTTAGACTCTAAGGGCCCTGCCTGGTTTAACACTATTTCTGCTTAACAATGGGCTGATGACCCTTATCAGAGGATCTGAGTCGCCAGGGCAATTATCAGGATTTGAGGGAGAGAGCCTTTTTCCAAAGAAAGAAAGAAAACTAGGTTTAAGGAAAAGATTAACTTTGCAAAGAGATCTCCCATTTCATTTCCTGCTAAATGATTAAGAATTTACAAGTGATGTTCAGTCTCAGTATCATTCATTAATTTATCTACATTCTTCTGAAAGATAGGTATTATTTCTCCTTGACGCTTTCGTTACTTTAGTAAGCTCTGTGGTGTGGTAGTTTCACTTAAACTTTGTCAAATGACTGAAGGTGCTGCTTATTATCTTCAGTCGCATTTATGTCTTTCCTTTCTACACCTTATAAATTCTTTTTTGTTTTTCACATGTTATATTTGCTTGTTCATTTGGCTGACCTCTGGATCTTTTTTGGAAAGCTAAATATCCTTCTCTAAAGATAGGAAGTATGTCCCATCAGGAGGGATGGAAAGAAAGGTACTTTGTTTTCTCTGCTTGTTCTCTGTGTACTTAAGAAAATTTACAGCTTCTCAAAGGAAGATGTTATGTGGAAGAGAAGATAATGGTATGGATTTAGGAGCAAGGGTGTAGAAAGGGACCATTATTGGTGATGAGCTATAATTTTATGCCTTGACTAAACTTGCAGGAAGTGTCCCAGATATTTTATTACTTACGCTTATTGAAGGGCAGGACGATTTCTGTCTTTTCAGTATTTTTACCCCCACCTCCGCCCCAATACAGCATGTTGTTCCCAGAAAAATGACCTTTAGATTTTTTTCCTAGGAGGTAAATGTCTCAGTTCATTTGGGCCACTATAAAAATAACCACAGACTGTGTAGCTTATTCATAACAGAAATTTATTTCTCACAGTTTTAGAATCTGGAAGTTCAAGATCAGGAGAATATATGCCTGGATTTAGATTCTGTCAAGGAGAGACAGTCTTGTAAGAAGTGAGTTGCTGGCTGGACTAGAAGGCCAGCGAGAGAAGAATCTACAGAACAGTGATTCTCAAAGTTTCAGGCTCAAGGACAATTTACATTCCTAAAAAGTTATTTGGAATCCACAAAAAGTAGTTTATAGCACGACAATACTTATATAAGAAATTTAAGCAGTGTTTTTTTAAATATTTAAGAAACTCATTACGTGTTAGCATAATAACACATTTTGTGTGAAAAATAACTTTTCCAAGACAAAACAAAATATTAGCGAGAGAAGAATGGCATTGTTTTACATTTTTGCAGATCTCTTTAATGTCTGGCATAGAGAGACAGCTGCATCCTTTTAACTCCTGCATTCAGCCTAATTTAGTATGTTGTTTTGGTTGAAGTCTATGAAGAAAGTCCACCTTCACACAGATGATGTAGTTGAAAAGGGAGGGTGTTGTATGTAATAGCTTTTTCAGATAATTCTTTGATGCTACTCCAAAACTCAATAAGTAGTAGTTTCTTAAGAGTTGACTACAGTGTAGAATCTGAAAACATTATTGAACTTTTTATAATCATGGGTCCATCTTACATTCTGAATAGATCTTTTGTCCATGTGTAATTTCATAACATATTTTTCATTTGGGATATATTAGTTTAATGAGGTATATAGATTTTCCAAATAACTCATATCATTGTACAGTATCAAAAATCACATTCATTAATATCACTATGGATTTCATCAAAAAAGTCTTTAAGTATTGGGAAGCTGTCGAGCCCAAAATGACATATATAAGCCATTCAGAATTCTAGTTTTTGCTTGAAAGCTTGAATTTTGTTATTGCAACAAGTGTTATTATTTATTTCCTTTTAGGTGATAAGTTTACTTTATTCATTTTTAAGAAAATGTCAAGTACCCAGGTCTGAATAAGCATAGGTATAGTGTACCAAGAAAAAAGTAGCTAGTTCAACTCATAACTCAATCACATAAGTGCATTTTCTCAATACAGTCATCATACTTCAGTTATCAGAAGTACCTTATATATATGCTTCCCATTTTGTGTAAAGAATATTTTTATGAAGTGTAATCAAGGGCTGAGATTAATCACAATAAATTTTTACTACTTCAGCAAGCACATAGTTATTGGCTTTTTTTTTTTTTTTTAGCTGCGAAAGCCGGCAATGAACAATGCAGTGATTGCTAGTACAGTCTAGTATCACTACTTTAATTCATAGTAAGATATGATTGTAGCCGTAATTACCCACTGGGCAAATGTCAATGTAGTGAAAAAGGCAGTGTCTCAGTGTTATCATGAAAGTAACTTAGACCTATCGTTTTTTACCTTCTCACTCCTTTCTAGTCATGGAGGCCTCCTTACTGTGTGCCTCCCTTTTGGTTACAAGTCAATTTTGGCCTTTAAGGTAACATAGAAGCCAGGGACGAAGGCTTGGATATTATTTGGGGACCATTTTCCAGTTCACCATACCTGGGAAGGAAAATTTACCCTGGAATTGTATGTTGAACAAATAGGAGACCTTGCACAGAAGAGGGGAGTGACGTAATCATAAGCCAAGGAATGATGGCTGTCAACAGATGCTGGAGAGGCAGGGAATGAACTTTCTCCTTGAGCCTCTAGAGCAGAGGTCCTTAACCCCCTAGCTGCAGACTGGTACTGGTCCATGGCCTGCCGGGCTGCACAGCAGAAGGTGAGTGGCAGACAAACAAGCAAAGCTTCATCTGTATTTACAGCCGCTCCCCAACACTAGCATCACTGCCTCAGCTCCACCTCAGATCATCAGACATTAGATTCTCATAGGAGTACCGGTCCCTGGTGCTCCTAGAGGGAGCTCAGCCCTGCCAACACCTTGATTTTGGTCCAGTGAAACTGTTTTCAGACTTACAGAATTATAAGAGCATACATTTCTGTTGCTTTAATCCACCAATTTTGTGTTAATTTGTTATAACAGTCCAAGGAAATTAATGCACCAGATACTTGTTCTCCTTCTGGAAATAATTATTTTTCCGTCGACACTGTGAACTTACCCAGCACACACACAGCCTAGTATTCAGTGAAAGAGTCAAGGGACCTCAATATGTAGGTCCCAGAATTCCTTTAGGTATCTTCCTTGTTCTGGTATCTTTACCCATATATTTTAGCCACCTCTGTAGCCCTAAATTTCAGTTTGTCTCTTCAGGTCAATAAGACTAGGCTCTGTTTGAGCTCTTGTTCCCTGCTTCACAGTGTACAAATTGCCTCTAGTCAGAAGGTAGGAATTCATGAGATTAACTTCATTTGGTTTTCCTTTCTCAGTCATCATAGTCCTATGCTTTGACTTGTTTATTGTTTCCCATTTTGTCCTGTTTTATAATTGGTTACCCTAGGAGGGCTAGTTTGGTACCAATTACTACCTTATGGCCAGGAGTAAAACAGCCTGCTTTCTTTTTATCCATTGTATGTTATAAATCATTTTTTATCTGGCACCACCCTCTAGAATGTAACCCCCCATGAAAGCAGAGGCTCTCTTATTTATGACTGTCTCCCTGGCTTCTAGAACTGCCTGGGATACAGTTCAGTTTAACAAGTGCTTCCTGAGTGAGTGAATGAATAAGTGAGTCGTGATAAGAAGCAGGGTCTACTTTCCACCAAATAAGCTATAAAGACCAAGTATTTGCTTTCCTAGTATGCTTTCTGATAGATAGCTAGACTATAGTCAGATATGCTCACCTGGGACCAGGGTCATGAACTGGTAACTCAGAGGAGAATCCATACCTGCATCCTGTTACTGGGGTAACAACGGCCTGCCCAATGCCCTCTTTGGTGTCCAGTATTTAGCTTTCTCAGCAAAAGCAGCATTATTTTTACTAGGGTAGTTTCATAGCATGATTTTGGTTTTGGATCAACCACCTAGCCACCCTTATTTCTGCCCATTGTCCAGTTCTATTCATCCACCTTTCCCAGTGATTCTGTGAGATACTCAGTAGATAGCCCTATAATAAATTCCTTAAGTCATCCAGGGTCCGTCATTGTTTATAGGCAGGTGTTCCAACTACTAAACTCTCTTAAAGCTGCCCAGGACTTTGATTTCTGGATATTTAATAATAACTTAATAAGAACTTGATGGGGCTTGTAAACATCAAGGAAACTTTCCTACAAGTTTGGAAATATTCAGGTTTATTTTAAATACTGTAGGTCCCTACATCATGTAGGCATTTATACAAATTAAATGTAGTATTTAGAAGAGGCCGTACATCCAGTCTGCAGCTCTTGTCTCCTAATGCCTTTGCTGGCCAAATTAATCAGTTTTTATTTCTCACCTTACGTTAGAAATCTTACTGTATTTTTACTTGATTCTGAGAACTATATGACTGATTTTTCATTGAAATCTTGACATATTTGCTGTGCTTTGTTATAAGTAGACATGCTATTAATAAAGGTTTATTTTCCCATTTAGGAGTTTCATAATAGAAGAGCAGAGTTTCTTATTATGTGAAGATCTTCTCTATGGCAGAATGTCATTCAGAGGATTTAATCCTGAAGTTGAGGTATTAAATATAATTGCTTCAAATTTTAAAATTTTACAATTCTTTTTGCTAATAATTGGGGTTAGGTTTTTCTTCACCAGGTATCATTTCTCTTCATTATATAGAAAATAATGTCTTGAAATATTGCCATAGCTATTTAAAGAAATTGCAGGCCTTGCAGTCTAGTTTATGGTAGAATTGAGTACATAATTTAATGTAACAGTATAAGTCCCTGACAGTGCCAGTGTAAATGTTAGAATTTCAGCTCAGGTCTTTCACAGGAATGTCAGGATTTTATTTATGTGATGCTATTATGAAAAGTTATTTTCTGGCATCTATAAATGTATCTTTTCTAATGGAAAAAATGTTGCTTAAAAATTGAGTAATTTGACTTTTTAATGGACAGGTTTTAATCCAAGCTTGTAAATAGATTTTTAAAGGAATCCTTTGGGAAGGTTGTTTGAAAAGTAAACATTCACCTTATGACTAAGCTGTTCATTTGAATTTTCCTGCCTCGAGCTTGTAAAGAAGCACAGACCTTCCTTTAACAAATATTAGAACTCTGGCTATTTATTAAAAGGCATCCTGTCATGTACTTGACCAACCAAATGGAGGTTTGTCATATAAAGCTTTAGTTTTATAACTAACAGTTGAAGCCAGGGTTTCTCAGCCCTGGCACCATTGACATATGGAGCCAGATCATGTTTAGCAGCATCCCTGTCCTCTATTCTCTGCCTGCTAGATACCAATAGTGTACATGCAGACACACACATGCATACACACACACACATATAATCAGTTGTGACAACCAAAGCTGTCTCTAGATATTTCCACAGGTCCCATGGGAGCAGAATCTCCCTGGTTGAAAAACACTTCTCTAAGAATGCCTGTAGAGAACCACAGCTAACCAAGCTAATCGCCAGTTTATTTAAAGATTATAAGTTGGTTTTCTTCCCCCAGCCCCCTTTTTTGAGAGAGTATGATAGTTAAGCTGTTAAATTTACTTTATACAAAATCAACACTAGAAGTGTTTGTTTTTAATATATGCTTTCCTTGTTTTGACTTGCTTAAATCTTTAGACAGAGAAGAGAAAGAAGGCAGTGAAGCAAAAGGAGGAAAAAGCAAAGATTATGAGGATGTGATGGCCAAAGACTGGGGCCGTGGGTAGACAGGCACTCTAAAATATGTCTGGTACATGGGAATAGGAGTTGATAGTGCCCTCAGAATTTCATGTGAGAGGTCATTAGAAAATGTCTTTAATTACTAGCACTCTGTAGCACTGAGTACTTTCTCTCTGGCGGAAAGTTTTGAATTGTTTAGCTTACAGATCTGAGCTGTCATAAAATATCAGAAAAGTTCAGTGTACCTGGTTATGAAAAAAATGATACCAACTTGAGAGCACTTTATTATAAACAGGATGTATTTTAAACCTGTTCAATATTGTGTGTATTTCTAGAGACACCTAACATAGAGTTTATTTTTTCAGTAAATATTCTGTGCCTGTGGTGCATCAGCCCTCTTGAGGCACTGGAAATGCAGTTCCCACCCAAGTGTATGCCTTCGCAGAGCTTGTATTCCAAAAATTATTTTATTTTCAGTCCCTTAAATGTTGGAAAAGCTAGTTGAGACTGGCTTCTGGTCTGCTTTCCCCTCCTCATTCTGCCTTTGCTATAAAGAAACATTTTTTTTTTTTTAAATCTCTCAAAGGGTAACTATCAAGAAAAAATTAGTGTGAGCAGGAGATAGATGAAAGACCCATAGAACATGGACATCATATGGGATACATTGGATACCCTCATGTTTGAGGGTGAGGCAGGTCCTCCCCGTTACACCAGGGCCAGCCTTTCAGTTCTTCCATCCAGTAATGGGCTGCCCCCAGCACCACTACCACCAAAAAAAATGCATTTAAGATTACTCTTGACTATAGTACTTATCATGTTTGGCTCAAAGACAGGAAGTTCAGAGGAAATCTAAGTTTACTTTTTCTTTCCTCTACTCACTAGAGTATGTTAGTAGTGTGCCTGCTTTAGATATAAGTAACTAATAATAAGGTTTATGATCTAAAATACAATTTAAATTCATTAACAGCAAGTCTAATCTAGAGGGGCTTTGTCTTACTATTTTTTTTAATTCAGAGCTGACTCGTGTTAGCATATTATGGAATTAAGTATTATAGAGAATCCTTTATCAATTTTGGGTAGTCCTGTAGATTCTGTGACTTCTGTTTCTCTACCTTCAAATACATTTGACACCAGGTCCTTTCACAAGCCTTTTTTAGTCCTGATAGCCAGTGTTGTATTTTTCAGAAATTAATGCTTCAGATGAATGCTAAGAACAAAGCAGAAGAAGTCGAAGATGAAACAGTGGAGCTCGACGTGTCAGATGAAGAAATGGCTAGAAGGTAACCGTTACCTTGGAACAGCTTTGTAATCTGGGCCCCATATACATTGTCTCTCAAATGTGCACTCCTCGTTCCCACAGTCTCTACCTCAGCAGGAACATGACTGTTTCTGACTTTTCTGACATGGCCTGCGATAGATTCATACCTGTCACAGGCTGGCAGTTGAAGGCTCATTTCCAGTGCTGCTTCTAATACATATTTTAAATATACACCTCAATTCACTTAGATAATACAAAAACAAAAATCAGTGGAGAGTTTAATCATTCTTAGAGAAGCTCATAAATTTTTAAATCGGACGGTTTATTTTAATCATTTTTTGTTGTTGTTGTTGCATATTTGGTTTGATATTCTTAACAAAACTTGATTCCTACCTTTTTTATTTGAAATGAAACGTGTGCTATATATCATTTTAACAGATACGAGACCTTGGTGGGGACAATTGGAAAAAAGTTTGCCAAAAAAAGAGACCGTGCCAATTATGAAGAGGATGAGAATGGAGACATAAAACCAAATAAATCAAAGAAGACATTCTTAAAGCCCCAAGATTAAAATGGATGCCTTAAGATATGGCTCAGGGATACCTTGTTAGAGTTAACATTTTTTGAAACTCATTCCAATGATTTCTCTGTAGTTAATGATATTGTGACGTAATGTATAATTTTGTAAACATGCTGTTTTTAAAACAGATGTGTGATGGATGTTATACATCCTTTGCTTAGTGGTATTCATCAAGAGTGGATTTTTAGCTTTTGATCTTCAGATGTACATAGGTACATGGTTGCTTCCTAAGATTTTTTTGGCCTCAAGGTTTTTTCCAGTCACTGACCTTGATTTGACTGATAAATTAATACCAGTGTTTAAATCGTTTTTATGTTTACATTTTACTTGATACTGTTAATCACGTCAAGCCAATTTATACATACATTTTTGAAATCAAATGTTATGGAAATTTATTATATTTAAATTCATCAAGAACAAACACATCCAGCCTGAAGTACTTGCATATTACCAATTCATTGTTGGTTTGTGGAATTACGATTTTTTCTATTTAAAGCCTTTAATAAAAAAATAATAATTGTTCTGTAATAAGCATCTGTTTTCACATACTTTTTCTATTCTCTTGTATTTTCAAATAATAATTTTAGTCTAATTCAGTATATCCAATTAGTAACTTTAAAAAACCGCCCACTTTAGAATATGGTGACCTATATCTACATAAGTGTGTATCTCCATCTGTCTGGAGATGCATACCTAGGACTTCTAAGAAATACTGATTTCATTTCACTTTGTTTCTAGCAGCTAAATGAGGTACGTGTCTCCTCTCTCTGAATCTCCTTAGATTTTGATTGCCCTGGGACCTCAGTTCTCTAGTGAGTTATGAAAAAGTCATGAATTTGAAGTTAATCTGGTGTTTTTCATTGTGAAGGTGAAAGCAGTGCATCGTCCAGCTCTCTACATCCTGGGGCAAAAGCCAGAAATTCTTCCCAGTGCTTTTCCAGCACAACAATCCATGAATTTATGGAATGTCTTATTCACCCTCATGGTCTGTACACTATTGAGTATGATAGACAAACCTATTTCATAGTAAAAGAAATGGGGCAATGGGCTTGTGCCTCTGGAATTCACTGGCCTTAGCCTATACCCCATCATACAGGAGCGGCAGACATAATAGAATGGTGGAACGGTCTATTTAAGACTCAGCTATGGCCCTAAGTGGAATACAACATTCCATCTTAGAAAATGTAATCTATGCTTTGCATCAGTGACCACTCAATGGGGCTGTTGCTCTCATCGTAGTCAGAATGTATGGTCTGGAATCAAGCAGAGGTAAACCCAATAACCCACTCCCAGATGTTTTGCTTTCTATCCTTCAATTTCGAGTTCTGTTTGGAGGTCTGGGTTTCTGAGGGAGGAGTGCTCCCAACAGGGAACATTGGTTTCGTTAAGACATAAATTGAAACAATCTGGTCATTTTACCTCTAAACCAACAGGCAAAGGGATTTACCCTCCTGGCCAATGCATGTGATCTTGGGAACAAAAGGGCATTTGTGCTATTCCTACACGATGAGTGATGGATAATTATAAGTGGGACCCACGGACATCTTTTAGCATTTCCATGTCCAGTAACAAACTTTAATAGAAAACTACAGCCACCTCGAAGAGGCAGGAATGATTTAGACCTTTTAGGTAATGAAGTTTTGAGTCATTGTTCAAGGTATAAAGTGGAATATCTGAAGATCCTGACTGAGGGAAGAGAAAACATGGAAGGAATATGGAGAGAAAGAATGAAGTTTATTAACTACAGGCTTGTGACCAAGTGCAGAAACAAGTTAGTGACCAGTTATGCATATTTTCTTTCTTGGTGTATTTGTACTAATTTCTCATTCCTCTTATAGTATATAGGATTTAGAGGGTTAACTTTGTTATTTAGTCTTTACATGGCAGAATATTCAGATGGGTCTGTAACTAAATTCTAGGAAATATAAGTAACATAGTCAGGAGATGAGATGACAGCGTAACTATCTTCCAGAAACTGATACTGGGAGAAACTAGGACTTGGTCTCATTTTGGAGAAAGAGTAAGAAAAATTTTTGTACAAAGGATGTTTGCAATTTGTCAAGTAGAAATAGTTGTTTTTCTTGTGGGAAGTTTAATCATGTTTAGAAGTGTGCCCATGTCAATGCTGAATGGCCCAAGGAGACGGACTGTAGCAGATACTAACCGGTTCCCCAGATTCAAACTCTCCCTTCTGTATCAGCTTTTGGTGCAGGGCTAGGGCTCAAAACCCCCATTTCTCCTTTGCAAACTGGTTCCTTATTGGGATTGGCCAATAGAGGCCCAGAAAGAGATGACAAGGCTAGAGGAGGAAGAAGGAGCCTGGTCCTTTCTGTCTGCTTTGTCACCCCAAAACACTTCATCCCAGCAGAGGCTAGTGTTTCAGTAATAGTCATTGATACCATTCAGTGCTCCTTCCTCGGATGTCGGCCTGGTACCCTGGTTCATAAGACCTCCCCACTCAGCCCAGACACTAGTATTAACCTTATCAGAGGTCTTGAGTGTCAGCTCTTTGTGGTCTCTCCAAGCTTTAAAAATTGAACAATTTGAACCTCTTACATAAGAGTGACCTTCCTGCATGATACCTTAAATCTTTTTGCTTTTTTGTTCTTTAATATATAATTAACAAGTCTTTATATTTAATTTCCTCTGTTGAAATAAGGGTGGCTTTTATCTCCTCACTAGATTTTGACGGATACAGACTCATCCCAAAGCATGTGGGAAATCATGGTTCATGAGCTTAAAATGCTGCTTTTTCTAATCTGCATTTAAGTTTATAGCTATTAAAGTAAAAATGTTCAGCCATTTACAACTTGCTTGAAGTCATCTGATGTAAGCAGTAGTTAGTATACCACGTTTTGGAAAACAAAGACCAACAGAATGAGAAAACAAAGACTATTCAGTATATGCTATATAGCAGGAGAGTCAGTGGCCATCATTTGTATTTTGGCAGAAACTCAAAAGCAGGCAGAGGAGTGAGAAAGCCTTACTGAAAAGAAGGAAAGGCTTCAGACGTGCCTTGATTGGAGGCTTTTGGCATGGCAAAGCCGTAGGTGACTACCTGGAAACAGGGTATCCATGTGATTAGTTAGCGATACATATTTGACTTTCTCTGGTTGATCCTAAATTGGAAATAGGAACACACATTAAGAAACTGTCGGTTTTTACTCAAATCCTTACCATTGGGGGGCCACTTGTTACAGGAGCTATTGTGTAGCCTCCTGGATTGTCACTAGATAATCTGGCTTCCTACAAATCTGATATAGAACAAGCTGGCCTCCTGAGTTTGTTGAAGATAAGGGATTGGTTTCTTGGGCAGGTTGCTGCAGGTTATGAGTCAGATTTCCATTTTTACGTATGGTCTGGCCATTGTGTATTCAGTCTCAATGTTCAAGTTTATTTCTAATCACACTATAAAATACAATTGATCATGTCTCTGTGGGAACACTCAATTTAAGAAGACGCTACCTGTAGGATTAGGGATGTTTGTGGCTCCAGCCACTATTGGAGCGGCCTGGGCAGAAGGCAGAGACGAGGCCATCAAATCAGACAATTGAAACCTTTTACTATCCTAGATCTTGGGGAGGAAAACAATACCATTGGCTTATGGATATACAATTTAACAGATCATCATTTCATTCAATAGATATACAACCATCCATTTACTGACATTCATGTTGATTGATGAACTTTATCAAAGTGGGCTATTTGGGGAGGAAAAGAAGATATAGCTATAATAGTAGTTTCATGAAAATCCCTAGAGAACTTCCACTTTATGAAGATAGTTTCCCCCACTTGCCTGCTGAAACATATTTTCCCAGTCCTGGCCTCAGAACACCTTATCATTTGAGTTCAAGGTGTGTTGGTAGCTTAAAGAGTCTGCTGTGGTCTGATAGGCCTTCTCCCTGTAGGAATATTTTTATAAGAGCAGTTTATTAAAATTGTTTGGTGGCTCTGTAAGTTCTAATAAAATATGAATTTCTCACTACACAGAAAGTTCTAATTTTAATTTTAATTATGAAATCATTAACTCATAAATGTACCCTGTTCAGCTCTTTTTGGACAAAGAACTCATTTGCACAGAAAGAATACCACTTTCCAAACCAACAGCTCAATTTTATATCCTGGAGTTTTCTTTCAACATATTTTGCTTGTTTTTCATGTGGTCCTGTGTTTTCACTTGCCCCAAGCGGGAAAAAAAAAAAAAAAATACCCTTGGTTTCAGATATTCATTGTATGGCAGGAGCCTCTGGACTCCTTTGTACAAATTCGCACTGTTCTTCTTAAGGTGTATTTAATCTGGATGGTTTCTCTTGCTAATATCTCTTCCATCAGCCCTGGATGTGAGAAAATCCTGCTTTCCTCTGAGTAACAGAGGTAACCCTTTGTTGCTAGAAAATTGCAACAAGATCAAACAAGACCATTCAGGTAATAAAGATGAAAATCTGACAAATATTGACGGGCTGTTATTTCCAGTGACCTCTCCATCCTCTCCCACTCACAGCGAGCATCTCCCTCTCTGGCCTCTGCCCTGATCATTGTTCCTGATGGTCATGGAACACATATAACACCCATGTCAAATAGATTCTATCCTAGAACCTGACACTTCTCTGTTCCCACCTTAGATTCTCATTTAACCTTAATGCCTGGCAAATGAATTAAGATGGCCAGTCAAAAATGGAAAATAACATAGGGTTAAGTCTGCAGGTCAAACTTTCTGGAGCCTACAGTAAAAGAAAACCTAACCTAAGTCAGGAGTGTACAGCACAAACCCACACTTGACCATCAGAGATTCTGTCAAGTAGTTAATCGAGAAGGGAGCTGATAATGGCGGGACTAAGCTGTTACCTGGAAGAAAATAAAGCAGGGTGGAAGCAGTTGCTCTAATGGATGGTTCCCCACAAAGAGTAACCACTATGACGGTTATGTGAAGGAGATCTGTCATTAAATGTCAACCATGTATCAGGAAGATTTCTGACATATTTCATTTGCCAGGCACTAATTTATGGGCTTGGGGTGTAAAGTATTATCTCTCTTTTACCCATGAAGAAACTGAGTCACAGAGACATTCAGTAACTCACCTAATGTCACATAGTTGTTAAATGTAAAGCCAGGATCTGAACCCAGATCTACTGAACTTAAATCCTATGCTCTTTCTCTTGTTACACTGTACAAGAAAGCAAAAGAGTAGAATTGGGAAACAGGTACAAAATAGCCTAGCCCCATAAGACCCTAATTTCTTCCAAACAGAATCTTTCAGAATCGTATTATACTACCTGGCGTCTTTCAATACTGCCTTTTTTTATAAATCTTTTTACGTATCGTATGGGTTAAATTCACATTAGCCATCAGTTTTTGACACAAATGATTAATATTATCAATAGATATTCTTAGTAAACTCCTATTTAAAAATATTGTACATGCAAATCTATGGTACAAAAAAATTGAGAAAATTATTTGATGAGTGCTCACTTGGTTTATAACCGTATCATCACATATTCATGTAGATCATATTCTATAAAGTATTTTCCAATTCAAAAGCAGTAATTATGCCTCCATCTTTCTTGTCTGGTTCCAACCCCAAGTTCCTCATGCAGAGCTTTGTAAAAAGTTGTTTAATAGATAATAGTGAATGAATAAAAAATTTTTTCTATCACCCAACCTCATATAAATGTTTTTAGTGACTCTCTTCTGTAAATTTATATAATAAATATTGGATGCCTCAAAGCTTTTGCATACTTTACTGTTTTGCAAAATAATTTTATCTGCAGGTATATATTCACAAATTCAAAATCTTCAGTTGTTCAAGGCTCAAAAGTAATGGAGTATAATATTAGTATTTTCCCTAGGAAATCAGAATTTTGAAATTCTTAGTTTGGGATGTACTGCTTTCTTCTGATTTAATCTAGGTACCTGATTTTATTCTCTTTTGTCAAGTGGAAGATGCAAAGCATTTAAGACTGATTCTTCCCAGAAATTAACTCCAGGACCTGCTGCATCTGATAAATCTGGCTGGGGAAATTCCCAGGCAGAAGGTTAAAAGTAATCGATGGCTTCTTCTGGCTGCCTATGGTAAAAACAAAAGACAGAGAGATGAACTACTGAAAGAACTGTTTAGTTTTATAACAGAATCCAGAGAAAATTTGAGGGCCCAGGGTGATCTAGCAAGCAAAAGTTTCTCAAAGTAAGAAAATGCAAATATCAAATCTGGAAGGTTGTCAATAAAATTTGTTCTCAGGTAAATTTTGAGGATTTACCTAAAAATCAAGGATTCACCTATTAGACCATTTTCTCATTTTGAGATATCAGAAAGATTTAAGGGTGTGTCTCCTTGACTCTTTTTGTTATATAAGAGAAATCCCAAGAATTTTAAGGGCACTGTTACCAAGTTTGGGGGTAGTCTGTTACATAGTATTATGTAACTGAAACGGCGTCTTTAAAATGTTTGTAAATCCTACTGTACAAGGTGTAGCATCTTCAAGTTTCTTTCATTTGCATTTTTCTAGCTGCTAGTGAGCTTGAGAAGCTTTTATGTGAATCCCTGTGAATCTCCTGTAAATTGGATGGCAAGGTTTGGAATAGTTTTTAAAAGTTTTTCTGAATTAGTCATGAGAAATCAGCTATATGAGATAAACTACAATGCAGATATTACTGGGGTGGTATTTCAAGGGAAGAAAATAATCCCAGAATATTAGGTTGCTGGTTTGTCCGTCCTTCACACATGACTATTAGGCTGATTTCAAGAGACTTGTTCCACAGATTATGGCCTGTATGTATCCCTTTGATTTCAGGAATGCTGGCATCTGGATTTTCAGAGATTACAATCCAAATGGCCAAATGTACAAATCTAGGGTTGCTCTTTTCATCTCTAGCAAAGTGGCAGAAGCCTCTAGAGCCTCCAGCAGAAATGGAACAAGAAACCAGTGGGTCAGAAACCTCCCCAGTTAAAAGAAAATGAGGCTGCACCTGTCTATGCTCATATTGAGGCAGAAACATCTGGGTGATGACCGAGGGCTTCAAAATACCCTGCAGCTCCCATGGATTGGCTGTGCACAGTTTTCAAATCAGAAATTGGATATTTCCAATGTTTATACCTGGGAACAGAAGAGCTCCAAAGAAATGCCTGAAGTTCCCCTGAATTTACCTCTCATAGATTTCAAAGGTGGGAAGAAGCTAAGAAAAGCTCTCTTGCAAATGTGAATTATTCACATTGCAAGCTTGGCTTTAATACTTAAAGTGTTAGAATTAATACTGTCTTATTCCAGAAATTCTAGTTCTTATTAAATCAACTCAGCATAAAAATTTGAATATAAGCCACTCTGCATTTCCTTGATGAAGAATAAATACTTTCTTTCTTAAAACAGAAAAGCAGGGGGAAGAAAAGTAGAAAACTGTCTACTGAACTTTCCTGAGAAGAAAAGGAAGAGATCAGCTTCAAGTTGAAGGTTTTTAGAAATAACTCTTTTAAAAGGTCGGGACCAAGTATAAGTTTCTTTTATTTTGTCCCTATATCAACTGGTAAAATGAATTATTGAGGTATAACTTATATGTGATAGATGTACCCATTTTAAGTCTATGGTTTCATAAATTTTGACAGATGTATTCACCTGGGCAACCGTTACCACAGTCCAGGTATGGAATGTTTCCATCCATCCTAGAAATTCCCTTCTGCCTCTCCTGACCTCCTGTGTAAGGCAACCACTGATTTGTTTCTATCACATGACATTAGTTTTGTTTGTTCTAAAATTTCCTTTAAATGGAATCTTACAGTTTTTTTTTTTTTTTTTTTGTGCCCAGGTTCTTTTGCTCAGCATAATGTTTTGAGATTTATCCATGTTGTTACATGTTACAGTAGTTCGATTCTTTTGATTGCTGGCTGGTATGTCATACTATGACTATGCCAAAATTTATTTTATTTGTTCATCTGTTGATGGTCTTGTGGCTGTCTCTGGTTTTATTCTATCATAAATATAAATATTTGTGTATAAATGACTGTGAAAATATATTTTAATTTATTATGGATTAATACCTAGAAGTGCAATTGCTGGATCTTACAGTGTGTGCTTCTTTTTATAAGAAACAGACCATTTTCCCAGAGTAGCCCATTTTACACTCTTTTATTTTCTGTTTTTTGGTTTTTTTTAAATTGTGGTGACATTGGTTAATGAAATCCAGTAAGTTTCAGGTTTACAAATCAATAGTAAGACACACACACACACACACATATACACATATACATATATACATATATACATATATGTATACATACACACACACGTGCGCACGCACACACATATTGCATTGTGCGTTCACTGCTCATAGTTAGATTTCTTTCTGTCACCACACATTTGACCTCTTTTACCCCGTCTACCTCCCCGCTCCACCCTCCTCTCTGGTAACCAGTAGTCTATTGTCCATGTCCATAAGTCTCTGCTTGTTTGTCCTGTTCATTTGTTGCTTTTAGGTTTATATTCCACATATAAGTGATATCACGTAGTTTTCAACTTTTTCTGTCTGGTTTATTTCACTTAGCATGATTATCTCAAGGTCCATCCATGTTGTCCCAAATGGCAATATTTTATCTCTTCTTATGGCTGAGTAACATTCCATCATATATATGTACCACAGCTTCTTTAGCCAATCATCTAATGTAGAACACTTCGGTTGCTTGCAAGTCCTGGCCACCATGAATAATGCTGCTATGAACATCGATGTGCAAATATCTTTTTGGACATGAGTTTTCAAGTTTTTGGAGTAAATACCCAGTAGAGAGATTGCTGGATCACGTGGTAGATCAATTCTTAGTTTTTTGAGTTACTTCCTTACTGTTTTCCATAGTGGTTGTACCAATTTACAATTCCACCAGCATTTGTTCCTCTTTCTCTGCATCCTCTCCAGAATTTGTTATTACTTGTCCTGTTGATTATAGCTATTCTAACAGGTGTCTCATTGTGGTTTTGATTTACATTTCCCTAATAGTTAGCGATGTTGAGCATCTTTTCATGTTTTTAGTGGCCACTTGTATGTCCTCTAGGGAGTAGTGTCTGATTAGATCCTCTGCCCATTTTTTTAATTGGATCATTTGTTTTTTTGTTGTTATTGAGTTGTATGAGTTCTTGGAATATTTTGGATATTAGGCCTTTATTGGAGACATTGCTTGCAAATATAATTTCCCATTCAGATGGTTTTCTCTTTACCTTGTTTATGGTTTCTTTTGCTGTGTAGAAACTTTTTAGTTTGATGTAGTCCTATTCATTAATTTTTGCTTTTACTCCCATTGCCTTTGAGGTCAAACCATAAAATCCTTTTTAAGTCCAAGGTCCATGAGTTTAGTTCCTATGTTTTCTTCTATGAATTTTATTGTTTCAGACCTTATATTCAGGTCCTTAATCCTTTTTGAGTTAATTTTGCTGTATGGCAACAAGTCTAGTTTCATTATTTTGCAGGCGGCTTTCTAGTTTTCCCAGCATCATTTATTGAAGAGGCTTTCCTTTCTCCACTATATGTTTTTGGCTCTTTGGTCAAAAATTATTTGCCTGTATAAACAAGGGTTTACTACTGGACTCTCGATTCTGTTCCATTGGTCCGTGTGGCTGTTTTTCTGCCAATACCATGCCATTTCCACTATTGTTACTTTGTAGTATAATTTGAAGTCAGGCAGAGTGATGCCTACAGCCTCAGTTCTTTTTTTGAGGATGGCTTTGGCAGTTCGAGGTCTTTCGTGCTTTCATACAAATCTGATGATTTTTTTTTGTTCTGTTTCTTTAAAGAATACTGATGGCATTTAGATCAGAATTACATTAAATCTGTATAATGCTTTAGGTTATAAGGTCGTTTTAACTATGTTGCTTCTTCCAATCCAAGAACATGGAATATCTTTTTATTGCTTTGTATCTTTTTCAATTTCTTTTAATAGGGTCTTATAGTTTTCATTATATAGGTCCTTCACATGTTTTGTTAGATTTATTCCTAGATATTTTATTCTTTTTGTTGCAATTGCAGAAGGAATTATTCTTTCCACTTCTTTTTCTAATGCTTCATTATTAAAGTATAGGAATGCTATGAATTTTTGTATCTAGAAACTTTACTGTATTTGCTTATTATTTCTATTAGTGTTCTTGTGGTGTCTTTAGGGTTTTCAATATAGAGAATCATGCCATCCACAAATAGTGCCAGTCTAACTTCTTCACTTCCTATTTGGATGCCTTTTATATCTTTCTCTTGCTTGATTGCACTTGCTAGGACCTCCAATGTTATATTGAATAACATAAATGGCAATAGAGGCCAGCCTTGCCTTGTTCCTGACCTTAGAGGGAAAGTTTTTCGTTTTTCACTATTAAGCATTATGTTGGCTGAGGGTTTGTCACATATGACTTTTATTGTGTTAAAGCACTTTCCTTCTATACCAATTTTGTTAAGCGTTTTGATCATAAATGGATGCTGTATCTTGTCAAAGGCTTTTTCTGCATCTATTGATATGATCATATGATTCTCATTTTTTAATTTGTTTATGTGGTGTGTCACATGAATCAATTTGCAAATTTCTTATTGTTTAAGCTCACAACGCCCTTCTCTTAATAAGGGTTGCACTCTTCTGCTCTATCTGTCTGCTGCTAGTCACCTTACTCCTAGTTATGTATATATTTTTTTGTCATGTTCTTTTAGGTGAGCTAGCCCCTTTCAGTATTTCCTGTAATGCAGGCCTTGTATTGGAGAATTCCCTCAATTTTTCTATGTCCAGAAAGATCTTTATTTCTCCTTCATATCTAAAGGACAGATTTGCTGGATACATAATTCTTGCCTTGTAGTTCCTTTCATTTAATACTTGATTCCACCTTTTTCTGGCTCGTAAGATTTGTGCTGAGAATTCCAATGATAATCTAATGTATTTTCCTTTATACGTTACCATCTTCTTCTCCCTGGCTGTCCTGAGAATTCTGTTTTTGTCATTGATTTTTAATAATTTTAATACAATGTGTCTTGATGAAGGCCTTTTTGGGTTGAGATAATTGGGTGTTCTGTTCACTTTTTGAATTCCAAGCTCATTTCTTAGATTTGGGAAATTCTCATCAACTGTTTGCCTGAAAATGCTTCCTAATTTGCTCCTTTTCCTCCCCTTCGATAATGCCCATTATTCCTATGTTTTCTCTCCTGATGGTATCAACTAGTTCTTGTATTTCTCTTTCACTATTTTTCATTCTTCAATTTCTCTCTTCTTCCTTCTGATTTATTTCTACATTTCTGTCTTCGATATTGCTGCTCCTTTCCTCCATTCGGTCAACTCTATTTCCCAAGCTTGCTATCTCATTTTTCATCTCTTTCAGTGTGTCCTTCAACTTCCAAAGTTCTATTGGGTTTTTATTGAGGGTTTCAATCTCCTTACTAAAGAACTCATTCTGCTTATCTGTTGTTTTTTCAGTTCCTGAAATTGTTGATATGAATTGTTTTGGATCTTATTGAGTTTTTTCAGAAGTACCATCTGGAATTCTCTGTCACTTAAGTTGCATATTTCTATATCTTTAAGCTTATTTTCTGGAGATTTTTCTCTTTCTTTCTGAGCTGCTCGTCACCTTGGTTGTTCATGGTGTTGAATGAACTATTTCTCCACTTGAGCATTAATGAAATTGTATTCTGCTTTTCTTTCCCAGAAACATTTATTATATAAAGGTCTCTCTTTAGCCTGTTGCAAAGAAGGCATTTGGGGGGGGGGGGAGTGTGGGGGGGAGAGGTTCCAGTAGTGGCATCTAAGTCTCTTGGATCCCTTCTTTATATAAAATTTTAATTATGTCTTTTATTTTTTCTGATAGATATTTAATCATGCTCGCTACCCTCAGTCTCAGTCCCTGACAGTGTCAGCGACAGTTTTAGTGGTGTTTGCATAGATTTCCCTGGGGCTCTGCGGTATTCAATCTTGGAGGATATGGCGGAAGGGACCCTCTGAGTTGGGGGATGGGGACTGCAGCTCAGCCTCACTTTTTGCAGCCACGGCTGGTAATAATCAACTGTTGTTTCTCTTCTGTCCCCATTTCTCTGCCGTCCCCACTTCTCTGCTTTCTGCCCTGATGCCTGGGCACTGCCACTGCATGGAGCTCATAGCTCTTCCAGGCAGGATTGTTCAGGGAACCTGCCGCACCTTCTCCCTTCCCCCTCCTGCTGCAGGGAGCTCTGGCTGTGAGAGGCAGCTTCTTTGTTTCTCCCAGTCTACCGCCCTACTCTAAGAGTTCTGACCTATGGTAGCTCTTATGTGCAGATCTCACACTCAGACGTGCTGGTGTGCAGTTGTGTGTTTTTGGTTGAGTTTTAGGTGTTCAGCTTATTGTTGTTTCAAGGGGAGAAGTGTGAGGTGTCTCTTCTCTGCCATATTTCTGACATCACTCCCCATTTTACACTCTTATCTTCGACATATAAGAGTTCCATTTGCTCCTCATCCTCATCAGCACTTGATATTGTCAGTCTTTTTTCCACATAATGCAAATGAAAGATGTGAGCTTTTATTTAAATTATCTTGTAGTGCTCTTTGGTTGTTTTACATTAAATCTTGGATTTATGAAAAGAGTCAAGAGAGCCTGGACAGTCCATTAGGGAACAAATATAAAACATTATGCACATTGATAAATTTAGTCAGCAGAGCCAAGGACAAAGGATTTCTTCTGGGACTTCTCAGGGAAATTAAAATGCACTTTTGTCCTTGAATTTGAAGATCCCTCTCTTGACCGGAGATAAGAGGGAATGTTGGCCTTAGAAGTGTGGCATAAGAAGTAGAACAGCTGACTCTGGGGTGGAAGGCATTGGCTTTTTCAGGGAAGCAGAAATCAAACCATAGAAACACTGCCCTGACTTTGGGGTCATAATCTTATCAGCAAGCACAGCACGCCAGGGAGAGGCCAAAAGGAGTAGTGGGGACTGTAGCAAAGCAGAGAAAGGCAATGTCTCTGCAGCTTCACCAGAGGGCAGTGCAGTCTCAGGTGAGTTTTCCAGAGAAACTCCCAATCGAGATCGGTAAGTGCAATTTTCCCACTTTTAAATATTGCCAAATAATTCTAGATGTGCCAAACACTGGATGAGGCCTACCTTGTAGGCTTCCTATTTGCAACCTTTGCCCTAAATGGACCTGTTTCTGCAAAACGGTCACTAAAAAATAGTCACGGGTCATGGTTCACCCTCTCTGCTAAGGGCATCCAGAATCAACCCTGACATGGCCAGACCTGCAGCCATGTTTTGCAGCCTTTAAAAACCAATGCTCCCTTTTGACAAACAAAAATCACAGACACGCTCCCAAATCCTACCTGTCCATCTATGGCCCCAAGTTGAGAATCGCTGTATGTTCCAGGTATTGCTAAACACAAGATTTGTTGAGCTTTGCTTTCTGAGGTCTGTCTGATAAAAATATTTGTTTGTGTGCTTGTTGTCCAAACATGAAATGATCATTTTAAAATGTGCAGGCATCTCCGATGGCTTTACCCTTGCACCATGTACATGAGCCGCACTCTGTCCCCTCCCAAGTGGGGATCAGGACTGTGATTCCAACCAAATCGAGGCATCCCGCTGACATGCCAGCACCCACCACAGCCCTCTCCACAGTTCCCTGGCCTCATTCCCCAGGCAGCAGTAACAAAGTGCCCAGAGTCCATTGGGAGCTGAAGCAGCAGAAACTTGTTCACTCACAGTTCTGAAGGCCAGAAGTCGTCTGTGAATAGGTAATTTTACTTATCCATTTCCAATATGTATGTCTTTTATTTCCTTTTCTTGCCTTATTACAGTTGTTAGGACTTCCAATTCAACATTAAATGCGAGTGGTGAGAGTAGACATCCTTGCCTTATTTTCGATCTTAGAAACCTTTCTTCTGAAATAGCCAGCACATATCAACAATGAGGCATAAACTAGAGAAAAAAATCTTTTCAGAAAGAAATTTCTGCAGTGGGGAGGGGGCGAATAATCATCCTAGAATATTGAATTGCCTGCTACACTATTCCTGCTCAGGATGGCAATAGCTTTGTGGCTGGTATGCAGAGAGGAGGTAACAAACAGAGTGTGGCTTTTTCCTTTTGATTCTAAAGAAATTGACATCCGGGTTTTTTGGGTTTTGTTGGTTTGTTTGTTTTTAGAAATTATCATCCAAAATTGCCACATATACAAGTCTGAGTTTGCTTTTATCTTCCTCGCCAATGTGACATGGACAGCTGAGGGTCTCCAGCACTGAAATCAGAAGCCTTGTTGGTTTAAAGTGAGGCTGAAATCTTCTATCCTCACGATAGCAGCAAAAACATGGGATGTTTGCAATGGAGGTGACAGAGGGCTCGGAAACATCCTCGGCTCCCACTGACTGGCCCACAGCAACTTTTAAATCAAATTAGATAACTTCCAAAGTTTTTACATGGTAGCTGGAGAGCAAAATTGAGGAAAACCTGAAGTCTTCCTGATAGCTGGTCAGAGATCCAGAGGTGTTTTTTGTTTTTTGGTTTTTTTTAAAGCATTAAATAGATTCTAATGGTTTCAAATACAAAAGTAAACAATTATGATAAAGCAAAGAAAAAAACTTTCTCTTAAGTATGAATCACATAGGTTGGAAACATACTGATTTCAAGCTTAAAGTGTAAAAATTAGTACTGTCTTCACTCAAAAATTCTAATTTATTTTAAAGTCCTCTCAGTTTAAAGAATTAATGTAGCCTAGTTTACTCTTTACTTTCTTGCTGAAAAGAAACAGAAAAATAAAGAAAGGGAAGGGAAGATATGGCACAATAGAAGGAAAGGAGGAAAGGAGGAAGCGAGAAAGGGAGGGAGGGAGCCATCAAGAGAAAAGAAGAGATCTCATCCCTTCTATGCTCTATGTGATCCACAAAATCATAAGAAATACTATGTATTTCTTACTGTTATATGCTCTAAGTTTTGGGACGGTTTGTTATCCTGCAATAAATACCTGGGAGAGTAGCAGAACTGGGATACGAGTTCACATATTTTGACCCCAGCGTCTATGCTTTTAACCATTCCAATTAGCTGCTTTCAAGATCCTGTGGAATTTGTTGTGAAAAGAAGAGCATATTGTGCTGAAATTTGGGTTCAAGACCTGACTGAGAATAACATGGACATACTTGACTCACAATCTCAGTAAATTTCATATATTAAAATTGAGCCATGATTAGGAGAAAGTGAGGTGGGAATATCTGAGTGGATGCACTTGAGAACAACCAGTTGGATTTACAACTTGAAGTGGTAGAATTCATACACTCTTCATTTAGAACTGATTTACATTAAATCACTCTTAGTTCAAAAAAAGGAACATAGCCTATCTCGCTCTTTATTTTCTTGCTAGAATAAACAGAAAAATAACAGAAAATAAAGAAATGCAGCAGTACCCCTGAAACCTCTGAACCTGCAGAATTAATCCATTTATTTTTACTAAAACCTATCTTTGTCTAGAATCTTTCCCTGCCCTATCTTAATTCCCTCACTCTCCTACAGGCTTCTGTTCAGAGCCCTCCCTCAATAAATCACTTGCACGGGAACCCCTATCTTAGGCCTGGCTTCTAGGGAACCTAACTAATGCTCATGGATCCAAGAATGAAGGAAAGGAGAGTCCCTTCTTTTCTTCTAGTGACCTGCTTAAAGAACTTGTGTCTCCTGTCCTTCAACAGTAGGCTTTTCTGGGCTAGAAGTTCTGGTTCTCAGGTGACATAGTTCTACTAGGGGTCACAGTAAGTGGTTCACTAAACCTAAAGTAACAGCTGCTGATCTTTTTGAGCTCACTGTGCCCATAGACTAATCGTCAAGGGAGTTACTATGCCAGCAGGAAGAATTCATATGAATTATCCCATGAGATGATAAGGTTGCTGCCACATAATGAGGGCAGAGAGAAGTAGGTATGGTACTCCAGGAGTTCACTGGAGCTCCTCCTGGTACTTCTATGTCTAGGAAAACAATAAATGGGAATTTGCATGAACTACCACCTAACAAGGGCATGGCAACCAGAGACTTCCAATTTTCAGAGACAAAACTCTGGGTTACCACACTGAACAAGCAACCTAGACGACCACAAGTGTTGCCAAGTGAGAGGCGAATCCAGAATGGATGGAAAAGGAGAGAAATAATGAGTATTCATTGTAATACCAGACTCAACTGCAGCAGCAGGGATTGTAACTTGTCTCGCTAATCCTCCTATTACGAGTTTTTATTTTTGACATTATGACTGACCACCACATTGAAGAAGCACTGACAGGATGGATGGGATTAATGTGGAACAGAAGTAGGTCTGAATAGTGTAAGGGGCAGACTATAGCAGATGTTTTCAGTGACCTTCCAATTTTCCTTAGTTCTTACCATTCAGTGTACTCCAGCCAACTTCCAGCTGCCAGAATGCACATCTCTGTGCCAAAGCCTTTTTCCAAATTTGTGAGAGAGTATTCTGCCTGGCCGCAGCACATGGGAAGTGCCAGACTTCTGGAAGCAGCTCTCAACCAATCACTGATCAGAGTTGGTATCAAAACACCCATCACTGCTTAGGAAAGACTACTAGGAGGTATGTATGTGTAACATCATTTCAGAGAATTTTCCAGAGAATTTAGTTCCAGTCCCCTCAGTGCTGACTTGCTGGATAAGGTAGCTTATTGGCTACTTTACTTTCTCCTTACTACTCTCCAAGTTTTTCCTGCACCACCAAAATAAACTGCCTACACTTGAATCCTCAACTCAGAGTCTGCTTCTGGGGAAGTCAGATTAAGATAGAAACTTGGAACCAGGCATTTGAACAATTTTTATTGACAATGTAAGAATAGATAGACAATAGACAGACAGATGGAAGATAGGTAGATGATAGATGATAGATGATAGATAGATAGATAGATAGATAGATAGATAGGCAGATAGATGAAAGGATGGTTGGATGGATAGTTAATACATAAAATTAAGAAAAGAATAATTGGAAAGGGAAAAGATCACAGGCATTTTTATCTGGAAAATTCATATTGATTAAATTCATTTTTTTTTACTGAATGTTTAAAAATTACAAATTGCTTTTAATTTTTTTCAAGGATTTTTATTGTGGAAAATGTCAAACCTTTACAAATGTAGATAAAGTAGTATCATAAATATCTATGTACCCATTTTCCAGCCTTCAACAATTATTTTTTTACAGCTATCTTGTTAAATTTATACTTCCACCCACTTACCCCACTCTGTATTATTTTGAATCAAATTCCAGATGTCATACCATTTCATCTGAAAATATTCTAACATATATGTCTAAAAGATAAGGTTTTTAAAATAACTATTATCACATGCAAAATAATTAACAATTTCTTAATATCATAAAATATCCAATCAGTGTTAAATTTTCCAATTATCTAATAAATACCATTTTTTTAGTTTGTTGTTTAATTGAGATCCAAATAAGGTCTATACATTGTGATTGGTTGATATTTCTTTAAGTCTCTTTTAATCTATAGGTTCCCTACTCCTTCGTTCTCTTTCTTGCAATGTATCTGTTGAATAATTACTTGATATTTTAGTTTAACACAACATAGCTAAATCTAATGCAAATTACATTTTTGCTTCGTACGTGTCATGCAAGTTATAACCTAGGGTTAAGCCAGTGCTTTGACATGATTTCTTCTTCTCTGCAGACTAATGTGGGAAACTTTTATTTATATTGTAGGAGGCATTCTCAAAATGTAAATGCTTTAAGGCTGTGAAAACGGACATATGTATATGAAAGTAAAATAAGGGGTTCTCAGAAGCTGGATAAGTAAAGAAAAAAAAAAGCCAGCCGTGAACGCCAAATTACTTTTTAAATCTGGAAATCGATCATGTCACTTTGCTTAAAATGTTTCTTTGGTTTTCCATTACACTGAGAATAAACTCCAAACTCCTTACCCTGGCTGTGTGTAATCTGGACCTGCCTTTGTGTCTCACCTTATAAGCTCTCCCTCTCCCTTAGGACACTACAATCACAGGACCTTCTCTTCAAACCTTTCACCACAGAGGGGTTTATGCAATGTGCTATTTTCTCTGCCTGGGTAGGGCTTGTTCCTGACTCTAAATATGTCTGCTCAAGATGGAGTACTACAGAGATGCACACTTCTCCCAAGTTTAAAAATGTATAGCCTAAACTAAAAACAAGAGGTGAAATGTTCCAGCGGCCACCAAGGGAATTTAGCCACAGTAATAAGCAGTAATCAAAACTGTCTGGCCTGGGAGCATAAATGGTACACTACTTTGGAAGACAGTTTGGCAGTTTCTTACAAAATTAAACATACTTTCACCATATGATCCAGCAATCACGCTCCTTGATATTTACCCAAAGGAGCTGAAAACTTATGTCCGCATGAAAATCTGCACATGGATGTTTATAGCAGCTTTATTCATAGTTGCCAAAACTTGGAAGCAAGCAAGATGTCCTTCAGTAGGTGAATGGATAAATAAACTGTGATCCATTCAGACAATGGAATAGTATTTGTGCTTAAAAGAAAAAAAAAAAAAAGCTATCAAGCCATGAAAAGATATGAAGGAAACTTAAACGCATATTACTAAGTGAAAGAAGCCAGTGTGAAGTGGCTACATACTGCATGATTCCAACTATATGACATTCTGGAAAAGGCAAAATTATGGAGGCAGTAAATAAATCAGTGGTTTCCAGGGGTTGGGGAGAGTGAGAGAGAAAGAAGAATAAATGGAGCACAGGGTATTTTTAGGGCAGTGAAAATACTCTGTACGATACTATAGTGATAGATACATGTCATTATACATTTGTCCAAACCCACAGAATGTATAAAACCAAGAGTGAACCCTAAGGTAAACTGTGGGCTTTGAGTGATTGTGATGTGTCAGTATGGGTCATCGGTTGTAACAAAGATACTACTGTGGTGTGGCATATTGATAGTTAGGGAGGCTATGCATATGTGGGTACAAAAGTTATATGGGAAATCTCTATACTTTTCCACAATTTTTCTGTGACTCTAAAACTGCTCTAAAAAATTGTCTTAAAAAAAACTGTGTGATTCGTGTGTGAATCTAGACAAGATAAATCCTTTGGGAGATAGATCTTGAACTCATATTTAAAAATGGAATTACACTTGATAATATTTCACTCGAATATAGAATTCTGTATTGAAACTTGTTTGCACAATCCAGATATCAAGAGCTATTATCCCTCCCTGGAAGAAGTACCAAAGAATGGACTTAGGAAAATTAAAGCAATGTGTGTCATGAGAGAAGTAATGAGGATGAGGACAGAAATCAGCAAAAATTGGTTGAAAAATATAAATGTACACTGATTGTAAATTGTGTAATTATTTAGAAATTTAAATATGCATTTATCATAGTCAATTTATCTAGTTTTAAAAATGATACAAGAAAAAATAACATGGAAGGTTGGAAGGGAGCATTTTGAGGGAAGTCAAATTGTGCTAAGGTCCTCATCTTATTCCAGAAGAGACTATAAATATAAATTTATATGGATATTATTTTGAAAAATATAATGTTAAGTGCACATGTTAAAATTTTGAGCAACATTAAAGGAATTGAAATAGAATGCAGTCAAGTTAAAGATAAAAAGTCAAAAAAAAACTGAACTCATCCAATAAGAGACAGAAAAAGAGAAGGGAAATAAACAAGAATCATATGTTGTTGGCATAGGATAGACAAACAGACATATGGGATAGAAGAGAGTCTAAAAATAGACCCATGTCTATATGGTCAGTCATTTTTTTTTTTACAAAGGTAATTCAGTGGGAAGATCAAGTCTTTTCAACAAATGGTCCAGGGACAACTGGATATCCATATGGAAAAATCCCTAATTCCACCAGTGTGGGCTACACAAGTATATATACATTTCTCAAAACTCATTGAGTCATATGCTTAAGGTGTGTGTATATTGTACATAAAATAATACTCAGTTTTTAAAATCTTTATTAGAAATGATTATGTCTAATTCCTCTACACCCTTTGTTTTCAGCCTAATTGTTACCTCTTAAGAAAGGTTCTCTATAACTACTTTAGACCATCAGCACCTTCAGCATTCCAGTAGTACTGACTTCAACTTGAATGAGGCAAAATGTTATCCAGACAAGATTCCTCATCCTTGATGCTCTACAACCTGCCTCCATTCCCATACTCTCTGGCTCTTCTTCCCTCATTGAGCCCCTTTGCCTATACATTTGCCCTATTCCCACCACCTCCAGCATCTTGCTCCACCCATTGTCTCCTTACCTTCTATTCCAATCTCCTCATCTTCCTACTGGAAATGCTTGCCAGGCAATATCCTGCAAGACTTTGAAGACGGCAAGGTAAGAGGTAATAGTAACCACTCCTGGTTGTTAGCTTGAAATTTAGGACCCCAAACTTGCCCTGCCTTCTGGGTGTCCTATAAGTCTGTGTGGTTATTCAGCACCTGATGAATTGGTGCTTAGGATCCATCCAAAGTCCTTTCTGGTGCCCCTAGAGCAAAAGGCCTTGCAGGGAGTTGGAATCAAAGCTGAATTACTACCGTTTTCTCTAACTGGTACTTGCTCATCCCCTTGAATCTGATGCTAACTCAGGTCTTACAGGATGCATTCTAAGGAGAGGATGACAGTCACTGTCCTTGAGAATCTTAAAAGCTTGACAAAGCTGACATGCCTGGTTGCACAGGTTGTACAAAGTATATCCTGCCAAGGCAGATAGAGGGGCCTAAAATCCAGCCTTCAGTCCTCTTACCAAGCCATTCATCCTTGGGACTGTGTCTATCTAGCAGAGATTAGTAAAATTGTTTACTAATTTGCAAAAGGTACCGTAGAGACTAGTATCTATGCTAAAATGTAGCCTGGGGGAGACAGGAAGGGACACTGGCATTGACTTGATTCAGAATTCCTGTAGCATTCAAGGCCCTAAGATCCTGGAAGGCAAGGGTAAAATGGCCTTTTTTTACAGATATCTCTGAGCAGGTCCAAAAGAAAGCAGCCTAAAGACATGAGCCGATTTTCAATGAGGCCTGTTATCTGATGTTCAATGAGCTAAATAACGTACTAAAATTATCCACAGCCCCTGCCTGGCAAGTTGCTTCCATGCACTCAGCTTTGGCCAGAGATGCCCTCACTCCCTCTTGGGCCTCTATCACCGGGCCTGTGCCCAGATGTTTCAAAACCAATTACCAGATCAAATAGATTCTGCCCCTTGTCACCTCAGACCAGAACACAGTCTCCTCCTTGTGGTCCAGGGCCTGCAGATCTGGGTGCTGAGCCCCTACTTTGGGGTACACTTTACAATCAGGCCAGGGCAGAACCATGAATCTCCCCCACAGGTGTTAGATGGGGATTGGAGTCACTTCTCAGGAGTCTAGGAGCAGCACATGTCTGAGTTAGAGTGAGATGAACACCCTGGCATATCAAGCTGTTATTCAGAGAACTGTTATCCTTTTTGTATCTCCTAGGGCTAGTTTTCAAGGGTTTCATCCTTTACTGGTTCTTTTTGGAAGAGCCAGTGGTGGTTGGCTTAGTGATTGGAGCCCTAATAAAACAACTAAAACCCTGATAAAACAACTAGGAACCCCTTGTGATAGGTGTACCAAGTTCTCTGGGCACTCAAACTTAATTGCACTGATCACATGTTTATGTCGAGCAATAATTTATTTGGTTGCTGCATGTTTGTCTTCCCTATTATACTGTCAATTCCCAGGAGAACAAGAATCCCTCTGTTTTGTCCCCAGATGTGTCTCAGGGCCTAGCACCATGCCTGACATAAGGAAGGAGCTCCAGAAAAACCTGCTGAGTGGGAGAAGGAGTTGGCAGGTGACAAATGAAAGAGAAAACCTAAAGTCCTGGATTGAAACAAGACTCCCTCCTTTGAACAATGGGCAAAATGAACAGCCATAATCTAGCTTGGCATTTGTACTCCCAGAGCAGATCAGAGAAGGCAGAATGGCCAGGATTCACAAAGCAGAGACATTTGGGCTCCAGTTGGGGTGGGCAGGCTGTATAATATATGAAATGCTTCTTTCCTTAAACTCTACTTTGTCTGGCATTGTATAGCTATACCAACTTACTTTTAACTAGTTTTTGCTTGGTATCTCTTTTTTTGTCTTCTTGCCTTCGATTTTAGGATGTTTCTCTTGTTGACATGCTCTCGTTTTCAATGTCTTTGTGGAGACTGACCCTCAGAAATCTGAGATAAGTCTCAGTATATTCCTGTCTACTACACAGTGAGTAATTTCACTCTTAAGTAACAATGAAGCAGAAGCCACAGGATGCCAATACATTGATGTGTCACATGCTCTGTTCCCCCTTTATCGTATGCAAATCACGATGCTAGGCATTATCCACTCAACTTCTAGCCTCTGCCTCCTCGTGCTTTTCTTCAACTGTCCATTCACAGTTGTCCCGAGAAGGAAAATGTCTGTCCCCTGTTATCATTTCACTCAGAACAGAAATTAAAAAACAATGATTACACTGAATTAGCGTTCTTTTACTTTATTTGAAAGTGATGAACCATCTAGTTCTCAACTTCGCATAGAAATAGAAATGTCGAGTGTAATTTTCGAGCAGGATATTTTGTTGACAATTTTAACACTGCATAATTACAAGAAATAACATTTCAGTAAAGGACATTGACGCAGTGTTAAGTCTTCTTTCTAAGTGCAGATGGACATGCCTTTATGGAAAGAGGCACATAGGCCTTAGCATAATAGCTTACTTAGGAAACTCATTCTAGAGTAATACTAGAAAGTCTCATGATCTTTCTAAGGCAGAGACTGTCCAACAGCTTCCAATGGCCTTCAATACAGCTTGGCGCATAATAGGTATCAATGGATGCCTTAGAATGAGTAAAGAATGATTGCTTCTCCTTTTGGGTTCTGATCTTCCTATTTCTTTTGATTACAACAGGTCCATGTACTGAATGGAGGGAACATATACTCTATAAAGTCACTAGCAGCACACAACACAACTAAGAACAAATCTCCCATTTCACTGCAAACTCCTCACTTATTTAACACACAAGTCTCTACACCTGATACAATCAAAACAACCCATTGGCATGAGATAAAAGCCTCTGAAGCCATGGAACTTGTCTGTGAAATCATGACTTGGGAAAAGCATCCTTTTCTAGAATAAAAAATATATAACTTTCTTTGAATTCCCATTTTTTTCACTTCTCACCTTCCTTCAGGGAGAGATGATATTTCGTCAGGTTTTTCTTCATGGCTGAGCCAGAGTTCTGACTGAGTCACTGGAATAGCATCAGCCAGCCATGGGATAAGCTGTCTGGAACTTCTAAAACAAGCCATGGTTGTCATGGAGGGCTGCATGTCAAGTCAATTTCCTTTTTCGCACCAGCTCTCATCATATGGTAATGGCTATGTGGATCACAGTGCAGAAAAGGCATCTGAGGCCTTATATAGGCTTGGTGGAAAAGAATTTCTGATTCTTTATCAATCCATACCTTGGTTAGTTAGATGGAAAAAAAAAATCATCTAGTACTTGGAAATAAGGAAAAAAGATATTTATGGTCTTTAGTATCATGCCAGAGCATTGTCTGAAAGTCTACCTCAGGGCCACCTGACTCTAAGGAAATGTGAATTTCCTTGATTTACAGCCTACGTATTATCTGGGGACCTAGCTCTATAAAAGTAGGTGTTAATTTGGAGAAAACTAATAGGGTGCAAATTATTTGTATCCAATAGAGACTATAGACCCAAAGATTATGAGTGTATTGCCCTATAGACTCTTAACCAGTTTGTATCTATTTTAGCAATTTAATTCTAGCATTCTTTTATTAGTTTAAGATCATTATATTATATATTAGCTTCTCATATTCTCTCTGAGGCCAGCTTTGCCATCCTGACGGCTCTGTCATTAATGAGTTAAATAAAACTTTAATGGAGGTTCATTGTATGTTGGTTTGAGATTTTAACATCTTCTGAAAATTATTCCTTGACGTGTGGAAGGAAGAGGGAGGTGGAGTGGAAGTCATGAGTTTTGTGTCCTGGCCTGGAGTCCAGAGGAGGGAGGGGTTTGAAGATGTTGCCTACACAGGCTTGCAGTCGCTAGCTCATCCCAGGCTCTCCATCTGCCAGCTCTGTCAGTAGGATGTTCATATGCGTTATCAGCGGACTGTTGCGCCATTTAGTTCTTTAGTTATGAGAGAGATCATGTTGTTTTTCAACATCAGAGGAGGTTTTAGTGACCTAATGAAATCACACCAATGTTATGTAAGAAAGTCATATATCATTCCAAGTCCCACTCAAAGAAATCAGCTTGAATAAAACTTATAGTTCTATTAACAGTATGAAGTAATAGTAACTAATGTTTACTATGTGCCTACTATTTACCAGGTAAGTTCTCAGCATTTAATACAGATTGAGTTATTGCGAGAGAGGCACCATTAATCATCATCCTCACCATTTACAGATGAAAGGACTGAGGCACTAGGCACGAATAAGTTCCCCGAGATCTCATAGCTCATCAATGGCAGAACTGAGATTTGAACGTTGGAAGAATTTATGCTCTTGACCACTATACAATTGTTCCTTTCACAAATTAGAAGTTAAACTCAGCTTAAAAAGCTCAGCTCTTCGGATGACGAAAAAGTTCTGGAAATGGAGAGTGGTGATGATTGTATAACATTGTGAATGTTCTAATACACTTAAAACTGGTTAAAATTGTAAATTTTATGGTATGTATATTTTACCTCAATTAAAAAGAAAAAACTTACTAAGCCTGGTTTCTCATCTAAAAATGGAAATAACAAAAGTAACTATATCATGAGGTTGCTATAAAGATAGAATTGGTTAATCCAAGTAAATTTCCCAGCAGAGTTTCAGGCACATAGGACACCATAAATGATTGTTAGCTTAAAATAAAAAAGCAATAGGGATTATTACCAAGATAAGCAGGAAACATGAACTTCATCATTAGTGTCTGAAAGACCCGCTTGTGCTCCCCTGAGTGGAAGGAGCATTAGCCAGTTGGCAGTGAAAGCTCTCATTTGCATCAGGGCGTTCCCTGCAAAGATTCAGAGCCGCACTGGCCTTTCCCTATCCAACCTCAATCTAGAGAGGACATATCAATATGATCTCATCTCCACAGCAAATGTGCTCAGCTACAATAACAAATTACCATAAACTGGGTGGCTTAAATCACAACATTTATTTCTCACAGTATTGGAGTTTAGGAATCCAAGAACGAGGTGCTGGCGGATATGGTGTCTGCTTCCTGGTTTGTAGATGGCCATCTTTTCATTGTATCCTCACATGGAAGAGAGAGAAAAACAAGCTCTCTTATTTCTCTTCTTATAGAGTTATAGGAGCACTAATCCCATCATGAGGGCTCCATCTTCATGACCTAATCACCTCCTAAAGTTCCCACCTCCTAATACCATCACACTGAGGGTTAGGATTTCAACACATGAGTTTGGGAGGAGGGCACATTCAGTGCATAATACTGTGTAACTCCAAAATGCCATATCATACCACCTTACTGCTCTGCCACAAAGAATGTGACACATTTGGAGCAATATTAACCAGAATTTGAAACACAAAAACAAAACACTGTACAAGGGGAGAGATCAGTCCTTTGATCTTAAAGCAGGGAGAGACTGATAGAGCCTCCCGTTCTATTTAGAAGTCTCCCTGGAAAAGTGTTCCCTTGAATAACCTTCTTTCTTTCATCTCACTCTACCAGCTCAGGTCAATTCTTAATCTTGCCCCTTACAGTATAGCCCATAGCCTTCTCTCTGGGGGAAGCCACTTCAGGATCTGGGGTTATGAAGATGTTTCTCAGTAGAAATCAGAAAGAAGAGATGGGAATCCAGAGCCTGCCTATGGTCCCATCCTACTTTATCCCTGCAGGTGGGGCAGAGTCCTAGACAGCAAAGAAGAGGAGAGAGTTACCGGAATGGTGCACAAGGGGAAATGCACATGCCATTCCTCTTTGTAGAGAGTGCATTCTTCTTAGAACCATTTACCATAAGGACTCACAAAAATGTAGGGCTGTGTATTGTGAGTGGGCCCGTGAAAACACTGTGGTGATGATTATGATATAAATTAGAATGCTTATGGTTGCAAGAAACAGAAACTGAGTACTGATAGTTGTTTAACAAAATATTTTTCACATCCCTCAATCAACATTCCATATTCTAGGTAGGTCATACATTTGTTCATGATGCCCAACTTCTAGAAGCTAAGATGCTTAAGGAGTCAGGATGTAGATCTCTGGCTTCTGCAGTTGGAGGAAAGGCATTTCTTTCCACCAAGATTTCACACCTGGAGAATGACTTACAAATAGAAAGGTAAGTTGAGGCTGAACAGTCCCCCCCACACACACACACACATACACACACACATATACCCCAAAATTCAGCATTAAAATGGCAATTACATGTATTGGTTTAGCCCTGTTACAATTTTTCAGTCCTGTTTTGCTTTCCACCATGAGTATTCAAGATAAAGTGTGTTTTTTGTGTTCATCAATGGCAATTTCTTGTGCAAATGTTTAAGTCTTACCTGAAAATCATACTCAAACTAAAGAATAGCATGTTTCAAGTTAGGCCTTTCTCTGTATAGAATCAGTTTATCTTGGATGGTCAGGAGAGAGAACAAAAGGCAATGACAAAAAGACAGTAAATCAGCAGTAAATCATTATCCAGCAGTAAATCATTTCCTATTGTCAAAATAGGAGGAAGAACAGAAAGTGGAACTAAACAAAAATAACTCTGTGGTAAAATTCACAGGACTATTACATGGTGGCCAGAACCTCCTCACAGAGATAAAATGACCTGAGAACAAATAATTCAGAACAAAAGCCTTCCATTTGTCTTTTGATCTCCCTGTTTCCCATGGCCAGGATTCTCACATTACTCATCTCCATATTTTGCAATATGGTAAATAAGTTTTGCATTGATCCAGGCCAAGATAGTGCATCATGCTGGATGCAGTGTACTTTACACTGTTATCCTAGTCAAGCATGATTCCAATAGTCTAGAATTGCCAGCAATTAGCTGAAATCTTTGATTTCTACCATGGGGCTCAGCAAGGATTTGTTTCACCTTGTTCCAGAGGGACCATGCTCACAGACTTTGGGGATAAAACCTCAAAAGAAATTTTAACTGAAAAATTGCTTTTCTATTGGAGAGGGCTACTGAATAATAATATTACCCACCCCAATCTTTTTTCTTTAATTTCATCTCTTTCTTTCTCTCCTAGGACATTACTGCCTTGCCTATTTTTTCTGTCAAACATTATTTTATTGCTCATTTTTTACCGAACTCTTCTCTAGAGTGTATATTTGTCAGGAATTAATTCTATTGTAAAATATATAAACCCAACTTGAAATAATTTAAAGGAAATGGTAGATCTGCAAGCATAGCATATTTTGAGGGGCTCAAAATATGTCATCAAACCTTGATTTTTCCTCATCATTCTACTCTACTTTCCTCTATCCTGGCTTCATTCTCTACCAGACTCTCCTCTTTATGGGCTCTAGAAGCTTTAGTTTAACATGGACATTAGAGCAGAAATGGATAGCCCTTTTTTCCCCAGTGCCCGTTACAATCCTCCCACCATTGGGAGTCATAATTGGCTCTTTTTGGGTCATATGCCCACACCTGAACCAATCAGTGGAGCCCAGGGTATAGATTGATTAGCTAGCCTGGGTCACATACCCACCCCTATGGTGGGGAGGTGGGGGGCTTTGGATGACAATCTCACCAAAATCCCTCCAAAAAAGCATTCTGGGCAGGCAAAAAAGTAAGCAACTTCAAACTATGAACTTATTGAGGTCTCCCTATCTCCAACCTTCAAAGCAGTTCCCAATCTCTTTTTCTTCCTGTTGTGTCTCATTTCTTGATATAGAATTCTGAGCTAGTATCGAGCTGGGACTCAGAAATATTCATCTAGTCCTGCCATGGCCACTCATACACCTAAGATCCCAGAATAAAATTTTGGCTTACAAGACAAATCAGTAGAGAAACACTTTATTGTGAGCCACTCCAGGGCAGGTGTCCAGGGGTTCTAAGCCCCTCAGTGGACCACTATGTGTGAGCTGGACTACAGACTATTACTGGGCAGGAGGTACCACCACCCCATCAGAGCTGTTTGTACGAAACTATTCTTCTTCAGAATTACACCATCCAGAATGGCACTCCAAAACATGGTATCTATCACCAGTATAATGAGCCTGATGAAATTTAATGTTCCATTCAAATAAAATAGTAAAGCGTATTTGTAGGCCTTTATCAGCTTTCTATGTAATAAAAGAAATCATGTTTTCGCTGGTTGCTTTTCCTAATTTTTTCTTCTTGTCTTGCCAACACTGGGAAAATACAAGAAGGGAAGAAATAAAGAGGATTGACTGGGTAGGGTTTTGCATGAGATTTGCATGTGATACTAAATGTACCTTTGCACCTTGTGCTTGAGTAGAAGAGCAGAACTGGGGAGAATGAAATACTTTTTGCCAGGAATCCTGCTGCTGAATCACCTGCTCATCATGACTTTCCTCAAGAGTTCAAGGAACTGTGAACATGTTGTGGGGCTTCCCTCTGTCTTTAGTTCTTGCTGGTTTCTAAACCAGAGATATCAATTACTGTGCAGACAAAGTCAGAGCATGGAGGTGTTTTGTATGTTATACTTGTCTCTTGTTTTCTGAAAATCTATAGGTATTGTGCTAAAAATGAAATATATTTGAATGCTTATTAATACATTCAGGTAACTTAGTGTCTACTGGTTTAAAACAGGGTCTTCCAGATGAATGTGCAGTTGAATTCGAGATCTCCGCCTACCTTCTCTTTTCCTTTCCCTTTGCCTCAGAATCTGAGTTCCTAGGGCCTGGTGTACTTCCCCAGCACCAGGGAAACATCACTGTTTCACCTTCACTGGCCTCCAGTTGGATTTCTCATCCCCCCAGCTAAAGGCTGCCCACCTGATGGTCTCTGCAAGAGCATTCTCTCGTCCACCCCACACGCGCCTGCATCTTTCACTCCCTGCACTTACGTATCCCTGCTCTTTTCAGGAGACTCACTGACTTTTCCATACCTCCCCACTCCCACCCAAACCCAAAGAGTCATGATAGTGACAGTGAGAGATCGTCAGTCTTTCTTGGGCTAAAATAGGCCACCTTGTGGTTTCTTTCCCTCTGATAGTGCGGAAGCACTCCTTCAGGAAACCATTCAGCCACTTTTCTGACATGAGATTCTAAGACCCATTCAGCACCTTCTCCCCATGCCTCACAGAGTTTTAAACCCCTACGAGCTGCAGGACAGAAAGTAGGCCCCACACTCAGGTCTCAACCTGATGTCTCCAGCTCTCTCTCACTGTCTTCAAAGAGCATCCCCACTCTTTCTGTGGCCTGACTATATACCCTGCAGCCTGCTTACTCTCTACCTTAGAGCAATGGTTCTCAAACTTGACTGTTCATTTTGACACAAGTTGCTGGACCCATCCCCAGAATTTCTGACTCATTAGGTAAAGTCGGTAGAATACTAGTCCCTAGTAATGATAATGGCACACGAGTCCCAAGAACCTGTGAATATGTAACCTCAGTTGGTAAAAGGGACTTTGTAGATGTGATTGAATTAATGATTTGAGCTGAGGAGATTATCCTGGATTATCTGGGTGGCCCAATGTCATCACAAGGGTTCTTATAAAAAGGAGGGAGGAGAATCAGAGTCAGAGAAGGCGATGAAATGATAGAAGCAGAAGTCAGAGTGATGCAGCCACAAGCAAAGGAATACAAGAGGACTTTGGAAACTGGAAAAGGCAAGAAATGAATTCTCCTCTAGAGCCTTCAGAAGGAACACAGTTCTGCTAACAACTTGATTTTAGCCAAGTGAGACCCATTTCAGAATTCCGAACTCCAGAGCTATAAAATAATAAGTGTATATTGTTTTAAGCTGCTGATTTGTTGATAATGTGTTAACAGCCATAGGAACCTGAAATGAAATTGGGTTGGCTCATGAGAGTCTGCATTTCAAATAGGTTCTCAGGTGATGCTGATGCTGCAGGTGTAGGAACCAAACTTTGAGCATCATTGGCTTAAAGTGAAACACAAAACATTTAGTCCTCTGCAAAGTTTGCCCTCTCAGTGTCTGAATTGTGCAAATAGAAGTGTTGGTTTTGACAACTTTTACCTCCAAAAAGTGTCATTTTGGAAATCAATGCTTAAGTTGATTTTCTCTTTCTTTTCTGCCCTAAAGCTATGGTAGAGATCCAATAGGCAGTTGGCATGACCAGCCATTAAAAATTTATTGTATTAATAACTTCCCAACTATTATCTCACTATATTCTGATTTATTATTCTCTTTTGGAGAAAGTTTCAGAGCATTGTCCCAAAATCTCCATGATGCTGGAAAATAAAATAAGAACCTGTACATTCCAGAAGGGAAATAAGGCCAAGGGAGGTTTGCAATGGGCAAGATGTCTAAACCTCTGCTTCCCTTATGTCAGCCTGATATTTTTCCTAATTTCTTTTAAACATTTCTGTTCACCAGCTCCTCCTTCCCTTTCGTGTTCCCCAGGTGAACTTGGCAACACCTCTTAGTATTTGACATTGCTCCCTTCAGCCATGTTTCTCCAGATAATAATGTTGGCTTTCCATCCTGGGATGCTCACGTGGAGGTGACAGTGATGGTTACTGTGGACACCAAACCAGCCAGTCACATGTCTTGGGCCTGCCAAAAGGCCTCTGGGCCTTGCATGAGATGGGAGATTTCATTCTACTATCTCCAGGGCTCCTGGTAGAGGAAGAGAGAGGAGGTGCACAGAGAACGGAATATGTACAATAAATCTAATACCTTGGATGCAGTAGTTACTGCGGGATGTCAGTGCACAGTGAGAAAGAGTCAATTTAACTGTGGTCCTTGCCATTTCCTCCTCCTCTTCTCTCTTCCCTTTCTCTTCTTTTTCTCTTCATCTCTCTTTTATTTCTTTTTATGCCAGCAAGCAATGGAGTCCCACCTCAATTCCAATTCCAGCTCTACCTTTGCTAGCTCTGTGGTAAAGAACTAGGAGGTTAACCTATCTGATCCTAAATTTCCTTACTCATTAAGTGGGAGTGAATATACCTATCTCGGTTCTCTGATGAGAACTAGATGAGAGAATATCTGAAATATATCCGGTGTAGAGCAGGCACTCAATCAATGCTCTCCACAGTGGTGATTTCTACTCTCCAGGCTTCCCACCACTAAGTCCCATTCAGCCAACAGAGTTCACAGGAAATGCAAGGTATGAAAACACAACTTTAATGGGAAGCTCAGGTTTCCCTTTCATTCCAAGACTAAAACATTTTCCACTTATTTGTCTACATGGCCTTATTCTTCCAGTTAGGCATTCTTAGTGCTCTAGGCATATCACTTACAGAGAAATTAAATTTTTTGTTAAAATAATCAAATATGATGGTTAGGCCAAAGGAAACAAAGTATAACCACGGGAAAGCACTTGACCCCGGTGAGTAAAAGGTAAAGGGTCTCTTAGCAGAGATAGCATGCTGGATGTTCAGGAGCACAGGGGTCAAGTCCGTATGGCCATACTCGTTGACTGAGCTGAAATAATTTCGTTGCTTAAGGATATAGTCCTGGCCATAGTCCTCCAGCACATCAGGGGTGAGGTGATCTAAGAGGTCCTTCTCCAGCTTGTCCCTCATTTCACTTGTGCCCAAGATATCTAGGAGGCAAGAGAAAAAAGGAGGTTCAGATGCTAGGAAAGCCCAGACAAGCACGGTCACTCCCTAACAGAGATGCAGGCCCTTGTGATTTGGCTTCTGTTGGGAAGAACGAGCATTCCCAAACACCTTTTAAAACGTGTGCTTTATAACAGTACTTACTATATTTTTTAACAGAAACATACACCAATGACTGGGTTTCCACAAACTGAGTAGTCCATGTAAGCAGTAACCAGATCAAGGACAAACCTGCCTCCAAGTCCCCAGTCTCAGCGCCCTTCCCGAGAGCCACTGTCCTGATGAACAGAATAGAGTAGTTTTGCCTGGCTTTGGACATTATTTGAATGGAATCATACACTATGTTGAGTCATCCATGTTACTATGTAGTCATTCTCATAGCTGCATAGTTTTCCCTCGTGTAAATATGCCACAAATTATTTATTCATTATACTGTCATGGGCATTGGGATTGTTTTCAATTTGAGACTCTTAGAAATCATGCTGTCACAAACATCACAGTACATATCTTTTCATGACTATTATATACAATATAAAATATAATGTATATACTATAATATATATTATATATAAAATATGTATAAACATCATGAATTTATTAGTAAATTTATCATAGTAAAGAGATGTATATGTTTTTTAAATTAATCTTCTTTGAGGTAACTTATAGTTTTGTGTGTCTTTTTACATTTTCTCCTTGTTCATACCACCAGGAACAAACAAAAAAACAAAAAGAATCATACTGTACACATTTTCCAGGAATTGGCTTTCTTGTTTGTTTGTTTGTTTGTTTGTTTGTTTTTGTTTAGTAACAAATCACAAACCAGCCACCTGGCCCATAGCTACAGATTTAAACCAGAGCAGCAGAATTTTCCACTGAACGGCTTTTAGTCAACCACTCATCTATCACAGGACTTCCCCAGAGTTATTAAGTTTCACCTTTTTAGGTGACTCTGCCATAAATCACCTTACACAACATATCCTTTTGTATTTCAGCATTTACTTATGCCCCCGAAGTGTGGCTACCTGGTCAAAGGCACACTCATTTTGAATTTTATTAGTTACTGCTACATTCCAGGAAGATTGCAGCAACCCACGCTCCCTCCTGCAAAGTATGTGATAGCTGGGAAATTGCTGTGAGGATTGCCTTTGTTTGCGAGCTTGGGTGATTCTCCTGAATCAGGACTGCAAGAGATCTTTGCTGTGAAATGTAAGCCGAAGAAATCCAATTATACTCATGGGAATGCAAATGGAGTTGCAATTGTTGATTTCTTTTCATGAAGGCACAAACCATATTTAAAGAAATGATTACCCTGGCCATTATTCTGGAGGCTTCTGGGTCATGAAAAACAGGTTTGTATGAATTATTGTTCCTCCAACTACCTCTCCCCCAGTCTCTGCTTTCACAGGCTGGAGTTTTCCTTTTCCTCTCCACCTCCTCTTTAAGCACCTCATGGACTTTCTAACCATTCTTGTTACCCTTTCTAGAGTCTCTAAAGCTCTTTATTGGTGACAAGCCATCAGCCCTTTGTCAATCTTCATATGCCACTTCTCACACACACACATGTGTGCATGCACACATGTACACACACACACACACACACACACACACACGCCATTCCCCTGTTGCTTTGGGGCTACACACAATAAAATTGTTAAGACTACCTGCATCCAAATCCCACCTCTGTCTCATGTTGCTTCATACCAGCTCTGTGGCTTGGGAAATTCTTTAACTTCTCTAAGCCTCAGTTTTCTCTCTACAAAATGGGATTGCAATGGGTCAAGTGAGATTGTGCATGTAAAGTGCTTGAAACCTGCTAAGGAAGCAATATATTTTAGCTATTCTTACTGCAAGACACTAAAAAATCTGGTATGACTCTTCGAATATCTTCAGAAGCTCTTTATGTCTCTCAAGTTTCCTTTTGTTCCCCATTCAAGCATCATTCTCCAAATTTGAGTCCTTAGCCCTCCATTGTCTATCCTCTTGCCTTCGGATTGGCCATCGAATATCAGCTTGAAACTTAGGGCAGTCTGGTATAAAAAAAAGAATCTGGACACTTAATCTAGGGATCAAGTTTCAAATTTCCCACCATTATAGTGTGCAAGACACCCTAACTGGGGTGCATGTTATCCACCACACTTCAATGTCTTCGCCTGGTAAATTATACCAATTAAGCTTACCCTTTGGGGCTGTGTTACAGATAAAGACATATATGGAAAGGTTTGGGAGCATAAGCTGGAACAATATTTTAGAAAATAGTTTAATATCATTCAGTAAAGTTGAAGATAGCTAACTCTATGAACCAGTCATTCCACTACTGGATATGTGTCGTAGGAAAAATTATGTACATATACATGTGCCAGAAAGTTCGTAGCTGAATTCTTCATAGTTGTCCAAAAGTGATCCAAATAACCCAAATAACTGTAGAAAAATTGTGGCATGTTCACAGAATACCATATAGCAATAAAAATGAATGAACCACAGCCATAAATAATATAGATAAATTGTGAAAACATAATGTTCAGGGAAAGAAGCCAGATGTAAAAGAATGCAAACATGTCAAAAATCAGTACAGCCAAACTCTATTGTTTGGGGATACATGTATGGATGTAACACGGTAAAGAATAGCAAATAAACAATTATTATAAAAAGTAAGAGAGTGGTCACCACATGTTGGAGATAAAAGAGAGCTTTGACTGGAGAGGACCATATGAAGGCTTCTGGGTGCTAGAAATGTTTTATTTTTTTTACTTGTATGTTAAATACATGAGTTTTTATGTTATTTTATTAAACTATGTGTATATATGATATATTTTTCAATTAAAAAAATAAATAAGATCAACAACATCACGAAAGAATATATGGAAAGTAGCTAGTGTCTGAGAAGAGCAGCTCCCCCCGCCCCCAAATGTTAGCTATAACAATTTTGGTGAATTCTTGAAACCGTAACTGCAGGGTTGCTCTCTGATCCCAATGGAGTCACATCTCTGTGTTGGAAGTTTTCTTTGGCTGTGTCACCAAACCCTCAATCCTGCCAAGTTCAAAATCAAATTCATCATTTCCCCCCTTACACTAGCGGTTAGTCAGCTTTCTTCTCTCTGCGTCTTCTATCCCAGTCTTTCAGTCTGTCTCATTTGGTCTTATCTTTGACCCACTCAATTCTCTTCCCCGCCCCAGGAGTCCCTAAGGTCGTAACTCTCTCAAGACTTCATCTTCCCTCTATCTATTCTTACTGCTGTAGTCTAGCCTCTCAACCCGAGTGGCCCAGGTCTTTTTCTCTCTATTACCCTCATAGAATAGGCCTTTCATCCAATCCCGTTCCTCCTGGTTAACATTCAAACCTCTAGGGTTTGTTCTTTAGTGTATTAGAAATCCCTCTTAATATGTGGCCTTTTATTAGACAGGCTCTTTTACATCTTCACCTAAATCACAATTAATTGATTGATGGTCTAGAACCAAGGCCTGAGCCATAGAGGTGGGTCTACATCTGCCCAGAGTTCAGAAATTCATGGAGGAGAGAGGAGGGGATGGCCATCTCTCTGAGGCAGAAGGGAGGTAGGTCATATTCTTCAAAGGGGAGGAGGTAGTGTTTGAAAATATATGACATTAAAACTTAAGTACTTTGTGGAAAGATGCAGGTGAGCAACCAACAATTGAAGAAGCCGGCCCTTGCCCCTCTATTCTTAAAAGAGACCCAATCATCCCAGCCCCTCCTTGGTTGACCTCTGAGAGGTTCAGTTTGAGCAGAACAAAGGACCTTTAACATTCCTTCTAGAACAAACATTCCAAGTCTCTTAGGCTTAGATACCTACTTGTTTTGAAGCCTCCAGGCTGGATGACAGAGACTTTAATTCCCCATATTGAAAGCTCTTGTCTCATGATTGCTGAAAACATGCTCAGAGCCGCCTTGGATGAGCCATAGGCTGCCAACTTTACCATTGGGACAACTCCTATTAAAATAATGGGAGAAAAAGAAAATCAGGTCTGATGTTTTTAGTTGCTCATCCACTAAGTAGTTAAAAAGCACCCACCGTATGCCAAGAATTGGTACGAGTGGCTACTAAGGCAGAGAGGGGCCCTCTGTGTATATTCTTGGTTACAACTATTTGTCTGGCTTCCTTTACGTCTGCCTTCGTGGCTGCTTTATCACAGATTGTCCAGTGACAAACCAAGTCTATGGTTCAATCCCTCCCAGCTTCTAAGCTAAATGTTGTTTAGGTGGCATAAAGAGCACCTGCCCCAGCCTCTGACTTTTCTGTTTGGCCAACTACATTCTGAGGTTCTGGGTAGACATATCTTTGGGCGAGGCAGGAGGAAGACACTGTTCAGCCCATTACACCATCTGTAGTTGAACAGATAGGTTTTAATGCTTGCTGGAACAAGGAGTTACACATCCCATGGGAACTAGGGGGCTTCTCTGTAAGAGGGTATGATAAAGGACTTATTCTAGGAGGGCTAGCTAAGTTTGGGTGGGGGAAGATGTTCTTTATTCTACCTAAATTACGTTTAGTTTAGAAGCTAAATGAGATCGAGCCTTAAACAGGACCTATCAATGGACCAGCTATGAGGGAGGAGCTGTGAAAGGCAGAAGCAAAGGAAGCCAATTAAGTGAAGTAACCTTATTTGGAATAAAGGCCTCTCTGCAGATGTAATTAAGGTACAGATCGTAAGACAAGAACATATTGGATTAGGATGTGCCCTAAACCCAGTGATGGGTGTCCTTGTAAGAGATGATAAAGCAGAAGAAACACAGGGAAAGACCATGTAGAGATGGAGGCAGAGAATGAAATGATGCTGCCACAAGCCAAGGAATGCCTGAAACCACCAGAGGCTGAAAGATCGAGAGGGTGTTCTCCCTTAGAGCCTTCAAACAGAAGATCTCTTCTACTCTTTCTTACAACTTTAGTCAATCTACAATGATCTTAATAAAATTTTCAATTTAAAAAAAGAGCAAAGTGTCTGCACTCCCACATTCGTTGTAACATTATTTACAATAGCCAAGACATGGAAACAACTGAAGTGTTTCTCAACAGATTAATGGAGAAAGAAAACGTAGTATAATATATACAAAGGAATATTATTTAGCCACAGAAAAAAGAAGAAAATCATACTATTTTCAACAACACGAATGGACTTTGAGGGTCTCAAGGGAATTACATAAAGTGAAATAAGTCAAACAGAGAAAGACAGATACTATATGATCTCACTTGTATGTGGAATCTAAAAAACCAAGCTCATAGATTCAGAGAATAGATTGGTGGTTACCAGAGGTGGTGGGTGGGTGGGTCAATGAAATGGATGAAGGTAGTCAAAGGGTATAAACTTCCAGTTATAATATAAATAAATTCTGGAGGTGTAATGTACAGTAACTCCTCACTTAAATCATTGATAGGTCCGCAACTTTAAGGAAACCACATATAACAAAACCAATTTTACCAGAGGCTAATTAATATAAAAATAGATAAGTTCCTATGGCATCTCATTAACATTTTAATGAAACTATATCGAACAAAACATTATTCCCAGGCCTACTGTATTGCACAGCGACTATAGTTAATACTATGTAGTATTTTCGAGAGTTGCTAGGAGAGCAAGTCTTAAAAATTCTCATCACAAGAAAAAAGAATTTGTAACTACATGAAGTAATGCATGTTAACTAACCTAAGGTTATAATCATTTCATAATATATATGTTGTACACCTTAAACTAATACAATGTTATATGTCAATTTCATCACAATAAAATGGGGGAGAATCAGGTGGGGAAGAGCATAGGAGTTGAAGTAGAGATATCTGAAATAGTTAATGTCAGTTATCATCATTTTTTTTTTTACATTATTATTAAATCTTTGGTCTGGCTCACATCATTTCCTTTTGAGAAATACAGGCATACCTCAGAGATATTATGGGTTTGGTTCCCATAATATCAGCAATAAAATGGGTTGTAATCTTTTTGCTGGAAAGGCTTTGCTTTCAACTCATGAAAAAGAAAAAAAAAAAAAACATCACATCTGTGAAGCACAATAAAGTAAAGCACTATAAAACTAGGTATGCCTGATTCTTACCTCTCTGTTTTTATAGGAAGGCTGTCAGTCAACGTTCTGTCCTTGTTAAGAAGCAGACTGGCCAATTACAATACCTCATCCCCAGGGGATGAAGATTGGGTTGGTGCTGTGCATGTGACCTGAATTGAGCCAGAGTCCTGATATAGCAGTGGGAAGGAGTCCTGACACAACCACCAGGGGCCACTTTTGCTACCACATAGGAGAAGGTCAGCAAAGGAAAACAGAGCAGCAAAGAGGGGAGAGCAGAGAGTTGGAGGTGCTGGTGGAGGAGGCACCTGGGAAGTGGAGGTGAGGGAGGGTTGCAATAATGTCTTAAATCTTGGTTCCAGGCAGTTGATAAACTAATACATTTCTTTTTCCTTTTTTCGTTTAAGCTAGTTGGAAGTTTACCTGTCACTTAAAAGGAACAGTCCTGAGGTTTAATTGGTGAAATATAAATATAGCATCTCACATCAAACTTTTAAGCTCTGCCACAGATGACCAGCTGATTCTTATTTAAGTGATTTTTGGTTTTACAAAATCTTAGAGTTCCAAATGCAGCTCTTTCTTTTTACTGGTGAGAAAGGCCAAAGACGTCATAGCAACTTATTCAAAACTGCAACCCAGTTTGTGGGGTTATATCGTTCTCACTTCACAGTTTTAACAGATGAGGTGAGCTGGCTAGCTAGGAGGCAGTTTAACAGGGGCCAGCTGTTAATAGCTAATTCGGAGGCCAGCAATGCCTGTGTATTCAAGTCTCAGCTCTGCAATTGATGAGTAAAATAAGTTAAAATTAGGAAAATCATTTCATGTTCGTGTGCCTCTGTTTTTAATCTTTAAATTAGGAATAATGATAGTATATGCATCATAAGTTGTTGTGAAATTTTAAAGGATTAATATAATAGAATAGTACCTGGTACAAAGTAAACTTCATATAAGAGCTTCCTATTATTAGTACTACTCAAAGTTTTTGCAATAATATCTCAATACCCCAAAGGGATCCACATGTTCCATGTTTCTTAAAATAATAAGTGCACCTGCTCAGGATCTCCCATAATAGTTGTTTATTATGTGAATTACTAGGACCCACCCTAGACCTACTGGATCAGAATCGACATTGAAAATCAATCCAATTCTTTCGAATACTAAACCTTAAACCATTACATTAGAGCAGTACTTGCTTAGGAGATATCAAAACTGAATTCTTGGTCTCCCCTAAATAAGTAGCCATAGTTGATAAACAGTTCAGAACTTTGGGTCACCTGTTGTTAGGAGGTGACTTAACAGAATACCCAGTCAACAGTAGGACTTGTTTTAACCAACCACGTACAGACCTCTAGACTCTTTCCACCTATCCTGACTACAAATTGTCTATCCTTACTTAGCGTAACTACCATGAATGTAGCATCTAGAAGATACCAGAGTCTCCCACCCAGCTTTTCTGTCTGGGGAGCTACTCAGTGACTGCGCTGGCAAGTGAATATGCTCAGTTCATGTTGTTGATCACTCTGGCGGTCACCGTCTTTCTTTTGATATTACGGTATACTGTTGGTCATGGCTTAAACTGAGGGAGACTTGAATTACAATTTTGGAGCTTACAGAAAAATCGTGGAGACCCTCTACCTCACCCCCACCCTTCTCTGTCTCTCCTCCTCACCCTGACCCCTGCAGTGAGCTCAGACCTGGTCTTTGCCTGACTCTCTTGGTGTGGCATAAGAAATAAGTTAGAAACATTTCCTAAGGTTCTACTAGCCAAATGTGCTTGATGTTCTTTAAGGTAACACAAGTCCTCAAAAACTTCTAGTCTCAAAGATCAACACGTACTTGGAAATCTTTCTTTTTCCTAATATAAAGCTAACATAGGAAGAGTGTTCTCTAAGTGAATACCCAGCAGGGGACAGATATAGTGCAACTTTTCATCCTGAGGCTGTATAGGTGTATAGGTAGGGTGTGATATTTTGATTTATAATAAATATATATTCTGTCTTTTTCCTGATTTTAGCACAGAGCTCCTAAAACTCTTGGAATTTCCTAAGTGCCGAGAGCAACAAAGGGGTCTTTTGTTATGTCAATGAGGTGATTTCAGATAGGGGCTGGTAACTAGGAAGCCAACCTTGAGATTAGAGGGTTGAAGCTTTCAATCCTTTCTCCCTCCAACCTCCTTGGAGGGGAACAGAGGCTGGTGATTTGAGATCTATTACCAATAATAAACAGGTGGTAGATAACCTGGGTTTGCAACTGGCAACTAGCATCTGAAATGGGGGTGATGGAATAGCCTTGTAGGACCGAGCCCTTAACCTGTGAGATCTGATGCTATATCCAAGTAGATAACAGAATTGAGATGAATTATAAGATGCCCTGCTAGTTTCTGAGCTTTGTTTGTTGGTATGAGGGAACCGCCCCCTCCCCACATTGGAATTAGATGCAAGACACTTTTATATAGGGGTATCAGGGTCCCATACCCACAGCAGCTTTCTCGTTCTCTAATACCTTCACAAGCCTTGTCCTGAATGAGCTTGTCTCAAGAGGATGTAATGAGGACTCCTAGCCAGTTTCTGCCTCCTCCAAGGTCATCTGGAGTCAACTTGTCTTGTTCAATTCTTTGTTCGAGACATCAATAACCTGGACAACGTACCAGGGGAAAACTCCACTCTCCGGTAACAAACTCCGGTAACGCAGTACATTCCTTTATTGCATGTTTCCAAGCTGAAGAACGCAGACCAACCACATGCCCAGAGAAGCAGTATAACAAAGTGAAATGCTCAGTCTCTCTGACTCCAACTTGTTCAAGACTGTGTTGTTCCATGGTCTTCAGGCTAATAGCACTTGCTTTGTCTTGCATATAGACATGCTAATCATTTGAGGAATTCTACTTGCAGCTTGAGCTTCACAAAAACGGCCCCTCCTCTTGACATAAAAAAAAAAAAAAAAAAAAAAAGCCTAAACTCTATACTTTCTTGAGATGGATTTAAGAATTAGTTCACCCATCTTCTTGGTTGGCTCCTTCTCAATTAATAAGCATTTCTTTTCTCCAAACTCTGACATTTCGAGTTTGGGCCTTTCAAAGAATCAGGCACTTAAAATTTGGACTGATAACAATTTGGCTAGCCAGCTAAGAGGTAGTGCCCATGGCAGACTGGCCCAGGCTAGGGTTGCCCTCTGAGTTGGAAGCAGCTGCCAACACTGTTTTGCCATGAAAGCTCTGGAGGGACTTTCCCTAGCAGGCACTGGCTGTCCTTGGTACAAGGATCATGTGGAAGAAGGAGAAATCTTTGACTTCGGTCTACTGTCTGTTTTGCTTGCGGGGTAAGTTGCTCTGTGTGAGCAGCTGGGAATCCTTCTCTAATGTGCGCTTTCTGTCTCTGGGGCAAAGCCATCTGCACTCTTGGGACTTCCAGCTGAGAATAGGCAGGGTTGTAGGACTGTGCCCATTTGTTTGTTGTGTTTCTCTGTGAGCCTACGAACTCAGTTTGGAAGAAGGGTGAGTCGCCCTCCCATGTACAACCAGAAACTCTCTTGCCCTCCATTTGGACTTTTTCCATGGGATAAGCCAATTTGTTTTGCATTTGTTAGGGTACTCTGTTGGAGAGGGGACTGGTTTTAGGACTTGTACCTGATTAGTGAACTGTTTCAATTGCACTTGTTTGGCTTTTTGAATTTGAAATTGTAACTTGCCTAGTGTATCTGAGTATTTTTTAGGAGAGTACTCCATGTATTGTCTTGTGCGTCATTTGTGTGTCAATCTGAGTTTTCTCCAACCCCCCCATCCTCCAGACACGTGGCAGCCGCCATCTTGTGCTCAGACTCCCTTCCTGGCACCATCTTCCTCTAGGAAAATTTGCCACTTTAAATTCAGGAGATCTGAAGCTGCTCTTTTTACTCTCTTAGCTTTTCAGTTTTATTTTGCACATTTCTGTTTTTTTGTGTTTGTCAAAAAATCCACCTTAAAGGGCACCTCGCTGGCTTCTCATAGACAATGGAATGTGCTCTTTGATTAAAAGTTAATTTTAAAGCTGCTCTAAAGGAATTCCTACCAAAGCATGCAAAGTTTTGGTCATCTGAATAAAATACCTCTGAATTTTGCCTTGTACCTGGGACATAAAAGCTAGCATTTTAAAATGAAAGCTATGAGATCTCTGTCAATGTTTATCTTGTATGTTTATGTATGTCTATGTATGTTTTATATATGGCATATTTTTATCACTAAATGGTATTGCTAATTTGTAATAATAAATTGGCTTAAACGAGTGATTATATAAGAAGTCTCACAAATATAACAGAAACTAACCCAAATGCTTTTTGGAATTGCGTGATCTAGGAAAATATTTACTATTAAAACTGGTTTTGAGTTTGGTTTGGTTAAATGCGTCATGTTATTTCCGTTGCAAAATTTCATCAGGAAAAATAACTTGGTATGATAAAACTTTCATGAGTAATCTAAACAACTGTTAGGAGCAAGTAAGTTAAATATAAGTAGAATAAAAAGTCATGTTTAGACTTAAATGGTTTTTAAAGTCTCTTTGATAACTTGGAACTTTAAAGTTTTGTTAGCTAAATTCAATGCGATATTCATTAAATGGCTACGTCATTACCAAATAAGAATCCTGAAGAAGAAAGTTTTATGTGCTGTCAAGCTTATTAAGATTAAAATAAATTTAATCAATTAAGTGGATTTAAATATTAAAAGTAAGCTGATGCAAAATTAGGGTTAGATTTTCTCTCTCTGCTAATAAGGAAACAGTTTCTTGGACTATTTGTCTGCTACAGATAGTATGAAAAAGTTTTCTGCCTAGAAAGCAAAGATTCTGTGCTTTATCAAAATGATTTTCTGTGTTTCATGTTGTCTTAATCAAGTTCTTGGCTTCTTAAGAAAACTAAGTGTCTTCAATAGTAGCAACTAAGTTTTTCTAAAAATTATATAAGCTTCAGCGTTTGAAATTTTCTTTTCTCACTTTGAGTAAATAAATAATTTGATATTGTTTCCTAATGATATATGATCTTTTTGGTCAAGTATGTTTGACAGCCTTCCCAGGCTTCAAATATTAAAAGGAGTTTTTTTCTCAACCTGGAAATGGCTTTGGGTTGTTCCAATGGGCCCCTGGAACACCTTGAAAGATTTGTTTTCTCTCCCTGCAAGAGAGAAATATTAAACTAATTTGGCTTATTTTGGTGGATTAAAATCACATGGGAAGCTTTTTCAAATAAAGATACAATTATGTTGCATTTATATGCATATATTCTCATTACTAAATGAATGTTCTAGAGATCATAACCACCAAGACTCTACAATGTTCTAATGTAATATTTTCATTTGGTATCTTAAAAGTTATGTTACAGAGAAAAGTAAATTCTTTTGTTAATTGATTTATAATTGGACCAATAACTATGTCATTTTAAGGGTTTTTTAAATTTGTTTGTTCGTTTTGACATTTATGAACAGTCATTGTTTTTATTCTGACACTTTTGCAAATATGTTTAATCTTAAAAAAGATTCATGGAGAAGACTCTGACTTATTCTAAAATACATGTTTCTGAGAATAAATTTTCAGATCATACCTTTAAACTGGATGAAAATTTATAGAACCCTAAGGAATAACTGGATTCATAAAATACTGGCAAATGATTAGGATAAACAAGAATTAATTATATGGGACTGAATAAACTAAGGATAATTACATTTTTTAATAACTTTTTATTTGAAATATTGCTGTTTTTAAAAAATTGTTGTTTTCCAGATATAAGAAAACTTGTTTCTCATAGATTACCTATGACTTAGAGGAATTTGGTAAATTATGCCTTTGTAAGCAATATTAAAACATTTATATTTTTCTCGCTACCTGATTCCTCCAAAATTGAAGACTCTGACTGAGTATTATTTTTTTCATGGCAATATGGTCATCTGCATAAATTCAGTAAGAATCTGTTCTCTTTATAACAGGATACAATAGGAAACTTCTTTTTATTGCTAAGTCATGGAAAACATGGAATGTCATGTTTGAGAGAGACGTGCATAGACTCGGATATGACCAGAAATCTTTCAGGACTTAAGACTGACTTCGGAAGCTCCTTGAAAAACAGCTTGGTACCCTGCTTACATGGTTCACAGCAGTCTTTCCTGGCTTTGCTTTTCTGGGCGATACAAAAACAGAACCTCAAGACATTTTGAGGGACCTCAGAACCTAAGGAATTCATTCAAATCTATAAGTATTGGAGGCAAAGTCTGATGGCAAGGATGTGGCTTGGCTTTTTAGCCTTGAGAGGCTAATTAAGTTCAATCTGGATATGATCAATTGCTATTCTTATTGTATTTATACAAATAATCAGACAAAAGTGATTGGAACTGGACTTATGCAGTAGATAAAACAGTCTTAATTTGGCCATCTTTGATAAAAACAAGTGTGATTTAGAGAAAAAAATTGTGTTTCTATGGAAACTAAAATACACAGTTGTGGATGTTAGATTCTGCTTCAGTTGATTGTCTTTAAAGTTTTATTTTTCACCAGTAAATGACTGGATCCTGAATTCTTATAGTTTTCTATAACCCTACAATCTAATATTTCATTTTCTCCCATCTTTTGCCTTGGAATTATTGAGAACTGAAACGTTTTCCCTGAGCCTTGCAATTACAAACTGCAGCTAGATGATATGATATAAACTTGAGATAGCTTTCCAGACTCAGCAACTTGTTTATAATTTGCTCTGATCATTAACCTCCTTTTTTTTTTGTTTTCATAAATCTTATCAAATACCGATGTTACGGAATTTAACCATATAGTTGGCCATTTAGCCAATTCTGCTCAAGCTCTAGGACTTCAACACTTAGAGTCCTTGGCACGTGTGTCCTTAGACAAAAGTATTGCTTTAGATTACTGATTAGCTGAACAAAGAAATGTTTGTGCAGTAGCCAAACTCATCATGATTTTGGGCCCTGGGGGACATAATAACAAAAGTTACTCTTTTATCTTTGTCTCATATTAGGATACAGGTGTCCTGGCCTGCTGCTACATCTACCATTGCTATCTCTGCTTATAAATTGAACACCCAGAATGCCCCCTCGTAATTGCATCTGAACCCAATTGCCCTATGTCCCTCAAGAATAAGGAATGAAAAAAAAAGGCAAGAATCGTAACAGTGAAATGCTTTGTCTCTCTGACTCCATCTTGTTCAAGCCTGTGTTGTTCCATGGTCTTCAGGCTAATAGCGCTTGCTTTGTCTTGCAATGTAGACCTGCTGATCATTAGAGGAATTCTTGCAGCTTGAGTTTTACAAAAACAGCCCCTCTTCTTGACATAAAAGAAGACTGAACTCTATACTTTATTAAGATGGATTTAAGAATTAGGTCACCCATCTTCTTGGTTGGCTCCTTCTCAATCAATAAACTTTTCCTTCCTCCAAACTCTGACATTTTGGGTTTGGGCCTTTCAAAGCATTGAGCATACAGACTTTGGATGGCAGGTTTGTTAATCTTTATACATGACCAGCAGAAAATTGAGACTAATTGCATCTGATGATTCTTTTGTAATCCAAGAATCTCTGGGAATGGGACAAAGTATTGAGTATCAAAATATGGGACGTTACTCGAAGTGTGATTGAGAACGATAGCAGCAGCTGGGGATCCATTGGACGTATGAATCGGGTTCCACTCCAGACCCGAATGAATCAGAAATTTTGCGGGTGGGTGCAGAATTTTTTTCTTATTGAAGTAGAATACATATAACATAAAATCCACCATTTAACCATTTTAAGATATAAAATTCAGTGGCATTTAGTACATTCACAATGTCGTGCAACTATCACCACTGTCTAACTCCATAATAACTTCAGTGCCCCAGAAGGAAACCTCATACCCATTAAGCAATCACTTCTCATACCGTCTCCCTTCAACCCCTAATATGCTTTCTATCTCTATGAGTATGCCTAATTTAGACATTTCATATAAATGGGATCACCTAATATGTGGCCTTTTGTGTTTGGCTTCCATCACTTACCATAATCTTTTCAAGGTCCATCTGCTCTATACCATGTATCAGTGCTTCACTCCTATTTGTGGATTAATACTATTCCAGTATGGATAGACCACATTTTTATCAATTCACCAGTTGATGGATGTTTGAGTCATTGCCACCTCTGGCTATTATAAATAAAAATACTATAAACATCCATGTACATGTTGTTTGAACACCGGTTCTCTGCTCTCTTGTATATATACTTAGGGGTAGGATTGCTGGGCTACAATTAACTTCTTAACTTATTGAGAAACCACCAAATGTTTTCCTCAGAGGCTACACCATTTTACATTCTTACCAGTAATTCAGGAGAGTTCCAGTTTCTCCACACCTTTGCCATCAAGTGTTGTTTTCAGGTTTTTTGATTAAGCCGTGTTAGTGGGCATGAAATGTTATCTCATTGTAGTTTTGACTTCCTGTAGTTGTTTTTAAGTGGCCTTCCTGGTAATTCTAAAACATCTGAAGTTTGATAAAGCTGTCCAGAGATGAGTAGTATCTACTTAACTAGTTATAAAAATGCAGACTCTTCACTTCCCCCTCACACCAACTCAGTTAAAATCTTCATTTTAACAGAGATCCTAGGTGATCATACAGTGTTTGAGAAGCATTGGTATAAGGGACAGGCTTAAATTGTTAACACTTCCCCACTCATTTAAACACACTAGAGTAGAGTCTGTTTTTTGTCCCCTGTTTTCCTCATATGTCCTTGTTTGATAGTGTGGAAAAGTGAGAAAAACACAGAATTTAGAGTAAAACAGACAGACCAGTTTACCAACTTTGACTCCAGTGCTTACTAGCTGGTTTTATCTGGACTTGAGGGTCCTTGACATAGAAAAGGAATCAATACCCACATCCTGCAGACCTTCGAATTAAGTGGCTTCAGGCGTCTAACACAACCTAGCACAAAGAAGTTCCCTCGGTCTTGTTCTACTCTCTTCCCTTTTCCTTAATACTAGCCTTGCTATTGTGTGAGAGTTTCAGGGAAACAACTCTCAGCTTTGGCTTCCTTATATCGCGGAATAGCTGAGGCGCTGGCCGAATGATTAGTCAGATGATTCCCTTCTGGCAGCCAGCTCAGCAAGAAAATGTCCAGAAATGATCTCCTAGTCAACTTATTTAAACTAAGACCAGGCACAAACCTGAACCATGAACTCTGCTGGATACCTATATTTTGTAGACTTGTAACAATCTCCAAGGCTACTTACTTCAGTGTAATGTAATTTTAATTTGTTTTAACTAGTACCTGTGCTAAGCCCTCAGAATGCATAACGCATTTATATTTAAAACCAAGACCAGAGGTTCTCAACTAGAGATGATTTTGCATGAAACTCCCTAGCCAAAGTGAACATGTAGCAATGTCTGAAGATTCATCACCCCTGGTTCTTGGCACTACTTATATTTAGTGGGTTAAGAACACCGATGCTGCTAAACATCTTACAATGCATCGGACAGCTGCTCCATAGAAAAAATTAGCCTTCCCCAAAATATCTATAATGCTGAGATTGTGAAACACTGCCTAGACCCAGTTGTTGGGCCACTCAACCATTAACATGATAAAGTGGACACATAAACAAGTAAGGTGATAAAATAGACATGTAGATTGCCTAGCTAGTAATAGAAGAGCAAGATTCAAACCACAACTGGCTCAAAATCCCTGAGGCCTGAGTTGTTTTATAAAGTTTGTTTTCAACCATTCTTGTTCATGCCAAGCTTGCAACTGTACACAGGTTTTACTCTCTGATTTCTTAAGATGAAAACTGTCCAGAAAAGGCTTTTAGATCGCTCAAACATTTTTCAGTTGCCCTTTCTACAATCAAAAAGTTGCTTCCCAATTCCTCTAATCCTTAGTTAAATATTTACCTAACTTCCATGCCAGGATTTCAGTTAAAGTGCTATTCTATTTATGTGGGAGGGATGATAAACATGATTACAGGGTAGAAAATTGTACTAGAGAAGGTATGGTCAAATCTAAAAGTGGTTACCTGTTAGGGGCTGGTGTGTGACAAGGAGCAGCAGGAGTGGTCACAATTGGGTGGTGATGTCAACAGCTGGTAGGATAAAAAAACCACAAGTGGACAATACAGCCAGCCTCTTCCCCAGATATCCTGGTGGATGGCTTTTAGGTCTCTAACTCACTACACAGCAGGTGTGGCTGATGCTGAACATGTGTCATTTCACATCATTTCACCACATCCCTAAGAAGAAGCAATTATCCCCCTAGTTAATGAGGACACTGCAACCCAGGGGTTCAGGACTTTGTCCTAGGTCACTCAATCGTCGGTGGTAAAGACAGGATCAAAACCTAGGCAATTTGTCTCCACTCTGCTTAGCTGGCCTCCTCTCCTATTTGAAACCTGATTCTAACTGTATAGCTACATGATGTCTCTCTCACTCTTTCTGTTTCTTGTTCCTTTCTTTAGGAATGAGAAATGTGGGAGGGAAGGATGTATAAATAATTTGAGTGATTCTTTCATGCATCCCCTAGAGAATAATTTAAAGAAATAATGTTTCTCCCTTACCCCAGTCCTTATAAGAGTGAGGCAGGAGGATAAGAGTCGAGGAAAGATTGGAAGATGGAAGAAGGGGCCATGAGCCAAGGACTGTAGGTGGCTAGAAAAGTCAAGGAACTGATTTTTAGAGACTCCAGAAAGAATTCAGCTCTTCTAATACCTTAATTCTAGCCGAGTGAGACCTATGAGAACTGTAAGATAAATTTTCATTGTTTAGGCACTAAATTTATGGTTATTTGCCAAAGCAGCAATAGCAAAGTAATACACCTGGGTTGATGGTGCCTCTACCCATCCCCTTTGGCTGCCATCCTCCCCCCAACCCTCACTTTCACACACATTGAAAATACCTACTGTGCGGGCTGGCCTTAATAACCAGGACTGGCTGTTTATACCAAGGCTAACTCTGCCCAAGGTATTCCAAGCACTCCTAAAGGATTTCCTTTATCACACGTATGCAATGTCATATATGTGGTCATTGCTTATGAAAGGAAGATTGTTAAACCCTTGATTTAAGTTGTTGACTCTGTTCTTTCAAGTGGAGAGAGATGAATCATCAAATGTCACGCCCTGACCCAGTTGCCTTAGATTGCAAAATGATAAGAATGATCTTATGAAGAACACATGGAGTTCCGACAGTGTCAACAGTGTGAAGACATTTACCTACTCATTTCACAGTGAACAAAAGATTACCTATAATGCTGACATTAACCATATGTGAGGAAGCTTGTACATTAGTAGTCATGTTGTGAAGATTTGCCGCAACCCTAAATTCCCAATAATGAATAGATGAGTTACAAGAGTTTGTACATGAAAAGATTTGAAAAGGAAAGAAATGTTTTATTGTATTAAGATCAACAGTAAACATGCAATTTGACTAACCTTGACCCAGCCCTACATGAGCAAGTCCTGCTTTCTTGTTCAGCCCACAAAGAACTCAGCAAGCCTCCTCTTGCACAATGGGCTGCCACATAACCTTCCGGAGAAGGGCCATCTCACCTGCCATGCTGCTGATGTTCACCAGCCTCCCCTTGGATTTCCTAAGAAGAGGCAAAAATGCCTTCGTGACTTCCACAGCCCCAAAGAAGTTCACAGCCATGCAGTTTTTGTAGTCAGTCATGGGAATGAGCTCCCCATCAATGGGATATCCAAGGATCCCAGCATTGTTGACCACAGCCCACAGTCCTGAGAATAGAAAGGAAAGGGTGAGACTGGAGAGAAGGACAATTTTTAACACTTCAAGTTCTGGAGTCAAAGGGGCCCCTTTGATATCTAGGATCTAGGAAGATCACTCAAACTCTCAAATCTCAAGTCTTCTTGATTATCTACAACCACCTACACTGAGGGATTGTGTGGGAAGTAAATTTGTGAAATATCAAACGACTTTGTTTTGGAGGTGTTTTTACCTCAAAGCCCTTTCCTACATCCAGGCAGCTAGATATTTGTTACATCGGGGAAGGAATGGCACAGCAAGGTGAAGAATGTAAGTCTAATTCACATTTCTCCCTCCAATGAGTGTGTAGAGACAGTATAACAGCTTTAGGACAATGCAGGGTGATGTAAGAGCCTCTCTTCTCTTTTCCTTAGGCTAGAAGATTTCCTAGTCCCGAGAAACAGGAAAACTAGAGTGCAGGTGCCAAGAACTAAGAAGGTTGCAAAGTCCTAGACCCCTATTATTTTCTCTAACCAGCCTGATCCCCTTGATCAGAATCACCAGGAGGGCTTATTCAAACACAGATTGCTAGTCCCTCCTTCAGAGAGTCTGATTTGGGATGTCTAGAGTGGGGCCTGACAATATGCATTTCTAATAAGTTCCCAGGCCTGCACCACACTTGAAGAACCACTGTCCACAAATAGTGGTTTTCAACCTTGAGTGTACATTAGGATCACTGGGTGGGGTTGGGGGAGCTTTTTTAAATCCTAATGCCCAGACTATTTCCAATTAGATCAGGAACTCTGGGTGCGGGTCCCAGGATTGGCAGGTCCCAGGTCTGGTTATGATTCAGGCTTACAGCTAGGAATAAGATCCCAGATTTAAAATGTTACATTAGTGTAGTGGAGTGCCTGTGCCTAAAATATGCAAACATAATTCAGCTTACTGTATCACGCATGTGTGGCTAAATGCCACTATTGTACTCTGCTATGTGTGGAGCCATGCGGTCCCCTGGAGAGCAGAAGGAGAGCACAAGAAGAGGAGCAGGAGAAGTGCACGAAAAACTGTACTTCCCCCAACAGAAATGCGTTCAGCACAAAAAAAGCTGGTGCCTTTCATTCTCATGTCAACTTTTTGTGCATTCTTCCAACTGGGCATTTCATCATCGAATCTTCCGTTCTCGATCAGCTCAGTGCCGACACTGCAGTAGGGTAGAAAGGGGACCAGTAGTTTTTAAAATTCTCCAGGTGATTGCAATGTACAAGCAAGCTTGGAAACCATTGCCTTAAATAGTAGAAAGATGTAACAAAACTCCAGATGTTTCAGGGGGTGAGGGATCTGGAGCTGAGGTGAATGACCTGGGTCTTCTTTATCTGGGAGGAACAGAGGTGACAGGACCTGGGGTGTATTTAGCTAGACGGGCCTGAAGCAGTTTCTCTGAGTTCCCCCAACCTCAGCATGATTTAGAACAATGGTTCTCAAGGCATAGTCTAGAACCAGCAGAATCCTCATTGACCGGGAACTTCTTAGAAATGCCAATTCCGGAACCCCACCTTCGACCTGCTAGATCAGAAATTGGTGATCAGAAATTGTTAAAGCTCAGCATCTGATACAACCTGCCATCCAGGCAATCCTGATGCACCCTCAAGTGTGAGAATTTGTGGTATATACAGGAGAGGAATGAGCCTTGGTGCTGGCAGAGGCACAGAAGTGGCAGGAGGCACCAGCCCTAATGGCGCCTTTCTGATGGCATCAAGGAGGTACGTAGCAGCTAACTTACATGAGTACTGGACAGTGCTGGACATATCCACAGGAGCCAAAATGATGTGTTGACTAAATGTCCTATCCTGAGGAATTCAGATGCTACCCCAGGGAAATGAGATGAAGCTCAAAATGACAGAAACGGATCTTGCCACATGGCAGAAAGATGGCTCAAAACAGAAACTGAATTCGAATATAGAAAGTAAAGTTACATTTCTTTCACACCCAAGGTGGTGGTCTGACATTTATACACAATAATTATTGGGAGCATCCGAGGACAGGATGCCTGGTATGTAGTAAGAGCTCAACGGCTATTATTGAGGATGGTGATGGGTGAAGAAATGCCTCCACTAGCATTTCCAAGTAAGGGTTATAATTCGCTCAGCCCGATCCACACATTTGACCAGTCAGCACGCAGACAGTAGCTTAAGAATGCCCTAGAACAGGGGTTGGCAACCTTTCTCTACAAAAGGTCAAATAAACATATTAGCATTAGCGCTGCAGGTCCTACTAACTCAACTCTGCCATTACCGTGTGAGGGAAGCAGGATTATCTGTAAATAAATGGGCCTGGTTGTGCACTAATGAAACTTGATGTATGGACATTGACGTTTGAATTCCATATAATTTTACATGTGTCGAAAAAAATTCTGATTTTTTTGAAAAACATTTAAAAATGTAAAAAGCATCCTTAGTTCACAGGCTGTATACAAAAACAGGTGGCAGGGCTACATAACAGTCTTTAAATGACAAAGAGGTAGAGAACCGATTAGTGATTGCCAGGGGTTAGGGATGAGAATATGGCTCTAAAAAGGTAGAATGAGAAAGATTGATGGTGATGGAACAGTTTCATAACTTACTTGATCGTGGTGATTTTTGCACAAAGCTACACATTACCAAATTGCAGAGCTATACATACATGCACACACACACTTGGCATGTATAGCTGGCGAAATATGAGTAAACTCTGTATTGTATCAATGCCAGCCTCCTGGTTTTGCTATTGTGCTATAGTTATGCAAAATGTTAATACTAGGGGAGGCTTGGCAAAAGGTGCACATGATCTCCCTGTACATTTCTTTGCAACTTGATCTACAATTATTTCAAAATGAAATGATAAAATGCAAGGCCATAGTTTGCCAACTCCTGCCATAGAATTCTAAGCCAATCAGCTCATTATACCTAGAAGACTTAATAACATTTTTAAATAATATTAATTAATAATTAATGATATATTAATACTAATTTAGAGATATGCTGTAACACAGCACAGTTGATGGCCCTCTTCCAGGAGCTGAGTTTTTCTGGTTTATCTACAGGTACCAGACAGTCTTTTAGCAAACACCCTTCTTTGTGATCATAAAGCCCTCTGTTTCACTGTTCTACATTCTCTTTGATTTGGGAGGCTGGAGTTGAGAGATTTCAAGGACAGCAGGCAGAACGTGTAATGGCAATCATGTCTCAGAAGAGGATTGCTCGCCACAATGCTGACTCCAAAACAGCATGGGCTCACACCTTTGAAAGTGTACTCACCACACCTCTTCATTCCTGGGCTCTGGCATGGTATTTTTATATCTAGAACTCCCTGCCTTATTGTTTAACATGGTCAATACCACCCCTCTGGGTCTCACTAGAGGGGTATGTTTGAATATCTCCTTGAATAAGATACCATGAAATCAAACTCATCAGAGGGACAAGTTCAATCCAATCGGATAGCAAAAGACCACACTAGGAAAACTACCTTTCTAGAAAATGATTATACATTACGAAACTTGCTGAAAGTTGATTCCTAATAACAATCAATTTTTTTCTCCTTTCATTTCTTAGGTATTTATTGACTATTTACTATGTCAGGGACTGTGCTCAATGTTGAATCAATGGAAAACAGGAGCCCTTACTGGAGGCTTGCCTCATGCCAGAAACTCTTCTGATTGCTCTCTGTGTAATAACTGCTTTTTCAACTACCAAATGAAGCCAAATAACATTACTCTTTTTTTGTAAAAGAACAAAAAAGTCATTGGAAGTGCCTGAGGCTACCATCAAAATCCCCCATAATGAAACCAGCACAAGAGAAAGCAGAGCTAAGAAACAGAGACTGGGTCTTAATGACATTGTTTAAGTGCCCGGATCCAGACATACCTGAAGCTGACTGGTCTTTTCAATTCCATGAGCAAATACATTCCCTTTATGCTTTAGCAACTTTGAATTGGGTCATGTCACTTGTGTCTAAAAGAATCCTAATGGAAACATGGTTCTGGTTCTCAAGGAACCTAGTGCTGAGGAGTGGGAGATGAACAGATATTTATAATAGTGCAGTAATTCAGGTGTGTGCAAGGTACAAATGAGGGTCCAGAAGAGGAAGTGAATGAAAGAAGATCCTGCAAGAGATGCTATGTTTGAACCAGGTCTCCTGTGGGAGTAGTGTCTGCAAGCAAGAGTCTTAGAGAAAGGGAGTGAGGCAATGAGGCAAGAAGGAAATTTTGGCAAGAAGAAGCTGGATATGCAAAGATATGAACTAGCACATTCCATCCTGGAAATCATTCAGAATTTACTGAGTGGACTGGCAGGTATTGCAGATTAAGTGTTTGGCAGGGGCCATTGTCCTGAAAGCCCTTCAAATCCTCATTAAAGAGTTTAGATTTTATTTGATGGTGGGTAGAGAATCACTGAACCATTTAAGGAGACAAAGCAAAACACCTACACAGGCCTGGCCCATGGGAGGAACCAACCGAACACATGGAGGCTCTGCATGTCAGAGGGTTGTTAGGAGATGGATGACATTGTAAGATGTGCACATTCATTGTAAAGATTACTCTCCATTTGGAAAGTAATGGAGAAGGTAAAACCCAGATGCAAGGAGATCATTGCAGGAGCCCAAATGGGAGATGAGGAACTGGACTGAGCCATGGCTGCCCGGAGATGGTAGGAAGGGGCTGGGTTGATAAAGATCTAGGAGGTAGAATTGACAGGACTTGGGACCAAAATGATGCAAGGACCAAGGGTAGCTGCAGGTCTCAGTGACCCCCAGGTTGCCTACTTGAATGACTGATGAGGTGGCAGTATTAGCATCTGCACCATGAGGTGCCAGAGGGTAAACTGATTTGCAGACTGGCAGCAAAGGAAAATAAAATGAGGTCATTTTTTGACAAATCAAGATGGGGTATCTGATAGACAGTTTTATATACATATAATTCAGGATGTTAGGGAGAGGGCTAGGTTTGGTAATACAGATTTGGAAGCTACTTAAATCCCAGTGGCTTAAATCTCACTGTTTCTCAACTTTTGTGGAACATTAGCATTGTCTGGAGAGCTTTAAAACATACTGATACCTGGGACCCCCAAATAGGATCTTCTTTACAGCTGACATTCCCAGCAAAAGGAGAGAAACAGTACCAGCCTCACTGCTGAAGGCTTAACTGAGTTACTGTAGGTAGATTCTGATGTAGTTGGTTAAGAAAGGGGTGCCCAGGATGGGTGGGCATCAGGGTTTGGAGTTTCAGAATGGCCTCATGTTTGGTTGAATTCTCTGACCCATGTTGGCATTTGCAAGGAGGTGGAAGATCATCACGGGCACAGGTGACTGAAGGCAGTACCTCTGTTCTGCACCTTTTCCACCACTTTGCTGTAGGCGTCTTTTATCTGCTGCGGGTTGGTGACATCCAGCTGGACCACAGAGAGGCGCTTAGAGCAGGTTCTTCGCAATTCCTCTGCTCCTGATCCCTTTTCATTATGAACTCCGACAAACACTGTGAAGCCCAGCTGGTCCAGATACTTGGACAAAGCATGACCAATCCCGGAATCACCACCTGCGAGGAGTCAAGGCAAGACAAAAGTGGGCTCAAACGAGGGGGGCAAGAGAAATTATTTAATAAGGAAACACAGAATGTTATTTTGGATGGTCCACATTCTCAGGAGAAAGTGAGTCTTGAGGAAACTTCGTTATTTGCTAAGTGGGAAATGGACAGAGAAGTCAAAACAGACAAATTTCTCTGTCTAAAAAGAAGGGTAATGAGGGAAAAATTGGGACGAGGCCACACGTGGAAGGAGGAACACTGACAGGGGATTATCCAGCAGCGCCTGGTGGCCAAGAAACTTTGGAGGGAATAAATCTGGATTTTTTTTTTTTAATTTGACAATGAATTAATAAAGCCAAAGTTCACAGGAGGCCATCTGCTTGTACTTACCTGTGAAGAAAGGCAGCCTAAAGGCCTGGGGATAAGCCTGGCCCCACCATACCTATCTGTGCAACCCTGATCAGTGTTGAGGGTAACTGACTCAAAATAAGTGCTCAGCAAACATTTGTTAAGTTGGATGCCTACCCCCATACCGCAGTGGGGGAAATGCTGGGATTGGTTTTAAGCTATGCCCTTTGAGATCATTCTGTCTGTAGTCTGGAAATCCATCCACTTGGAGTAAGCAAGGACTAGAGGACTTGCCAAGATTGGAGTGAATTTTAAATTCTAAAAGTATTAATAAAGTCTCAAATTATGTGAAAAATGGAAAAAGAATTAAGAATTGCGGTTTCGAAACTAATTGTAAGTGGATTTACGCTGTTGGCACATGGTGGCACTGTGTTAGCCGATGAACAGAAATCTATCCCAGAGTATGTTGGGTGGAGTCTTGAATTAGGCAAATTGTGGATAATTTGAGTTCAGGATTGATTTGGGGCCAGCTCTTTAAATGAAACACACCCGTCCTATAAAGATAAGATTGCATGTGTTCTTAGACACAAGCTGGAAGCTAGAAGGATGAAGAGAAAAAAAAATTGCATGCCTGTAAATGGTGTCATTATCAGTCATTATTAAAACATAAAAGGAAAAAAAAAGTTTTAAGATCAACAATGAATAAAAGAAATTATTTATAACTTCACCAGTCTAGTATAGCTTTAATAATTTTCTTGTTTTTTTCTTAGTCTTTTTTCTATAATTTTTAAATAATTATAGTTATAGCACACATATTTCGACAATTAAATTTTAAATTAGTAATATATAAACCAGTTTTACATGTTCTACATAATCTTTGAAACCATAAACCATAATTTTTCATTACTAGATAAAATTCTCCCTATTAAAACACAGCAGAGAAAAATGGTGAGAGCCTGGATCTGGAGCCAGGATGCCTGGGTTGAAATCCTGACTCTTCCATTTAGCTGTGTGACTTTGGGTAATCACTTAACCTCTCTGTGTCCGTCTCCTCATCTATAAAGTGGAGTGATACTAAAACCTGCTTCATAGGGTTGTTAGAGGATTAAATGATTTGATACATTAAAGTAATTGGAACAGGGCATGGCAGTGGCAGTTGCTATACAGGTGTTTGTTAAATGGCAACTTTTAAAGAATTCTTTCATTGGCTACTTTTAGTTCCCGGAACCAAAAGAATTTTCAGTTCATTTTTTATCTCACAAGGTCCTACTATGTATCACTAAGAGTACATGGTCTAAATGTGTGTTTGGCTTGGCCCGCACAGTGTATTTTGTAAAAATTTAACTAATGTTTCAAATTGGGCGATTTCACCTGGAAATTCTGGTCACTGTTTTCTCTCGATTAACCAGGAAAAAGACCAACTCCAGGCCTGCATTTCTGCAAAGAACCCACAAGCTGAAGCTGGCTACCAGTGGCCAATCCCTTATACGGGCCATTTTCTCAGTTAAAATAGGCTCCGTGCTCAGTCATGTGCATGTACATCATCTCCACTGCCAGCATTCTTTGTTGATGTAACCTGACCCACTTCTGCAAACTTTGAGTCCAAGGCCCTTGACATACTTAGTCCCATTTACACATGTCCTCTAGGTCAAAAGTTGTTTATCTGGAAACCTAAGGAGAGGGACTTTTCCCTCCCTGTTTAAGATTTAATCAGTCCATCAGATTGCCACTCTTGTGTTGACACTGCCTGTTCCCTATAAAATAGATTAAAGTATTATAAAATGGTAGGTATTCAAAACTCTAGTGCATTTAAGACTTCTCTGAGGGCCCTGCAAAGCTCAGCTCCTAATCCAGGAAGAGCAAATACTTGGCAATTGTACCACCAACACCTCATTCCTCTTGCCCATGGCACTCTAAAAGGATGATAACTGTTAGGTGGTGAAGGAAATAGCTAGAGCTTTCATATTTATTTTTTAATGGAAATAAATTCATTTTTCCTGGAATATAACCTTTACAAATAATCCTTCCATGACATTGTTATTCCTATATGAAGATAGGCAACTGAGATGCTGAGATATTAAATATTTCTTCAAGGCTACACAGCTAAGATGTGCTAGGATCAGCTCTTAAACCCAGATTTGTTCTTTCTAAAGTATGTTCTTTTACTGATTCACTGTCTCTTTGAGCATAGGGTAGGGGGAAAGGGGATGCACAAAGTAGAAACACCGGTGACGGGAGATATCTGCCAGAGCGGGGTCCCCATAACTGGTGCCAGCTCCATTCACAAAGGATGGACTCCCATCACCAGCGCAACAGCACAAACTACTTACAGCTGCTCTTCCAGAAGGGGAAATGTAATAGACATTTTTCTCCTTGGTGCATGAGGAAACAACTCCTAGCCTCGCTGCAAAATAAGCAACCAATCAATGTAGCCCTGTTGGGTTTTGATCAAGTGGCTGGATTGCCAGACCATGGTCCAGTCTTGATGGCTTTCTTGAACTCTACCTGCCACACACCCCCCACCAACTCAAGTGGAATTCATCACCAATTGCCCCCAATTGCTTCACCTTCTGGAACTGCTTATTCTCCTGAATGGCACTACCCTCCTTCCAGTTAACCAGGACCAGTGCCTTCTCTCCCAATCCCCACTTCCATTCAGTACCCATGCTTTTCATCCCAAGATTCTGACATCTATCTCCATATTTCCTTCTCTGCAACTAATGGCAGAGAAGCTAGCTCAACTCAGCTCAGCCTGGCATCAGATTGCCACCAAGTTGAGGATATACATTCTCAGGGGAAGCAGAAAATGATATCGTAATTGTCCCAACTTTCATACTGCATCTATTAAGAATAGTACAGTTAAGAAACACTGGATATGACTCTCAATACTGACATCCTGAAATTGATGCTAATAGGAAAGCTGTGCAGTCAACCTAAATGGCCAGAATTTCAGAAATCCTCAGCCAAAACCAGAGGCCATTAGAAGGAGTTAAATATCCAAACAAGCGTGGAAAATCTTTCTTTTGGCAGAACTTAGGGGACTCAGCAAAAGCTTCCCAGCCTCATTTTCTCTATAGGTGTCTTTGTAGAGACTCAGAGAAAACTTTTTTTTATTTTTCATCTATTAAATGCCCACCAACTCAAACAGAAAATAAGAAGAACCTATCCAATAGTTGGTAACCATGACAATAACAAAAAGTGGTGCTCTGGCTTCCCCTCAATGTCGCTTTTAACTTCTAATGCTTCTTTCTGCCTCTCTTCACATTCATTCACTCATTATTCATTCTTCAGAGATCACTGTATTAAGGCCTAGAAATATCACCATAAAAGAGAGACATCTCCCCACCTTCATGAAGCTTACTGCCTACGATAACGGGTTCTCAATCTTGAGTCCCACTAGAATCCTTGAGACACTGAAAAAATATCTGCCCAGGCTCCAACCCTGGAGAGTCTTATTTAGTTGGTCCGGATGGAGCCAAGTACTGGCAACAGTTTCTAAAGCTCTCCAGTGTGTTTTGGGGGATGATTCCAATGTGTAACCAAGGTTGAGAAACTCCGACCTAATGCAAGGATCTCAACCAGGGGTGACTGCCCCCCAGAATATTTGGCAATGTTTGGAGACATTTTGAGTTGTCACAACACTGAGAGTGTTATTGGCATCCAGGGGCTAGATACTAGGGGTGTTCTTCAACATCTTATAGTACACAAGGCAGCTCCCACCACAAAGAGTTATTTGGCCTTAAATGGCTGTAGTTGGAGCAACCCTGAGATTGAGCAAATCTGGTGTAGGGAAATGACACATATTAGGCAAAGCGTTATGACAGAAAGTGAGGAGTGTTATAAATAGAAAAGTTCTACAAACTATGGGTCGTTTTTTGCTTACAAAGAACTCAAGGTCACTCTTTTAGTGAGCACTCCATGGGGAAGAATATAGGCAGGAAAGAGAAGGAACTAAGCTACCTTCATCAGGGTAAGGATTCTATTGCGTTATCTAGTTTACTGTTCTATCCCCTGTGCCTAAAACAGTTCTGGGCACATTGTAGTTGCTCAGTAAATACTTGCCGAATGACAAAATGATCAGCTGATTAAATGGAAGTATCGTAGTCCAGGCACCATGATCTTTCCTATTATCTTGCACCGTACAGGTTTCCTGGACTCACTGTTGCCCTCCTCAAGCCCACCTGCCCTGCCCTGCCATCTGTCTGGCCCACAGTTCCTGATTCTGCATCTCAAGGGCATCTCAAAGTCTACTTTTTCTCTGCTCCATGGCCTCAGAGGTTTTCACTGACTGTAGAATAAAATTCAAGTTCTTAAGTCTGGCATCAAAGGTGTACGATCTGATTCTAATCTACATTTCCAGGTGTTTCCTCCACTGTCCTTCTACTTGTATCCTAAATGCCAAACATCACCAAAGCCAAAATTCCCTTTGTGATTTATTACCCGGATCTTTGATCACCTCAGACTTTCTGCCTAGAACCCTCACTCATGTCCCTTTCGCCATCGTGCAATACCTTGCACGCTCAACTCTGCCAGAATTCGTTTCCCACCAGACTCAACCTACACCGCTCCCCATCCCAAATCTTATACCTCATTTGCCTTTATCTCAGACTTTTGGTTGTTTCAAGTCAAGAAATGTTGTATTTGTTGATCAAATTGCTTTTTTTTCTTATTCCCCTAGTAGAATATAAAGTAATGATTTATGCACAGAGACTGTTTGTTCTTATATCCCTATGCTATCACAATGTTTGACTTGTAATTGGTATTCAATACATTTTGTAAATAAATAAAAATTTTAAGTATAGTCAATGATGCACCGATGGGCCACAAACAGGTAAAATTCAGATCTTTTTTTAATGACCACATTCATCCATTCATTTTTTTCTATGTTCCTAATTTATTAAAGGTTCCTCAAGTTTTATATTCACAAACGAAACTAGAGTACCTAGATGACTCTAATTCATTCAGCATTCTGCTCAGAGCCAGCTCCCATAAAAATCTGCATTGCCCTTAGGGTACATGGCAACCAACACAAAGCCCCTGCAGGAATGGGTGGAGTAGCTAGGCTTTAATGAATATTGTCCCACATAAGGGAACTAGGTCCCTACAGTTTCAGAATGTAATATTCTCATCTGTTACTTCATTTCACATCAGAGATCTCAAGGTAAAGTGTGTGGTTTTTTAAAAATAGATTTTTAATTTTTAGAGCAGTTTTAGATTTATAAAAAAATTAAGGCAGTAAGTATAGCAAGTTTTCATATGCCCCAGAGTTTCCCCTTTTATTAACATCTTACATTGGGATGCTGCATTTGCTACAATTAATGAACCTATATTGACACATTATCATTAACTAAATTCTATACTCCTTTACTTTTTAATTAACGTGCTTTTTCTGTTCCAGGATTCCTTCCAGGATACCACGCTATGTTTAGTTGTCATGTCTCCTTAGGTTCCTCTGGGTTGTGACAGTTTCTCAGACTTTTCCTTGTTTTTGATATCTTTGCTGACTTTCAAGAGTATTGTTCAGCTGTATTATAGGATACTCCCCTATTGGAATTTGTCTAATATTGTTCTTATGATTAGACTGAGGTTATGTGTTTGGGGAAGGAGCTCACAGAGGTATACCAGTGCCATTTTCATCACATCATATTAAAAGTACATACTGTCAACATGATTTATGATTTTTGGTGTTGCCCTTGATCACCTGGATGAAGTAATGTTGTTAAGTTTCTCCACAATAAACTTCTCACCCCATGCCCCCTAACATACTGTACTCTTCAGAAAAAATGTCTATATGCATAACTCATACTTAAGGAGTAAGGAGTTAAAGTGTCCTTTAGAACGAATTATTTAGAATTCTTCTGCATGAGAGCATTGTCTCTTCTCCCTCATATATTAATTTATACAATCATTTATGTCATTACAGACTCATGGATATTAATTTTAATTTTGGAGTTATAATTTGATACTACTTTATTTTATTGCTCAAATTGTTGCAGCGTTGGCCATTTGAAGCTCTTCCAGTTGGCTCCTAGTGCACCTTTTTATTCCTGTTTACAGATGCGGAAACCAAGCTTCAAAAAAATATAAAAGCTTCTACCATCATTCAACTAACAAGAGGAGAGGTGCGATTAGAAGTATAGGATTCTAAAGCACACCTTTGGGTTTGTTGGGTTTTTTTCCTATTCACCATATTGCATCTGAATATAGTCAATCTTTGTACATCAACAGCTGCTATATATTTCACCTGGTGGTTTTTTAAGGCAACAACAGTTTTGAGATTAATTAATCTGCTATGTACATTATAGGAAAATTAGGCTTTTTAAAATTTATTATAGTGTACATTTTAATGAATTTTCACAGCAAAGCCATGCATCCAACCAGCACCCAGATCAAGACACAACATTACCAACTTACCAAAAATCTTCCTCGTGCTTTCTTCCAGTCATCCCTACCCCAAAGATGACTTCTATCTTGACTTCTAACACCATAAATCAGTTGTGCCTGATTTTTATTTTAAATAAATGAAATGATATATTAGTCCTTTTTGAGGCTGGATTCTTTTGATCACTCTCTTATGTTTTCATGGGATTTGATTAGTGTAATATTTTTAAAGCTTCCAACCACGTATTTCACAAGAAATTATACAAGCAAAGTAACGCTTGTAAAAACATGTTAAGCCACTGCATAAAAAAGAGCACATTACTCTATAAAAAGTATATTTACTTAAGATTATCATAACACAAAGAAAGGAGAACCACCCCGAGATGTAACTAAATTTCTTTTTATCCCAAGGTGCCTTGGTTCCTCCTCCTCCTCAATATCTATAGTTTCATCAACAAAGAGCTGCCTTAAAATGTCTCTGTGGGTCTTTTTCACAGGAAAGGTGGTTCCTGACTGACAGGATGTCATTCTTGCCAACGCATAGCCAAAACCTCATTCGGCTGCTTCTAACATATAATGGTTCAAGATATTTCCTGTCAAATTTGACTAAAATATTGCCCAGAAATCCAAGAGATCTCTGATTTACAGAAGTTTTTTATTTTTCTATTTCATTAACAGTCACTGCCTAGTGATTATTAATCTGTCCTAGTCCTTTCAACAGGGATGTCAAACCCTTGACACTCCTGCCATCACACCCTTTCAATGCCACCGCCATGGACATTGTTCAATCAGAGCACTCTTTCCCTTAGAACCTACTTGCCCCAACATTCCTAACAGCCAGAGGTGGCACAAGCGAGGAAACTTATTTGCTGTCCTGCTCACACACAAAACATTGTGTTATTTCCTGGTTGAATCTGGGCTTTTATCACGTTGTTTTCTAGTTAGATTCAGGCTTCTAATTTCTACCCAGTCCTTGCAATGTCTCTTCCCCACTCATGAACATACTCTAGCTTTCATTTTTCTGATGGGTAATGGATGGGGTACCCTTCACAGGCTTCTGCACAAGCCACACAGCCAAAGCTGTGTCCCCCATTGGCTAAGGTCAGCTTTTAGAAGAGAGAGCAGAGTGAGGAAGATGGATGGAGAAAGGTGGATACAGGGTTGATGTATCTATAGCCAACACATCTGCTCAACATTCATTTCTTCTTCTGGTAATGGGACCTTGGTTAGGTTTGGGGAAATATTATGAGTTGAATTGTGTTTCCCCCACTAAAAAAAGATATGTTGAAGTCCTAACCCCAGTGCCTCAGAATGTGACCTTATGGGGTTGCTGCAGATGGAATTAGTTAAAATGAGTTCAAACTGAAGTAGGGTCCTTCATCCAAATGACAGGTATCCTTATAAGAAGAGGAAAATTAGAACTCAGACAGGTTGGGAAGACAGCCATATGAAGGTAGAGGCAGAGATTAGAGCTATGCTTCCACAAGCCAAGGATCACCTGGGGCTACCAGAAGCTGAAAGAGGAAGAATTCTCCCCTAGAAGCTTCGGAGGGAGTGAGTCCCAGCTGACAACTTGATTTTGGACTTCTGGCTTCAGAACTATAAAACAACTTAAAATAATTGTTCTATTGTTTTAAGCCACCAACTTTTGGTGCTTTATTACAGCAGTGTTAGGACACCAGAGAAGGGCCCATCCCTTTCCTGGCCCTTGTGGTCTTGGTTGGACTGCCAAACCTGTCCAGGCTATGGGGAAAAGACTCTTTTCCCCTGGAATGTGGGTTTTGAGCATGAAAATGCAGAGATGGACAAGACCTGGAGTCAGATCCCAGCTTTGCCACTTACTGACCTACTGGGATGGGGGCTAGCCTCCTCTTAAGGGTTTCTGAGCAGGTAAGACAGGTACCTCCTGAGGGAACTGGTGCTGTGAGCAAACTGGAGCCTATTTGCAACCCTGCTCATTAGAATTCTTTGCTAGAACCATTTTAGAGACATTATGGTTCCCTTTTCTGGTAAAGAGGAAGAGGAGAGCATCACTGCCTGTATTCAACTCCCAGAGGGGACGTTTGGACAATATCATCCTCAAATTTATTATTTTCCAAGCCCAGGGAAGAAGGATAAAACAGAGAGGTAAGAGGACCTTGGCCTAGCTTTCCCATTCTTTGCAAGAAGCCAGAACACCCACCTGAACATTAGCCCACCACAGAAAGGGACACAGCCTCCCCAGTCCCATAACTCACTAAGGAGGGACCTGAGATTGGTCATTTTTCCCAGGGACAAACCCCACAAGAACAATCTTAGCCAACTAGCCATGGCACTATCATTAAAGTGAGCTGCCCTAGATGCAAGGGCACAAGAAGGAGTCTCACAATCACCTAGGAAGAGAGCAGGAAAGACTACATAGCTAATCATACGCTCAAGGATAGAATCTCTATTTTTCAGATGACTAAACTGATGCTCTGAAATGTTAAGCTGTCCCAGACTACAGAGAGCTAGGAAGCCAGAACTCACTGACTCCAAAGTCCATGCTCTTTCTGCTGTGCTAAATCATCTCTCACCCTCTGGGATGACACTGCATGCCCCACAGTCCCAGTTTGCTTATGCATTTATTCATGCATGCACGTGATTGTTCATCGCATGTTCATTGAGTACCTACTGCATGCTAATAGCTGTGTTAGATGCTGGTAATACAGAACTGAGTGAAATAGACAAGGTATTCTATTGGGGGTTGGAGGGAGGTACAGATGCTTACCAGATAAATAAATGTATACTTAATTTCAAGGTGAAGAAAGTGCTATGAAAGTAATAAATAAGATAAGGAGATTAAGAATAATAGCTGGAGATTTAAAACCTGGACACCAGGGAACACCTACTCAAGAAAGTAATATTTAAACCAGTAGTGTTTCAACTGGCCGATGATGTTGTCACCATAGGCCATTTGGCAATTCCTGTACATTTTTCGGTTGTCACAGCTGAGGAGTGGCATGCTGTATGTATCTAGTGAGTAGAGGTCATGTTTGCTGTTAAACATCCTATGAACAGCCCCAACAACAAAGGATTTTCTGTCCTAAATGTTAATGGTGCCAAGACTGAGAACTCCTGATTTAGACCAAGATATAAAGGTGAAAAAGAAACCTGTCCTGTAAAGGGGTTCCACCCGCCTCCAAGCAGTCCAGGTGAAAAGAATGGCATATGCTGCTAAGGCTACCATGGCAAAAAAAAAAAAAAAAAAAAACAAAAAACCAAGCTGTAAGTTGAGAGGAACAAGATCTTGCAGGGCAGAAATCTGGGTTTCTGTTCTCTACAGTAGAAAGCCTTTGAAGGCTCTCACACCAAAGAGGAGTTCACTGGCTACCATACAGAGAATGGGTGAGAGTGTCAAGAGCGAAATCCCAGAGGCCAAGAGCAGCCCTGGAAGAAAGGACAGTAGCTTTGACTAGAGCAGAGGCAGTAGAGGAGAGCAGTGGTTGTGTCAAGATGCATTCTGAAAGTAGAAGTCACAACACATGTGGGAGAAGGAGAAATGAAGGGATTAAGGCAACTCAGGATTTTGGTCTCCACAGAGTGCCAGGTAGGAGGAGGGGGTCCCATGTTAAGAGTGCAGATTCACACATGTGAAGTCTGAGACAGCTAGTGGAACTGGGTGCATAGCGTTTGGAGAGAAGAATTGCTGACGAAAGGCCTTGAGCTGTGGTGCATTCACAATGCGCCGCTATGCATTAGCTTCACCTGAGAATGGAGATCTCTAAAGAAACACCAACACCCAAGTCACATGGCTTTGGTCAGATAAACCCAAACTCTGGAAGTGGGCACCCAAGCATCAGTATGTTTTAAAAGCTCCATAGGTGATTCTAATGCATGGCAATTGTTGATTTGTTGACATCCACCAGACTCGAGGTGCTGCCCCAAAAGACCTTCTCTGTGTTCATGGCAGCCCACAGTGGGCTGAGAAGCCTCACCTTCATGCATTCCAAAGAAATTCTCTCTAGTTCAGGTCTATTTAAAACTCTCTCTGCTTTTTCAGTGGTTGGCTGAGTTCTACCTGTCAAAACAATGAACTGCTCATAGTCTTGGGTGCTCTTGTGTTACTCACAGTTCCAGACGTTTTGTTCCGAAACACCCTTGTTTAGCGCAATATCAGTCTCCTGTTGAAGCCCCAGGGCTGCTCCATCTCCTCCCTCCCTTTGGGGATAGAATATTTGCAACCAACCTTTGTGAACTTTCTTTCCGGATGATTCCCAGCACTGCCCTCTGCCTCTGTGTACTCAAAGCAGAAGAGAATAAATACATTCAGACCTGGTCTGTTCTTTAAGATCCAGTTCAATCCTCATTTCCTTTTATTATTATTGGGCACCCACCATGTGACCTGTTTTGTACCTGGCACTTGGGGGTACTATGATCAATAAGGGCAATACAGCCCCTGATCTAGGGAGCTCATACCCTGGGACAGGGTATCTCAACCTCAGCACTACTGACATTTGAGATAAGGCTGTTCTGTGTACTGCAGGATGTTTAGCAGCACCCCTTGCTTCTGCCCACTAGATACCAGTAGCATGTTCTATGCTTCCCACTTAAACAACCAAAAATGTCTTTAGACATGGCTAAAAAGTCCCCTGAGAAGCAGAATTCCCCTTGGTCAAGAACTGCCACTTTAGGAGGAAAAAAAAAAAAACAAAAACATTAAACAAATACTCATAAAGGTTGATAAAGTTGATGAAAGGGGCATAAAAAAAGAGATCTAATATAACTTGGCAGGAACAAAGAAATAACAGCTCTTAATGGAGACTACCTGTTCCAGCCCAGAAAATAGCTGGAATTATTTCCAGCATGATATTCCCTCTGATTACTTTAATGTCTTTAGTCCTCCCAATTTCCACCAGTACCATTCACCAATTATATGCTATGCAGCCAGGCACAATGTTAAGCATTTGGCATGCCTTATTTATTTCATTTTATTCTTATAACTACCCTATAACCAACTATAACTAGCACTACAAACCACTGAAGATTTGCTACATAAGTAAACTGCCTTTTTAACCAATAGCTTTGCGTATTAGTATTGTACACTAACTAGAATAAAAGCTGAGGCACCCCTGGCTTCTACCTTTTCTTTAGTCCTTAGACGAGTGGTCCCCAACCTTTTGGGCACTAGGGACCGGTGCTCCTATGAGCATCTAATGCCTAATGATCAAAGATGGAGCTGAGGCGGTGATGCCAGCTCTGGGGAGAGGCTCCAAATACAGATGAAGCTTCACTGGCTCATCCATCCACTGCTCACCTCTTGCTGTGTGGCCCACTTCCTAACAGGCCACGAACCAGTTCTGGTCTCTGTCCCCAGGAGTTGGGGACCCCTGCTTTAGAAAACAGCCGTTTACTTCATCAGTTACCACAATCCTTTGGTACTGTTAATGTCTTCTGATTTAATTTCACTTTATTAGTTCCAGTCAGGTTTGTATTGCTCATACCAAGAAGGAACACAATGTTAAATCTGAGTCAGTATCTCAAAGGAATGTCAAGAAACTAAAAATGGTCCAGAGGACACTGAGTAGAGTGGTGAAAGTTCCGGAAACCAGGCCATGGGAGGAATAGTAAAAGGAATGAGAAGATTTAGTGAGAAGCAGATTTGGCTATCATATGATGCAGTCTTCACATTTTTCCACTGGCTATCATGCAAAAGAGTGCTGTAATTCGATTATGTGACTTCTAAGGGCACAATTAATACACTGATGGATATTCCAGGAGCACATATTTTGGTTCATCGTAGGGAAAATATTTACAACTATTAGCATTATATAAAAGTAAGATGTTTTCCCTGAAGAGGTAGTGAGCTTTCCATCACCGGGGTTATTCAAACAACCACAGTAGAGGAAACAGATGATCCCAAAAAGGACGTTCAGGCATTGAGAGATGATTGGTTGAAAAAAAAGTTATATAAAGTGGCAGAATGAGATGTTCTTCCCTCTTCACCACTTTTTCCCTCCAATATGTACACATGTAATTAAATTTGGTTATTTTCTCGTGTAAATCTGTCTCACATAGATTTGATTATTAGACCAGCCGAAAGAACAATAAGGGTAGAGGAAAGTTTCTTCCTCTCCCGCAAACACAAATTTTCATTTCAAGTCCTGCCTCTGGAGAACCCAGCCTAAGGCAAGGTAAATGAAGGATTCAAACCCAAGCCTGTCAGACTTCAAAGTTTTTTCCACCTTGTCCTGCTTAAGATTCTACTGCAGTCATACAGGCCTGTTCTTCATTAATTTTAGTCATTTCAAAAACCCCGGAAGCTTCGGGTAACTTGAAGACAAATAGGTGTTCAAATGCTCTGTGCTTGCTTATTTCTTCTTACTATAATTATATGTCTCTGAGACAAAAGGCCTTTGTATATCTTAGCAAAATGAAATAAACGACTCAAAGAAAATAAGTTACTTTTTTGAACTTGTCCTCATAATTGTCCTACACCTGGGTCCATAATTAAATAGACACTAAAATGAACTTTACCCTTTTAATGTGATCCCTTTTAAAAATATTTTTATCATGTAAGTAATGTGACTCCATTAGAGAAATTCTAGGGGAAACGTCTAGGGGGGAAACATTCAAGGGCCCCATTTTTTTTTTAATCATATGACATGGTTACATCTCGCTCACACACCTGGATCTCCTGCATATTTTCCTTTAGAGCAGTTTTGCATGGTGTAACAAGATCCTGTGGTTTTCATTCTTAATGGTTGCTCCTTGTTCCACTTAGAGGATGTGCTGTAATTTGTCACAATTTTGACTGCGTTTGGTATTTCATTATTTTAAATAAGAGTGCGCTGAACAACTTTGTGAATATGCCATTTTGTTTGACATGAACCCTTTGACCTTATTTCAGATTATTTCTTTAAGAGAAATTTCCAAATCCTGAATTATTGATAAAGGAATAATATTTTTGGCTTTTAATGTACATCGTCAAATTTCTCCCAGTGCTCCTCCCGCCTCCATACACTAAAATGTGTAACAATTTATAATACAAGTCCGCCTGACAAAAAGATTATTCCAAGTCATGGCACCTTATTATTTTTTAATGAGTTTTGATCTAACTAAATGAATTCATTTAAAAATTTTCCATTTAGTACAAAGGCCTTGAAACCTTCTCCAGAGTCATACTGAACTTATGGCATTCCTCATTAAAATTACAAAGAACCTGAAAAGTACGTTTTAGTCACTCAAAACTGTATGTAGTTCCTTTCTTAATTCTCAGCTTTCTAATTGCTAAGCATTTCATTGAAAGATTAGTCAACGGGTTTGAGTTGCCTAATTTAATCAGTTATTTCACATACCTCTAACATAAATCAAGACATTTCGATGGCTGATGGGGGCTAACCAATGGAGGTGTGTGTTTTGTAAGCATTTCTGCTTGTCTACAGCTGCAAAAATAGAGGATAAAGAACACTGACAAGATAAACAAGCAATAGAGGATTCCTGTTTTCTCAGTTACCTTGAAGTTTGCCTTAGTGCATCCTAAGGGTTAGTACTCTTTTAGCCTTAGAAGTACTGCTCCCTGAAATTGATTTCCAGGAATACTTGAACCTCCAGGAGATCATATCTTCTTAGTGTCAACCATAGCATTGCTATTTTTTAAAAAAAACATGCTTAATTGTCTTGTCTTTTTTCACACAAGTGGAAAAGTACAAATAATAAATTCAACCTGGAATTATTCTGAAGGCCATGGGTACTTACTAGTATACAGAGAACAGAAAGATTTAGACTGCTGTTACTTTTTTCACCCGCCTGCCCAGAGAATTCTAGCGAATCAGCAGAAAACCCATTCAGTCTTATAGCTGCATAGGTCCAGGTGATACCAGACATTCATGTAGGTAAACATTCCATTGATCAACTAGGTTTTCTACCTTTGAACTGTTTGTTTTTGTGGTTTTGTGTACGTGCGTGTGTGTAAGAGAAAGAGCTTGTTTTCCACAGCTTTTCTGAACTCCAACAAGTGCCAACTTGCATTTTATTTTGAGAGAAGAATTTCATCGTTGAATTAAAGAGGCAAAATAGACTACTCACTTTATATTCCATTTCTCTGTGAATTGGGAAAACTCATTTGTTTCAATCCATACCCCATATTTGCCTTCACCCTCAGCAGGTTTGGGGTGATGGGGTGGCTGTGGGGTGACGACATGCTGGCAAATGATTCTGGAGCTGATATCCTTAACTTTGGCAGGATCTTCTAGGTTAGGATAATACTAGGCAATCCTAATTAAAGCCCTTTCCAAGCTCAAACCTCACAACCAAACAAACCAGTTTTAGAATCTGTGGAATTAAATTTGACCTCACACTTGCAGTGGAAAAAGAAACACAAAAGAAGGAAAAAAGTGGCAGCTTAGGACACACCGCCGGTTTGATCCGAATAAGAAACATTGCCAGTCTAATTACAGATACGAAGACAAAGGTTCAGAGGAGACACATGGTTTTGACAACAACCAGGCAAACTGCAAAGTTTTCAGCCCTGGCGAGCCCTTTGAATATGTTCACACAGCGGAGTACAAAAATAACCTGGCTTTGTCAGCTTCTCTGCGCATCTAGGGAATAAGACCCAAAGTCTAGAAAACAACCAAACATTAAACTCAACAAAATTTCGTTTAAGCCTAAAGAAACCTACAATGAAACACATGAAGTACTGCAGGTTTGCTTATTAATATTTATCCTGGGAAATTAACAAAACCATGGTTTAGGTGCACTTCATCTTCCTTGTCCCTCTCACGTGCACCTCCTGAAGAAAGCAAACCAAAGGAATGCAGCGAAACCCACTTGGGGATGTGGTTTCATGCCAAGTGTTTGATTTTTAAACCAAATTTGAAAAAGTCCCACTAAGACAAAGCAGGTACCAGATCATGCCCTGAGTGAGAGTCGCAGTGCCGTCCGCTTACCTGTGATTAGCACCACCTTTGCATCCACAGGTAATAACTCTTGATAAGATAAATAAATATACATGAGGAAACATGACAGAGAAAAGAGGATCAAGCTCCAGAAGAGAGACAGGCTGAGCAGGCAAAGTCCTCCCAAGACGCCTACCAAGCAGATCACCTTTCTTCCCACCTGCCCTGGGCTCTTCTTGAGTTTGCAAAGGACTAGTCCTCCCAGCACTGTGGTGACAGCCAGGCAGAGACACATCATCTCAGAAAAGAAAGTGCTCATTCTCAGAGACTCCACTGCACTTTTTCGTCCTCAGAGCAAGTGGGCAAATGCTGGCTGGAGGCAGCCTTGTATATGTGAACAGAGAGGCAAGAAGGGGCGGAGGGGAGGGGGGTCAGGGGGGAGGGGAAGGAAGGCAGCCCCAGCACACTTTGAATGAGGCTGGATTAATCATACACATACAGGCACATATTTCCTAGTGGGTAATTCAAACCAGTGTACCGTTTGATATGAATACCACAGCTCTTCCTATTTGATTGCTCCCCCACAACCACACATGACACACATGCATTCTCACCCACAACAAATATTCATTAGTCTTTTAATGATCTCTGAAAAAGCTAACTAATTGGATAACTATTGACAGAATTCAATCTGAACTGTGAATTCCAAAACCTCTAACTTACAGGAAAACACGCTTCTCCTTAGGCACCTGTGGCATGTCCGTCTGTCTGGTCTTTTTTCTGACGTGTGTGTGTGTGTGTGTGTGTGTGTGTGTGTGTGTGTGTGTGTGTCTGCATGTGTGTCTGTCTGTGTGTTTGTAAATTCAGGCAACAAGTGAGGTTTAGAAGATTGATTCTAGAAGGGGAAGGCATCGCTGATTTTGTCCATATCTGCAGGACTCCCATCATCTCCCACCTGAGTCAGACTGAAGGGTGGATGGAGAGGGAAAAAAGAACTAGAGGAAGAGACTCACGTCAGATGAAAAGTGCTTTGGTTTTGCCAGAGGGGAGATATGCCAGGATGAGATAGCAACAATGATCATACAATTAATGATGGCCCACATCTATTTGTGCTTATTTGTGCCATATATAGCTACTTATCCATTCATGCTCTCTATTGAGACCCCCTTCTCTGCCAATCTCTAAACTAATTGACACTCATCAGTCAATATGCTCAGTCTCTTTGAGTACAATATCCTTATGATGGTAGCTTCTATTATTATAGTAATTTTATAGGTTGAGAACACGAGTCACAGAGAGGTTAAAAGACTTGCCCGAGATCACATAACAGTGCAGTCAAGCAGCCTTGTTTCACAGTTTTATGCTCTTAACCACTTTAATGCCTGTCTTAGGCAAAAAATAAAAGACAATCAGTATGTTATGTACTAGTGCACACCTTACCTTCATTTAAACCCTAGGAAACATTTCAAGGTAGGTATTACTACACTCTCTTTAGAAAGAGGAAAACAGAGGCTGAGAGATGGTAAGTAGTGGATTTGGACCCACACCCATGACTTACTGGGTCAAAGCCAGCACTCAGAGCTGTGATAACTTATATCATTTCTTTGACCACCAGCGACAATGCTGATTGCCCCAAGAGGGCACCGAGCCACTGGGACTTACAGTGTGCCCTGTGTGTTGCGGGCATCTGGCAAGAAGGGATGCAGAATTGATAAGGAAAGCTCTCACTTTGAGGTCAGACTATTCATATTCAAATCCAATCTAAGCTCTGCCATTTACTAACTAGGTCGTTTTAGGCGAGTGACTTCACCTCCCTAGGCAGCTGTCAAATAATAAAAATACCAAGGTAGAGCACTTAACACACCCGGCCTGGAACACCAGAAGAAACTTCATAAATGCCAGCAATTTGTATTTTTTTAAACAGGGCAGTTTGGAGGGAGGAAAAATGAAATTTCCACCTTTCTAAGGTGTTCTGCCTGGACTAATAACCAAATTAACATGAGACAGATTAACAGGAGAAAATAACCAAATTTATTATGTATATACAAGTGGGAGTTCTATAAAAACATGAGACTTCAGGACATATCAGGTAGTTAAGGCTTATATGTCATCTTGAGCTAAGGAGAAAAGGGGGATTGTGATTTGAAACTTCAAAGGAGAGGAAAGCAAATCACATGGAGATGGAAGAGCAAATGTTAGGTAAATAAATGTTTGCTGGACCATCTTTAACAATGGCACACCGAAAGGACTTTGGGTTTCTCCTTGTCTGTCACACACTAGTTCATATTTAACTATAGTTATCTATGATAAGACTGCCCTACCTTGAGCAAGTCCTCTAAATTTTTTTAACTGCTTAGGGCAGAGGTCTTTTGTTTCTCAAAAATGACAAACTTAAAATAATCAATATCTCAGAAAGCGCATTTTGGCATGGCAAACTTCGCTTCCCCTCACAGGAAGAACAAGAGGAGTACAATTAAGTGCCCAATGGAATACTGACTTGTCCTAAAACATGGCTGAAGTTAGCATGAGTTGAGGAGCAGGGAGGAGGAGCGGGGAGGACACCAATTACAGACGATCTTGGGGAGGCAGGGCTGTGGAGGGAATGTACCCACCATGTAAGTTTAATGGTGCTTTGGGGGAAGCTGGCTCTCGCTTCAGGTGAGCCTTTGGTGAGTCACTGTCCCTGGCCAGCTCAGCTATAAAGGGAGCCCACCTGGGTTCAGGGCTATCTCTAGACCCAAGGAAAACCAGGTGTGAACCATCTTGTTCTGTGGGACTGCAAGGAGTGATGACAAAGTCATTTAGGGGTTTTCTCATGGGACCATGGCACCTCTTGTCTGCCCTCAGAGCCCCATGGACATCTGAGGTGAAGAGAGGCTGACAGCTCCAGGCCAGGAAACTTAGGGGAAAGAATCTGGAATTCCCTTTGGCTAGCCCTGAGATCTTCCTCCCTCCACACACCCTGTTTACTTGTATTAGCTGTGGACACACACATCCCAGATGCAGGTACCTCTCACAGGCCTCTTGGTCTCACCAGCCAGGAGGATTCAGACAAACTAGCCCTGGTGTCAGATTGCTTTCCAGGTGAAGCTACCGGGTGGTTACAGCTCTTTTCTGGGGGCCTCAATACTTTGTCAGTGACACCTACACTGGGGTTGGGGCCAAACATCTACATGGGTTTCTTGATGGTCCCATGCACTGGAGATGAAGCAAATCTCCTGGTGACACCCCATGTGGCTTCCTAGATGCTCAGTTCTGGGGCTCCAAAGGACGGGGTGACTGCTGTTGTGAAGTGGAAGTCTAGGTGAGGATGGTTCTTGCCCTCTGATGGGGAAGGAGGTGCACAGTTAAGAATGTGAGCTTTAAAGCCTCACAAAACCAAGTTCGAATCTTGACTTTGCCATTTTACTAGCTGTAAGGTATTGGGCAAGTTACCATCCCTTCCTGAGAGTCAGTTTTCCTCCTCTCCATAAAGGAAGCCCCTAGTGTTGTTTTTAAAGGCGAACCACATAATTCTTGCATTGTTTCTGGCACTGACAGGACAATAGCCACTTTTCTCATTGTTGGAAGCACTCACTGCCTTACGAGGACTAAGGTCTTTATATCCTGGGCAGAGGTAGAGGTTCTTGCCAGCTTCCTCCTCACTCATTTATTTCTTCATTCCATTCATCACACACTTCTTCCCCTTATCATTTTTCAGATTCTGCTTAAATATCACCTCTTCACCACCCAACTTGAATAACTTTCATCACCACACCCTATTTCCTTTGCTGCACTTAGGTCAATTCATAATTCTGTACTTTGCCCAGGCACATAACTTTTTAGTGAAAGGTTTATCTTTGTCTTAAGCAAGCCCCATTCATTGTTTCTGTGCATCTAGCTTAAGATACCTTTGAAATAAGCCTAACCACCCTCAAGAGAACACATAATCTTGTTAAGTATCCTGTAATTCAGTCCATCCCTTGCTCTCCCCTGCCTTCATCTAATCTTATGTCCCTCCTTAATTCCAAATGCCTAAAAGAAACTGCAAACTGTCATTCTCAGGAGCATTCAGAATCTTGCTTCCCAGCAATTGTCATCAGTTTGAGTTCGAATAAACTTTTATAAAGATTTTCTATAGGTTTGGATGTTTTAATGTCAACATTAGCAGCCTGGCCTTTCTTAGAATGGGATCCAATTATTTATATCTCCCCAGGAAGGTTGGACCCAGAATGGGGCATAATAGTTCAGTACAGTATTAAATATATATATTTATATAATTTACCATAATATATAATTTATAATATAATGTATTATATTGTCTTAATATATAATTCATTATATATAATATATAACATTATATATTATATATAATTTATTAAAATATGTAATTTTAATATAATATAATCTATAATATAATATGTGTATATTTATGTATATTTCATCCCCTTCTGTACTCAGCACTGACCACAGCAAGGAGCAACAACTACACCTAAGAGGAAAAAGTCATACACACATGCACGCACACGCACGTACACACATACACACCTTTCTTTAAATTTAATAATTTTGTTTAAGCACAGATTATGAGGTAGTTCTTGTCTTATCGAGGAGGTTTGTAATATCAGTAAAAAAGATTTAGAAATGTCTTTACAACTCTGATGGCTTTATGTACAACAGAAATAAATGGCCCAAATATTCCCAAGTCTCTGGCTTTCTGGGGCTTTTCTTCTCTTATAAGACTGGAGTCTTAATGCCTCACAGAGAACTCCCTACATTATCTCTAAATATATGGGGGGATTTACATTTCTCATAAAGCTTTTCTTGCTACCAGCAGGTCCAGAGAAGTCTGGTTCCTACCAGCAATTCATTTCCCCTGGGCCCAGGTGTTCCTTTCGGGCTGCTGCCCAGTGCTGAGCTCTGAACCTTTTCTTCACCCAACAGAGCCACCACCACACTGGCTTCAGCAGAGGAATGAATTGGGACAGGCTGCACTTCCCTTAACTTCCCTGTCCCACAGTTTCTCACAACACCAGTGAGACAAGGCTCTTGTGTATAACAGACTTTCGCTGGAAGCCGAGGGGCTGGGCAATAAAGTGAGCTGTACGAGGAATGCCAAGAGCATTGCTTGCTCACCATCACTGCTCATGAGACTCCTGGACCCTGCCTGTCCCTGGAGAGCTTTCTCTGGCTGACTCTCTCTCCAGGACTCTGCAGTCTGCTTGTTTGCAAATTTTTTAAGCCATAGACCCTTTTGTGCAAATGAAATAATTAAGTGGAATAGCAACTGGTGAAACAAAGCAAAGTTTAACTGTCTTGGTGGAAGCCAAGGTGAGCCTAGGCAACCATCATGCTGGGCTTTTCTATCATTGCTGAGCCATCCCCAAGGCACCTGAACACAAAATCAGATGATCGTTGATTTATCTAAATTTACAGTGAGGAACCTGTGGAACAGAGAGGGAACAATACTTGACCAGAGTCAAAGGACAACGTACATCAGAATTTGGTGTAAAACCTGGGCTCTTGCTCTGTGTGTGTGTGTGTGTGTGTGAGTATGTGTCTATGGGGGTGTATGTGTGTATAAGTGCACATGTGTATACACATGTAGGTGTGTATGCATATGACTGTGTCATGTGTGTGGGGGTGTTAGTGTCTGTGGTGTGTGTGCATATGCATGTGGATATATGTGATTACATGTATGCACACATGTGTATAGGCGTGAGTATATATGAGATTGCACATGTGTACATAGGAGGTGTCTATGTGTATGTGTGTGAGTATTTATACATGTGTGTGCATTGTGTATGTGAAAGGCTGATGTGTGTTCCATCTTTGCTCTATTACAGCTCTTGAGTCCCCCTGATAAGAATTTCCTTGGGCTCTGTAGTCTGTAAACTGGAGATAATATTTCCCTTATTGTGTTCTTAGGGGGATTATGTGTGTTCAGTGCTGGTCAAGTATTTGGTGCAATGTCAGGTCCAGAGTTCTCTTGGAATAATGATTGACTTCAGGAACCTTAATCTTATTTGCAGCTCTAAGATCATCCTAATCTGTTTTTCATTACCTTTCCTACAACCTATCCATGGAGACCATATACAAACCACCTTTGCCTTTATGAGTACTTAGGACCATAAGTCCAAGAATGAAGCAAAGGGGATGAGGTGGGGTGATCTACTGAAATTAAGCAGTAGCAGATTGACGTAGTAATTGGCTTTTAGTCCATTTCCTGGTTCATCAATTATTTATTGTGTCCATTCAGTGCCAGTAATTAGAGGTATAGACCCTTCCTTGTCCTTGAGGGATTTAAGTGTCACTAAGGAAGTAAAGTGTACTCATGAACTTATCGTTTTGCCTCCCTTACATTGTGTATCGGAACAATAGTATTAGTAAAGGGCCAGCTTAAAGATCCCTCAGTTCTATTTTGATTTATCCATTTGTATATTTACAAGGGTTCTCCATCTATATAGCTCTACTTCTCATGAAGACATTAAGGAATCAACATGTATAAAAATATTTCTGCCTATGTGTAGAGGAAAAACTATTCCATTGCAGGACCACTGCCAGATATTCTAGCTAGATCCAGGTAGAACAGAGGTTCCTTCCCCTAAATCCTCTCAGAGACTGTCTGATTGGCCCCTCCCCTGGTTCATGCTGTTTCCTGCTCCAGGAAAGCATGATAGCCATTTTCCCCTTATCGGGGGCAGATTATACCCCACTATCCTGCCTTGCCCCACCCCTTAGTCCCTGCTTCATGATGCAGAGGATACCCTTGGCTTCTCAATGCCACCAAGGATGTGCCTCATATGTAAGTTCTCTTAACTCTAAATGTAATAATAGAGTTCTTAGCCTCTTCATTTGGTCTTTTGGCCCGAGGAAATTTTTCCCAACAATTAGCAAGCCAACTAGGAAAGTGGACAATGGGCTTTAAAAAAGAAGTGTCCAAAGGGGAAATCCAAGCTGGCTATCTACATACATGTGGGGAGGGGTGGCCTGTGTGCTAAATTATTTGTACCACCATGTAAGTATGTGGAGGCCCCAAAAATGCTGGCTGATCTTATGCACTTGTTTGAGGTAATGCACATCATGTACCGTGGCAGGGAAGGAAAAGCCCGTGGCCCCTCTTAATGGTGGTTCGGCCAGCCACTAACATTCAGTTAGATGCAGATGTCAGGGTTATAAAGCTAGAGGAAGAGCTGAAATGAAGAAAGATAATAGAATGTCTACAACTCGACACTGGGACTGGCTAATAAAGGGGAAAGGAGGAGGAAAGGTCTTATATGGAAGCCATAAGGTTTCCGTTTCATCTGTTTAAGTGGTACCTGAAGCTTTTTAAGTATTCAAGACTTTAAATTAACCCCAAGGCACATGAAAAACAGAAAGAAGTGAAATGGCATCTGAGGCTCCTTCTTCCCCTTCCCCAACTTCTTTATCTCCTGAGGCGTGGCAGCCATCACCTTGTGCTTAAGCTCCGCCTCCAGCACCATTTTCCTCTATGAAAATCTACCCCTTTTAAATTCAGGCTTTCTGAAGCTGCTCTGTTTACTTTTCAAGCTTTCCAACTTAATTATGAACACTTGCTTTCCATTTTCTTTTGTTTGCATATGTCAACAAGTCCACCAGAAAGGGAATCCTTAAAAGAGGGGATCTCAAACCTCCCAAAAAGAATAGAATGCACTCTTTGATTGATTATAATTTTTCTAATTGTTTCAGTTACAGTTGACATTCAATATTATATTAGTTCCAGGTGTACAACATAGTGGTTAGACACTTATGTAACTTATGAGGTGATCCCCTGATAAGTCCAATATATACCTGGAACCATACATAGTTATAATATTATTGGCTTATATTCCCTATGCTGTACTTTACATCCTCATAACTATTTTGTAACTGCCAATTTGTACTTCTTAATCCCTTCACCCTTTTCACCAAGCCCTCCAACCATAAACTGATTTTTAAAACAACATTAAAGGAATTCATACAGCATGCAAAGCTTTTGAACAAAACTTCATATGCCAGAAGCATATTTTGGATCCAGTTTTTCTCTTGAGTGTTGTATTATTTTGCCTAAAAAATAAAAGCTAGTATTTTAAAATAAAATCTATTTGATCTCTGTCTGTGTTTGTCTGTATGTTTATGCATGTATATTATACACGTAGTATATGTACTTAAAAATAGTTTTCCCAAAATCTTTTGGTAACTTTAAACCTGAAAATTTTGCAAGTCAAGTTAAATAATAAGTCAAGTTAAATTAATCAAACAATAATGAGAACAACTTTAAGTTCAATCAAAGAATATGTTTTAATAAAAACGATATAAAGGATGAAGATGGTATTTTTATTTTGTTTTGTTTTGTTTTTCAAGGGGAAGGAAAGTAGTTTTTTCCTAAAGTGAAGTTGATTGTTTCAGAATGGGAAAGAGGGAAAAATAGGATAAAACCTGAATGTAGAAAGTAAATTGTAAATGTTTTGTGAAAAGGTATCTTGAGAAAGGAAATTTTGTGTGGTCAAGCTAAATAAGACTGGAATGAATTTAATTAAGTACATGAATTTAAATGTCAAAAGTGTGCTGATGCAAAATTATAGTCTTTTTCTTGATATGAAAATGGCTTTAGGCTGTTCCAGAGGGCCCTGGAATTTCTCAGAAGATTTATTTCCTTTCCTTCTAAAAGAGAAGTATTACACTAACTAGACTTGTCTCATGTGTTGAAATTACATGGGAGAACATTGTCAGATAAAATAACATTGAGTCTTCATTATGTTATATTTATATATATTATGTGTTCCAAAAATAATGTGAAATTCCTGGAATTCTGAGATGTCTGACATAAGATTTCCACCATTAAAATGATGCCATAGGTGGATAAAGTTCATTCTCTTTCTGCAGAAACAACCCCTCACTGCCAGACTTTTACCATCTTAGTGTCCTTATAACATAACGACAGTCTGCTCCTGAATCAGAGGAATTAAGATGTGTAAACAACGGTTGTAAGTAAGTAATTGGGGCTATGGGAAACCCAATGTGGTTCTTTTAGACTCCCTAACAAACCCCATTTTCCCATTTTTGCTTTCCTTCATTTACCATCGTGTGTTTAATTGAGCTTCATTCAACTGCTCCTTAGTATGGGTTATCAAAACATTCTTGTTGTTGTATGTATATTTTCTGGATAGGTTGAAACATTTATTTGTCTCAAGGCTGATGCACTCAGAGTGACAATGAACGCATTAGAAAATGTGTTTCCCACTTGGAGTATACCTTCCAAGAGCTCCCTTAAGGCTATATACCTAGCCTCATCATATACCATATGATAGTGGCTCAGGACCTGTCACTGTTTTCCTTCCCAACCTCTGTGAAATGGGCTCATTATATTGATGACGTAATGCTAACCTGTGAAGATTTGCAGATTTGCCTCTGCTACAGAAAACCTTGCAGGCTTTACTGGACCACATATGGCAGAGAAAATGGGCAGTGAAGCTACAAAAAATCCAAGGTCCAGTCACTGTAGTAAGGTTTTTGGGAGTCATATAACCATCACAGACAAAGTCATAAACTGTCACATTACCAAGTAATGTAAAAAAAGTACAGGCTTTTCTGGGAATCCTGGGGTATTGGTGAACTTTAATGCCCATTTAACATAATGCCTAGTTAAGATACCCATTATATCACCTAGTTAAGAAGGGATATATATGGGATGGGGAACCAAACAATAGCCTGCCTTTGAAAATGCTGCTCAAGAAAATTAATTTAAAAATAATGCTATTCAAACAGATTAGAGCTCTTGGGATCTCCCAGGTGGGAAAGCCATTTAAATTAGATGTTTCAGTAACCCCAGAAGGTATGGGCTGGGCATTATGGAATTTAAAAAAAAAAAAAAAAAGGACTAAGTGCCCATTGGCTTTTGCTCCCAACTATCAAAGGGGGCAGATCAGATACACTCCAATAGAAGAGCAATTATTGGCAGTGTGCACAGCACTCCTGCAGGTGGAGACTCTTACTAAAAAAAAAGTCAGTTACAGTAAGAACTTCCTTTCCCATCAAGGGGCAGATAGACAACACGCTCTACACATTGGCCTCTGCTGCAGCTTAGACTCCTATATTGACTAAATGGCATGCCTATTTACAAGAGAGGAATACCTTCCAAATGCGCCTGTGCCTATTGCTGTATTGGCTCCTTCAACCTCCAGAAAAGAAATAGGTGAAACTCTGGCTGGAGCCTGATGGCTCTAGCCATCTAGAGCCACTAGTGGCTCTAGCCATGGACATCCACCTACCTGAATAAGAGTTACCATTCGACCATCCACTGATACTATCTTAGTGAAAACAAGAATAAATCACAGTATCCATAGGCTGAATTAAGAGTGTTCTGATTGGTAATCACACGTAAACCTTGGCCTCTGACCCAGTTCTGACAGTTGGGCCACTCTAATAAAAGTATTGACTATGTAGCTTGGACAATGGGATGTCGAGGGTGGATCATCATGAGCAAACCTTTGTGGGGATAAGAGATGTGACAAGATAACTGGGCTCACTTGCAAGAGCCTGAGGCATATCTTGTTGTATACCAGTTCCTGACCGTAAGGTGTTTATACCTCCAAGTAATCTGAAAGCAGATGCCTTGGCAAAAAATACCTGCTTAACAACTGATACCTCAATAGACACTGCAGGTTAGGTACATGAAAAAAAGTGAGCACCTGAGTAGGAAAGCACAAAGGAGAGCCAAAGAGGAGATGCTGAATTTTAAGCTAAGGGCAGCAGCTCTGGAGTCAACGAAGGCCCTAGTTTGAGTCTCTCTATTCACCAAAGCTCCTGACTAGTAAGGGACTTGACAAGCTAAATAATATGTCTGGGTACCTCCATCAAATAGATAGTGGTTGGGGTCCCATTTCAAAAGACATGATATATAAGAGTGGACAAAAAAATATGATATTGAATGGGGGTTCTGCCTCCCTTATAACTCACAAGCAGCTGGGCTGGCGAGACTTAGAAATGGTATCCTTAAGCCATAAATAAAATTACTAACTGGAAAACCTACATTGGCCAGCTGGACAAAGGTATTTCCCAAGCATTAATACATTTAAATGACCAATCTGTGGGGCCTGTTATTCCATCTGCCAACTTAGGAACTCAGACTTAGGCATCCAATACAGCAAAGTTGTAGAAAACAGAAGACACAGCAATAGCTCTGATGTTTCAAGGACCAATGGGTTATAATAACTAGGGCACCAAGCTCTATGTCTCTGGAACAGGGGCCATTTACTGGGATCCACAATGGGACATTCCACTAGGATGGGTCAGTTAACTCACACCCACGTGTGGGGAGAAATTAGTTGCTCAGTCTCACATGGGACCCTATCGCCCTAATGCCTTAGGGCCCCATGGAGATGCTCTGCATACATAAACCGGTACATACACTGTTGAAAGAGGGGAGAAAGTATGGGTCCCGTTGTGGCACATCCCTGCCCCTATGCTCTTCATGCCAAAAACACCACCTCCCCTGCCCAACATGTCTAGTTTACGCACCTTGGCCAGATTCCCAAGGCAATGGCTCCATTAACATCTGACGATAAGAGAATGAGTGTCCTACTCATAGATGAAGACTTCCCGATTCAAGTAACACACATGAAAACTCAAGTAAATGCCCTCGGTGATCCAACTCCAAGCCTAGGCATTCTATTAACACACTGGTTCAAATCCTGGGGGACGTGGTAAAAAAAAATGTTACTCATACTTGGATTGCTTCTATTAATTTGTCTTTTTTCCTACATGTGTCTGTATTGTTGCTATGTCTGCATTGTCAGCCAAGCCAGAGCAACCATTCCATCAAGGCAGGAAAAATGACTTTGGGAGAAATTGTTAAATGTAGTCTAGAGATAGTGCCCACTTTATACTGGTCCATGCGAGATGCTGGTCATCAAGAAGGACAATGTATAGCATTTTCAGACTGAATTAATTTAATTTAAAGGATTGTCTTTGAAGATTATAACCTTTCTCTCTTTTTGGCATTAAAATATCTTCATGTATGAAATAATAGTGATAGAATATCACAGTTTAGTTGTTGTTTCTGTTTTGATGCCCTTACCTTGCAAAATTAAAAGTTGACAAGCTACATATCTCCTCAAATCTTACCAGTGTTTAAAATTCAAAAACATGGGAGCCCCACTAACAGACAACGTGGTGGATTTGAATAGACAAACCATGGGTAAAAAATCCAACTTTGCTACTTACTTGACTGTGAACTTCCATCTCTGCTTGAAGCCACAGTCTTCTTACCAATAGTGAGATAATAATTCATACCTCATATTGGTTATACAGATAATCTATGTAAATAGCTAGCATATTAGAGTTTTCAATGGCTGTCATTATCACAGAATCTTTTGGGTCTCAAAAATTCCTGCAATGTAATTCTTTCAGTTTTGCCCTGATTTCTTGGAACTTACAAATTGAGAAATAGGAGCTGAAGGCAACCAATGCACAATTTGGCATGGCTTCTCTCCTGTAGTCGTGGCTCCTGCCCCAAAGGTTCACAGAAAGAAACACAATTGCATCTGTATCTCCAGAAGGGAGATTAAAGCTAGAATGAGTTTATTAGAAAGAAGACATTTCAAAATTTGGAAGCACAGCTGAATACCAAAAGTAAATTACACCATAAGCCAGATGTTCCAGGAACTTTTCCACTTTTTATTTTGCCTGAAGGAAAATTTTTAGTTGGTAAAGAAAACAATGAGCAGAAATTGCTATCATAAAATTGTTCATCGTTATTTAAAATGAGCCCATTTGAAAATAATCAAAGATGTACACCATGATTTATAGAGAAAGTTGTTCATTTTGGTGTTATTTATCATACGTAAAACATGGAAACATTCTAAATGGCTAACCATAAAGGATTTGCTATATAAATTACAGTACTTTCATTTGATGGACTACCGTACAACCATTAAAAATCATGTTGTTGAAGAATATTTAATGACTTGAAAAAGTGTTTGCAATATTTTTTGAGCAAGAAGAACATGCTATAAAATAGAACACATTTTATGTCATTATAACCCAGATATGAGCTGGAACTTTCTAAACTTTGGGATTCAGATAAGATTGGCTCAAATTCCCAATCCCATGGCCTAGGGACATCAAAGCCTTGCCAAGTTTTCTTCAAGGTCCTAGAGACCTAGCATCTTAGATTCTTCTACCTCTTGTTCATCACCACTTCTGTCACTCATTTTGAACTCGGTGTAAAACTCAACCTCTCTTTTCTGTTTAAAAAAATGAATATTATAGCAGTAAAGTCAACTTTATCAAAGTTCCTCTTACCTTTTGGTTTGGGTGTTGGGGTGGAAGAAATGGAGCAGAGGGAAAACGCATTTACATCAGTGTGGTGGGTGAAAGTGTTGTAGCTGCCAGCCCCCGAAAGACACACAGACCACCAGAACTCAGTGAGTTATAGGAAACACACTCTTTATTCAGCCAGTTGCATCTGCCAGGGGTATGCAGACCCCAAATTAAGCAGCCCTGAAATGTAGAGGTACAGAGTTTTTAAGCCCCAAATCCCATTCTTTATTCTGTCTAAACACAAAAGTCTATTTTTCTTCTATTCATTGCCAACCCACAGGTCGGGTGTGCAAGTGGGAGTACAGAAGCAGAAAGATTATGGTTTAGAATGTTATGTTCCTATGGGCGATAGCCTACGTTCCCTGGTGATAGCCAAGCAGTAATTTTCCAGCCAGCACATTCTCCACTGGCCTTAGCAGAAAATCAAATTCTTGATTCTTCATGTGGAATTTGTTCATAGCCTCCATTTTTTTTAATACTAAAAGTTTAATAGAATTAATTCTCTTCTTTATATATGTAAACAAGAAATCAAGAAAACATGGGCCAAAAGTTAGCAAGAGGAGGAGGAGGATTAAAGATTCAGCTACAGCAGAAAGAAGGGTTGTTAGCCATGGTGACCAATTGAACATCCTATGAAACCAGATATTTGATTCTAGTCTCTGTCTTTCACCTGGCATCTAAATTTCTCTGTACTAGTCGCAAACTTTCTCTAATTACTCCAGAGGTATTGGCATAGAAGCAACAGTTTACACCTAGAGCCATACATAATCTGTCTTGTTTTAAGAATAATAAATCTAAACCTCTTCTATTTTGGAGGACTACTTCTGCTAGAGAATCGACTTGAAGTTCTAGCCTGCCAAGCTTAGTTAAATTTAGGGGAGTTCCTACCCCGACATAGTAAGGGGGTTTTAGGCACAACCAGCAATTTTGTCCTATGTCCGGGGTGGCCTTATTTAAGACCTTGTGTATTGTCATGAGCAAAGTTATTAATACTTCTGGTTCTAGTTGTGGCTGGTCAAATGCCTGGGCTAAAGAGGAAAAAAGGAAGAGACAGAGGTTTAGACTTATGTATGCTTGAGTCTTAGTCTTAAGGGCCCGTCTTCCTGAGCTGTCCACTCTCATGCTGCCTTCACGTGGGACTGATGAATCCATGATGAGATACCGTCTACTCTAACTGCAGTGGGTGTCATCAGGTAGACAGTGAAGGATCCTTTCCATTTGGGTTCTAGTCCCTTGGAAGTGAACTTCCAGATCCACACAGAGTCCCTAGGCTGAAACTGGTGGGGATGTCCATCCTCCGGGGCTGAGTGGACAGCATGAACCCGGGACCAAATCTCCTTCTGTACACTTTGAAGGGCCTGTAAAGACTTAAGTAAGACAAGATTATGCATTTCTGCCTTTTTCTCATCTTCTATTCTAGGTACTAAAGGCGGAGGTTTTCCAAAGAAAATTTCAAATGGGGTGAATCCATTAATATACAGAGTACACCTGACTTAGAGAAGAGCAAAGGGGAGAAGTTCTACCCAGGTCCCATCAGTTTCTAATCCTAACCTGACTAATGTTTCTTTTAAGGCCCGATTCATTTGCTCTACTCGGCTCAAACTTTGAGGCCAGTAGGCGCAGTGGAGTGTCTATTGTAAATTTAAGTAGCTGGCTAATTGCCGTGATACCTTTGCTATGAAGGCTGGCCTGTTATCCGACCCTAAAGTACTAGGGAGACCAAATCGAGGGACGATTTCTTGTAGTAGTTTCTTAGTAACTACTAAGGCAGTCTCTTTCCTGGTAGGAAGGCCTCTACCCATCCTGAAAAGGTGTCTATAAAAACAAGTAAATATTTGTAGTCCCCCACAGTCGGGGTTACCTCAGTGAAATTGACTTCCCAGTAGTCCTCTAGATTAGTTCTTCTTTCCCTATGCCTTGGTTCTTCATTTTCCCCCTCTTTGGGCACAAGCCGGGCATCGTGAGGCAATCTCCTCTGCAGTTCTTCTCCCTTCTGGAGCATCTTAGTTCGCCCTAGGTGTGTGGTCTGGTGTGGTTGGTAGAGAAGAGTCCTTCCAAGGGCCCATGAGAGCCCAATATTTCCATCTGTGGTAGTCAACCACCCCTGTTGGTTCCTAGTGGCTCCCTTGTCTTGAAAATATATGTTCTCTTCCACTGTATAGGTCGGCGATGGAGGCAATTCTGGGTAAGGGACAAGAGTCAGTAGATGTGATGGGGGCCCCACTTGGCTTTGCGGCTACTGTTGTTGCCTCCGCATCAGCTTGTTGGTTTCCCTCAGCCTCAGGACTATTCCCTTTTTGATGCCCTTTATAATGAACAATAGCCAGAGCCTTAGGCATCCATATGGCTTTCAGTAAGGCTAAGATTTCCTCCTTGTTTTTGATGTCCTTCCCAGCAGAAGTCAGAAGCCCTCTTTCCTTGTAGATGGCTCCGTGTACATGTGCAGCAGCAAAGGCGTATTGGCTGTCAGTGTATATTGTGACTGCCTTATCCTTTCCCCATCTTAGTGTCTCTGTGAGGGTGATGAGTTCTGCCTTTTGAGCAGAAGTCCTATGAGGAAGAGCCTGTGACCAGATGGTGCCAGTTGGAGTTATGACTGCTGCCCCAGAATACCTTCTTCCTTCCTGCATGAAACTGCTCCTGTCCGTAAACAGAACTTTATCGGCCTCAGGCAGGTGTGTAAGCAGGGGTACAGAAGCAGAAAGCTTATTGTTAGAATGTTATGTTCACACAGATAATAGCCTATGTTTTTAAGTTGATAGCCAAGTAATAATTTTCTAGCCAGCACAGTTTAGGCCACTGAGTTTTTGGTAATTTTGTTATGGCAGCACTAGAAAGCTAATGCAATCACCAAAGTGCATATAACAGTAAAAAAAAAAAAAAAAAAAAAGAAAGAAAGAAATCTCTACTTACAAGGTCCTTGGTCTCCTCACCACCACCACTGTGGAGTTTTACCAATCTTTTAGATGCTTCCTTGAGCTTTTCTCACTCTCTCTATAACACCCCCCCCCCACACACACACACACCTTCTCCTTCCCTTATTGTTCCATAGACTCTAACCTTCCTTCCCTCTATTTTACAGAGTTACCAGCTCACAGCTCGCTCTAACTCCTATTTCCCAACTTACATGGTCCAAACTTATTTCACCTGCGGCCTGTCCATCTCAGTGAGAGCAACTTCATCCTTCTAATAGCACAGAATACAGACATTGAACTCCCCTTGACTCTGTTCTTTAGCTCAACACACATCCAATCCATTAAGAATTCTTGCTGGCTCAACCTTCAAAATATATTCATGACTCGACCACTCTACTACTATTAATCTGGTCTAAGCTATCAACTCTTACCTGGGTGGCAACAACAATCTCCTACTAGATCTCTTTGATTCTGCCCTTGTTGCCTTATAGTCCAGAGAAATCCCTTTATAAACTTAGTCTTATTATATCATTCATTTGCTGAAAACCTGGCAAAGGCTCCTTATCTCAGAGTAAAAGTCAAAGCCTTTAATGGCTCCAAGGCCAGATCATCTAGCCTTGGACCACATCTCAGACTTTCATCACCTCATTCACTCTCTTCTAGTTACAAAGGTCTTCTAGCTGCTCCTCAGACACATGGGGCACACATCTGCCCTGCTCTTCTCTTGGGACACTCTATCCACTTGCTCAATTGCCTGGCCTCCTACGAGTCCTTGCTCAAAGGTTTCCTGCTCAATGCACACTGCCCCCATTTCCTTCCCCTTTAACATGCTCTAACTTTTCCCATAAAAATAATCTAAGTAACAAATCCAAAGCAACACCAAACTCCACAATTAATCAATCAATATACCTACCAAAAATGGAATAGTTACTGTAAAAGTCTGTTACATTTATGTAAACTGAAACATGAAATCATATTTTTTTCTAACAGCTGACTATTAAATATAATTTAAAACATATAACTCAAAAAGAAGTCAAATACTTTGAGCTAGCGAATTGGTTTGACAGTGTGGAATAGCTTGGTCAATAATGTGAATATTTTCCAAACTTGAATGAGGTAAACCTTCATTTATGAAGTTGTTTTAAAATAGTTAAGACACATGATAATATTAAAAGCTTTTAGAAAAAATATTGCATTCGCAATACTGTATTTGTGTTGAAATTAACACTATTTTGATTTACCCAACTCTGTGTTTGCCCAATTAAATAAGATATCTCTGAGTGAAACAATAACAGCCACTCCACAGAGCCACCCCACTGATAGAAAGGAAACCTTTGCTCTCTTTCTCTCTCTCTTCTTCCACATTCCCAAGATCCCCATGGGCCATGTTGTGCCTTTTACCCCAACACCCTCCTCTGCATTGCCCCATTTCATGTCCTCTTACGGAAGGCTCTCTCTCAGCTTCATCTCATTCCACAGGACTTAGGGGAATGGTGCAGGGGCAACGCCTCTTTGACCCTTGGAGTGGAAGAAGGGAGTAAGAAGGCAGTCCTGCCGTCTGGCCTCAGGGTAATCTAAGAGATGATCAAAACTTGCAGACTTTCAAGATTAATTTGCTGATCCTCTGGGGTGTTACTCTAGTTACTCTAGTCAGGAAAATAGAGTGAAAGCAGAAGAAACAGAAAAAGAAATAATGAGTCAGAGACTTTGCCAGGCAAAATGAAACTAATATGAGAATGAAGGAAAAGAAAGAAGGTATCAAAATTATATAGCTAATGCCAGGTACTGCTGGAGGTAAGGAATCCACTTCTGGAAGTTAGGTTAAGATAAATGGACCATCCCCATAAATAAATCCCAGTGGCAAGTTTTGGAGTGATTAGCTCAGGGTTCAGAGTTGAAACCAAGAGAACTAGAGTTCTTTTAGGTGAAGAATGTAGATAATAGAAGAAAAGAAGACTGAAGGTAGACTCATGGGTTTTACCCAGTTAGGAGCTGGGAATGAAAGAAAAAGGAGCCAAAGGAAAAAAATGGAGAGGAGAAATGAAGTGAAAAAAGAAAGAGAAGGAGGAGGCGGCAGAGCATAAGTTGGTGAGTGCTAGTTAAAGAAACAGCCGTCCTATCAGCGACAGAGAAATTCAAATACCCTACAACTAGAGAGAAAAGGTTCTTTGCCAAAGGGAAAATGAAATAATTACCATAAAGGTACTGTTACATTTATGTAAACCGAAACATGAAGTCATATTTTTTCTCACCATAAACAAATGGTAAGTTTTAATTTGTCTTACATAACCGATTCCCCAATGCAACATCTGTGCAAGAATTGCACTTAGTACCATATAACGAACTCGTTGCATTCCCAGAAATGCTTTTAGTTTAGTAGAAGCATCTGAATAGTAGACACAATGCTTTTCAAGAACCACCACCTGAATGTTTCTTACTAACAAGGATGGAGAAATAAAAGGAGCTTCGTGTCTGCACCGTACACTACCTATTCATATTATATGCACTTCCATGGTCTCTGAGGGAGGAAGATACGGACACACTGCGGGGCTAGGCAAACACCCACTAAATACTGATGCATGCATAATTAGAATGACTAAAATAATCCTGGCATAAAATCACTGTCTCAGTTAGAGGGGAAACAAAGTGAAGTAATTTGATCATGAAAATTAATACAAGTCAACTCTCAATTTCCAATGCAGCTAATTGAAAACGACTTATTATCCAAAAGCACTTTCTCTCCTGGTTTGTACCTTTTTCTCCTTTTGCTGATAAAAAGAGGAAGGTGAGAGGCAAACCTATCACACTGAGATGGTGGAGCAAGAGAGTTGCGCTTGTGTGTTTAATGCAAGGGCTCCTAAACGTTTATTCGTATTGATTTGGCCACGTATGCTGCATTTTTGTGGGCATGTCTGGAGTGATAGAACATCTCGTCTTCTCTCACTCAGACAACATTGAAATTACAAAGACATTGTGGGTAGGTGTAATCTTTTTTTAATAACAGTTTTATTGAGATATAATTCACATATCATACAATTCACCCATTTAAAATACACAAATCAATGGTTTTTAGTATTCACGGAGTTGTGCAACCATCACCGCATTTTGTCACCCCAAAGAGAAATGCTATATTCATTAGCAGCCACTCCTCATTTCACCATAAACCTCCCAGCCACTGGCAACAACCAGTCTGCTTTCTATTTCCATGGATTTGCCTATACTTGATATTTCAAATAAATGAAATCATGTTGATATGTGGTTTTTTGGTGACTGGCTTCTGAAACTGGCTAATAAAATATGAGCATATTGTTTTCTAGGCTCATTCATTATTGTAGCATGTATCGGTACCTCTTTGCTTTTTATGCCTAAATAACACCCCACTTGTATGGATTTACCACATTTTACCTGTTCATTCATTGATGGACTTTTGGGTTGTTTCTTCTTTGGAGCTATTATGAATAATGCTGCAGTGAACATCCATGTACAAGTTTTACACATGTAATCTTGAACTTGACAGCTCACACTGCCCAGGAGGTGTCTGTGGGGTATGCAGACATCATCTTATTTCATTATTTTAGAAACCCCATGTGCAGAGCTGAGGTTAAAATCTTTATTGCTCCATATCCAAAGTCCTTCTTCTAATCTCCTTGCCATACTTTCTATAAAACTAAAAATTAGAAAGGTAAACCATGCATTACTTCGAGTTAATTATTATACCAAAGTAAAACATTAGTTATGACACATCCTAGCTGATCATAACACATTCTATTTGAAAACTACCACCTCTGAAAAAGTGGCTCCCTGGAGAAACTACCTCCAGGGCCAGAAGGAGGCTCCTCAAAGTACAGGACAGGGCTTTTGGAAGCCTGCTGTGGTTCCCCTGAACCTCAGCAGGGTTCTGAAGAAGTTTCAAAATTGACCAAGAGGTTTATTCTGAGAAAGAAGGTATGTAAAAAAAAGGATGGAATATGGGCATCTGGATCATGTCTTCTCCCTCCTGTACACTTCTTTCATCTTGCTGCAGTCTACTGGACAGTCCCAACACATGCACAAGGTCTTCCCCTTCGGATTAATTAATCTGAGCAGTATACAGAGCGGTATCTCTTTTTTAATCCCAGCACAGAAGCACAGACATAGCCAGGACCTCTTCACTCCTCAGACATGTGGCAATCAGTCCTGACTCTGTACTTTTGCCCATTATTTCTTTCACCAAAATGTCTCTTTCTTTTCTTCTCTCTAGGCTAACTCCTGCGCATTCTTTAGGATTCGTGTCACGAGCTACTTCCTCAATAGACACTTCAGAAGCTGTACCTAAGGGAACTACTGGAATAAGACAGACACTAATAGCAACCTCAATATGAGCATCCTTAAAATGAACAGGATTAGAGGATTTTAATGCTACTGGTGCCCCCTGGCATCCCCTCAAACCTGCCACGTCAGTGCTTGTCTGCCCCACTTCCAAGTGCTAGCATCTGCATTGGTTTGCATTGCTCTGTCATGGGAAGACTAGAAGTGATAGGAAACAAAAATACCCACATACCAGTAGCATAACATACCCTCAACCAATAATTGAGGAGTTTTGGTGGGTAAATAGTGAGCTGCCTTGCACACCGGGTGGGATAACTGAGAAAGCTGTTTACACTGGTTTCCAGAGTTTCCCAGAAGCATTAAGCCCCAGTTACCTGATGAAAGCTGGTTTCCTTTCTTCCTGTGTTTCACTCCGCTACCCGTATTTTCTGGGGTCACTTCCCAAATAAAGTACTTGCACTTGACTCCTTGCCTCAAGATCTGTTTCTGAGGAAACTCAAACTAGGACACAGTGGGTATCTCTCACAATCTAATCATCAAAATTCCTTGCAAAGCCCGTTCTGAGTTACATAACACCCTCCTAACTAGAGGCCCCACATACAAGAAGAGAGTATTAATGAGGTTTGTTTTTCATTTCCTGAAAGGGGTTCAGAAGAAGCAGGTCTGGAGAAGATGTCTCCTGAAGGGCTCAGTCATTGTGAGAATTAATGTCTTTTATATCTGGGTTGTTGCACAGAAATAGGGAGCAGGCAATAGAATAAACTCCTGCTGGATGATAAATATAACCATTGTGGTTATCATTTCTAGGACTCTCTTACCTCTCACTGCACTGCCCCAAACCTGACATGATGCCTGGTACACAGCCAGTGTCCAATACATTTTGATTATCATTTAATAAAGATAGTCTTTGCAGACCAAACAAGGAATGCAAAGAATATGGCTCATAAGCTGCATAAGACAAGAAAATTAATTCTCCTCTAGAAATAAATTCTCCAGAAGGAACCAGACCTGTCAACATCTTGACTTTAGTTCAGTGAAATTGATTTCAGACACATTTGAGTATCTCCTGCCTTTGAATGCATCATTTTTTCTTGGCACATGTTTGTTCTACTGTCATATTGGTATACAGGCTAAGCTGCTGTAAAAAAGCAAATCCTCAAACTATAGTGTCTTGATACACAAACCTACACTTGTGATAAAATCTAAAAGAACTAAATACACAAAACGCACACATAAAAATCACAAAACGCACACATAAAAATGTAAAAGCAGAAAAAAATGAATATGATCTGTGGATTGCATCAATGTCAATATCTTGGTTGCGATTTTATTATACTATAGCTTTGCCAAATGTTACACATGAATCTACAATTCTCTTAATAAAAAATTCAATTAAAACATATAGTATGATAAATATGTAACGGTACAGGTAATCTAGATTGGTGAGACTAGTGAGATAGCTCTACTCCACAAGGTCTTTCAGGAATCCAGGTCCCTTCTATCTTGTTGCTTCAACATCTGATAGAGTACCATCCTCATCACAATGTCTAAACTAAGTCAATGGCCAAGCTGAGTTTCAGTCCATGAGAGGAGAGAAAAGTAGGCAAGAATTTTCCTTTTAGGCATGTGATGCAGAAATTGCACACATCATTTTCACTCACACTATACTGGCAAGAACTTAGTCACATGGGCACATCTAGCTTCAGGGGAGGCTGGCAAATGTATTTTTTATTTTGGATGTTTATGTGCTAATAAGACACCATTATTATAAAAGAAGGAACACATTTTTTAGGGTAACAACTAGCAGGCTTCCACAAAGCACACATTGATTTTGTTGGTTGGTATAGTGAGTATGTAATTTGGCTATGTGCCAAGAATCCATTCATTGGGGAAAACCACATCTGATATGTTCTATAATAATTTTTCTCTCCAATGGTTGGATGGGACTGCATCCTATCTGTGGTAGGCTGAATAATAACCTCAAAAATAACCATGTCCTAACCCCTGAAACCTGTGAATGTTACCTTCCATGTCAAAAGGGACTTTGTGCAAAGGTCAAGATGGTGTAAAAGGTAGAGGCCGTGCACACCTCCTCTTACAACCACACCAAAATTAATACAAAACTACAGAGCAGCCAGCAGATGGAGTCACCTGAGAGCTGGCTGAACAGAAGCCTACAACTAGGGGCAAGAATAACAGATCACCTCAAAACCAGTAAGAGGGGAAGAGATGTGAAACGGCTAGGTTCCACAACCATGTGTGGCAATTGAGAATTGGGAGGGCTGTCTTAGCTGCAGAGCCCCTCCTCAACTTGATGAGAAAGGAGTCCCAGCCTCACACTGGGCTCCCCAGCCAGGGTTCCAGTGCCAGGAAGAAGCGTCTCCATAACCTCTGGCTATGAAAGCCGGAGGAGATTGTGGCCGAGTGCGATGGAGAACTGTGCAAGTCGCAGATGTTCCTCTTAAAGGGCCCACACCCAGCCTTACTCACTGACAGACTCACTTGCTCTGAGATCCGATGCTGGGGCAGCTGCTTCAGAGGCACCAGGGACATACGGGGAGGCACTGATTAGTTGGGCTTCAAGGAGAGGCCTGGAGGGGCAGCTTTCTCCTGGATTGAAGTGCTGGCAGTATCCATTGTTCCTTTTTTGAGCCTTCCCCTCTCCCAGCCTGTGGACATAGGCCCCACATATCTGAATCACCATCAACCTGCATAACACAGGTCACTCCACCAGGGGATTTCCCACTTCTCCCAACTCGTGGGCCTGCCCAAGCCACTTCCAGTGATTTATTACATATAAACGGGCTGTCTTGGCTCCTACTGCAGACTTTCCTAAAATTTCTCAAAGGCTTACAAAACCCGAAGAAGCAACATCTGGCCTCAGAGTGTCCTGCCCTCTTACTGAGCAGCGTCAAGCCCCACATCAGTGGCAACAAGCCTTAGTTTCTGGCTTAGCCTCTCAAGGCACCTATAAACTCAGCACAGGTGGCAGCCATCTGTGGATTGCTTGGTGACTCTTGCCAGGTGGCCTCAGAGGTGCACAGGCTGGGTTGAACTTGGCCTGCAGCTGGATCCCTCCCTGGACTGTGCCCCTGGGCCCCATAGCACACTTAACACATAAAGCCATTCAACTAAGACTGGGAGACTTAGGATCTCTACCTAATACAAAGAAACACACATAGGGAGGCAGCCAAAATGGGGAGACAAAGAAGCATGTCCCACATAAAAGAAAACAGAACAAACTCCAGAAAAATAATTCACCAAATGGAGATAAGCAATCTAACAGATGCAGAGTTACAAGGATGCACAATGAACTTAGGGGAAGAATAGATGAACGCAGTGAGAACTTTAACAAAGATAGAAAACATAAAAAAAAAAAAGGAGATGAAAAACACATTAAAGAACCATAAGAAATAGAGAATGCAATATCTGAGATGAAGAGTACATTAGAGAGAATCAACAGAATGAATGAAGAAGAGGATCAAATCAGTGACATAGAGGGTGGGGTAGTGGAGGACACACAATCAGAAAAACAAGAAAAAAAGGATCCAAGAAAATGAAGACAGTTAAAGGACCCTCTGGGACAATATCAAGCATGACAACATTTGCATTATAGGGGTACCAGAAGGAGAAGAGAACTAGCAAGGAATCGAAAACTATTTGACGAAATAATGATGGAAAACTTCCCTAACATGGTGAAAGAAATAGATGTACAACCCCAGGAAGTTCAGAGAGTCCCAAAAAAGATGAATCCAGAGTCCCACACCAACACACATCATTTTAAAATGTCGAAGTTTAAATACAAAGAGAGAATCTCAAAAGCTGCTAGAGAAAATCAGTTAGTAATGTACAAGGGATCTCCCATAAGACTGACAGTTGATTTTGCAAGAGAAACTGTGCAGGCCAGAAGGGCTTGACACAAAATATTCAATGTGATGAAAACCCAGAACCTACAACCAAGATTACTTTACCCAGCAAAGCTGTCATTTAGAATAGAAGTACGGATGGCTTCCTAGACAAGAAAGAGCTAAAGGAGTTCATCACCACCAAACCAGTATTACAGGAAATGTCAGAGGGACTTTTTTAAGAAGAAGAAAATAATATGTATCAAAAATATAAGTAAAGAATGGCAATAACGACATCTCTATCAACAAGCACTTCGAATGAAAAAGTTATTAATAAAAGAAAAGAAAAAAAGAAAAAGAATTAAATCTCCAGTCAAAAGATAGGGTAGCTGAATGAATAAGAAAACAAGATCCTTACATGGGCTGCCTACAAAGAACTCACTTCAGATTAAAAGACACACACAGATGGAAAGTAAAGGGATGGGAAAAGGTATTTGATGATAGACCTAGAGGGTGCCGTGCTGAGAGGAGTAAGTCAGAGAAAGACAAATGCCATATGATTTCACGTATATGTGGAATCTAAAAAACAAAGTAAAACACAAATACACACACACACAAAAAGCAAACTCATAGACACAGAGAACATTTTGAGAGTTATCAGATGAGTGAAGGACTTGTGGGATGGGATCAGTGAAGGGATTAGGAAGTACAAATCAGTAATTACAAAGTAGTCATGGAGATATAGGCAGTGGTCACCAACCTTTTTGGCACCAAAGGCCGGTATTACTATGAGAATCTGAGGCCTGATGATCTGAGGTGGAGCTAAGGCAGAGACTGCAGTGATGGGGAGCGGCTGCAAATACTGATGAAGCTTCACTCACTCGCTGGCCACTCACCTCCTGTTGTGCAGCCCAGTTCCTAATGAACCACAAACTGGTACCAGTCTGTAGCCCAGGGGTTGGGGACCCCTGACATGAGGAATACAGCCAATGATACTGTAATAACTATGTATGGTGTCAGAAGGGCACTAAATTTATTGGAGTCATCACTATGTGAGTTAGATAGATGTCTAATCCTATGTCGTACACCAGCTATAACTGAAAAAGAAAAAATATTATTTTTAAAAAGGGGACTTTGCAAGTGTGGTTACGTTAAGGATCTTGGGATAGGGAAATTATCCTGGATTATCTGTGTGTGCTCTAAATGGAATTATAAGTATCCTTTTGAGAGGGAGTCAAAGGAAGATTAAACTATAGAAGAGAGAGAAGGCCACATGACAGCAATGGAAACAAAGAGAGATTCAAAGCTGCTATGTTACTGACTTTTAAGATGGAGGAAGGAGCCATGAGAAAAGGAATGAAAAGTATGTGGCTTGCTCATAAGCTGCAAAAGACAAGAAAACAAATTCTCCTCTAGAGCTTTCAGAAGGAACCATCCCTGGTAACACCTTGACTTTAACTAAGTGAAATTGATTTCAGATTTATAGCCTCTAGAACTGTAAGAGGATAAATGTCTGTGGTTTTAAGCCACCAAGCTTGTGGTATTTGTTACAGCAGCCATAGGAGACTAATATGCCATTTTAGGGTGAATAATAATCCTATCTCTGTCAATTAGAATATACCGTCTTCCAGCTACAGTGATGGGTTAAGAAATAATCTCATGACCCATGACTGTCCAATCAGAGTCTTCCTTGAGACTTCTGCAGGAAATAACAGTAAAAAGTCTTTCTTAAGGATCCAAGGTATTAGGAAGTCATTGGCTTTGACGGCCAATGAATCCCATCTAGTCGACAAAAGAAGATTACTACCTAACAGAAGCAAGGGAAGCTGAGAGATGAGGAGACAGAGCTCTCGTGATGTTTGAGGCCCTGAAGCTAGTACCACTTTTTGAGCTTCCAGTTATAGAAGCCAATCATTCCTACCTTTGATTTACTATATGAGGATGGATTTCTATGATTTGCAACCCAAAGATAACTGATTAACATAGTTTGTGTCCACACTCCTCAATCTCTGAAAATAGCAAAGAACAAAAGTGGCAGAGGTAAGCTTTACCACCTCCTGCAGGTCCTTTGTGTCTTAAGAAAGCTCTAAAGGCTTGAGCCCTGAACAGAGAGCCTTTGATCAAGACACTCAAAACAACATTTAGCTTTAATCAGCACTATTTAAACAATACTGAGAGAGTATGAGTAATTAGAATGAGATATTTCAAAAGTTTTTAAAAGAAAAAAGAAAAACCATCGACCCAAATAAGACACTTGATAATTCTGAATAAATGCTAAAAATGCTTATAAAAAAATGTTAAGATCCTTAACTGATGAATAAATATAATATAAACATTCATTTTGTTACTTCAGAGTTCTTTATTATGTAATGGGGCAAAATGTTTTAGCAAATGCACTATGAGTGATAAATGCTAGTCTCCCTTTCTAAAACAAATCAATTCTTGAAACTATTAACCACCAAATAAATGTAACTCTTTTTTTTTCTATTTATTTCCCCACTCCCCACCCACGCCTTTTTTTAGTGGAAGACAATAGATTTATCCAGGAAATAGAGCAGCATAGTGGAAGGAACATGGAATGTAGAAGAAATGAGGGTCAGAAGCCTTGGCTTTTAATCTCAACTCTGTTAATTACTACTTTTGTGACCTTGGGCATGGGTCTACTACACGCAATCCCTTACCCATTCTCAGAGAGTTTGTAGCGTTGAACATCTAAGGGCAATATCTCTCAGCCTTAACTGTGTATAGAAATTCCCCAGGGAAATTCCAAATTTTGCTAGAATTTTGTAGATGCTTTTTAGGTTTAGAGTGGGACCTGAAATCTGCATTTCTGATAAGGTCTCAGGCGATATTAATGTTACTACTTCACACTTCTGAGTAGCAAGATTTTAGGGCAGCCCCCAGGTACGCAGTGATTTCCCTTCTCTGGAAACTGTCCCAGTTTATAGCAGTGAGCCATTAATAGCTGTTCTTGTACCCACTTGCCATAGATGACTTCAGTAGAGGTGATTTCTGAGCCAAAAGGTCCCACCTGTAAATCTGGTTTTGGAAAAAAAAAAAAAAAAGATAGCAAGAGATATGACATTTATTCACTTGCTCATTCAGCAATTTAAAAAAAAAAAACTTTTTTTTTCTCTGTGTCAGATACTGTTGTAGGCAGTGGATGTACACCAGTCAATAAAGCAGGTCTCTGCCCTCATGGCACTTTTGCTTAGCAGATGGGCTAAGTGTTGTGATGAAATTGCAGAATTTCAAAGGTTGCAGGAGACCTGGTTTAAATATGGGTGTTGGGGGAAGTCAAGCTCTTGCTTCCCTTCCTGCAGGAACCTTGGAGGCCACACGTTGAAGACAACAGCGTAACAAATGAAGCAAGACTGGGTCCCTGTGCGATTATGTGGCGGAGAGCCACTCTCTCCTTCCCTCCAGACCGAATTGGACTATGATGAGAGTGAGAAATAAACTTTTATGGCACTAAACCACTGAGACTTCAGGGTTTATCTGCTATGAAAGCTAGCATTTCTTAATGTAAATACATAAATTGCTCAACTCTTTCTGAGATGCTAAAAATTGCTTTTTTCACTTAAATTAGCTAGAGCTACTCTCTACCATGTGAAGCCCAAAAATCCTTATGAATAAAATTTCTGCGAGAATCCAGTAGCAGATAGGTGCCAAAGTACTTTGTAAAGTACAAAGTGTTATACACCTGTTAGTAATTATGACTATAAATTGAATTTTATGCAATGTACCCACTCTCTGGATATATTAATAGGACAAAGAAATTAAACGAGCATTAACATATCAACCCACACTGAGGTTAATTTCTTTCTCTGCTCGTTTCTATCTTCAATTTCTTGTTCAGACCTTGACAAAATCACATTGACTAAATTCCACTAAATAGCAGTGGAAATTAAGGAAGTAATTATAAAATTTGTAATTTCCTTTAAAATAGAAGTGCTTAGATTTTAAAAGTCCTGGGCGGCACAAGAATATTAACATTTAAATTCGTCATACTTATTCTCTTGTGCTATTAACATGCAGTAGATCTGGACATCCCTCAGAGGATCCGAAATTTCTAAGGGAAATCTGCCTTTTGTAGTGAATCCTCAGAGGAGTGTTTTCTTCCTTGGCTACTGGTCCCAAGACAGGTGGCGGGTCTCCCAAACCCCTTACTAACTTTCCCCTTCCCCTCTTCTAATCTTTGTGCGTCCTGGACAGCCAGTGCAAAACTGCTCCTTAAGACTACTTGGTACAACCATATCTCAGCCTCCTAAGATTTGTGGCTAGATTGCAGTTAGGGACAAGGCAGACAGACAAGATCAGAAAGGCCAATGCTGAGGACTTGGCTTTCTTCACTTGGCCTTCAGTTTTCATATCCCAGTGCTTGAGGTTGTCCTTACGATTTTGTGTTCTTAGTGGAAACTGAGCAGTAAATGATATATTTCATATGAGCTTCTTTGAGTCTAAATGTGGCAAGAGCAGCAGATGAAGTCAAAATCTTTACTCTTTGAGATACCAAAATGAAATCCTCCCCAGCCAGGGGTCAATTCGTGCGTGCGTGTGTGTGTGTGTGTGTGTGTGTGTGTGTGTGTATACACAGAGCCTGCAACACTCCAAAGAACCAGACTTCTAATGAGGAGACAAAAGATGGGTCTCTTGAGGACACCTTTGAATGAGGATGCCAATCTTCCTTTTTACATGGCTTTTAAATGTTTGGTTCCTTTAAGAACAAAGGTTAGTCCTGGCGTCATTGCCTGCTCAGTGACCAGAAAAAGTGGAACTGGACAAAAACAGTGAATATCAGGGACACAGGAAAACATATGGACACACATAAATGTGGAAACTTAGAGCCGAATATAGACTTTAAGATACAGGGAGACCTTAAAATATTTGGGAGTCTCATGGAGTCTCATCCACCATCCATCCATCCAACCATCCATCCAAGCAATGCTGACTGAGCTGAGCCCCTCCTTTTTATCAGGTGCTGTACTCAGCATTGGGGGTACACAAAGACGGTAGTGGAAGTGAAAAGGTAGAAACTGGACTTGGAACTAGCAGTAGGCGTGACTCTGTAAGGGCTACCGCGAAGCTGGAATACAGGGGGGTGAGCACATGGGGGAGATTCACGGAGCAAACCTGCTGTCCCAGCACAGGTGAGGGTGGATTAGAAACCTGCACATCAGAGAGATGCCAAGACCTCCCGGGTTCCTAGAGAGGCCAGGAAGTGGCTTGGGCGGAGGGGCAGGTCAGACGGCTCTTGGGGCGCCTAGCAGAGGTAGCATGGGGCGCTGATGTCCGGGCCTCACTGTGTCACATAGCTCGCTGTCGCGGCCGTCGTCTGCCGCTGCTGTGCCTGGGCCGGGGTGGAGAGGGCGGCCCTGAGCGGACACCCGGTGGGAGCTGGCGGGAGGGCTGCGGTTCCCACGGGCGTCCGGGCGCGTGAGAGTGACCCCTTCCTGTACCTGCGCAGGGTGGCAGCCCGAACCCAGTGGCACGTGGTAAGCAGCGCTGTAGTGGGTAACGCTGACCCAGCTGGCGGAGAACCCTCTGCTACGGAGCCAAGCTTTCTAGCTTGATTTTCGAGAGCGTTCCTAAGGCCTGAAACCCTGGCTAGACCCTGCTTCTCTTCTTACCCCCGCCCCTGCCTTGGTTTTTAAAGATAGCAGGCTGCAAGCTCAGAGATCTCAGCTTGCATCTGTATCTAGCTAGACTTGATTCACATCTTTTGTTTTCATCTCACTTGTTTGGAAAGATATGACAAACGATTCTGGTTTCTCATTTAAAGTGGCGATGTAAAGTTCCCATTTTAAATGGATGTGTTTCTAGTAAAAAAAAAGGTAAATAGTCTTAAGTAAAACATAATAGGTAACTCATAGTACCAGCAGTATCAGTTGTGACAGAAATTGTAAAGATGGTAAGTGAACAGCACTGCATTGTCCCATCCCAGCTGAGGATCCCTGCAGACGTTATTTCAAGTCCTGGGTTTAACTCAGCCACTTACGACCTGCTTCATTTGTGAGCCAGTTTCTCTCATTTCCTCCCTTTCTTCCCCACTCCCTTCCTTTCTTTCTTCCAGGTTTATTGAGATATAATTGGCATATAACATTGTGTAATTTTAAGATGTACAACATGATGATTTGATACATGTATGTGTTGTAGAATGATGAGCACAATAAGCTTGGTTAGCATCTCATCACCTTGCATAATTAGAATTCTTGTGTATGGTGAGAACGTTGAAGATCTCTTTTAGCAACTTTCAAGCATATCAGGTAGTATTGTTAACTTGAGTATTGTTAATTTGAGTGTGTAGCTGGACAGGAAGATTTGACACACCTAATCAGGGTGATGAGAGTTAGACAGCTGCCCTGTCACCTTCAGTTACGTTCAAAGCAGTGTGCACAAATACCTCTATCCGTTATGAGTCTCGACTTCCCACTTGGTGTTATGCCCTTCATTAATTTTCTTCCCAAAGAAAAATGTTTGGCCATTTTGGTTTTATACCTCACCTCCCTTTTACCTATATCAGGGTTATTCTCCTTATCATCTCTAACAATTACCCATCTTTATTCCTTTGGCTGCTTTATATTAAACACAAATAATTTTCAGATCATGTATGGAGTTTGAACAGCACCATTTCTAAGCCCTCTACTTTCAATGTGTTTTCCAGTAAATATATAGTTACCTTTTGCCTCTAGTCAGTACTTGGACAAGTCATTTGAAACATGCCATCATAGGGTTAAACTATACCTGGAGGTATTTTTTTCTTTCTTAAAGTAAATACAGTAATTTTTATTTTTATGAAAGCAGTCCTCAGTTCTATTTCATACTCTAGTGGCACCTAGATTTGTACATTGCATTATAATACCAGAAGGTTAGTAACATCATCATCTTGAACTCTTGGGATGAAGGAACTGTGTGCATAATCTAAGGTTCTTATTACTGATCCTTAGCATTTAATTAGGTCTTTGTAAACCTAAAGCACTCGTAGTCATTTTTATGAGTTTCTTCTCATAACTTCCCTGTGAGATGTCAACTTTATTACCCTCACTTTATCTTTGTATTATCAAGAGGTCAGGCAGGTTTTAAATTTCATTTTTTCCTGTTTGTAATTAAGATTCCTTTTTCTTGATCATGGATTTAACTTTAACCTGTATCCACTGAAATGACTGCTCAGGTCAAATGTGACCCTTCCCCTCCACCCCCCCCCCCTCATTCAGAGGAAAGCAATTACTGAGCAAAGCCACGTTTCAAAAGAGCCTTACAGCAGTTGCAATTATAAATGCCAGCCTGAGTGCCCAACCTAGAAGGAATCAGGTGGAAATGAATGAATAAAACAGAAGCCATAAAGTATATAAAAATCAAGCAGCCGATTGAAGAAAATATATGTATACTTTTTTTTTTTAATCCCTCTGGCTTAATGTTTATGGGAATTTTTTGTAGTTTCCTGCAAAATGTGTTTACTGCAGTTTTTGTGTGCAATTGTAGGGAGCCAGGAAGGGAGGAGGTGGCTTCTGGAAGGTACCATTAATAGCTGGTAATCTACAATCTATGATGGTTTTGCTGACCTGGTAGAAACTTTTCATTGCTGTTTATCCTGCTAAATCCTTGATTTTTTCCTTACTGGTTGCCACCTTTCTCTTCTGACCTTCCTGATTAGGTCAGTTATATAAGTTCTTGCCTCAGATCATTCTGAAATTAGTTGGAAGGTAATGAGGAGTAGCATAAATAGGCTGATGGGTACTCTGAACCATTAATAGTTTGAACTTGTACGTCCCCAGCATGGCTAATACGCACATGAACCGTGTGGTCTTGAGCCTGGACTGTAATGTGCAGTTTTAAAAACAAAGACTAATTGGAGCTTGGGGAGAAATTCTGTTGGAATTTTCTTAACTGGACTGTTTGAGGCCTTGTCCATTGTCTGAATCCCTTGAAATGAAAGGCTTGTAGAGATATTAAGAATATCTTAAGCTCATATCCTATTAATCAAAATTTTACTCATCAGACAGAACATTCCTAAAACCTGTAGGTGCTTGTTCAGTTAGTGACAACACCTGTCTCAAACTTCACCTGGACACTGTCTGCTGCTGCGTCATTCGGTTGCTTGCCAGCTCCCATCCTAATTTCACCTGAGCACAATGGCATTTTGTCCTCACCGAAAGCACAGTAGCCCATATCCTCATCACTCCTTACCTAGACTGTGGCCTTTTCCCAGGTGCTTCCTCCTGCAGGGAAAGCTTAGTTTTTCCCAAGCACCAACTGAGCGTGCCATTCTGTAAACCTAAAAAGTCTTTCTGTTGTCTGCAGAATAGAATTCAGACTCCCCCAAAGGGAACTCAAAGCTGTCTCCAATCTAACCCCAAGATATCCTTCTGCCCTAAATTACCAGCTACTTGCTTTGTCTTCAGTTTTCACACTGGCCACAGCAGACTTGCCATATTAGTCACCCACACCAGGCTTCCCCATTGCCATTTCATTCATTTATAATGCTCCCTCAGCCTGTAGTAACCCTCTGCCTCAAATGAGCCCACCCAAGTCTTCCCATTGTTTCGGTTCAGCTCTAATGCTCACTCTTTGATGAAGTCTTCGCTGATCTGGCCTTCAGGATCAATTTCCCCTCCCACCCCACCTCAGTGCTCCACACAGCACCTTTTTATGCTGACATTATTACTGTAATCTTGTTTTCTCCTTTTGCCTTGAACTTTAGATATTTGCAAAAGCCTCTTGCCTTCATTGTAAGTTCCAGGATGCAGGAGATCTGTCTCATTTAGCTTTATGTCGTTTTTATTCCAGAACTTTTTAGGAGATAAGTTAAATCAAAATGGCAGTGTTAATTGGCATATATAACAAAGACACTGCAGGGCCCTGCATTATCTGTGCCCATCATAATCTTACAAAATTGGATGTCATTCACAGGGTTCAAAATCATCCATAAATTCAGCATGTACTTGTTGAACACCTACTATGTTCTAGGTTCTGGTAGGGACATACAAGTAAAAAAGGCCGAAGGACTCCGTTGTCATGGCACTCATGTTCTGTTGGAAGGAGATCAACAGTAATTTTAGATAGTAAAATGTGCCATGAAGAAAACAAAGCATCTTTTACAGTAAGGGAGGGCTGTTTTAGGTAGGGTGATCAGAGAAGTGTCGATTGAGTGACACTTGAACCGACCTAAATACTGACAAAGATGCAACCAGGTAACGATCTGGTGCAATAGTATTTCACACTGAGGTGAAACAAGTGTGCATAGACTTCAAGGCACAAATGATCTTGGCATCTTTAAGGAAAAGGAAAAAAGTCCAGGTGATTGAGTGTAGAGTACTAATGGTGGAAGAGTGTGAGATGAAGTCAGAGAGGGATATTGGCACCAGGTCCTGGAGGTGAATGTAAGAAGTCCGGATTGAAACTTCAGTGAGTCTACAGCCATACTACCCTGAACAAGCCCGATCCCATCTGATCTCAGAAACTAAGCAGCGTCGGGCCTGGTTAGTACTTGGATGGGAGACCACCTAGGAAGACCAGGTGCTATAGATGTAAAAGATAAAAAATAAAGGATTGTAAACTGACAAGGTCCTTGCAATCTGTGAAGTCAACCAAGGGTTGCCTCTCCTAAAAAAGAAAGAAAGAAAGAAAGAAAGAAAGAAAGAAAGAAAGAAAGAAAGAAAAGAAAGGAAAGAAAGGAAAGAGAGAGAGAGAGAGAGAGAGGGAGGGAGGGAGGGAGGGAGGGAGGGAGGGAGGGAGGGAGGGAGGGAGGAAGGAAGGAAGGAAAGAAACCTCAGTGACTGACATCTGTGTATAGTGTTTAGTTAGAAACAGCACCTGTAACAAAGTCATGTGATAATGTTAAATACTAGAATTGACTACACTTAGTTTTATGACTGCTTCAAATCCAAATGGGAGTGGTCTGTACTCAGAAAATAATAGAATTATAAGGACACTGTTAGGTAGATTAAGGGGATGCTGGTATGTTCATTCTTTACGCATTATCTCATAAGCACAGCTACAGAATTGCTGAATCAAACCTTTGGAGTCCATCAGCCATCCTCCACACTATTTGCTCAATTTTCCTCATATTTGTTACTCTTTTTCTGTATACCTTCAAGCCACTGACAGTCACTTGTTGAATCTTGTCTTCAGTTGTCACAAACTAATTTCTGCATGAATGATATGATTAGTTTTCCTGGCAATCTGGTCTACTTAGTACACTTATCCAGAAGAACTTGTCAAACTTTTGTAACCCTGTGTGTTTGAGAGAACTAATTATTGTATGTGGGAGTGTAATAGAATAATCGAATCCCTAAACTCTAGAGCTTGAAGAAAATGGAATTCAAGAAATTAAATCCGTGGAGCACCCATCCATGTCAGGCATTTTGCTGAGCCTTTTTTATGTGCTATCCCATTCAGTCCTCGTAAGCCTGTGAGCTTATTATCAGCTCTACTTTTTAGATACAGCAGCAGGCTCAGAGGGATTAACTTGTCCAAGTGGAGACTGCTTGCAATCTCCCTGCCTAACCACACCTCTGAGTATCTCCACTAATTTGAGCGAGTGAGCATGTGCGTTCCTAGTGCATTTGAGGACCTGCATTCCCCCCATTCTATTTCTTTGTAAGTGGAAAGAGTTAAGCGGCCCAGTTTTTGTTTATGTTGTCTTGTTCTTTGGCACAGAAGAGGAGGGAAAGAGAAGTGAGACCCCCATAGGCACTGAGCACATGCAGTACTTAGAAGATATCCTGGGGGTGAGAAATGTGGTTTGCTATATTAAGGAAATTTGTGACTCTCTTTTTTTAATGTATAGGGTTAATAAAACACCAGTGTTAAACAAACCATGCTGCACTATGCTATTTTAAGCAAAATATGTTGGAAATTTGCTTTAGAATTCTGTTCTTAATTTTTTTTTTTTTTTTTTTTTTTTTTGGTGCATGAGGGAAAAGGCCTCTCCATACCAAATTTGAATGACTTTTTTTCAAAAAGGCTCTAATTTTTTCCCAAATATTAAATGTAAGAATAATGCTTTACATTTGTAGTGCTTTGTGGTTTTCAAAGCACTCCCTGGTAATTATGTTATTTAACCTTCATATTGACCTTGTCAGGTAGGCAAGGCAGCTATTTCTGCCCTCATATTACATAAGAAATTTGAAGCCCAAAAGTGAAAAGGAGGAGTAGTTGGCTAACCCCACATAGCCACGACTAGAACCTAGGTCTTAGCTTTTCTTTCTACTAGAGCATACTGCCTTTTTGTTTGTTAACCCCAAATTAGAGACAATCACATTTGCATTTGGATCAGTAACAGTGTTGCATAATTCTCTGATTACAGGTCCAGTTAACTTTTGACTGCCACATACGGACTCCCAAAAATCTCTGAAGGAAGATGTCCTCATTACAGGAGGAGGTGGCTATTTTGGTTTCTGGTCAGTGCAGTTATAAAATATGTCCATGGACTTATTTTACTGGTAGTTGCTGGAAAAAGTATAGCTTTCAATTCTGACATTAATACAGTATAGACTTTTACTTGTTTGAATAGTGTTAAGGCAGGAAAGAACTATTTTGCCCACTGTTCAGATACTGAAATTGAGAACTGTAGATATAGTCTAACTTAAGAAAAATTCTTTATAAAGCCATTAAATCGGAGAGAAGAGATATTCACATGACCAGAAACAATTTAAAATAATAGCGATTCTTTCACAGTTATGTTATCATTCATAAATATTCCAAAGAATTTGTGGTGGATCCTAGAACAGAGGGAAAAAATGTGACTTGTAGATGCCACCATCTTTGAAGATAAAGCCTCTCTCGTTGTAATTTAAGTAGATGTGAGGATTCTCATTTTTGAATATTTGCATAGGTAAGACTTACCCCCAATGAACATGTAAAGTGAGAGACACAGGATAAGCCAAGGAGACTTAGTAAATTATTTATACACTTCTCCTAGGCGTAGCTTAATAGTGATTTGATCTAACTTTTACTCATTTTCATTTCAGCCTAGGCTGTGCTCTGAACCAGAAAGGAGTCCATGTGATTTTGTTTGACATCAGCAGCCCTGAGCAAACCATTCCAGAAGGAATTAAGTTTATATATGGAGACATTCACCACCTTCCTAGTATAGAGAAAGCCTTCCAGGATGTGGATGTCACTTGTGTGTTCCATATTCCTTTTTATGGTATAGAAGGGCAGAAGCAACTGAATCGAAACCTGATTGAAGAAGTCATTGTGGGGGACACAGACAATACCCTCCAGTCTTGCAGGAGGAGAAGGGTGCCAAGATTGGTTTACAGTAGCACTTTCAATGTTGTCTTCAGAGGCCAAGTTATCAGAAATGGAGATGAATCTCTGCCTAACTTACTCTCAGACTAATGCAGAGAAGAAGGTGCTGGAGGCCAGTGGTACAGCGCTGGAAAGAAGTGATGTTATCTTGAGAACTTGTGCTTTGAGGCCAGCTGGCATTTATAGGCTTAGAGAACAAAGGCACCTTCCCAGGATAGTGAGCTACATTGAGAAAGGCCTGTTCAAGTTTATGTAGGGGGATCCCAGGAGCCTGGTTGAATTTGTCCATGTGGATAACCTGGTGCAGGGTCACATTCTGGCCTCAGAGGCCTTGAAAGCTGACAAGGGCCACATTGCCTCAGGGCAGCCCTACTTCATCTCAGATGGCATACCCGTGAGCAACTTCGAGTTGTTCTGGCCTTTGAGGGCTACCCATTCCCATCCATTCATCTGCCCTTGACCTTCCTCTACTGCTTCGCTTTCCTAACAGAGATGGCCCACATCATTTTGGGTTGACTCTAAACTTCCAGCCCTTTCTCATCCACACAGAAGTTTACAAAACCGTCATTTCACATTACTTTAGCCTAGAAAAGGCCAAGAAGGAGCTAAGTTATGAGGCTCGGCCATTTGACCTCCAGTAAGTAATTGAATGATTTAAACCCCGTGGTCACTTCTAAGAGTTGTGATTCTGAGTGTCTTGTTTGGGATGAGCTGTTAGTCTTACTCTTGGTTATGGCAGTTCTCACATGGCTGTCTTCTATGATTCTATCACATGAAGGAGGAGATAAAAGTAAGGAGCTGATCACACTTGCTGAGATAGGTTTCATGAAAGGCAAGTTTTAAGCTATAAATAGTTAGAGATAGCTAGCGCCAAATTTTGGCTCCTCAAATTGCTACTTAAGAATAGATTCTTGGATTAATTCTTCATTTCTTACCTCCTCGTGCTAATCCTGATGGGAGAAAAAAGAAGCAAAGATAAATTTGAAATTTTGTTTCTTGTGTTCTCCTTTAGATGAGTGCAGTAGAAGTCATTTTGGAGCCACAGACCTAAACTTACTTAGATTGGAAGTGTCTTAACCTGAATTTCTCTGAAGCCAGAAACATACTTATTTCCATTCCACAGACTCTGCATCTACTTAGAATGGACTAAAACACACACTGATATGGGAATGGCAAAACACTAACAGGCATGAAAATGCGTGAAAAACACCAAATTGGGCCAGGTGCCTACAGACCAACCCTCCGAGGAGATGGTGACTGTTGTAGGGGAGGCATTAGCTGTTCACTGCATAAGTTTGGGAATTAGTTTTTGCCCTTTGTGATATAGGGCATTACACCTGTGTGACCACCTGCTAAGGTTTGATGTTTAAACAAATAGACTTTATCCAACCTCATAAGATTTTTTTGAGGATCAAATTAAACATGGCACATAAAGTGCCATTTAACACAGTTAACCCATTATTTTTATTAACATTGTTACTATACATTGCTTTTGAGGGTCTTCTTCCTTGAGGTGTTCTTTATAGAGGGGGCTGTTGCTGCTGACCTTTCTAGAAAGCCGTTGTGGTGTGCCCTCTAAGTCTGTAACATGTATTTGAATATACTCAGTGTTTGTAAAGTTTTGGTCTCTGAGGATAGATTGAAGTTTAGGAAATAGCTACAAAACTGATGATTAAGGAAGATGATTAAGTTGATGATGCCATTTCCAATTAAAAATGAAGGATTTGTAAACTAATGGACTGGTTTTCTTAGTGGGAAGAATTTTGGTTCTGTAAAGGCACTTTCCAATGAGGAGTGTTTTGAACAATGGCAGTGTTGAGCAGCCACCCTTGGGGTTTGCCTTGGAAGACGTTCAAGTTGTCCTGTTGCACAAGAACCAAAGTGGAAAGAAGATAGACAGTCTTCACCCCTCCATGATTCCAGCTACAAAAAGGACAGCATTAGAACATTAGAAAACATTATAGATTGCTGTAGAAAGTAATGTTAGAGTTGTTCTGAGAGTATCTGTAGAAGGAGGATGCTAGATGAACAGTCCCGAGTGAATGTTGCTTGGATGTTTTGGAAAAAGAACTCAACTTGATACCAGAAGACATGCAACCATGAATGTTTTATGTGGCCTTCATCAAGTTAACTGAAGCCTCTTATGCCTTAGTTCCCTCATTTAGGAAATGGGAATGTCTGTATTTGCCCCCTCTATAAACCTGCCTACCCACCTCACACAGTTTGTTGTGGTATGGTGAAAATACTTTTAATATATAAATTGCAGCATAAACATGGTGGTAGTGATTGGGGTAAAATATTTTTGGAGTCTTATAAGATGCTTTTGCTTTTTAGTCTGGAGGTAACATGTATGAGCACCTATAGCATACCTAACATTCCATGGCATCTGGAATGTTAGATATGCTATAGGTGCTCATACATGTTACCTCCAGACTAAACAGGTCAATCCTACTCAGTGTGGGAGGGCATTACCCAAACGTGTGAATACCAGAATGTGGAGAATGTTAGGGGCCATCTTGGAGTCTGGGCTCCTGGCTCCACCCTCTGAATCATCTTTCCTTTTCCATGAAAAGTAGCCCATATTTATAGCTACATAGTTTTCTCAGCCTGCTTCTATCAGGTAGAATTTAGGGGGTCCCAAAAGCCTCTTTACATATTGTACTGTATCTCAGTTCAAGCAGATAGTGTTACTGTAAATATAATTATTTTGAGTACTTTATGTTTCCCCTATTAGTCTTATTTGCACTTCATCAGGCAAAAGTCACACCCATGAATTTCTTTGAGGTAAGTCCTTCTCTACCTTGGGCTTCTGCTCAGGGACAATACCCTTAAGATTCTTATTGTCGAAACAGCTCTCCGAGGTCTTAAATGGCTTTATAGTCACAACCTCAGGCATGCTCTGTCATTTCTACAATAGCACATTGGCTACACAGATGAGCCCTAATCCGTGTGGGAGGAGACCACACAAGGACACGACTACCAGGAGGTGGGGATCATTAGAGGCATGCTGGAGTCTGCTGCCACACCCCTTCGTCTCCTCAGTTCTCTTACCTGCTCCACTCCCATTTTAAATGGTCGATTTCTTCAGGGCTCAGAACTAGGCCCCCACACTTTCTCCATAATTGATCTTGTCTAAGCGCCTGGCTTTAATTTCCGTCTCTATTCCAAACATATTACTACATTTATAGTTCTAGCCCAGACCATTCTTCTGCACTCCAGAGCCACCTAACTACCTCTGCATCTCCACCTGGATATTTCACATGTACTTTTCAGTCAGCATCCAAAATGGAATTCACAGCCCCTTCAAATTCTTACAGCCTTTCATTCCTTAGTAAATGTCACCTGTCTCATTGAATTTCTCAAGCTAAAAATCAGGGATAATCTGAGCTTTGTCTCCCCTTAACTTGACACACCTAACCTGCCTTTAAGCTCATTGATTCTACACTCTGCTAAAGCTCAAAGTTGCTCCGTATACAGGTGTTACCTTTCCCATAAACTCCAATGATAACCTCTTTTCCACCTGCATTCACTCCTGCCTCCCTTCAATCCATTGTCCACATGCCAAGCAGAGTGATGCTATAACGATGTAAATTTGTGTTACTTTCCTGCTCAAAATTCTCCTTGAGTTCAGATTGAAAATCCTTAATGTGACCTAAGAGGCCTTGCCTGATCTGGCCCCTGCCTACTGCTCCATGCTCATCTCAAGCCATATTTCTTTGCCAAAATTGCACCGGTTTCTTGCAGGTTTCTGAGTTCTAAGTTCCTCAGGACTCCCACTCCTTTTTGAAAACTGTATAATGTTTATTTCATGTTTTAGTTTAAGTCTCTGTCCAGAGGCCTTCCGTGATCAAAGCACTTTAGGTTTGGTCCTCCTGCTACAAACTCTTATAGCACACTACTTTTCTTTTATAGCCGTTATCACAAGCTGTAATAGTAATTATTTGTCTAATGCCGATAAGCTCTCTGAAAGCAGGAACTTCGTCTTGCTTACTACTGTATCCCTACTGCCTAACACAAAACAGGAGTTCAGTATTCGTCCAATGAATGGTATTTCCCTCTTTAAAAAAAAATTTTTTTTTTTTGGTTTCTAATTTACTCTTTCTAATTTGTTGAAGACTGGGAAAATAGCCATTGTGCTAGAATTATGTGTAAACTAAGTCAAGATGAGATGAGGCCATGTGACATGGTGGAGTTGTCCAATTCTGTAAGATGTTCAGAGAAGGGGGCAGGATGTGGATTGAGTGGAAAGTTGTTTCTGCTCCCTCCACACCTCAGCTGAAAAAAGACCATTTTAAGGAACTCAGTCTATTTTCAGAAAGCTAACTCCTTTCCTTTCTAAGGCCAGGAGATATTGCTGTTAAGGAATTTCCTTAGCTCTAGGGTTCCCAGCTGCCCACGTCCACACCTGCCATCAAGCTTGGATTGAATTTTCAAACGTGCATAAAACTATGAAATGACGTTCACGCTTGTGCATGTGGGGACACCTCTAGACACCTGGGCATAAGCCACCCAGCACTGCCACCCCAAGGTGTGCAGTTATCCATTAGCCTGTTGGAGGATCACATCACTGGACAAAGAGCCGTGTAGTGGAGCACAAAGGTAATGCCCCAACTGCCCATGCCTTAAAAAAAAGAGAGGCCTAGCTGTTCTGTTCAAATATTTGATTTCTTTACTGTTGTTCCGGCCAAGGGTGGCAGAGGGTGGAACGTTAAGAAAAGTAGCCATTATAACAGCGCAAATGACTAATTCTAGCACCACGTTATGTAAGTTATACTATTTCCCAAGCCTGCAGAATAAGCTTAAGGATTCTTTTCAAGAAAAGGTTTTATTTCCCTCAATCGCGTAACTTGGTAATTATGAGAAAGCCAGTATCACTTTGTCATAGATTTAATAAGTTTACTAACAATCGTCACTGGCATCTCCGACTTGTATTCCTTTCCAAATCCCCAGGAGCTCACCTAGCCTCAGAGAACAGGTAATAGAAGCAACCTGCGGAATTCTACCCCCAGGCCCCACCCAGCTGTGTACCCTGGGGCTAATGCACCGCCCCCACACCCACCCCCGCCTCAGCTAGCATTGGAAGCCAACACCAGCAGTTAGTGTCTTTTTAAAATTGTCACTGTTTGCTAGCATCCCTTGCTTTAGAGAAAGACACCCCACTCCCCTTTTTGATGAGGGAACCCCATTCCCAGGCCTTCCATGGGGTTGACCTTCTGATTGGCAAGGCCTGGCCAATCAGAAGACTGCTGTCCTTCTGACCGCAGTCATTAGGACAAGGCAGACCAATCAGCGTCCTCTCCTCAACTTTTCTCCTGGGCCTGGGTGGAGAAAGTTCTTCCGGCGGTGGTCGCTTCCTCGGGAGGTTAGGCTTTGAGGTTGCCACAAACTCCTACGGCGAAGGACAGGCCGAGCTCTGATAATGTCGTTTGGGCTCCGGCGTCCTGCCGTGAATTAAGTACAGAGGAACCAAGAAACGGAGAGAGAGAAGGTCTTCGAAGACATCATTGGGGCTCTGCCACCCAGCCATCTCCGAGGCTAACTTTACCCTGGATCACCCTGTCCTGTGAGTCTTGATACATTTTCTTTTTTGCTTAGTCTTCTGAGTTGGATTTTTCTCCATGTTGGAAAAGGTCTTTGCGTCTAGTCTCCATAGCCCACTCCTGGCACAGGTGATCACAATCTGTGGTTTCCAAGGGCACTCATTCTCCATTCACCTGTGTGCTGTCTTCCTTTCAAAACGGGCTGTCTTTTAGCCCCTGGGGAACTGGATATTTGCTGGAGTTCTTCCAGAATTGAACTAATCTCCTTTTCTAGAATCATGTATATTGGGCTGGACCCACCTTTTAGAGTCTAGTTCAAACTCTTCTGTTCTATGGTAAGAAAATTGCTTGACAAAGTGATTTCTTCCCCAGGATTTTGGCATCCTGTGAGGACATGTCTGTTTTGTCACCTTCTATGTATAGAGAACACAGAACAGTCCCTTCATCTGCCCAATAAGTGCTTGTGGGTTGGCCGAATGCATTTACCAGCCGGGTATTTTCATATGAATTTGACTCTGATGTCTGGTCATAGCTTCCTTTAAGTCTATAACTTCCAGACCTACCTGAAAATAAGAATACTAGAGGCCTAGTTTAAAAAAAAACAAAAACAGGCACCAGTATTTAATACCTTATTATTATCTACAGCCATCATGCTGTATGTTAGATTTCTAGATTTTAGGTGCTCTCATCACAAAAGAGGTAACTGTGAAGAGAAATGTTCATTAGCTTGACTGTAGTAATCATTTCACTTTCTATATGTGTATCAAATTATCATGTTGTACTGTAAATATATACAATTTTATTTTTAAAAGAAAACAGAGTGCAGAGGGAGATGTCATGCAGAATAGCAGAGTGGGAAGCTCCGGGGGCCAGGCCTTTCACCAGAACAACCAGTAAACTGGGAGGGAGGAAATGATCAGAACTCTTAATGTTACATCTACTTTACTGCCACAAATATACATATGCAGACTCGAAACTCTTCCCCTGGCAGTTCTGATTGAGAAGGTTTGTGTGGGTTGGGAGTCCTCCCGGTGTTTCTTATCTCCCAACAAGGAGATGCAATACTGCCAAATACCAAACACGTGCTCCCTTTGCAACGTGCTAAGTGAGAGGCTCCTGAATTCTCTATTGCTCTCCCCTTCCCAGCGCTTTGCCACAGCAGGTACTTGACACACCTTTGCTGAATGAATGCATGGGGAGATGGGACCTCCAAAAGGACCTCCCTCTTCCTCCTTTCTGCAGGCCCAGTTGTTGTTTGTTGACTGCCAGTGCCACATCTCAGTGCTGACTTCTCCAGACTCCTAGAACCTTTTTCTTTTGGCCAAAGGGCTCCAGTTATGACCCATCCAGTTCAGCCTGATCATTTAACACTAAATAGCCATTTTCTGTTGAAAATCTCACCTGAATCAGAGTCAGCCAGAGCACAGCATCTCTAGGCTGGGCAAATTTATATATTACCCTTTTGCATTTTAGAACTTATACACACCAGGAAAGATACCTTTGTCATTGAACTCAAGTAATTACGACTGAGGCAAAATCTACCTCAAGAAATGACATACAGCCAAGTGACCTGGGCCAAGTGGCTTTTAGCCAACAAGGGGTTTATATGAAGTAATTTGCAATGTTTATTTTTAACAGCACTGGTTGAGGCATGCAAGCAATCTAAAAATTCTGTGTTTGTAGGAATTTAATCCTGGCAAATATTCTAGATGCCTTTTCCCCCAGTTCTCCAGGGGAGCCTATTAATAGATCTAAAAGTAAAATACTTTATTACCAAAATATATTTTAAAATGTTGTTATGAGAATGAGTCGTCTTGTGCGCCTAAACATCCCTGAGAGCCGAGTGTCCTGACTAGAGAATATGCGTGTGAAATGTTCCCCAGCTTTAAAGAAGAATGATTTGCTGTATTGCTGGGGCAATTACAACACCCGCCACTGATTTGTGGTCAGGTAACTGCCAGTGGGATTTTGCTTTTGGGTCTGTTCAACTCTGGAATAACAATGGGTATTAACCTCATTGACTAAATTGCTCAAAAACGATCATTCTTAATAGTTGCTACTACTTTTTGAGCGTTTCCATACTATGTGTAAGGCTATCTTCTTGAGCTCATTTAGTTCTCTCAATGACATTAAGTAGTAGGTACATGTTTTCCAGTTTACATGTGAGGAAACGAGGTTTAAGGAGGTAGAGAATCTTGCTCAAGGTTACCCAAAATCACTGGGCTAGGAAGTGGGAGAGCTTGGATTTGAGCCAGATCCACTGGAATCCAGACACCAAACTCTTGAGTACCACGTCTGTGGTGGTTTTACGGTTTTCGCATGATACTATTCAATGCCAAACGTCACCCAAACTGCATTTACAATATAAAAAAAAAACAAAAACAAAACTTTTATTTACGTTATTTGTTGCAGAAAACGTGTAACTGTATATAGTGATTTTTACTGTGCAACCTCATAGGTCACAGTAACAAGGTGTACCATGTGAACAAGTGTAGTGGGGCGGGCATGTGGCATGCACATATGTGTGTGGGTTAATCTAAAATTTGACTCACCTAAAGAATGGAATGTGAGAGCCCTAATAGCACATAGGACATCCTCTAAGAATGGTCGATTTGCTTTTGTACCTAATCACATACTGACTGGTCATATTGCACATGTCCTAATCTCCTCTCCCCAAGTCGACATTTCTAAAACATCCTGAGAGCGGAGCCTGTTTTATTCAGTTGATTTATATTTGCCTCCCTGGCTGTTTCTTGCTTCATTTTGGGCACAGAGAGCACTGGCCTAATTAAAAAAAAAAAAAAAATCTGCTGAAGTAATAAAAATGCAAACTCCAACTTGTAGATACCCTTAGAAATTCTCCCACAGAAAGGCAGATTTTTAAAATACTTCTGAGGTTTCTCTAAGCACTAGGAAGACCTTAGACCTTTGGTCCAAGTGGAAATGAATTCTTCGGGGGTGGGTGCCTGTGGCCTCTCAGTGTTCAAGGGAATCGCGTGTGCTTGCACTTCCTTAGGCAGGATCTGTCTCTTACAATTCAACTTCCAGCATATTTTCCCCCCATCTGTAAAGTGGACATAATACATTCCCTACTCATTGCACAGGGGAGCCTGTGTGGTAAATGGCATGGAGGCCCTTTTGTATCCTGCAAAGAACTAATGCACATAGATCCTTAATTAATAGTGGTTCCACTGGGAGAGGCTGAAGGGTTTGGAGGGGAAACTAATGTGTGCAGGAAAAGATAGGAGGCATGCTGGTTGAGCTACAGGCATTCAAGTGGAATGCTCAGTAAGAAATTAGCAGTGCGGGACTAGAGTTTGAGAACAGGGTGTTCAGATAGTGATGGTACTAATGAGAACATTTCATTGATTCACTGCTATGTAACAGGTACTAATTTGTTTACCGTGGTTTTAAATACCTCAAATCAACAATGTTTTGAGCTCTAAACTGGAAAAAAAAAATTTTTTTTTTTGAAGTTAGGGAGTAATTATACCATGCTAAAAAAGAAAATGGTAATCTTTTCCACTCTTTAAATTTTGATGTATTTAAACACACAAAATGGTGTGTGTCGGTTTTAAACCGCATTGGGCTGAAAAGCCAACTCAGAACGACATATCTGTTAAGTTCTTAATTCTATATATTCAAAATACTTCTCTTTAGTTTTTTTTTTTTTGCTATAGTAAAACAAAGGAAGTTGTTTTATTTTTTTGACATTTATATAGTTTGCATGAATACATTTTCCTTGTAAAAAGTTAAAACACTGCAAATAAGGCCAAAGAACCCTTTTACCCACATGTCCCAAATTCTGTTTATATATTTATGTGGAAAATAAGCCGGAAGTGTTTGTTCTTCCCCATACTATTGTCTGCTACCCTACATTTCCTTCTGCTATTTGTGTTTCTCACTAAGTAGACATCATGATGATCTATTGCTATTAGTATATAGGTAGATATTTGTATATTAGTATTTCTCATTTGCTGACATACGTATGAAGATATATAAATATGGTGACTATATGTCCCAGTTTGCCCAGGACCATTCCAATTTTATGCCTGTAGTCCCATTTTAATTTTTAATATTGTCCCCTTTTTAATGTGTCCCATTTTGCATAAATTGTATAGTTACCCTATTATATAAGATACTACAGTTATACAAAAAATTAAGTATTTTTCATAATACATATATTAGAAGTTATTGTGACGTGGTTTTGAGGGGGAAATGTCATTTTGTATACATATAGTAGAATGTATTAGGACATCTTAAATTCTGAATATGCAGCAATATAACCTACCAATACTGAAATGCCAATATAAAACGACCTAGCTAAAGAAAATTTTATGTATACGTGTTTGTCAGTGATCCTTTTAGCAGCAAAACACATCTGGTTGAAAAGAAGGTAATCTGACATGTGGTAGTATAAAAGCAAACACTGGCACTATATTTTACTGAATGCTGGTAACAGAAAAAATCCATGACAAAAGATATTCAAAGGGATTCCTTTACAGAACATGCTAAATAAAGCATATACCAGTAAAAATTGGTAAAGCCATGTAGCCAACAAAAATAATTCATTGGAATAAATTCCTCTGTCAGTAGCCATTGTGCATGTGGAAAAATAAATATTTCAGTAAATATCGGTATCAGTTATGATGTAGCACAATGATACACTTGAATTCCTATATCAGCCTTATGAATGCAGTAAAATAAATTTTTTCACAGCATACTGTAGTATTCAAGCAACAATGAAAACTTCAGTGAATTCAAATGGAACTTGATATTTCAATAGATATAGTAACCTAAGTCCAAAAATGTTCGTAAACTGTATCATAAATGTTTTACTCTTTAAGTTTTTCTCAAAACCTTAAAAGCCATCTGCTCTGCCCCAGTATAATTCTCCTTATAAACAGCCATCACTTCATTAGTAGTAGAGTTCAATAATAGCTTCAAACAATGAATTGTCCTTCTTGATGATGTGATTATCCTAGAAATACACTGCCTCAAATTTGTGAAACATTAAGACACACCCTGCTCAGGCCAGCCCTTAGGGACTGAGGTGTTCAGGTGGCAACTGCTGGCCTTGACTCCACCCCGGGCTGCTCTAGAAGCCTGTAGTTCCCCAGGAATGAGAAGAGCTCTGGTTCTATGTGCACATCGGAACTTTCCTAACTTGCGTTGGTGCCACATCTACCTCTCCCACCTACCTGCCAATCTCCCAGTCACCAGCAAGACTCAGCTACCTCCAAGGGTGAGGTCTATGAGCTGGAAGGTCTAACTCCTGGATTGCCTTTCTGCTCCCCACCACGGGGACACCTGCCAGGCTGGCTCCAAGGAAGGAGCCTCAGTATGTGAGCTTGGTGGCTCCCAGTCTAGATCTTACCTTTGTAACATCAGACCACTGGGAGCATGATACTCACTGAAGCAGAAGGTAGGGTGGCAATTGCTAGGGGCTGGGGGAGGGGCAGATGGGGAGTCATTTAGTGGGTATAAAGTTTTAGTCATGCATGATGAAAAATTTCTAGAAATCTGTATAACACCACTTATGGTTAACAATACCGGACTTAAAAATTTAAGAGGGTAGATCTTGTGTCCTTTTTAACACACACACAAAAATCTTTTTTATTCCTCAAACTTTAAGAAAAATTTTCTCTGTTATTCAGTTTTCTAGTTTGGTGCACGTTGTTCTCTTTTTCTTGAATGTTTGGTAGAAGTTGCCCATAAAGTCATCTGGAGTCGATGCCGCCTAGGAGACAATCTTTGGCTGCTATTTCTGTTTCTTTGTAATTGGAGTAGTCGGATTTCTAGTAATTCCTGGACATTTAGTTATTTTAATTTTAATATAATATTGCCTATTTGTCTATGCTCTCAAATGTCTTAATGTAGAGTTGAGTCTTTTCCTTTCCTTTTCAATCTCCTCTATAGTTATAAATACTCATTTAAAAAACTCCTGGTATTGTTCATTTGTGCTTTCTTTTTTTCTTAATTTATCTATTTTATCAGTCTTTTTAAAAAAGAACTGTTTTATCAAATTTTATTAGATTTTAGTTATCTGCTTCATGAATTTATTTTATATTAATTTCCTTTTTTCTGTTTGAGGGTTTTTTCCTAGCCTCTAGGTTAAAAGTTCAGATCACTTATTTGAACTTTTTCTTGTTTTAGAATATTCACTTAAAGCTTTAATTTTCTGACAGAAGTTTTATCCTTTTTTAACCTAAAAAATAATTTAGAAATAGGTTTTAAAATTTTCAAGTATAAGGTCTTTGTGGGGATATCTTTGTGACTTCCGTGTGGCGGTGAATCTGGACTTGTATGAGAGCAATTAAAATAGTTTTTCTCCCCACCCCGATCCCCGCGGCTTGGTGTAATCAACATTTGTAAATGTGCTGTGCCTGAACCAAATGTATTCTCTGGTTACAAAGTTCAGTGAGTGTTAGCAGGAGCATATGTGTGCATTTGACAGAATTTGTGACTTGTATTATTCAGAATCTCTATGTCCTTATGATATGTTAACCTGAAAATAAAAGGCCAAAGTGACAGGCAACAAGCATTTATTTGAGATGAAAAAAAAAAAAAAAGAAGAAGAAGAAAAGATATTAGGGAAGCATTGATTCAGGCAGAAACCCAAATAGTGTTCCCAGTAGGAGACAAAGACAAAGGGTATTTATGAGAAAGGGGAGGGGAACAATGACTAGGAAAAGGAAGGCATTTCTATTGGTGCAGATAAATTAACATAGGGATGTTAATTCTAAACAATGTTTTTAATTTTTAGTCCAGTAGCCATCAGTCCAGTAGTCACAATATTTGTTTTTTTGTTATCTTTGCAAGCAGTCGTTTGGGACATAATGTTGGTTTAGGCCTAGCCCAAGGGTTATTTTGCCCTGTTTGAACATTCCAAAGGTTTGAAGTGTAGATATTCAAGGCAGTTCCTCTGGGATAGCGGCTCCGACTTCCTTTTAAAGTGGCCCTGTTAATATTATTTTATGATTCTGTTTCAAACTATAGTTGTCTTGAGAGGACTTTTAGTCCCTAACTATAATTGTGAAGTTGTTGATTTTCTTTCTTGATTTGGTTTATGTTTTTCCAAACTGTGCTGTGAAAAGCATAAAGGTTTGTGTTAGTTTGTTGGTGCAATGTTCTTGTTTTCAATGTAAAACGTTACCTTTCTCAGTGGTACCTACCTTACGTTGTAATTTATCTGATACTAATGCTGTACTAATTTTATTTTTATTAGAATTTACCTGGTATGCCTTTTTTATACTTTATTTTTCCTTCTTCCCTTTTTTTAAAAATAAAATTGAAAAAAAAGGAAAATGAAAAGAACAATATAACAGCATTTTCTCACTACCCATAATTACTAGCTGCTAACATTGTATACTATTTCTTTTAGTCTCAGTCTCTCTCCCTCTGATTCACTGCCTCCTGATGCAGGACAGGGCAAATTTCCCCTAGTTGGGAAATTTGACCAAGCCCTGCTCCAAGAGAAGAGAGTACTTCGGCAGAGAGTGTGGCAAGAATTCAACACACACACCAAAGTTAGAGTCAAGAGGAAAGTTTATTAGAGAAAGGATAACACTCCACTTGTTGCAGGATTCTCGAATGGAGAGACGGTGCACCGAGGCTATAAGCAGAAAGCAGCGTTTATTGATGATGGTACCAGCTCCGCAGATTCTCATTCAAAGGCTGAGCCCCAACTGGAACATAATAGGCAGTTTTACACAGTCTTGTCATTCCTGCACAGCTACAGATATGAGGAAGAACATTAATTGGTTGGCAAGCTATGAAAAACCTGACATTAGACGGAGAGTCCTTGCGGGGGGTGGGGGCAGTCAAGAAAGAACTCGAGCAGGAAATGGCCAGGCAGGGTCAGGCTGTCATATTCCCCCCATTTGATGCTTGGAGTCAGGACTGGGTCAAAGAGCATCATCTCCTTCTAACTTTTGGTTTAAAGGTGGGTACCTCCATAGCATGAGGACTTTTGCTGCAGTTTTTCTTTCTGCTACACCCTCTATGGGGGGCGGGGGGTATTGATCAGATAACAAGAGGAGGAGGAGTACTATCCCAACTAAGGTCTAAAAGCCACCGACAGTGGAGAACCAGCTTCCAAAGAGGTTACTAGTGTCCCATTCTTTTCCAACTTTGGACAGGCCCATGAGCTATTTTCCCAATATTAGTAGCTATGGCAGTCACAGCTTTGCCATTGTCATCTATTTTGAGGCAACAATGAGTCTGGTTAAACTTTCCGCATATTCCTCCTCCTCCTGCTAATAGATAATCTAAGGCTAGGCGGTTTTGATAGGTAGCTGACTGCATCTGGGATTATTGCCTGGCTAGAAGCTCTAAGTCTCATTGGTTATGAACTGAAGAACTGCTTGTAATCTAATGATCCGGTTAAGCATATATATAGGGGTCTGGTGACCCCAGCTCCCATCTTGGGCCCAAGTTGCGGGGCCATAGTATTGGATAATACGGTGGGGGTGGGGGTGCTACTTATCTTCCCCCAATGTTTGTTATCTCCCTATTTCAAGTGATCTCTTAGTTTTGGCCTTTAAATCTTGACATAGGGGAACACCTAGCTCATTTCCTCCTTGGTCAGGCAGAAGGAAGAAACCAGGCTAAATGCTTCCAATGGTGCAACTTCCCTTCCAATTCGTTGGAAGCTGAGTATAAGCCCACTTTCCACAAATCCGGAAGAGCCCAGCGGGTGCTTTCCAGCTTTTGGGGTTGGTGGAATTAAGGTTTTCCCAGAATGTGCCGATAGCTGGGATGGCATGGAAGGGGTTAGAGACCATGCCATTTTCTGCGGTACAGTTTGTGACCGTCGGGTTTTGGTTGAGAGAGTGACACAAGGAGGAGTTAGCTGCAGTATTATTGGCCCAATACCACGAAGGAGCCTTGGGCCACCAGCTAAGGTCTGTGTGATTTAAGAATAGTATTCTTTTACATGAGGTTTTTCTAACCCACTGAGTGTATCCTGGAGCTGTCCGGCCAAGACATTCTTGCCCTACCACTTCTGAGGAGAGGACCCAGCTCCAGGGTTGAACCTCTTCACAGCAAGCCACCATGTGATTCCACTGGAGGAGGTAAAAGGCCTCTAGGCCGGTTCCCTTCTAAGGCCGATGTTCACTCATGTGTACTCCTCTACAAACCCAGCATTTAGTGACACCAAGTTCATGGGCTATTCTCTCAGCTAGGTCAACAAAACAAAGAGGTTCTTCCTTAGGTTTTGGCTCAAGGCAGCCTTTAGCTAATCATACATTTGTGGGCTTTGAGGCCTAGGAGATAGCGTAGGCTTAGATAAGATTGGATTATGCAGCCATTGGACATTTTCTCTGACTGTTGGGCCCTCTGCATGGTTATGGACCTTTCCCCCGCTTGAGGTCCATCACCAACACACCCAAATTTCCCGTAATTTTTCAGGCTCTTGGCAGGATTGGCCACTCTCAGATTTAACCTTTATGTACCTCATCCAATATTGAAATCCCCGATGAGTGCAGAGCGTGGCATCCAGGGGCATACCCTTTGGGGAGGCTGGTTACGGAAGTGGAGCTGGTGGCAATGTTGGACCCTATCATGTACCTTTGCATGCAGTGGATATAAGGGGAAGAAGAGGTGGGAAGACTGGCACCTCACATGCGGCGGAGTAGGAGGAGAAGGAAAGGAGTCTTTAGGGGTGCCATCCTGACGCGACGTTGTCCTCAGGCTTCTGCCGTACATAGATGGGTCAGCTTCCGGTGTGACCAAAGCAGGGCTGAGGTCTTACCCTTGGTCTATCAGACAGCTGGTGTTTTCTTCTGAGGGTCGCCTTGAGGGTCTCAGAAGAGTCTGGAACACATTCCCACTCTGCAGCTGCGGGTTTAAGTCTGCTGTGATGTATCCAGGGCATTATTTCAGCAATCGTAACTGCAGTGGGAATAGATACAATGACAGTAAAGGGGCCACTCCACAGGGGTTTTAGGGGCTGAATGTTCCAGTCTTTAACTTAGTCTCCTGGCTTAAAGGAATGAACTTCAGTGGTTAAACTGACAGGGAGCCTTTCCCTAACCTATTGGTTGAGACTCTGAAAGGTGATCCCCAGGGCCTGAAGCTCTTGTCTCAGAGTCAGTTCACTTATTTCCTGGAGGTCTCCTCATAGTCCTTTGGTGAGTGGTGGTGGCCACCATACAGGATCTCGTTGGGGGTAACCTGATTCTTAATAGTGCCATGGGGAGAACTTTGTCCCAATGTAGATGTCTTTCCTGACATAGTTTTCCCAACTGAGTCGTAAAGGTCCTGTTCATGCGTTCCACCTGTCCCGAATTTTGTGATCAATAGGCAGTATGCAATTTCCATTTAATATTTAAATTCTTGGCTGTACTATTTCTGTTACAAAGGCTGGCCTGTTATGTGAGCCAATGGTAATTAGTAGGCTAAATCATAGAACAGTTTCTCAGAGGAGCAGTCTGGCAACTTCTCAGGCCCTCTCAGTACGGGTGGAGTAAACCTCTACCCAACTGGAACAGGTGCATACAAAGACCAAGGGATACTTGAGGCCCCGTGATCAAGGCATGTCAGTGAAGTCTACTTCGAGTTCCTCCTAGGGGGTGTCACCAACACTTTGGACGCTCGATGGGGCACATGGCTCTTGCCTAGGGGTGTTGCAAGCCCAGGCTTTGCACCATTCACACGCCGCTTGTGAGATGCTAGAGAGCCGGGGGGCATAGAAGTACTGGCCCAGAGTGGTTTCTAGGGCAGTGCGATCAAGGTGAGTTCTTTGGTGAAACTGCTTGACAAAAGCTGGGGCTCAGGTCCCAGGGAGTGCAATTTGCCTGTCCTTGAACTTCCACCATCCACCGGGGAGGAATCTCCCCTCTTCAGTCTTAAACCAGCTTCTTCTTGAGGTGGGTATTTGGGGTCCCATTCAGCTTAAGGGACTGTAGGGCTGACTTTTTCCTTGGCTGCTGCCAGTTTGGCAATATGGTCTGCCCTGTGGTTGCCCTGGGCTCTTATGGTGTCCTCTTTCTGATGTCCTCTGCAATGCATTATTGCTACTTTCTTGGGGACCCAAAGAGCATCTAAGAGTTGTCGAACTTCCTTTCCATGTTTTATGTCCTTTTCTCCAGAATTGATTAGGCCCTTCTCTTTGTACAGGGCACCAGGAACGTGGAGGGTGGCGCAGGCACACTTAGTGTGTATGTTAGCACACACTCCTGCCAGCCGAAGGGTGTGGGTTACGGTGATGAACTCTGCCTTTGGTGCCGAGGTTTCCTTAGGCAAAGGTTTTGCCTCGGTGGAATGTAGGGTCACCACAGCATATCCTGCAAGGTGTTTTCCTCCCCTCACAAAGCTGCCACCATCAGTGTAATATTCTACATCAGGGTCCTTGAGGGGCTAGTCTGTTAAGTGGAGTCGACTGGAAAACACTTCACCCATGACTTCAATGCAATCGTGATCTGGCTGGCTGGGCCCAATGGGTAGCAAGGTGGCTGAGTTCAAAGTTCGTACTACCTCTAGGTGGATGTGTGGATTTTTGCACAGCATTCCTTGGTATCTAATTATCGCACATTACTTAGCCAATATTGTCCCTTCTACTCCAGTAATGTTATTATCGGATGTGGTACTCAAACTGTCAGTTCTCGCCCCATAGTTTGTTGGTCTCTGACACAAGGAGGCCCGTGGCTGCGAGTGCTCACAAGGAGGGTGGCCAGCCTTGGGTGACAGAGTCAAGCTGTTTGGAGAGATAAGCCACAGGACGGTGCCAAGATCCGAGCAGTTGGGTTAAGACCCCTACTGCGACACCTGTGCGCTGATGTACATACAGAAAGAAGATTTGGTTAAGTCTGGGAGTCCTAGTCCAGGGGTGTTAGTGAATGCCTGTTTGATTTCTTCAAAGGCCTTTTGTGTAGATTCCCAGAGTAGGGGCTCCCATTCTCCCTCCTTTGTGGCTTCATAGAGGGGTTTGGCCAGGATGGAGAAATTAGGTATCCAGATTCTGCAGAAGTCAGCTGCTCCAAGGAATTCATGGACTTGTTGCTGGGTGGTAGGGATGGGAATTGAGCAGACTGTTTGTTTCCTTTCTGGGCCAAGTTGGCATTGTCCCTGTGACAGATGGAAGCCAAGGTATTTGACTCTTTCTTGGCAGATTTGAGCCTTCCTGTTAGAGACCTTGTAACCTGCTTCCCAGAGGAGATTGAGGAATAGATGTGTTTCTTCCATGCATTCCTCATAGGTTTTTCCTGCTAAGAGGAGGTGGTCTACACACTGGAGTAATGTGTACAGCCAGCTGTGTTGGTCTGCCGGGAAGGCCTTTAAATCCGAGGATAGAGCTGTCCCATAGATGGTCGGGGAGTTCTTGAACCCCTGAGGCAGTTCTGTCCAGGTCAACTGGCCTTTGTCTCTGCGTTTAGGGCTTTCCTATTGAAAGCAAAGATTGGTTGACTCTGAGGAACCAGGCGAATGCAGAAGAAGGTGTCCTTGAGGTCCAGACAGGTGAAATAAACTGCCTCAGCAGGGATGAGGCCTAGGAGGGTACATGGGTTGGGGATCACTGGGTGCAGGATGACAGTCACCTGGTTGACTGCTCATAAATCTTGGACTGGCTGGTATTCTGAACTGGCAGGAGAGGCAGGATGATTGGCAGAGACAAAGAATTCCATACTTCAGAAGTCTCTCTAAATGTTTTTGGATCCCCGCTTGTGCCTTATGGGGACTGAAATACTGTTTTTGGTGGGCTGGCTCCGCTTGTGATTTTAACTCTGTCACTCCTGGAGGAATGTGTTGGGCCAGTCCTGGAGAGTTGCCTTCAGCCTACACTCTGGGCACCTGGAAAGGGAGTTCGGGTCTCTGTTGGGACCCTTCTGTGAGACTATAGAGGTGCCACTCTTCTCCTCGGGGAACCTTGAGCAACATGATCCTTGCGTCTGGCCTCCCCAAGTTTAGGGCTGCTTGACCACATGTGTCAAAGGTGATCTGAGCCTGTAGTTTTCCCAAAAGTTATTGTCACATCAGTGCCACAGGGCAGTCGGGCAGATATAGGAATTCATGGGTGACTTCTTGTCCAACTAGGTTGTGTTATTGAGGCTGCAGGAAGGGGTGACAAACTCCTCCCCCAGGTGCTCCCATAATGGTAGCTTGTCTTTGAGAAAGGGAGTCCACAGCCCAAGTTACAACTTAGTGTTCAGCTCCAGTGTCAACCATAAGGTCAATAGGTTAACCCCCGACCATCATTTGGACCATAGGCTCCTGGGGGGCCTTGCAGAATGCAGCTCGGTCTGGCCTAGTGCTGGTAACACAGGCTTTTCTTTTAACTGACTTTGGGAGGGCGCCAAGGCTTGGTTGAGGAGGACTCTACAGTTCTCCTCTAGACAGACTCTCAACCAAGGGAGTCAGGTGCTAAACTATTGCCTCTCAAGAATCAATATAAGGGAATTGGTCTGGGTGGCCAGGAGGAACGGTAATGACTTGAGGGACCTTTGCAATGATTTCCTTATCAAAAGCTCCCTCTGCTGGCCATCCAGTGCCAGTAGCGGGCCAGTCTATCTCACAGAAGGTGCGGAGTTAACTGTGGGGTGAGTTCAACTCCATAATCTCCTGAATAACCCTTTTTGGAATTCTTAAGCATACACATAAGGTATCTGTTTACTCTGTTGTCCACCCACCCTCCACCCATGGTCGGTGACGCACATGCACTCAAGATTTGCTTGGCCCATCTCCGGCCGCTCCCCTCATGGCCACCTTTCAGGCCCCTCTTAGCAATCGATGTGTTGGTATAAACCCCTGACCCGGATCACTGGAGTAGACTCCTCACGGAGATCCAGTGACACCACCATAAGCTGTGTGAGTTTCACCACGGAGCCGTGGATAGGGGCTCAACTCTCGCTTTGTAGGTAGGCCATGTCTCCATCACACGCAATCACACACCAACACACTCCACCCTCCGCCCTATGTAACCGAAAGGTCACAGTTTCCTCTAACAAATGTGGAGTACTCAGGTGACCTCAGGAGTTGATCAGACTCACCTCCTGTCCTCTAGTGGACAGGCTGTGCCTGGGACCCGGGTCCTTACCACTCAGTCGGACGGTGCTTCTGAGCTGGCTCCTGCACCTCTCCGGGTTGTGTTGTGCTTTCTGGGACGGCTGCCCAACGTCACTGAAAGAGACATTCCTCCTCTTATGGGCCAGGGGCCCATTGGCGTGCCTTCCTGCATCCTGGGGGCTGGACCCCGAAGACAAAGGAGGCAAAAATTGCCGTCTCCGGTTCTCAGACAAGCCCCCCAAAATGCTGCAGATTCTCGATCAGAGAGACGGGGCACCAAGGCTATAAGCGGGAAGCAGCGTTTATTGATGCCGGCACCGGCTCAGCGGATTCTTATCCAAAGACTGAGCCCCAACTGTGACATAACAGGCAGTTTTATGCCGTCTTGTTTTTCCTACACAGCTTCAGAGATAAGGAAGAACATTAATTGGTTGGCAAGCTATGAAAAAACTGGCGTTAGCCAAAGAGTTCTTGAGGTTGGGGTAAGGCAGTCAGGAACGAACATTGGAGCAGGAAATGGCTGCCACACACCGAGTGTGGTCTCCTCTCAGAGGCAGAGAGAGAGTGAGAGGGTCAGTGAGAGAGAGAGACTCAGTAAAGGCACTGAGAGGGACCCTGAGTGTTTAGGGAATTCAGTTTACATCTCATTCTTTAGTTCCCATTCCTGTGATATGGACATACAGTGAGGAAGGGTAGAACATGTAGAGTGAAAGGCCTGCTGGCAGTTCCCAGCCTTGAATCCTCCTGTTCCCCATGGTTTTAGCCATTGGAAATGACTCTTGGTTGCATTTCCCCTTCACAGGTGTGGGGAATTGGCTGTTAGCAATCCCAGCGGAAATCTTCCTTTGTTCTGAAGGTGTCCTCCTGGCCTGGCTGCAGGGCTGACCAGCCTAGGGCAGTCTCCGATTGTGACTTGAATAACATTTTACCTCTCTTGCCCCCTCCCTATATTACTCCACCCCTCTCTCTCCCACTTCCTTGTTTTTCATTATTATTTATTCTTCTGTTTAGATATTCACTTTTGAATCAGAAAGCTTGAATGTGCCTATATTCCTTTTTGGTAGAGCAAGCCTGCTTTTATGTTTTGCCAAAGACAGTGACAACATAAAAGAGAGCTAAAACTACCTTTCCCTGTCTCCGTCACATCACCTTTACCAAAATGTGCCTTTCAGTATATATACTTTTACCTAACTGTATGCTATAAACAGTATTGTTTTGCATGTAATTTTTAAATGTGTGTAAATGGCATCACCAGGTATGTATTCTACATTTTGCTTTTCTCAGTTTGTTTAAATGCACCCATGTTATATGTGCGTGTGTGTGTGCACGTGTGTGTGTGCGCACGCGTATGTGCGCTGCGCTCCATACCGTTTCTCCTCCCTGTGCTATTCCATCTTACAAATATCCTGCACTTTTCCATGTCCTTTTACTCATTTATATTGTTCCATTTTTCCCTTTGCTACCTTTATGTGTCTAGCTTCTTTCACTCAACTTGTACTTGTGAGATCCATCCATGTTGTTACATGTAGTTATAGCTGAGTCACTCGTCATTGCTGTATATGCTCCATTATATAAACACACAATTTACCACTTCTACAGTAAATGGGCAGTAGGACTATTTTCCTTTTTTTTTCTTTCTTTTCTTTTTTTTTTTTTTGCCTATTTTGAATAACAGTATTGTGGACACTCTTGCACATGTCTTGGTGTGTATATGTACGCATTTGTATTAGGTATATATTTAGAAGCGGAATGGCTGGGTCATTAGGTATGCGTATCATTAACTTCAGTAGAGTGTCACACATCTTTACAATGTCGTTTTGTACCAGTTTACACAACCAGGGCTCCAGTTGCTTTACATTCTTGCCAACAGTTGGTAGTGTTATTAGGCTCTTTAGTTTTTGCCACTTTAATAAGTGTGTAGTAGTATCTTATTGTGGTTTTGCATTTTCTCTAATGAATGACGAATGTACTCCTGTAAGGTGCTTATGCATGAAATATGCCCATTTCGTTTTCTGTCATTTTCTTATTGACTTGAAGGGATGGAGTCATATTTGATTGAGGTTCTTTGTCAGATATGTGATTGCAAATATCTTCTTCCAACCTGTGGTTAGCCTTTTCACTTGTATCTTTTTTTTTTTTTCTCTTACTTTTCCCTTTACTGATTGATAGATATCTTTATTTTCATTTATTTTTTTTTCTTTAACACCTACAGCACCTGGTCTTCCTAGGTGGTCTCCCATCCAAGTACTAACCAGGCCCGACGCTGCTTAGCTTCCGAGATCAGACGGGATCGGGTGTGTTCAGGGTGGCATGGCCGTAGACTTCACTTTACCTTTTGATAAACACCAGTTGTGAACTTTAGTGGAGTCTAATTTAGCAGTCTTCCTTTGCTGCTTCTTTTAAGCAAGTTTTCCCTACTCCAAGGTTGTGAATACCTTCTAGAAATGTTATTGTTTTATCTTTTACATTTTGATCTGTAATCCAACCGGATTTGATTTTTGTATGTGTAAGGTAGGCATCATATTTCATGTCCATTGGTGATACTGGAATAAATTTGCATGATAAAGACAAAACTGGTCAGTATCCTGTGTAATAGTGATCAAGTGAATCTCCACTAGATATGATTTGCATGTCTATGGACAAGAATCATCCAAATTACTCAAACAAGGAGCCGTGTAGAATCAGATAATATGAATAGCTGATAGCCTATGTATTGTTCTTAGAATTGGCCTTTGAATCAGTTATAACAGTTTACTGGTTCTTTTATTGAGTTAAATAAATTTTGTGACTTGTTTGTATTATATCTTTGTGAGATTTATGATTTTATCTGTTTTAAAAAATGATCTTTTAGCAGTTCTAATTTCTTCTTTGCTTTTTACCACTTCTCATCTACTAATGGAGGGGTTTATCATAGGCCATTCTTAAATTTTGGACCAAGGTGACTAACCCAATCATCAGTGGCTGAGGTTTGGGGGTAGGACAGACATAGTACCACAACATGGCTTCCTGTCCACTGGGGATTGCTGGCAAGAAAATACAGTGACTGACAGTTCTAGCATGGCCTATCACTAATTGAGAAACACAGGCGCTTATAATAACCTCATTGTTCCTCTAGCACTAAACATTAAAGAACAGTCATGTATTAATTTTATAGACATGGATTCCAACACAGAATGAGTTTTTGATGAAAAATAGACCTATAACCTAGAAAAAGTGTAATAGGATAGAAAATACATTTTAAAAAATGTAACTGTATTTCTTTGTTGTTTCATGTAGGAGCAACATATATAGTAGCTTTTAAAAAGAAAAAAAATCTAGACAGATTGTTGCATTCATTCATTCAGACCAAATTTTTATTTTTTAAAAATGTGATATAGCCATTTAATTTTCATATTAACAATAGCCAATATGTGACTCATACACATAATTTTCTATGTACACACAAGCATATACTATTTATATAAAAAATAAATTAAGCTTTAATAATGAAACACAAGTTTACAAATGCAGCTTTGTAAAGTCTAAGGAAAAAAAGAAATGTGGAAATTTCTGAGAGACGAGATCACTGTGGAATCTGGCTCTTCAAGATGAAATATTTTAAAAATTAAAAATCCAAGACACATCGAGTATTTTTCAAACACCAATTTTGTAATTCTCCATATTTCTTAATCTAATTATTAACTTTCTGTTGGCTAGAATATGGCTTTTAGGGTTGCTTCCAAAAAGTTAAATGTCATAGAAGTTGAGTGTTGTTATATTTCCATTTAAGAGTTAAAAGTATTAAGGCCCCTTTTAGCCATCCTTCTTGCTTCCAAATACAACTAATCATTTAGTGACCCTCAATGAGCAACTTGCAATTTATGCTTTGATACTTCTTCAATGAATTTTTCGTCTAAAAATGTTCATCATAAATAGTTGCAAAGGATATAAGTGCTGGCATATTGTAGATATTACATCTTTAAATAAAACTGTTACATGCCTCTTTAAATTTGGCCCAGAGGCTCTAAATCCAATATTTATTTGATAGACACTATCATCCTTTCAAAAATTACCTGAAGAAAGCAATTTTTAATAGTAGAAAATGCCACATTTTTTCTTTTACTCCTTGAATTTGTATTTTTAACCTCCCCTCCAAATTTAACCTATTTTTGGACTTTTTATTGCTTAATGGTAGATCTGTAACAAAATTATTTAATATCCTATAGTCCTAAGGCTCCCTGCATCTCAATTTTTATTCTGAATTGAGTCTGATCAATAAATATGGTAAAAATTTTAATAAATTATTAAACATAGTAAAATTTTATTGGCAATGTATCACTTAATGGGATGAGGAAGACTTTCCCTCTGACCCCAATTATTTCATCTATCCGTAGATTAATATTATCTCTGTTAGAATGGTACAGCATCAACTCTAGTCTCCTTTTAAATTTTCTGTATGAAAGTGTTGATAATCCCTTTTCACATAGATAAGTAGATGCGAACAGAAGGAATTTTGTGATAGCAGGATCACTGAATTCTTCCAATGCCCTCGGAGTTACATGCTAAAATACTCAGAAATCTTAGGGTGCTCCCTCAGTTTCGTTCAAAGCAAAGAATCAGGAACCAACAGACTTGCATAAGGATTTGTGCCCTGTTGTTAAGAAGCATTCACTGTCTAAACACCCAAACTTTGAATTTTACCCTTTGAGTTATAATGTACAGTAAGACTGACGATGGGGAAAGATATGTTTTCTTTTGTAAGAGAGAAAACATTTTTTCAGGCAGATGAATCTTAAGAAAGTACACAATAGGAAGGTGAGGATCTGAAAATTGATCCCGTAAAACTATTTGAGCCTGTGCACTCCTTGGAAAGCTCTAGTAGACAGCTTAGGGGTAACTCTGGCCCAGTTTAAAGATCACTGGCTTTGGTGGCTTAAGTTTAGATTTTATTTAGATCACAAAACATGTACAGTTGACCCTTAACACAGGTTTCAATTGCATGGGTCCACTAAGATGTGGATTTTTAAAAAATAAATTCCATAAATGTTTCCTCTTATTTTCTTAATATTTTCTTTTCTCTAGCTTACCCTATTTTAAGAATGCAGTATATAATACACATAACATATAAACTATGTGTTAATCAACTATTTATGTTATTGTTAAGTCTTCTGGTCAGTGGTAGTCTATTAGTAGTTAAATTTGGGGAGAATCAAAAGTTATAGGTGGATTTTTCAACTGCATAGGGGTCAGCACCCCTAAACCCCCCGTTGTTCAAGAGTCAACTGTAAATTATTAGATGATGTTGCCTGTCTTCTTAGTAGAGCAGCAGACCCTCAAATGTGTTCCATTGTACACTAGTCTCATGAGATACTCATCAGCGAAAGGGTTCTGAAATCAAATTTGGGAAATGTGATATTCTAAACCCCTCTTAACTGTGAACATTAAAATATCCAAGTTTCACAGAGGAATTATTTAATTTTGTATAACTTAAATTTCCCAAATTCAAATCATCTAATCAGCCTGCCCCCCTTATTTTTCCATATAATAACATATTAAATAATATCTGTAGGGAAGTGATGAACAAAAACAATTTAACACATATACAGTCATGGTTTTGATCCATCAATGTGGCGGTCACCTTTCAGAATGTTCTTGTCACTATTCTGCTTGACCTGAATTAACTGCGCTTACCATATGACTGCACTGCTATACCACAGTCTCAGCTAGATATTTTATAGGACTTAGGTTTTGTGGAAAGAGCGATGATGTCACCTGTGCCCTTCACTTCCCCCTTCTGTGTTTTTCCTGAGTGACTCCTTCTACCACCAAGGTTCAGATTCATATGTTACTCTAGTTAGAGACTGTAGGAGCCAAAGCAAATACTCTCTAATGGTGGATTCAGTTGTTACAGCACTTAGGAGGAAGAGACAGTTTAGGGAGAGGGTTCCTCTCAGCAACATTTATAGCCTAACCAACCCTTACCCTCTATCTCCTGCCTGCTCTTTTCTCTGCATGGGTGTGGCTGGGTATGGATTTTACACAGTCGCGGGTGAAAGATGCTTAGCCTTCTGCCTGCTATGCCACCATTTCTCATTGTCTTTGATACACTAACAAAAAAATCCATTTTAAATAGAAAGGGAACCCAGGCCTTCGGTTTTTGGCTTTAAAATGAAGTGGGAAGGTTTATGTCTTTTCCTGACCTCTGAGCTGAAATTAGAGGTAATGACAGCAACATCTGAGCTCTACTGTGTAGAGCAGCGGCCCCCAACCTTTTTGGCACCAAGGACGGGTGGTCCTGTGAGAGTCTAATGCCTGATGATCTGAGATGGAGTGGAGGTGGTGATGCTGGGGAGTGGCTGCAAACACAGATGAAGCTTAGTTCATTCACCAGCTGCTCACCTCCTGCCGCGAATGCCCGGTTCCTAACAGGCCTGGTACCTGTCCGTGGTCCCAAGGCTTGGGGACCCCTGGTGTAGAGGTAATAATGGAGCTGTTAGCGGCATGGGGGCAGGGTTGAGGGTGCAATAATGATGAGACTCCAGTGGCTTATCTGGCCAGTGGCTAATGGGGTACTAGCTACAGAGTGAAAATTTCTTCCCTGTAGCCTTCAACTTGTGCCTTTTTCACCCAACCTTTCCTGAAAGTTGCTTTGAACATTTACCACCACCAAGGGATATTCTTCCCTCAGTTGCGGACTGCCAAATAAAATAGCAACTCCCAATTCAAGGAATAACAAATAATGTCACAAGAAAACAGTTCCACCTTGGAAAGGCTTCTATTACTTATACCCCTGGCTTTATAGAAGATAAAATGCATTTTTTTTTTTTAGAAGCACATGGATATGTTTCATAAGACCAGGAACGATAGCTTTTTATTTCCTTAACAAAAATTTTTTAAGCATTGTGCCCCCCATACTGTAGCACAGTTGTTGGCATATGGTGGTGTTCAAAAAAATTTTGTGGAACGAATGGACGAAATCTTTTAATCAGAAAGAGCCTGCTTGGTTTTAATGTATTCTTCAGCAGGGCGTGTATGCTAAGCCCAGGATAACTAGTGGAGGGCTGAATGAGTTTCCAGGACCCAGTTCCATCCAAGCAAAGCCAGCAATCCCACTGCTGGTTTGTTCCTCCTTTTTTCTCTTAAGTCGGTTCTGAATCCACTCTAGTTGTGATTCTACTGGCCACTCCCTGTACCACTATCTTCATTTTTAAAAAACCTTGTTAAATACATCACACTGTATATAAGTCATTGAACTGTATCTCAAGATGCAGGGGAGCGCTGCCTTGTCCTAGGTGGGTTTGCCCCTTTGGGGATGACTGCATTCGAGATTTTCTGTAGCTTTCTAATGCTTAAGCCTATACGGCTTAGCTTGCTGTTCTGGAAAACCGGGTAATCCAGAGAAATTCCTCCTTGGAGCCTAATTTGTATCACTTCATTTCATCAATAAGTGACCTCTTGTCTGTGGGAGCTACAGACTCAGAATCTCAACAGCAGCTGTGTAGCCAGCTTATGAGTGGGCAGAGCAGGGGTGAGTAAGAAGCTGGCAGAGTCTTCAGTGGGCCTCTTTAAGTAGAAGGAGCTTCAAAGACTTCCACCTCCCACCCCCAGTAACCCCAGTTACAAAGCAAGTCTCTACCATTAACTAGAAATTGTCTTAACAGAGATTCCATGGATTCATGTGCTGTAGCAGGTCTGTGCAGGACGTGTGTCTAGGCAGCTAGCCAACCAGTGGGAGTCAAAGTACATTGACCTGAGCCCACTGACCTGGGGCAGGAAAGCTGGGCCAATGTGGCAGTCTGGGGCAAGGCTCCTCTTTGGACCCTGGTAAAATTCAATGGCCTTAATTGTGGAATCCTTTGATTTTAGTTAAAATCCTTTTCAGACGCTAATTTATTGGTTCCTTACATTGTGGGCTCATTTTCTGTGGAAGTCAATTACTTGGGTCTTTAGAGGCTAGAAAAAGAATCCTGCTCAGTGTGCAGGTCGTGCACAGAAGGTTTAACTGTACAAGATTTTTACTGTTTTTATTCAACGAGGTTTGGAACATGAGAGGCCAAAAATGAGGAGTGTGATTTTAGGATCCTCTATAGAGAATTATAAGTTAAGAAATTGTCCAAGATGAAAAAATAGCAGAAAACCACCCTAACTCATGCCTAATGAATCTTCTTCAGAAATGTCATCTTGATAACAGGATTGAAGAGAGGATGACGTCACAGACTAGCATGTTCCCAGTGTCTAAATACAGCACATTCTCCTATATGCAAACACACACGCAGACACATGACACCCTCACACATGTCCCCCAGCTTCTATGAGTAAAACTTGCTGTTGCTGACTCTCTTCTCTCTTAACCTGAAATAAAACAGATTTCACCATTATCCGTTGGGCTAAGACACAGGCCATGTGCTCTGTAACATTTCTCTGTTCACACATCTGCAGGTCACAGGCAGATGATACAGGGTTGAGAGTCAGCAAGGTGACCCCCCAGCAAGACATTTAACCTTGTGAGTCTCAGTTCTCTCAGTGGGCGTTGCACCGGGGTCATCGCTACTCTGCAGGCTGAAGTGAAGATGAAATAAGAATAACATAGTTCAGGAGTCTGCACACTGTTTCCCAGTGGAGGCTGCTATGGCATTTTGGGGGAGGATAATAGTTCTTTGTTGAGTGGGGCTGTCTGGCACACGTGAGGACAGTGGGTGGCCCGACCCCCCCATTACATGTCCATAGCACCATCAGAAGCATCCCTTATGAGGGAGATTCTGCACTGATTTAGAACCACTAGACTAGCCCAATCTTGGGAACTCAATGGGGTCTCTTTAAAAGGTAGAGGTCATTGTTTATTTTCACTATTATATTGAAGTGCCCTTCTAGTGCTAACATTTGACTTAGGGAAGGTACAGATGCTTCAGAAAGTACTATGAGTAAATTTATAGAGAAAGAACTGGAGTCAAGGTATCAGAGAATTTCTAAAGACGGTGGCGCCTTCTCGAAACCTGGCCTCAGGTGTCCAGTGTCACTGGGCTCGAAGGAGCAAGACCTGAGGATCTGCTGGTGGAAAAGGGGCTGACCCACCTGCGGTTGCACTTCTCCTGGTACAGCTGGAGCTGGTTCTCGTTGACGTTGAACTCTTTCACCAGGGCATCCCGGTTGGCGTTGCGCAAGTTCTGGTGTGTGTCATATAGAAAGAGCTGGTTGTTCAGCTCTTCTTGCCGCCTCCGCAGCTGGCGACAGGAGGAGTACAGTTCCTCTTCACTCTCCTGGACAGTAGAGAAAGGAACAACCATGTGGTAATAGTGTCTTCCAAACCAGAAAGTGAGCCATGGCATCTCAGGGGTGTGACTGAAGGGAGCACAGGGCAGAAGCTTTGCAACTGGGATCATCCCAGAAAATCCATGGCCTATTTTAACCAAAGATAAAACTGGCAATTATTTATTCCATTAGAAGCAAGGAGTTTAAAAGCCTCTCGTTGACAATAAAGGGTGGGTTTACTGTAAAACACTGGAATATCAAATACATTACACTTTGATTCTCTTCTAAAATCCAGTTTTTCACTGGTCTGCATCACCTTTGGGCCCTGATCCTGAGGCAAAGGGTCTAAGCATGAAGTGGAACACAGCAGGCGAGGGAGCAAGCAGCCTAATGTAGGACAGAAAGGTAAACAGGAACCAGCAGATCATTTAAGATCTTACAAGGACCTTAAAAAGTATGGTACCACACTACAGCATGGATGAACCTTGAAAACATTACACTAAGGGAAAAAAGCCTGTTCCAAAAGACCACATGCCATGATTCCATTTATATGAAACGTCAAGAACAGAGAAATTCATAGACAGAAAGTAGATTAGTGGTTGCCTGGGGTGAGGATGGAGTGAGTGGAGATGGCTAATGAGCAGGAGTTTCTCTCTGGGGTAATGAAAATGTTCTAAAATTAATCATGGCGATGGCGGAACAACTCTGTAAATATACTAAAAACCACTGAATTGTACGCTTTAACTGGGTGAATCATAGAGCATATATATTCTATACCAACAAAGCTGTAACTACCACTCCCCCCCCCCCAAAAAAAAAGCCAACACGACACAGGTTATGTCCCCAGAGATGGGCATGTGACTCAGTTCTAACCAGTAATGATGTCTTGCTCTCCCACATTACCACCTCTGGCCCACAACCCAAACAGGCCAATGAGAGGCATCCATGGAACTTTGGTTGATATTCTTGGTAAAAGAAAAAATAGTTTCTTTTCTTGGAGATCAGCTGAGAGAGTGACGAATATTTCCAGTTACTAGTGGCCCCTTTGCTATCATGCAGAGAAAGTTGGGAATGAAGCCAAAATAGGGAAACAGAACCACTCGGTGAGCACCTGGACCCAGCCATGACGAAAACAAGTCCTACCCCTAAACTTTGTAGTTGTCTGAGACAAAATATTCCCTCCATTATGCTAAAAAAAAAAAAAAAACTTATCAGGATAAAGAATTTGGGTTTTAGCATAGGAGGAGAGGGATGTGTTACCTCACTGCTGTTTTTAAAAGACTGCTGATTATTCTGTAAAGAATGGCTGCTTGGGAGGTGTGTCTATTGGCTGCTACTACTGATGGAGCAATTCAAGAGAGAGATAGATGTCCGTGCTATAAAAACGTGCATTGATACACACAAATGAACTTCTTTTTTCATTTATTTTTACAAAAAATGGACTCATCATACCTTGCTCTGCAAATTATTTTCCCACCTTAACAATCATGGACATCCCCCAGGATAAAGGGTAGAACTCTGACTTTGGAGAGTAGGGAGAGCAATGCTGAGGGTTATTACAGCCACTGGCAAAGCCGCAAAGGAGTAAAAAGATGATTGGCTTCGCACGAGGAGCGTAGGTAAAATGGACAGTCCTTGGTGACTAATTCAATATATTGAGGAAGACATTGGGAAGAATCAGTAATGACTTTGCTTAAATTTATGCCCTTCCTCAAGGAGACCAACTTTCCTTCCTATTATGAATAAAGCAAAAGCAAAACCAAAACCCCATTCAAGTCTTAATGCGATACTGCAAATGGTCTCTTTTCACCTTCTCTCCACCTAGAAGAGAACTTCTGTTGCTTTCATATATGTAATGACTATTTCTTCGGGTTAAGGTCAAAATCTACCTTTTCTACTAATGCTTCTATAATTAAAACTCTTTTATCTCTTGTTCTGAATCCCAAAGCATTTATAGCTATGTTACGTAATTTAGTCCTTAGTATTTCATATATATAAACATCATATTAAAAAATACAAATAACATTCAGAAAAGTATGTAAACATATATAGCAGGTCCCTAAATAACGTTTTGTTCAATATTTCATTATAACGTTAAGAAAAAAAAAATGACTCCACGCAGGGCCACTGCCTGGAGTTTTCACATTCTCCCCATGTCTGCAAGGCTTTTCTCCAGGTACTCTGGTCTCCTCTCGCATCCCAGAGATGTGCACGTAAGGTGAATGGGTGTGTCTGCATTGATTGTGCATGTGTGTAAGTGTGCCCTGTGATGGAAAGGCATCCTGTCCATGGTGGAGTCCCCACCTGCACCCTGAGCTACTGAGATAGGGTCAGGCCACCCATGACCCTGAACTGGAATAAGTAGGTTAAAAAAGAATTATCTTACTTGTTTTCATTACTCTTTCTTAAGTGTACATCTAGCTCACATTTATTTCAGTGTTTAATATTAGAAGTGTTTGGGGTCTTTAGAAGTTTGGTCATGTTTTTGTGACCAGAAATATGCCATAGCAACATAACTCTTGTTTCTGTCAACGAGCCTATAGTAAAACTGGTTTCATTATACATTGTTTAGCTTAAAGTTGCAGTTTTCAAGAACCTATTGATGACATTGAGGATTTACTGTATACATTTTAATGAATAACTGTAAAGCAAACAGCCATGGAGCCACTACAAACTCAAAAAATAGAGCACGCTGTCCACTCTAAGCACCCCTCCCAGTCAAGACTCCTTCCTCCTCCGTTCGAATTTTGTGACCATTATTTCCTGGTTTTCTTCTGAGCCTAGTGTTCAAAAATTTAGTTTTTCTTTTTCAAGTCTATAGTTATTTCTGTTTCCGAATATACTTTACTGATTTCTTCGCTCATCATTGCTTCTTGCATTATATTGCCTCTTGCCTAAGAACGTTCTTTTTGCAAAGGTTACTTTGTACTAAATTATCTGCCTTTGTATGTCTGAAAACACCTTCATTTTGCCCTCATCTTGAGTGGCAGTTATTAGGATATAGAATATCTAGACCAATAGCTGTGTTTCTTGAACAGTTTTGAAGACGTGTCTTAGTCTTTAGGATGCTCTTGATAGGTGTGTGTATTACTGTCATTGGTCGGTTCTTGGTAGGTAACCTTTCTTTTCTCTCATTATTTACTCTTTATGCTTGTTCTGCCAATTCAGGATGAAATATCTATATGTGGATCTACACCTATTTATACTGCTGTGTTTATAAATTAGAGAACTCGTGTCTCTTCAATGCTGGAAAATTCTCAACCATCAACCTCTCAAATATTTTATGTTGGAGTTTCTCATTCTATTCTTTTTTTCAACTCGTATTTTTCATATTTATATCTTATGCTGTCTTCAAAGCAAATTTTCAAACACAATCTTCACATTTACTAATTCTTTCTTTAACTGTAGCCTTTCTGGAATGTCCTTACTAGGCTTTAACGCAATTTTTTTCAAAGATTTTTCAAATTGTATTTCCATGATTTCTAATTGGTCCTTTCATTCCTACATGTTCTTGATTAATAGTAAGAAGGGTTGTTCTTTTTAAAATAGAAGTTACTCATTGGGTTCTCTTAAGAGAAAAACAATTCAAAGTTATTTTCAGATTCATTGGAGTGAATTCTCTTGTTTTTACATTTGTTGGCTTTATTGGCATTATTTTCTTTATGTGATTTAAAATTTTAATGTGCAAGCTCATTTTGAATGGGAAGATTGAATCTAAATGTTGGTATCTAGTTTGCTGAATGTCCTTAAAGGGGGGCTCTCAAGGGCAAGGTCAGCAAAGTGTTAAGCTAATGGCCTGGAGCTTTAGGTTCTCAGGAATACCACCTGTCCCAGCCTGTGTCTCAACCGAAGGGCTGTGTCGACTTTTGTCCCGGTCCCTCAAGGAAGCAGCTGACCACTGACCTGAGTCCTTGCCAAATCTTTTTATCCAAAGGGTGTTTCAGAAAAATGAAGCCCACCTGGACCTGAATCCTCTATTTGTGTATTGCATTAGCCACAAAAATGAAATGAAGTATCCAAATACAAGCAGTCTTAAAAAGAACACGTTTAAGGAAAGCAGACTAAATCAGTAAAGATAAACATGGAAATGGTTAAATTAGAAAACCAAAAAATAAAAATATAAATTCAAGAGCTGGGTCGTTTTATGGGAAGAACACAACACAGTCAAGGAAGTAGATAATCCATCATCTAAATCTAATCTAGAAATGTGTGAAAGTCCAAATAAGACATAAGAACAGGTATATAACTACAGATAAAAAGAAATGAAACTGTGAAACAAATAAAAAGATGATAATGAAAAGAATGAATATATGTATTTGTTGTATATAAGGCTCTTATATCTTCATTATATAATAGATATGTACACATTTCCTATTATACAAAATTATTCCATAAGAGAAAAAAAAAATTGAAGAAACTTAAAATTCTTCCCAGAAGAAAATGAGAAAGTTTCATAACCAGGCCCAGAAAGTTTTACAAACACGGTCTTTAACATCAGTTTTACGGTGGTAGCAGTTAACTCCAGTTCTGCTCAAAATGTGCCATGGCCCTGAGAAAGGAGCATGGCCTCCAAGTCACTCCCATGAAGCCAGCATAACAAAACCTGACCAAAAACTACAGGCTCAACTCTCAGTGAAACCCCTGCAAAAAATCCTAAATAAAATATTAACACATACATTATAGAAGCACATTAAACAATATAATCCTCTTATGTTTTCCTAAGAAATTCTTTTTTCTAATCCCTCTAAATGACTGTTTCACACCTCTGCTCTTCAAACCTCCCCACCCTCAGCGGATGGCCTTGCTTCTGGTTTCACATTTCGGAATATAGAAGAAATTACATGGGAACTCGGCCTGTCCTGAGCCCTGGGTACCATATCCCATGCCTTCTTTCCTGCTGGCCCCAGAGTCCCATCTCTCCTACTCGTTTCTTCATTCCTGTACATACCCCCTTTTTCCTCCTGTATCACTGTTGCCCTTCTCCACTAAATCGTCCCCATCAGCAGCATGCAAGTACATCTTAACAAGCTCTCCCTTCACCCCACATCCCCCTCCAGCTACTGACCCTCTCTTGTCACTTTCAAATGTCCTCGAATAGGTCATATGCTCCCCAGCAATGTGTCATCTACTTCCACTTACATTCTCAATTTTAAGGTCGGTTTTTATTAATAATGTGTGCGCAGAGCTGAAAGAGTCAAGACCGTACTGCAGGGATTAATCCCCAAAAACCCAGCTGTCTCCCTGTTCACCATACCCACTCCTCATGCCCCTGCTCCCTAAAATGCATAGTTGTTTCTTTTGATTATTGACAGTTCTAAAAAAATGCTTATACTGCAAGATCTTGGTTTTCCAGTTTTTAGTGATTATCTTCAGAGATAGATTTGTCTGTTTTTCCTATATACTCTTATCTTCCCCCATGGAGATATGCCCATTCTGGGTTATATCAATTTATGTTTATGTTGTGTTTTTACTATTATTCTCACGTGTGTGTGTGTGTGTGTGTGTGTGTGTGTGTGTGTGTGTGTGTGGTTTTTAAGATCCTTGAATCCTTGGAGGACATTTTTGGTAATAAATTACAACTGGCCTGTGACAGAATCTTCATGGGTTTCTCGACTTAGTTTTTTCAGTTTTTATCCTTCACCGATGCTTTTTTCTTTTAATTTTTTTTAAGATGAAATTTTAAACTTACAGAAAAGTTGCAATAATAGAAAAGAGAGTTCTCTTATACCCTATGTTATGCTACCCAGGCTCCCAGGGTTAATAGCCTGCACAACCACAGTACAATTATCATAACTAAGAAACTAACACTGGCGTAATACTATTAACTAAACTATAGGTTTTATTCAGTTTTCTGTTGTTTTCCACCAATTTCCTTTTTCTGTTCCAATATTCAGTCCAGGATCCCACACTGCATTTACTTTCCGTGTCTCGTTCAGAGCCCTCCAACCTGTGGCATTTCCTCAGTCCTCTCTTATCTTTTTGACCTTGACACCTTTGAAGAGTACAGGTCAGTAAGTTTGTATAACGTCCCACTATTTGGGTTTGCTGGTGTTTTCTCATGGTCTGATTGAGGTCACGCAGCTTTGGCAAGTGGCACAGAAGTGATGGACCCTTCTCAGGAGGTACGTCTCATCGCTAGTTTTGTCTCTTTACCATAATATGTACTGATTATTTCATTCAACTGGTTATTTTTGTGGCATCTAGTAGTTGATGCTTTTTCTCAATAAATGTGTTGCTAATGGCACGAAAACTACTTGGTTGTGATATGTTGCTCTTATGGAAATGACTTGCCTTTTTTTTTTTTTTTTTAGAATTTTAACATCTGTATACATAGTTGGCATCGATCTATGAATGTATCAGTGTATGAGTGGGAGGACAGGCGTAATATCTCCAGTTTCGAAAGTTATATAGCTTTGAGATATTGGAGCATTTCCACATTTCTTTTGACATCGATGGATTAAAATTGGAATTATTTTCTTTAAAATCAGGTAGAACACAATTATAAAACCATCTAGATCTGATACCCATTTTGTCCCATGGGTATATTATGACCCTTCAAATTTTCCTGTAGGAATCTGTAAGTTCTCTACTGCTTCTTGAAACAATTTTAGCCCATTTATATTCTTCAAGGCAATTACCCATTTGCCATCACTTTTCAAATGTATCTCATTATTTGGGGTTCAGTTTCCTTTTCAATGCTCTTGTATGTTTTTGCTCTTACTTTGCTCCTTGATTAAGCAGGCAAAGAGTTTATTTAAAAGGTCTTTTCAGTGAATCAGCATTTGTTTATCCTTCTCTGTGTGTGTGTGTGTGTGTGTGTGTGTTTCATTCAGTTGGCTTTTATCTCTACTTTGTTCCTATTAGTTTATGTGTGTTTAAAACTTTAAAGATGACTGCTTAGTGCATGTATTTTAGGGCAAGCACTTTCCTCTTCTAAACATGGTTTGCTTTGGCATAAATGCTTTTACTACATGTGTAATTTACTTGTTTTGATTTATTTCATCTAGGAATTTCTTATTTTTAAATAGGAAACACTTTAGCCATCTTTTAGTGTCTTTCATATTTTATCATGTCGTAGACAAATAATGACTTATGAAATCATTATTTTTAAAAGTGTAGTAAGATTTTCTCTGTGACCAAGTAGAATGCAATCAAGTTTATAAAGTTTCTGGGAAATAGAAGAAACCAACATACATTTTCTACTTGTACAACACAAAATTGTGTATCTCTTAAATTAAGCTTATCGATATTATTTTGATCATCTGACCTTGTTGATTTTTTTGTATACTAGACCTTCCAAATTCTGAAATTTTTTTTATGATATAATCTTCATATTTGTAGGAGCTTTTGTTTTATATGTTTAGGTATTATGGTGTTTCCTAATTAAACATCTATGATTTTTGTGTCCCTTTTATAAACCAAACAATTCTATCAGTATGTATTGTTGTTCTTAATACTCTTTTGATACTTTTGATCTTAAATTCTACTTTGATATTAACTTAATTTTTCCCAGTGACTCTGTCATTATATTTTTATTTAACCTTTCTTCATTGTTTTAGGCTTATGTCTTCTAAACATTGTGCAGTTAGATTTCTTTGCTTCTTTTCTAATAGAGAATTCAGTCCATTCATTGACTCAAATATAAGTTATATCCATTCAATTTTGATTACTATACATTTTTATTCTTTTATACTTTTCCATATTTTTACTCTCTTGATTCAAGTTTCTATTGATCTTTTTTCCTCATTTCTCTGCTTTTCAATTTGTATAGCAGTTACTTTTAATTTTTAAACAATACTAATTAAGATTACATTTTCTTTTTACACCAAAATATCAGAATTAACTCTCCTCTTGTAGAATGTTTTGTTTTCCTACTTATCCCCTAAGCATCAAAGTTGGACACCTCTGTTTCACCTCTGAACTCCTGGATTTTGCTGATATTTCATTATTTTAATTCCAGACTATCACAAAATTTTTCATTACGATGTATTCTATTTCAAGAATCCTATGTGACACCTAACATCGCAAAATTTCTCACTGTTATCATACTCTAAATTTAACTGTATTGCAAAATTTATTATTTTGATCTCTTTATCTCCCTATCAAGAAATTTCTCTTCCAGTTAAAGTTTTCATCAATTGAGATCCTTTCTTGATGTCTTTTCTGAGTAGGATACATGACATATCTAAACTCTCGCATATCCACAAATACATTCCCATTGCTTTGACCTGTGGGGGGCTAGGCACTGAATTCTTTGGTCTTACTAGTCCATAGATGGCACTCAAGTGTCTTCTCATTTCCAGTGCTGAAGTGGACAAGTCTGATGTTAGATATATTTGATTTTCTTTGTAGATAACTTTTCAGGTTTTTTTTTTTTTCAATTTATCCTTAAACTTCAAAACTTTTACTAAAATACATCTGGGGCTGGGTGTGTGTGTGTGTTTATTCATCCCTCTGAGAATCAAGTGAGCACTCTCAAGCAGCAAATCAAAGAAAATTCCCTCTTAACTGTTTCATTAATAGCTCTCCATCCATCTGTTCCACTTCGTCCTTTGGAACATGCTTGCATGTTGGCTCGTTTGCACCTGTCCTCTGAGCCTATCTTTTCCTTTATGATTTCCATCTCATGGAGGTATTGCTCTGCATCGTGAGATAGTTCTTCTACATTATGGTTTGGGTCACTAACGTGAACCTCTGTTTATATACAGAATTTTTAAATTCAAGAAACCAGTTTTTTTTTTGGTTTTAAATGTCAGTCTTTTTCAGTGCTCTACTTGGATATCGTTGAAAGCTCTTATGACTTATGTGTTAGGGTTCTCATCAGGAGCTTCCAGTGGCTCTACTTCAACTGCCAGCTACCTGTATACCAGGTATCCACTGTCTGTCTTCCTCTCATTGCTCTGTGCCAGTTCTTTTTTCCACTGTGTGCTCATGGTTTTGTCTGTTCAGCAGTCACATCAGGTTGTGGGGTCTTAGTGGCAGGCACAGCAGTTTCTGCTCTTTGGGGTCGACATTGGGCAAACTGGCAAATTTCAGCTGTCAAAGCACAAAAAAAGGGGCTTTCTCTGTGCCTCTGCGTCTCCCCAGCTGTAAGGAAATCTTCCCCAAACTCACAAACAAGGAGCAGCTCAGCTCCAGAGTGCAGCGCCCCCGCCTGGTCCTCTAGGACTCCAGAGTGTGTGTCGTAGACTTTCTGCAAAGGGATTCACACATCTCTTCCTGCTGAGCCCTCACCGAGAACCACAGCATCCTGGTCTTTCCACCAGGCTACTCTGCCCCTTGCACCCAGTGCAGACAAAGCTAAACACTGTCTACCCCAGGATCAGTACTCAAAGATCTCAGGGCAGCCAGTTTTCTCAAACACACCATCCAGGCACTGCCAGCTTGCCCACCGATGGTGATTAGGATGGATTATTCAAGTTTCCGTACTTCCTCCTGTCCCATTCTTCTGAATTGTACAAGTTTACATCACTTGAGTGGAGGCCCTTTTCAATTAAGGGCAAGATTGGATTTAAAACATCAACTTGAAAGCATTTACTTTCAGAGAACAATTTGACATGTATCCAAAAATATATGGTCTTTTTTTCCCCCTGTTAGTATCTATTATTCCATGACTAAATGCCTAGCATCAGTAAAAATAATTTTTAATCAACAATGTTATATAAAGACATTTGTTTTTTATAAAGTAAAAAACTACAAACAACCTGAATGTCCATCAGTGACAGAATGGCTAAGTGAATTAGGGACCCACACCTCTGAAATAGGTATTAGCAGCTTAGAAAAGCACATAATAATAGAAAAATGCTTCAAGTCCTCTGTGAAGTGCATAAAGGACACATATTCATATGTATTAAATATAACTATAGAAATATCATATGCAAAAAATTATCAGGCAAAGGAATTATACTAAAATACTAATAGGGGCTATGTACAAGTTATTTATGGGGATCTTCCTCCCAAATCCCCCCTTTTTTCCTGTTTCTCAAATTAAATATAGTAGGTAATAGAATGGTGTTAAAAATATTCTTTGCAAATCATATATCCAGACGAATAAAGGACTGAGAATTGATCAAGTAATCGTGACATGTAAATGGCTTCTTCAGAAAGGGCTTAAAGTGCTTATTGACAGTTATCTGGGGCTTTAAACTTTATCTCAGCAAATGTTTTATGAGTAAACTCTATCTCAGCCCTCACTGGATCAATCATTTACTCAGACAAATCTCTCACGAAGCTGTTTACCCGAGTCTCTCCTGGGCATCACAGAGGATACGGAGATGATAAATAAAACAAGGTCTGACCTTGGGCAGTAAGCAAGCCCAGATCCACGGAACACAACCCAGCTCAGCTTCCCAGAGACCCCTCATCACAATGTGGTGCAGAAACACCAAACGGCACCTGTGGCTGAGAACCAGGTGACAGATGTGGAATTAAATACCAGCTTGAAAACCAGCAGCTGAAATGAAATTTGCACATACTCAGACAACTTTTCCGCCAAAACTCCTTCACAGAGCAGATCTGCAAGAGTCAACATTTCCCTTGGAACCCCACGCTATGCACCCACTCCTCCACCGCACTCTGGTGGTGTTGCCAACGGCAACCAGTGCATGAAGTTTCCCCCTTCCAAGAAGTCAAATCTGGATAAGCACATTTTCCTTTCAATATAGTAATTTTTTAAGCTGCCTTTGATCCCTAATTATTGAAATTATTTATAATGTTTCTGAGTTGTTTATGACAGCTTTGCACAGCAGTGTCTAGACGAATGCTTTCCTACGACCATCTAAAACCACTTTTATCACTTCATTTTTCCATGAAATGTCTGCAAAAGGGCTTTATGTGTATGAAGAGGAAGAGCTAGTATCCTTTCCCTGGGCAGCAGAATCCCAGATCCTTCAGTGGGCTAAGCCAAGGGTCTTCATGCTTACTTATTCCAGGCTTTTACTGAAGGCCCAAGTTTTACAATTTTACCTTCCTGCTGAATAAATTGAACCCCCTAATTCCATATCTGGGAATTCATCCTAAGGAAATAATTCTGAATTAAAGGAGGAAAAGGAAAACAACATGAAAATGTTCACGAGAGCCTTATTTGTAAGTGGATTCCATCTAAATGCTCAACTTAGGGGAATGCTTAATCTATGGTTGATCAGCTTGATGGAAAAATCTGTCAATCATTAAATGCTAGGGAAGATTAGGTAATAGTAGGGAAAGAGCTTATCTTGCTTTAAAGCAGTGGTTCTCAACCAAGGATGATTGTGTTACCCAGGGGTCATTCAACAATGTATGGAGATAGTTTTGGCTGTTATACAGGGGGAGGGGTCCTCCCGGCATCTAGTAGGTTGAGGGCAGGGATGCTGCTAAACACCCTACAATGCATTGGACGGCCCACACCACAAAGGGTGACCTGGCCCCAAATGTCGAGAGTGTCAAAGTTTTAAAAAAACACCTACTTTTTAAAGAAAGTATACATGCATATATGAATTTGTATTATCATTATTACATTCATATAAAGAATGCATTAGCCTGGGAAATGAAGGAGGCAAACCAAATGCTGGCTTTATCTGCTCATCTCTTCCCAAAAATTATAAGACTATACTTTCTGCATAATCTGTGTGTGGTTTTAAAAACCATTTATACAAAATAATATACTCTGGCTTAAGTCTTCTAGTGAACTTCTGAAAGACCTCAGGTAGTCTTATTAATGATAAATTGATAAATGCACAATTCATTCTAAAAGAGGAGAAATTTAAGACTTGTGCATTCTCAACAAGGACCTGTTGGCTGACTCAGTTGCCTGGCAAAGGGGGGAATTTATATAAACTTTAATGAGCGTTTCTACAATGGTAAGAATCATGAAAGGTGATGTTTTTTGATCCATAATTTAAGGTTCAAGTGAACTATAATTTATTTTGACAGAATCTAAAGCACTAACATTTAAAATTTGTTTCAAAATGGAAAACTTTCCATTATCCACCCCCTTACCTTTTTAAGACAGAATGTCATCATCATGAGCTTATTTGTTTTACTAATAAAAAGTGATGCCTTTGGCTGTCACTGAGATTCTAGGGCCCCCAACTAGTGTGCTTTTTAAGTCTCTGCTTCCTGCTTTTACTGTTTTTTGCCTCTTATTTTTGCATCCTCTTCCATTTCAATGCTTCTAAAATGCTTTGGAGTGTAAAACTATCAAGGTTGCAAAAACTGAACGTAAGGGAAATAGCTATGCAGAAAAGCCTAAAGTTCTCTCCTCTGAGTAGAGTTCATGAATTTTTACTGCATGAACTATGGCTATTAAAAGGCATCCCTTTCCCTGTAATCCTCCTTCCCTGTTTGGTAGGTCTCAGCTGTATTCTGGAAATTTCCAAATAAGCAACTTCCAAATCGCTGTTTAGTTCTTACAACCAGAAGAATAACAATACAGGCTGTGACTTCTCTACGCAGAAAACCACTAAACTGAGAAAAGATATGCATCCAGGGGCGCTGAGCAAGCCCACATCAGCCTGCTGGGGTCCAGAACCATAGTTTTTCTAAGTTATTCCAAGAGAACTGGAGTGAGCAGAGGAATCCCCCAGCCGGTGCTGGTTTTTGTGGTAGGGGAATGGGAAGCTCTTGGGAGACTGTATTGGTCATGTGCGAGGCTTTGCAAAAACAAACACCAAATGGGTTTCATTCTATGCAAGAGGCCATCAGGAAGACTCTGAAGCTCAGAATCACAATAAGAATCCACATCTTCTCCCATCATCAAACCCATGACGTGAACTACCCACAGCTTGGTGCTGTGTCCTCAACAAACTTATCCTCTTTCATAGTTCAACGAGGCCAAACCGTTTCTGCGAAGCCTCCCCTAAGTGGCTGATTAAAGGGTGGACTAAACATCTTCAGGCCTTGGCAGACCAAGAAGGCCGGCTCCTCCAGCAGCAGAGAGAACCACAAAAGGAGTGCCACTCACTATGGAAAGTTGTGGTTCTTGAATTTCCTTCCCTGAGACAGGCCATGACAAGGCCTTGTTGGATGCTCTGATCTTAAGGGATTCCCAAAGACCGACAGGCAGAGAAAGGCACCCAGGAAGGAAGAACTGATGTAGAAGAGCACTGTCTTGCCTAGCTCTTGCTGAAATGAATATATTGAGGAATTTTCAAAGAGCTTCACCCTTTCCACCTACATGGCCTACTCATAGAATTGTAGAAAAATCCTCCAAGAAAGATGGATGCTGGGAGGAAAGACCTAGGACCTCTGGGGGATATCTGTCACTGAAAGGAATTCTTTAATGATGTGGCATGTTTGGCTAGATAATTCTCGATGGGTGTAGTCCATCAGTCAACCATACTCATTGGCCATTTCCACCCCAACAGCAGGTAGAGCTCAGAGAACCCCTACATGTTTCTCCACTCACCAGGACTGGCCGCATCTCACAGAAAACCAGGAGGGAAGCCAGTTCAATGTCTTCGCTGTACCCGTTCTTCAGAGGAACAGATCTAAATCCTGTGACAGAATGGGGGAAAAAACAGTGCAAAGGCAGGCAATTAATGTCTGACCTTAGCTTTCTTGGGGTACCCAGGGATCACATACATGCCTAGTTCAAGGAACAGAGAAGTCAGTGCCCCGTGCTGGGCCTGACTTTCTGGAAACCAGAATACTCATCCTGATGGTTATGGATATGGGTTCCAGAATGCAGCCTTGACTGGCAGGTCCATACAGAGAAATGAAGTTAAAACTATCTGCCATCTAGAAATGAAAGTGATTCACTCAGAAGAAATTAAAACCCACAGAACATTACATATTGAATTTAGAGTGGCTGCAGTTGTGGTTCAATTCCTTAAATACTCCTAAGGCCAAAAGACTCAGAGGAGTAATGAATCCTCACATCCATTTCCTCTACTTAGCCTTTTAGGAAGCACAGGACAGGGGAATGCCTTTAAAGATTTTTCAGTGGGAGGAAATCTTCCTGTCGCTGGGCAGTTCATAGCAGTATTGATCATCCTCCTCGGAAAGCCACTGTCTATAATTTTAATGGTATCTGACAGTCATTTTAAATGTTTAAGAGGAGGATTGAGGTAGAGCTAAAATCCTCTGCCACCACCACCCATTAAATAATGTTTACGGAAACACATCTCAAAGGTTGGTTGGTTTGCTTATTTTTAATTAATGAAGAACACATGGTAAAATAAGTCTCCACCCCACCCACTCATAATGCCTTATTCCAGAAGGAACTGTTGATAACAGTGTCCCTCCAAGATAGTCTATACATGTGTTCAAGTTCCCTTTAAAATCGCAAAGGACCGTACCCTGACCCGAGCAATTCTGATCCTTACAGTTTCCATTTACCACTTTCTTGAGGATTCACTGTATGGCCCTAGGTTGACCTGAAAGCTTCTTTTTAATTACATTTTTAAATTTAAGTATAGTTGGTATACAATAGTAGTTATATTAGTTTTAGGTATACAATATAGCGATTTGACATTTTTTGTACCTTATAATGGGATCACCCCACTAATTCTAGTAATCATCTGTCACCATGAAAACTTACCACAATATTATTGACTATATTCCCTTTCACCTTTTTCACCCATCCACCACCACCTCCCCTCTGGTAACCATCCCTTTGGTTTCTGTTTTTGTGAGTCTGGGCTTTTTTTCCAATATAGTTTTTTAGATTCCACATATAAAAAACCATACGGCATTTGTCTTTCTCTGTCTGGATTATTTCACTTAGTATACTACCCTTTAGATCCATCCATGTTGTTGCAAATAGTAAAATTGCATTCTTTTTTTATTGCTGTTAATAGTTCATTGTGTGCATGTGTGTGTGCATGTGTGTATGTATATATATATATGCATACATATATGAAAAAATGTGCAACATCACTAATCATTAGGGAAATGCAAGTCAAAACCACAATAGTCAGAATGGCTATTATCAAAAAGTCAACAAGTAACGTGTCGGTGAGGATGTGGTGAAAACCCTGGTGCACTGTTGGTGGGACTGCAAACTGGTACAGCCAGTATGGAAAACAATAGATTAATTGACCATGTAAGCAAGGGTTCATTTCTGGGCTTTCTTTCTGTTCCATTGATGTATGGGTCTGTTGTTGTGCCAATACCATGCCGTTTTAATTATCATAGCTGTGTAATATAGTTTGAAGTCAAGGAGCATGATACCTCTTTGTTATTTCTCAGGAGTGCTTTGGCTATTCATAGTTTTGGGGTTTTTTTCTTGTGGTTCCACATAAATTTTAGAATTATATGAAGAATGTCATTGGTATTTTGATAGAAATTGCACTGCATTTGTAGATTGCTTTGGGTAGAACGGACATTTTAATAGTATTAATCCTTCCAATCCATTTATTTGTGTCTTCACTTTCTTCAGGGTCTTAGTTTTCAGAGTAAAGGTCTTTCACCTCTTTGGTTAAATTTATTCTTAGATATTTTATTCTTTAAAAAAATTTTTTTCTTTATTAAAATTATTGAAGTGGCGCACTGGTCAATAAAATCAAATAGTTTTCAAGTGTACAATTCAGTAATGTCATATGTATATTGCACTGAGTGCTCATCACCCAAAATTAAATTTCCTTCTGCCACCAAATATTTGACCTCCTCTACCCTTATCTACCACCCCTCCCCCAACTCTGGTAATCACTAATCCACTGTCAGTGTCCATGAGTCTGTTTGCCATGTTTCTTTGTTGCTTTCAGCTTTACATCCCACATATAAGTGAAATCATATGGTTCTCAACTTTCTCTGATTTATTTTGCTTAGCGTGATAATCTCAAGATCCATCCATATCTTCCCAAATGGCAGTCTTTCACCTTTTCTTATGACTGAATAATATTCCATTGTATATATGTACCACATCATCTTTATCCAATCATCTATCAGAGGACACTTCAGTTGTTTCCATGTTTTGGCCACCGTGAATAATGCTGCAGTGAACATCGGGGTGCATATATCTTTGTGGATAAATGTTTTCACGTTTTTTGGGTAAATACCCAGAAAAGGGATTGCTGGGTCATATGGTAATTCTGTTCTTAGTTTTACTGAGGAAACTCCATACTGTTTTCCACAGCGGCTATACCAAGTTACATTCCCACCAGCAATGTATGAGGGTTCCTTTTTCTCTACGACCTCTCTAACACTTGTTATCACTCAACCAGGCTTGAGGTGGTATCTCATTATGGTTTTGATTTGCATTACCCTAATAGCTAGTAAAGTTGAGCATCTTTACACATGTCTGTTGTCTATTTGTATGTCTTCTTGGGAGAAGTCCTCTACCAATTTTTTTAATTGGATTGTTTGGTTTTTTTTTTATTGTTGAGTTGTAGGAGTTCTTCACATATTTTGGATATTAGGCCCTTATTAGAGGCATTGTTTGCAAATTTCTTCTCCTATTCTGATGGTTGCTTTTTGTTGATGGTTTCCTTTGCTGTGCAGAAGCTTTTTAGTTTGATAAAGTCCCATTCATTTATTTTTGTTTTTTCTTCCCTTGCCTTTAAAGTCAAATTCACAAAATCTTCTCTAAATATGAGGTCCATGCGTTTAGTACCAGTATTTTCTTTTATGTAATTTATTGTTTCAGGTTTATATTCAAGACTTTGATCCAATTGAATTAATTTTGGTGTATGATGACAGATAGCAATCTAGTTTCATTCTTTGCATGGGCTTTCCAATTTTCCCAGCACTATCTATTGAAGAGGTTTTCCTTTCTCCATTGTATGTGTTTGGTTCTTTGTCATAAATTATTTGCCCATATATACAGGGGTTTATTTCTGGACTTTCAATTCTGTTCCCTTGGTCTATGTGTCTGTTTTTCTGGCAATACCATGCTTTTTAAATTATTGTCACTTTGTAGTATAATTTGAAGTCAGGCAGAGTGATACTTCTGGCTTTTTTTTTTTTTTTCCTCAAGATGGCTTTGGCTATTCAAGGTCTTTTGTACTTCCATAAAAATCTGATTATTTTTTGTTCAATTACAGTTGACATTTAATATTATTTTATTAGCTTCAAGTGTACAACATAGCGGATAGACATTTATATAATTGATGAAGTGATCCCTCCAATTAGTCTAGTACCCATGTGGCAGTAATACATAGTTATGACAATATTATTGACTTTATTCCCTATGCCGTACTTTACATCTCCATGACTATTTTGTAATTAACAATTTGTACTTCTTAATCCCTTCACCTTTTTTACGCAGTCCCCCAAACCCCTCCCATCTAGCAACTGTCAGTTCTATGAATCTGTTTGTTTTGTTTTCTTTTGTTCTTTAGATTCCACATGTAAGTGCAATCACGTGGTATTAGTCTTTCTCTGTCTGATTTATTTCATTTCGCATAATACTCTCTAGATCCATCCATGTTGTCACAAATGGTAAGATTTCATTTTTTTATGGCCAAGTAATATTCCTTTGTTTATATGTACCACATCTTTATCCAATCATCTCTTGATTGGGGTATTTCATTCTTTTTGATGCAGTTGTAAATTGTGTTGTTTTAATTTCTACTTCTGATTGTTATTAGTATAGGAATGTGATGGATTTCCGTATATTCATTTTATATTCTACTTTTATTTGTTAAATTTTTGGTGAATTCTTTAGGGTTTTCTATGTATGGTGTTATATCATCAGCAAATTGTGACAGTTTTACTTCTTTCCAATTTGGATGCCTTTTATTTCTTTTGGCTGTTTGATTTCTGTGGCTAGGACTTCCAATAAATATTGAATACTACTGGTGAGAGTGGGCATCCCTGTCTTGTGCCTGATCTTAGAAGAAAAACTTTCAGTTCTTTACCTTTATGTTAGCTGTGGGTTTGTCATATATTGCTTTTATCAAATTGAGGTAAGTTCCTTCTGTATCCACTTTCTTTTTTTATCATAAATCGATATTGAATTTTGTCAAATGCTTTTTCTGCATCTATTGAAATGAATATATGATTTTTATCTTTGGTTTTGTTGAAGCGATGAACCACATTAATTGTTTTGCAACTGTTAAATCATCCTTGTATCCCTGACATAAATCCCACTGGACTATAGTATATGAGCCTTTAAATCAGGAGTCCCCAACCTCCAAGCTGGTATTGGTCCATGGCCTGTTAGCAACCCGGCCGCACAGCAGGAGGTGAGCGGCAGACGAGTGAGCAAAGCTTCATCTGTATTTGCAACCACTTCCAAGCACTATCATCACTGCCTCAGCTCCACCTCAGATCATCAGGCATTAGATTCTCATAGGGGCCAAAAAGGTTGGGGGCTGCTGCTTTAAATTTACTGTTGAATTGAGTTTGCAAGTATTTTGTTGAAAATTTTGGCATCTATGTTCATTAGGGATATTGGCCTGTAAGTCTCTTTTTTTGTAGTGTCTGTCGGGTTTTGGTATAAGAGTTATGCTGGTCTCATAGATGAGTTTGAAAGCATTCCTTCCTCTTCACTTTTTTGGAATTGTTTGAGAAGGATAGGTACTAATTCTTATTTAAATGTTTCATAGAATTTACCTGTGAAGCCATTGGTCTTGGGCTTTTGTTCATTGGGTTTTTTTTATTACTGCTTCAATTTCATTGCTAGTAATTGGTCTGTTCAGTTTCTGTTTCTTCCTGGTTTAGTCTTAGAAGGTTGTACATTTCTAGAAATTTATTTCTTCTAGATAATCCAATTCGTTGGCATATAATTGTTCATAGTTTCTTTAATGATCCTTTGTATTTCTGTGGTAACTTGGTTGTAGTAATCTATTTCTGATTCTATTTGTATTCTCGTTTTTTTGCTTGATGAATCTTGCTAGAGGCTTGTCAATTTTATCCTTTCAAAGAACTAGGTCTTAGTTTCATTAAGCTTCTCTTATTTTTCTATTTTTGATTTTATTTCTTTCCACTCTGATCTTATTTCCTTCCTTCTACTTGCTCTGGGTTGTTTGTTCCCCTTTTTGTAATCTCTTTAGGTGCCAATCTAGGTTGTTTGAGATTTTTTTCCTGCTTTTTTTAGGTAGTCTTGTATAGCTATAAAATTTCCTCTTATAACTGCTTTTTGCTGCATCCCATTAAATTTTTAAGGTTGTATTTTTAATTTGCCTCAAGGTAGTTTTTGATTTCCTATTTGATTTCCCTTATCCATTGGTTGTTTAGAAGCATGGTGTTTAATCACCATGTGTTTGTGCTTTTTTTTCCAGTTTTCTTCCTGTAGTTGATTTCTGGTTTCATGACATTGTGGTCAGAAAATATCCTTGATGTAATTTCAGTCTTCTTGAATTTACTGGGGCACGTTTAATGGCCTAGTATGTATTCTAGCGTGGAAGACATTCCATGTGCCGCTTACGTGTAATATACAGTTTTTGCTCTATAAATGTCTATCAAGTCAAACTGGTCTGATTTGTCATTTGAGGTCATTATTTCGTTATTACTTTTCTGTCTGGATGATCTATCCATTGAGGTAAGTGGAGTATTAAAGTACTCAAGTATTATAGTATTACTGTTAATTTCTGCCTTTATGTTCATTAACATTTTCTTTATATATTTAGGTGCTTCTGTCCTGGGTGCATAGATATTTACAATTGTTATATTCTCTTCTTGGATTGACTCCTTTAAAATTATGTAATGTCCTTCTTTGTCTCTTTTTGCATTTTTTGTCTTGAAGTCTATTTTGTTGGATATGAGCATTGCTACCCCAGCAATCTTTTCATTTCTATTTGCATGGAATATATTTTTTCAGCCCTTTACTTTCAGTCTATTTTTCAATCTAAAGTGAGTCTCTTGTAAGCAGCATATACATGGGTCATGTTTCCTTTATCCATTTTGCTACCCTACATCTTTTGATTGGAACATTTAGTCCATTTACATTTAGAGTAATTATTGATATGCATGTGCTTATTGACATTTTGTTCATTGTTCTTTTGTCTTCTTCACTGTTCCTTTATTCTCATGATCTCTTTCCTTTCGTTGCTTTTCATTAATGTTTTGATTGGATTCCTTTCTCTTTATTTTTTGTGTATTTTTGTAAGTTTTTGGTTTATGATTACCATGAGGTTCATATATGTTCTAGATCTACAGCAGTCTATTTTAAGCTGACAGGCATTTAAGTTCAATCATATTCTGAAAGTACTTCATTTTTATTTCTCCCACTCTTTGTTTTGACATCGTGTTTTATATCTTTTTATTTTATGTATCCCGATTATTTATTGTAGTTATAATTTTGCTACTATTGTTTTTTAACCTGTGTATTAGCTTTTTAAGTAGTTGATTCACTGTGATTACTGTATATTTCTCTTTACCGGTGAAATTTTTTCTCTCCTGTATTTCTTATTTCTGGTTATGGCCTTTTTACCATAAAGAGGACCCTTTAACATTTCTTGTAAGGCTGGTTTAGTGGTTGTGAACTCTTTTAGTTTTCATTCAGTTCTCTCCTTCAGTTCTGAATAACTTTGCTAGATAGATACAGTTTTCTAGGTTGTAGATTCCTTTCTTGCAACACTTTCTATATCCTTCACTCCCTTCTGGCCTGTAAAGTTGCTTTTGAGAAATCAGCTGATAACCTTACCAGTTTCTCTTATATGTGACTTCATGTTTCATTCTTGCTGCCTTTAAGATTGTTTCTTTATCCTTAACTTCTGCATTTTTATTATATGTCTCAGTGTAGGTATTTTGGGTTCATCTTGTTTCAAACTTTCTGTGCTTCATGGACCTGATGTCTGTGTCCTTCCCTGGTTTAGAAAAGTTTTCAGACGTTATTTCTTTAAATATTCCTTCTGCCCCTTTCTCATTGCTTTTGTTTTTGTTCTTTAGAATCTCTGTAATGTGAATTAGGATGCTTTGTGTTGTCCGAGAGATCTCTTGTACTGTCCTCATTTAAAATCTTTTTTCGTTTTGCTGTTCTTATTGGGTGATTTCCACTATTCTGTCTTCCAGGTAGCTAACCCATTCTTCTATATTAACCAATCTACTTTGATTCCTTCTAATGCACTCTTCATGTCAATTATTGTATTTTTCTTCTCTGATTGGTTTTTTATTACATTTTCTCTTTGTTGAGGTGCTCTCTGAGTTTGTCGAGCATCCTTTTGAACATGTCTTTGAATTCTTTATTAGACACATTACTCCATGTCCATTTCATTGAGGTTTTTCTCTAGAGGTTTTTTAATTATTATTATTAATTCATTTAGGGTATATTCTTCTGTCTCCCATTTTGTTTCTCTTTCTGTGTTTGTTCCTATTCTAAAGAACAGCTATCCTTCCCAGGCTGTTGAATAGTTTTGGCAGGCCAGGGGTGCCTGGTACATCACCTGACTTGGAGTGGGTCCAGGTGGGGCAACCTAATGTGTGCATGCTTCCCTGCCCTTCTAATTGAGTGGGGCTACCTGCTATAGATGGGGAAGCTAGCTGTGCTCTTGGTGTGCCCGCTGCTTTCACTGTGATCAGAGCAGGGGCTGGGCGAGTCTGCTTTGCATGCTTGTATCTCAGTGCCCCACCAGCTCTGTCCCTCTCTGACTAGGGTAGGCCTATGTGTATGCAGAGTTGCACTTTGCTGTTTTGCTCCCTCTTGAGGCAGTGCAGCTCCTCAGTGCTCAGCTGCGCCCCTTTCACTGGCAGCCCTGTGTGCATGCACTGTTGCTTTAATTGCCCTCAGAGCAGGGTCTGGGTGGGGCCACTCTGCATGCCTGCTTCTCAACGCCCTGCTAGCTCTGCCCTTCCTCTGGGTGGGGCAGCCTTTCAAGCACATAGCAGATCCCCACTCATTCTGCCTGGGGCAAAGTTTTGCTAGCTCTGCACTTTCTTCTAATGGGGGCAGCCCCATGTGCAAGTGCAGCAGCGCCCCACTATCTCTGCACTTTCTGGACAGTGTAGTCCTGCTGGCAGGTACCGCGGCATTTTGTTGGCTCTGCACTCTCTCCAGGCAGGGGAGCCCCTTGTGTGCAGCCCAGTGGGTGTGTGAAGCAACACCCTGCTCTACCTGCTGGATCAGTCTCAGGTAGAGAGGCCCCTTGTATGCATGCCATGGTGCCCTCCTGTTTCTGTTGGATCTAACTCTAGGAGGGGTGGCTGGGGCCTGCAGGTGGGTCAGAGAGGCTGGATGGAGTTCCGACCCACTATCCACGTTCAGGGGAAATGAACGTTCAGCTCCTCTGCTCCTGGGTTGTTTCCTCAGCTCCCAGAGAGCTCTCGTGGTTCCCCAACCTTTTCTGTGTGGTCCCTCTCTCTTGCTTATGGTGCAGAAGATACTGAACAACTGGCTCACAGGTGCCTCAGGAAGAATTGCTCTAAATATGAGAGTGTACATTGGATGTGTTCTTGGGAGGGGGCAAGTTCGGCTTCCACCCGTGCTGCCATCCTGGACCCGCCTCTCTGACTCGAAAGCTTTTTATTCTCATTGTATCTACCAATTTTTCAGGACAAGCAATGCTCAAATTAGGACATCCCCACTATTTCCTCTGTGCCTTTCATCATTTAGGTTTTAGCTTGTTTATTCTTATTCTTATTTCTCTTAGAGAACCTTTTATACTATCAGTTGACTTATAACCTTTAAATAATATCTGTTGAATTAATCACTTTCCACTGCTTGTGATGAGGAAATTAGCATGCTTGCACAACCCTCTACCTTCTCTTCTTCCCCTGGGTAAACCATATTTCTACATTGCCATGGTATGTAATATGTATGTCCTATTTTGTAACCATAATTCTCCCATAAAGGGAGCTTTAGTTATATTTTTCTGACATTTATACAGCAATACTAAAATATTACAAGGAATATTTGTATAACCTACTACCTGGATCTCACCATTAACCTTTTACTATATTATCTACCTATCAATCTACTGCGTATATGTGTGTGTGTATGTATATATATAAAATTTCAAAGTGAGATGAAGACATCTGTACACTTCCCCCTGAATGTCAACATGAATCTATCTCATTAACTAGGGCTCAATATTTGTTTCCAGTATTCTTTTTCTGATATAAAATTTACACACAGTGAAATGCACAAAATTTTTAAAATACTCTGATGCTTACTATCCTTTCCCTGAACTTTTCCATCGATACTTTGGCTAAATTTGTCTTGTTTTCTTCAGTATGAGCTCACGGGACATACAATCTCTGAACTGCGCGCATTGGAATGCATCTGCCCTTTAATTTTATGCTTGACTGACAGTGTAAATGGTATAAAACTCTCAAGTCACTCTTTTCTCTGGAGGATTTTGGGGACATTGCTCTCCTTGAATACTGCTGTAGAGAAGTTTTCTGACCTAGTTACCCCTTACAGGTGTTGGGAATATTTTTTGTTGGATTTTGCCTGGATACCCACAGAATTCTTGCAGTATAGGGCTCCTGCAATGTTAATGCAGGTGTGAATCACCCGTGGATTTTACTAACAGTGCAGACTCTGACACGGGAGGTCTGGGGTGAGGCCTGAGAGTCTGCATCTTTAACGAGCTGATCTATGGACAATGGGGGAGAAGTCGGTGTAAGTGCTGCTCACCTGTTAAAACGTTCTAGAATGCTGAGCTCTCCATGGTGCTCAGGGATACTGCCAGGCAGCCCTCCACTGACAGGGTTTCAAGCGGAGTGGCACCGCTACACTCGGTACGTGCCCCCAAACTTGGAGATGTGGGCTCTGTCCCCCTGCTGGGTGTATCCACCTCCAACTACTAGGCCTTGTGGTTATGAGCAGCCCTTCATGTATGCTGGGGTTAGGATGCTACCGTATTTGCCAATTTGACCAAAAAGAGTTTGATTCTGTTTTTATTCTTGTTGATTTGAGTTGTACCACAGAGGAAAGGAAAATAGAGACATCTTTTGAAGTAGGATCAGATTTTTGGCTTAGGGGGCCCGGAGAGTAGGAAGAACGTGGGATTCGAAGTCAGACACTTTGGGGTTTGGATCCAGCTCTGGTCTTACAGGTGTGTGACCTTGAACAAGTTAATTAACATCTCCAGGCCCCAAGGTGCTGGTATTTAAAAAGCGGAGATGATAAAACCTCTTTCACAGGATTGCTATGAGGATTAAAAGAGAAGGAGTTTAAGGCACCTCACACAACAAATTATGTTTTTCTTCCTTCACGAGCTCCAGCTGGCTTAAAAGCTTAAATGCATCCCGCGTGACAATGGGTAAAGTTTATTTTGGGTTCGGAAGGCCCCCAACGCCTTATGCAGAAAGGGATTGTTCATGTTATTTCATTCCCTCCATGAATATGGATGTGCCGGGCACTGTTGGAACAGAGAAAGGTCCTTACTGAGTGTCTCACAGTGGGGGGAAGGGTCACAGTTTTCATCATCCTTGAGATTTTGTTCTTTGTTAAATCTCCAAGCTAAGTCACAGCTTTTTCTAGATGAAGCGACATTATTTGGTGGCTGGTAAGAAGTGTTCATCAATGTTGACCAAGGCACTGGCTGCAGTGCTCACATCCCATATCCTTCAAGAGGACATGGTCACCAGCACAGCCACCCGTCGTGCAGGCTGAGCTCAGTGGACATGGGTTAGGAACAGGTGGGCACGAATACCATAAAAAGAAATCTGCCCTAACCTTAACTTATTTGGCTAAATTGCTGGGTTTAACATAGTTTAATGTGGGCAAGTTAACTGAGAGGGGTTTTGAACATCAGGCCTCTGGGACTTATTTACAAATGAATACTTACTATTAGGAAATTGGATATTTCTAAAATCCTAAAAAAAAAGACTTTAAACATTTCTCAGGTTCTCATTTACTTCGGAGTTTGTCTCCTTGATAACGTGGGCAGTGTTGGTGTGGAGCAAAGTGCCGCCCAAGGCCATCTGAGGAGCTGGCTAAACACACAGGTTCCTAGTTCCCAGCCTGGCTGCATCTGCACCGCAGGATGGGCCAAGGAACATGCATTTTCCAGAGTTCCCCGCATGCCTAACGGGGCAAGTGCCCAGGGGTGGAAATGATCAGTTTATGATACTAAGAAAGGTAGAAATTTGGGGGGGAAAAATATAGGACCAAAGGTTCTAAATAACATCAAGACAAAAGACTATATTTGTATATAAATCACTAAAACAGGAGTGAAGGTTTTCTCTTGAAAAATGATGCTTAGGAAACAGTGACCTCGTGAGGAATCCAGAGGAGCTATGGTCTTATGTTTTAAATACTAAGGGAGGGGGAAGAATTCAGCATCAAGTGAGGGTCTCTTGTCAAACATTCTACATGAAATCTATCAGAAAAGTAAATGAGAGAAACTGTATACAAGCATAGTCACGTTTACAAAGTAGCAACTTGGATAAATGGCCCCCAAATCCCCTCCCCTGAGGAAGTCTATCTGCCTTAGAGGGCAGGGACTTTGTCTACCGATTCTTGGGAGCTGGTCACGTGACCCAGCTTGGTCTCAGGCAAAAACAAAATGACTCTTCTCAAAGCATTAAGGGGTTGTGGTGTTTTGTTCAGCAGGGAAGAAAATCACAACTAGAAGTAGTAAATCAACCATCCTGATATTAAAGGTGAAGCTCTGGAAGCTTCAGTAGCTTGCCCAGGATGACCCAGGCAGGGTGGACCTACGATTGTAACTCATGCTAATTGCTAAGGGCCTTCCCAGGCAGGGAGAGGGTGGGAGAGCCAACCAGATGTACATAAACCCCTTGCCCTGGCTGAAGGCAGGCAAACAGCTTCTAACCTTTCCCCAAATGAAATTGGCCCACAGTGCCAGGTGGAAAATCAACTGATAATCCCCTGACTTCGCAGGGCCGAACATCCCATTCCCTTGGTCCTGTGCTAAATGGACTGTGCACATTGCGAGCTCAGGGAACCACCACGAGATCAGCCGTCCAAGCCACCTAAGTGGTTTTGCAGTGATTTCATAAAACCGGGAAAATGCTTTTTTCATTCTTTTAAAAGCCAGCAGCACAGACCAAAGAAAAATGCTAGCCCAAACAGAACATCTTCATTAAAATACCTCTTACCTGATTTGATTCCTTTAATGGGGTAGGTAGCATGAGCCAGGAAGTTGGGATCACTGAACATATCTTCCTCGTACACCACAAAGCGCAGAAATGCAAGGTTTGGGTCATAAATTTCAAATGTCACCTTCTCCTGTGTTGGAGCCCAAACAGGGCTTAGGCCATTGTCATCTAGAAGATAATCAAAGCTTATTAGAGACCCCATTCATCCTGCCCGCTCTTGGAAAAACCATCCCTACATTCATCGGTGTTTAATCCCCTTAGTAATCATATAAATATGCATCTAGGCCAAGATCTAACAGTCCTGGTAATCCTGTTGTCACAGGTCTGGCCCTCGGTGAGGAGGAGACCACCTCCCCTTTACACAGCTCCCATCTCAACTCCCTGGAACGCGGAAGGGACAGGCGGTGGATGACACAGCAGGAACAGGTGGGCTAGTCTCTCTGCAGAGGCAGAGCCAGTATGAGTTCTGTTGCTGTCAGGAGAGAACGAACCTCGTAGAGCTAGGGAAGCGTCAACCTGCCGCCCTCCACAAGTGCCATTTTCACTGGCCAGCACCTGAGTTGCTCTTTGGGCTGCCTTTCCCCAGGGCCAGTAATCCTGGGCCTCAAAAGGCCCACAGTTCAGTTTCTTCCTGGCTTCAGCTAGAAGAACATGCATTTCTCTTGGCCTCCCTACCCTCTGTGGCAGATCGCCCACGTTAGGCTGCAGCCTTTGGGTCAGGTGGCCACATCCTCTATCTCTGCTTCTTAGTTTTGGACTCAGGAGATAAAGCAGGTGGAGGCTGTCACACAGAGAGGACCATCCTAGTGTCATGGAACAGGCAGTAGGAGCCTTGCGTGACTTACAGGCAGAGAAACATAGCACTGGGCACAAGTCCAGCTATTTAATTACATGGCCCTTTGTTTCCCTTCCCTGAGCTGTCTAGGAAAAGACCTAGATGACCTAAGTGCACTACAGAATCCCCAGCGAGTGGCATCCCCAACACGTGACTCAACTCACTTGAAGTTTAAGAGAATAAAGGACCCAGGCAACTTACTCACAACCGTCGTCTTAAACTTGTTGTTGTCATATTCAGCTCCACATATTTCCACCTCCACAAAGGGACACGCAATACTTCGTCCAAGCTTGGGAAGATGTCGAGCCCCGAGAACCTACGACACCAAACGGTAAGTAGTGGTATTCTTCCAGACCCATCCTGGGAAGAGCTAGCAAATTCTGCGTGAGTGGTCGAGCATGGAGCTCAGTTTGGGCTTTAGAGTCAGACTATGGGACCAGCCTCAGCTCCTTCACTGGAGAAGTCCAACAACCTTCTGAAGTAGACCCCAACACTGTTTTTCTCATGGATGAGGAAATGGGAGAGTTGGGGTAGAGATTCCCACGGCTGTTAAGATGAGCCAGGATGGGAGCCCCCAGGCCATCGGACTTGACAGGTGGTACTCACCTGAGCACATAAACACATCAGCCCACACCCAGGTGGGCACCCACAGAGACAACCTTTAATCACTTCATTTCCCAGCTCCTAGGAAAGGATAGGGAGTGTGTGATGTTCTTTATGACAGCTGCATTTTTTTTTCTTCCTTAATGTTACGAGAAATGTAATTTATTTCTCCACCTTACATAGTTTTCAACAGAAATAAAAACAGTCTCTGGAAGTTAAATGAACTTTAAAAAGCTTTCATCCTTAAAACTGGCCATTAGGGGGACAAACGCTCCGTGCCATAGGACCAGATGGCCATTTTCCACAGGCTCTCTTTTTCCTCTCTTTTTTCCGGCCAGAAAATATTCTCATCAGGACCCAGGAGATACCCTGCTGAGCCCCACGAGAGATAAATTCATACCTTAGCCCAGCAGACGACATGGGTAAGGTATCCAAGATGAATTTGGAAAGAGCTCTCTCCCCTTCCCCTGTGAAATGCTCTGTAATTAAGAGCCTCACACTATGTCTGGGTGGTGATGGTCTAAACAAGACAGGTGTCATTAGGCACAGGGCTGGGCCCTCCCAATGTCACACAGCCCTGGCTCGAGGAGAGCCAGGCCTTACCTTGACCGTCAAGGTCATCAGGATCTTCCGCTGGGACTCAGGCGGCATGGGGTCATACTTCTCCGTCCTCATGCTCTCAGGCTGTAGGACGTAGCCAGTCCGCCCATTGAGTGAAAACAAGGCCTGATTCATCTGCATGTATTTATCTGGGAAGGGAAGGACGCTGCTGTAAGTCAGGCAGGAAAAGGCCGGCCTCCTGGGCCAGGAGGTGCTAGGTCAGGAACGATTTACAGATTTTTCCAAAAATCATTTGAGCCAGTTGTTAAAATAGAGATCTAATTCAAAGAAAATATGGGCTATTCAAAAAAATCTCAGACCAGGGAACACCTTTCCAAGTACGACACAAAATCCAGAACTATAAAAAGAAGTTATTAAAAGCCACTCAAAGCTAAAAATTACTAGAGAAAAAAATTTCCATAAATGTTAAGACATGCTGTGGAAAAATCATTTTAACTCAGATAAATATATACATATAAAGTTAACCTACTAAGAGATCTGATAAATGTGTGCTATAAATACTTACGCCCCATTAGAAAAACTGGGTCAGAAGCATAAACAGATAATTTGCAGAAAAGAAAAAGCAACTGCTTCCTAAATACATGAGAAACTGGTTCATGTGTTTCATAAGAGCAATGCCGACAAGGGAAGCTCTAACGACAATGGAACATCAATTTTCACCTACCAGATGGGCAAAGATTGGTAAAACTGGATGAAGTTATGCGAAAAAGGTGTACTCAAACACTTTACCAGTTTGCATTTCCACTCTCTATAGAATAGGGGTCTCCCCAACCCTGAGGCCAGGGACCAGGCCACACAGCAGGTGAGTGGGCGAGCAAGCCAAGCTTCACCTGTATTTGCAGCCGCTCCCCAGCTCCATGGGCATTAGACTCCCATAGGAGCACCAGTCCCTGGTGTCAGAAAGGTTGGGGACCACTGCTATAGAGGATGTGGCCGAGCACCTCAGTTCAGGCACCACTGGATACAGTGTTCAGTGGCAAAGTAGATCAAAAGGCCAGTGCTGCGCGACCCACGCGGCACTCCTGAGAATTCTGCCCCATATCTGTGAAAGGATCGCGGAAGGTTACAGAAAGCAGCGTGTCTGTAATCGCTCCAATGTGCCTCAGCAGGAGGCTGGCTGATTAAACGATGGTTCCATCAGTGGAATCCTACGCAGGCATAAAAACAATAGAGAGGACACTACCGATTCACAGATCTCCCGAAGAGGCTTAGGAAACAACAAAACTGCAAAACACTGATTTCTGCTACCATTTGTAAAAGCTTTGCGTGTTGGCTTTTCGCAGCATGCGAATATCTCTGGAAGAGAATCTGAGCATGAAGCCCTCAAAGAGAGATGGGCCAGGAGAGAGTGCTGAAAAAAGCCACAGAACACCTGAATCCAGCTGTGCCTGAAGTCGGTCACCTCTTAGTCTTTTTAATTACATGAGCTAATGCATGTCCTTTCTCTCCTAAGCCAGGTTAACTCGGCACCTGTCACTTGCCATCACGGAGCCGGCCAAACACAAGAGTCTGCTGTCAGGCATGCCCATCAGCCCTCTTCGTCACTCCATTCACCGGATGGGCCTCACACTAGCATGCTGGTTGAACCAGATCCTAAGACATATCTCACTTCCGGGACACTACGTCCCACCAGTGGCCCCAGCAGACTGTGCCTGGAATGACACCACCGTCCTCTTAGATTTCACGGCCACGAACAGTGCCCCTTTACCTGCTGTCTGGAAATTGAGCGCCACCATTTGGGAGCCACACAGCCAGAGGCGGAAGGGATCATAGTTGGAGGAGTCCACCCTCTGCCCCTTCGGGTAAACGCGGGTCAGGCCCTTTAGATTGTACTTCAGGAGATCAATGGGTTTCTGTCGGACGACGCTGTCAGCCTTCGTCTCCACAAAGGAACGGATTTCTCGGAAGTCGGGGTTTTCTGCACACAGAGAGGGAGTCACCACTTAATCTGTGTGTCATGCACTGTCTTAGCGCAAAGGCTGGATGAGCACACTGTAAAATAAAACCTGGAATCTCTCTCTTTGACAAGATACGCACGTGACTCCGATGACAGCGCCGTAATTGGGACTGCTCTGAGCACCTGCCCTTGGGGAAATCCACATAGTAAAGGGAAGCCCCCTGTTCCCACAGCCTTTTTTGTCTGGGATTTTTATAATTTTCTTTTTGTTTAAAACTAGCAATAGCCTTACACAAGACAACACAAAAGTGGTACAATTGTAGAACGGGGGAGGAAGGGGCATGGCTGCAGGGATCAGCAGGTAGGAAATCTTAGGAGTGAAAAACCAAACAGTAGATCTGACTTCATCGAAGATGTTACAGATGAGTGAATCAACTGCTGCATAAAGGGACGTGACCGAGCAGGGGGAGGGTGAGAACATGCGAACAATTCTTTGAGGGAAGCTTTGCTCCTTCACATTCAGCTTTGGTGGGACAGCCCAGAAGCCTGCAGAGCCTGGCATCTTTCCCTGCACGTGGCAGTGCTCAGGGACCAGCCTCAGAGTGACCATTAACTGTGGGGTTCGGTACTGTTTCTCTGGCCCCTGTCCTGGAATCATGGGTCTTTGAGATCAAATATAAGAGCTGCTCAAAATGCTCAAAGAAAGGGGGAAGAAAATGTGAACGCCATCATTATTAGATCAAAGAACTGTCTACTCCAGAGAATTTGGTGGAAGATCCATTTTTGAATCTTTCTGTGCCGAATCATGCCACCCCCCCACCCAAATATCTTGGTCCTGATCCCTGGAACCTGTGACTGTGGCCTTATATGGCCAAAGGGACTTTTCAGATGTGCTTGAAAGGAGTTTATCCTTTTAAGTGGGGAGATTATCCAGGCCCTGAATGTAACCACAGGGTCCTTATAATAGGGAGGTAGAAGGAGATGTGACCACAGAGGCAGAGAGAGATTGGAGTGACATAGCCACAAACCAAGGAATGCTGGCAGCTACCAGAAGTTGGAAAAGGCAAGGAATGGGTCGTCCCCTAGAGCCTCTGGAGGGAGTGGCTGAAATCTGCTTCTACTTTGATTTCAGCCTAGTGATACTGATTTCAGACTTTTGGCCTCCAGGACGATGAGGCAATGTGTGCTGATTTCTGCCACCAAGGTTGTAGTAACTTGTTACAGCAGCAGTAGAAAACAAATTTACTATGTGAGAGGCTTTTCCTCCTGAAGATACCACAGGACCTGTTTGGCCCTGAGGACAAAGTCACAGGGAGGCTCCGCCTAGAGCACTTAAAAACAAGCAGGAACCACACACACTGTGCCCTGTGACACCAGACCCATAAGGAAATGAGTTTTCACCGCATTGGGAGACGGAGACAGAGTCACGGGAGACAGTACCTAAATTGTCCTTGGTCTTGCTGGTTGGTTTGCAGTAGACGACCAGGTCCGAGAGCTCGATGGCAATCGACTGGTTCTTCTCCCAGTACTTCATGTTGTTCTCCTGTTTGGGACCAACTGTCTTTAGTTTCAGGCCTCAAGCCAGCACCTGAGAACTCCCATCCTCCTGGCTCCCCTGGCATGCATTTTCTTCCTCTCCAAGTCCCCCCTCTCTCTTCTCGGCCCTCCGGCATGCGCGGATCTTTAGTGTAGTTTGAATGTTTTCCTTTCCCCTGCCCCTCCTCTCTTTCCTTCCTTTTCCTGCTGAAATTCTTGACCACGTTGTTTCCACCCAGGAGTGGTGTCTGTCACCACCCTACTCTCCTCAACCCTCTGCTAGAGGCTTCCTGCCCTGTCCCTTCCCTTAAATCCACACTGTTATAGCTCATCAAACGCTGGTTCTCCACGCCCATGACCTCACGTCCTCCTGGGCTCTGTACACCACAGCATCCCTGTCACAATGTGCAGCCTCTGCACCCCTCTTCCCTGCACTATGAGCCACCTCCTCCCACCTCTGACCTAGCCCATCACGGCTCTGTCCCAAGGGCTCCCCAGAGCCCAGGACACATGCAATGGACTTTGGAGCTATTTCCTCTTAGATGACTCACGGTCAAATCCACTTCCATCCAAATAAAGATGAGCTCTCACTTCGCCCCAAACCAGGCAACTCTTTCAGGCCTTGCCAAACTCTGACTCTCATGCTCCCACTGGCCGAGGGGGAACCTTGAAGGGGACATTATATGCGGACAGTAACAGTCACCATTTGGTGGGTGCTTAGCTTCAGCACTGCACACCGAGGGCTTGATGAGTGTGATCTATGCCCACATGTCCCCAAGAGGCAGAATTTACCTCCATTTTACAAAGGAAGCGCAGCGCGCAGAGGTTGAATAGCTTACCCCAGACTACACAGCAGGCAAGCGACAAGACTGTGCAATCAGCCTCGCCCAGGGCACCACTCTGCCTCACTCCTTATACATCATCAACCACCAGGTCCTGGAGAAGATGTCCCTAAAGTACCCCAGGGTTTGCATCCCAGGTCCTTCCAAACCACAGAAGTGACCTCCTACCCCGTCAGCCCGCAGCCTCCATTCTCCCTCCTCTGCTGTTCCAGCAAATCCCGCCTCCTCCTGGACCCTCCCCAACTCATTCCTTCTCGAGGAAGCCTTCCTGGATAACTCCAGCCAGGGCTGGGAAAAGGATAATGCTTTCCTCAGCCCTTCCAGAATGCTCACTGTCTCACCCCTGCTTGGCCTTGTTCAGCCTTACACTGTCCCATGTCCCACTGTCCTGCATTGGTGCCATTCGTCACTAGTGCCCAGACCCTGTTTCTCCACTGAGACGTGTTCTTTGGGAGCAGGGTCCTGCGGGCAGCAAGTGTTCAGGTGGCAGGGGCTATGTGACACCGTGGTTATGGCAGTGGGAACTGGAATCAGAGACATCGGTTTGAAAGCTGGCCCTGCTGTTTATTGGCTGAGTCAACTAACTGAGCAAGTCATAAAAATATCTCTGTGCCTTAGTTTCCTCAACTGTAAAATGAGGCTAACGTGAAGGCACACCTCCTAACAGCTATCGTGACAAACAAGTAGGGGTTACCCTATTGCTCCCAAATGTCCCCCAGGCAAAGGAAAGGAAAGTCCACTCTTCGAACGAGCAGGTGTAGGCACCCGGTTTCTTCTGCAAGAATGCCTTCACTCATGAGTGCCGACGTTAATCCTGGGACCAAAGTGGACCTTGGCAATGACCAGCAAATAGCCTTTGTTATGAACCCAGGCAGTGACCATATCACCAGGACAGATCTGAATGTGACTGAAGCCTCCAAAATCTGCCCTAGCCCATCCACACACAGCCAATTTCACCGGCCTCTTCCACACTTTCAGAATTTCTTTGAGGACAAAGAAAACCACAGCAGTGAGGCTAGAAGGGGTAGTAGTGGGGGGGGATGGGCCTGGAGCAAGAGGCAAAGACGTCAGCCAGAGAGTAAACAGCAAAATGCTGTCAGAGAAACGGAAGCGTAATTTTCAGACTTGAGGTGTTTTCTCCTAAACCTTGAATCAACTTGACTTTGCACTCTTCCTGCACGATTTTTCCATGGGGTTGCTTGGAGACAGGAAACCCCCCAAAAAACACAGTTCACGTCTAAGGACAACAGAATTGCTTAAAATGGGGTGGAAGGACACGCCACACCTACAGTGAGTTACAGAACTACAGCCTCACAAAGCACAGCAATGACAATTATGGGCCTCACTTTCTTTTCCCCCAACCTTAGCATCAGACAATATCAGTTTACGAAGAAATAGCAGTTGCTTCTTCAAAATATTAAAGCAATTACTCTCCAGACTGGCAGATTTTGCCCATCGGGCCATCTCAGAATACGAAGCCACATTTCATTAGGCTTTAGAAGAAACTCACTAACTAGACAGATCATAGTAACTGGTCTTTTGCCATTGACCAAAAGAGGCTAGAGACTCTGTAAAACTACAGAGCCCTGAGCAGGTTTATTTTTGTTGGTTTTGTTTTGTGGTAAGGATATAACTTTATTTTTTCCAAACGGATGTCTATTTCCTGAGCAGGTTCTTAGGGACAGGCACAACCGTAAGGCCTCGGTGAGGAGCTGCTGGCAGTAAGCTGAGAGCTCACTCAAAGGTGCGGGGGAGGGGCCCTCCCTTGCTCCCACACCAGCTCTTCATCCTGCTGCTTGTGCCCAGAGTGAGAACTCAGTCGATTTTGCCAACTCCGGTTTTTTTTTTAACCTTCATGTATAATGAGACTTTAAATTCTTTCTCATAAAATCTTAGCAAATGTCAAAACCAATTAAAGAGGAATGTAGATCAAAGACGGGATAGTAGTCTTAAACAGCTAAGCTTAATTTCAGAATCCTCATGCAGGAGAGGAAAGAAAGGGCAGGGAACCTTCAAGTGAAGTCACATCTTTCTCCACAAAGAGGAGTGGAGGGCCGGGACGCACCAGGCAGAGGGTATCATCGCCATGCCCATCCAGTCTGGGCCCTGTGCCCGGCCCAGTCCCAAGAGAGGGCTGGGTGCCTGAGAATGAAGTCTACAGAGAAGAGTTGCCAAGGGCTTTCTCATTAGTGTTTTTCTCCATTCTCAGCTACAGGGGCCCAGAATCCCAACTACCAGAACATGCTCAGGAGGGTCACATGCTGACAAATGGTGCCACACAAATCATGATGCCAGCTCTTCAACCGCGATGAAAACACACACCTGGAAGTTGCGGGGGTGGGGGGGGGCGGTGATCTTTTAAATGAATCCTGGGGTGGTGGCGCCCCCCTGTGCCTCAGAGCTGTACTGCACTGGAGGCATGAGAGGGAAGAGATACCCCCGTTAGGAAAAGTGGGAACAAACAGCCTGTTGATCACAAGCTCATGTGACTGGTGACGGTGTGACAAGCCTTGGGAAGAATGAAAACCCACATGTGGGGCCTCTGACTAGACTCTGGGTTGGGAAAGATGGCAGGTCCTATCAGGGAGGACGCTCATCCCACCAGCCCTCGGCAGAAAGTCTTCGAAAAACTTCAGCCCAGGGTGTTCAAAGGGTCAGTCAGGCTGACCAGAGACTGGCCCAAGGGGGGAGGGAAGACCAGGTTGATGTCCAAGGACTCTGAAGGAGGAATGACTCAAACTCTAACCAGAGCTGCAGGAACCCAGGAGGTCCTGGGAAAGCTTTAAAATTAGTCTTGAGTCAAGATCTGCCTTAGAAGTGAACAGCTACATGGAAAACCGTAAACTTCTTCCCAGTTCTGTGGCCACAAGAGCGAGCGGACAGCACTGTACACGTCCCCACGTCCTTCTGCTCTGACAACGTGATGATTAAATAACCACGAACTGAAGCCCTTGCTGTGTCAGGTACCAAGCCCAGCACTTTTCGAACTTCATCTTATTTCCTCCTCACTTCATCTCTTGAGTTAGGTATTTGGCTCCTTATTTAGCAGACAAGGAAACTGAGGCCCAGAGAAGTGTGGTTACTTGCCTAGGATCCAGCCCTGCCAGGATGCAAATTGCAGTATGCCTAGTTCCAAACCTCCTGTTCTTGCCCCAAAACCTCACCCTTCTCAAAACACTTCCAGCCAAACACTTATGCTGCATTGAGTATGACCCAAGAGAGTTCATTCCCATCTAGAGTGGAAGTTCCAAACTTCCGGAGGGAAGGAATGGGGTCCTGTTGATTACAGTACCCCCGGGGCCCGCTGCAGCTCCAGGGAGGCGAGCTCAGTGCATGCTCGCTGTACGAAGGATCCAGCCTGCTTTGAACAGTATTTAAAGAAAACGCTCAAAATAAGGAAGGCGCAACATTCTTGTCAAGATATAGCCCCAAACACTGAGAGTCACTGCACACACCCTGAGCCTTCTGAAGATTCAAACTAGACTCAGCTTCCCAAGGGGACCTCCGATATTCCTTTCCTCTTCAAAATGACTGGTGCTCCATGAGGCTGAACCCACCCCATCACCTCCCTGTGGCACCTGGGCCTGCTCCTCCTGCTGCCCGGACCCACCCACATTGTAGCAGAGTGCTAGAGGCCTGAGAATACCAGGCCCACCTGAGCCCAGGTGAACGAAGGGCCTACCTTGGTGTCAATCTTCCAGGTGATCTCCCGAATGCTGTGAAACCACTCAAAGAGCTCTTCCACCTTGTCCGTGGCAAACTCCACCGGAGGGTCACCCTGCTTCTTGGGCTCCAGGATAAAGACGAAAGGCTTCTGGTTTTTCCCTTGTGGGGCTTTCACTTTAAGAGAGAATAACAGAAACCCTGATCAGCCTGTTAGAAAGCCACGAAGACCAGCTGCCTGAGCCACTTCTGTCATGAACCCAACCCAACCGCCATTGCTGTAATCATGGTCAGCATCGACTGGAACATCTGCTTTGTATCAGGCGGTGTCTAGACTCTTTACACACGTCACTGCTTAAGGTACACAGCAGCCGGAGTAGTGTTATCCGAAAAGATATGCCCACGTCCTGACTAAGGTACCTATAAACGTGATCTTAGTTGGAAATAGGGTCTTTGTAGATGTACTTAAGAATCTCGAGTTGAGATCATCCCTGGATTTAGGGTGGAGCCTACATCCAAAAACTAGTGTCCTTATCAGAGGAAGAAGAGGGAACTTTGAGACACAGGAAAGATAGCCATTAAAAATGGAGAGATCGGAGGGATGCAGCCTCACGCCAAGCAACACCAAGGATCGTCACCAGCCACTAGCAGCTAAGAGTGAGGCACGCAACAGATTCTCTGCAGAGAAAGTGCTTTCTAGATAAGAAAATTAAGGCTATGAGAGGAGAAATTATATCCCATCTAACAGTATTCACTAAGCTCTTTGAGCCCTTATGTGCCAGGCAATATTCTAAGGAGATTACATGCAGATACATCTTATTTAATCCTTATCGCCACATTTGAAGGGTGCTACTCTTGTCATGCCCACTTTATAGGACAGGAAACAGAGACTCGTTGAGGGAAAGTATGGAAGGTCACATAGCTAGTAATGGCAAAGCTGAGGCTCGAATCATATCTAACTCCAAGCTCCCTCTTCATGACACTAAGCCACGCATCTGTGCTCTGCAAATATGGTACAGGAGACAACCCGAATAGCAATACAGCTCATCCATTAACTTGCCTGGAGCCATTAGGCGGGGCCTGTGGTCACTTAGGGGCTTGGCTTTCTCATCTGTTAACTTGGACAAAGAATCCCTCTCCTACCTACCCTATTGGATGGTTGTCAGGGGGTAAAAAACAAAACAGGCGCTAAAGAGAGAAAGCAAAGCACTATCACTAGCAGCAGAACGTTCCTCACGCTGGTGTTATCTGAGGCCTAACACCGTTTTCAGGTCCCCGCCCCCCACACTGAGGGTCTTGGCGGGAAGAAGCCCAGCCTAATGGACTGATGGACTGTAGGGAGCGTGGAAACGTGGGCTGCTCAGAGGAGGAAGCTGCTTGGGCTCCTTGCTCAGATTGTTCTCCTTGCCTTCAGTCCCTTTGTATACAAGCCACTCTGTCCTCACTTAAAAGCGGGCATGGTCAGGGCTCAGCAAGTCCCACACAAATCACAGCCTTGCCACCGGTGTACGAGCCTGCATGCCCAAGGCCATGCATTCACTTTGTCCCTTACTCCAAGGTGGGAAGGCCAGGTTTCCTGATGCCCAGATGAGCAGCCAGGAAGCAGAGGTTCAGAGACAAGTGACAGGTCCAAGGTCTCAAAGTAACTGAGAGAGACACAGCTGAGCTTAGAACTAGATCCTCCCAACTCCATGCTCCATTGCAGCCTGACCTACAGCCCAGCTCCTCTTAGCAAAGCATGGGAAACCCGGCAGGATTCCTGAAATGACAAAGAAGCTGGGAAAAACACCTAACATTTGTCCAGCACTTCCTCTGCACCCGACTGTGTTAGCACTCTACAGACATCAGTAGGAGGCATAACATTGTAATCGACGACCAGCCTGGCCCCATACTCAGCTTCAGCATCCAGGTCGGACCCAGCGACAGCCACCTCCTTGCCTGGGGCGGTTCTGAGGCCAAAGTGTAGGGGTTTGGGGTGGGAATCCAGGCTAAGACCACGTGTGCACGTACCAACGTTATAGGTGTTGAGATCCAATATTCCTCTGCAAAGAGACCCTAAGGGATTGTCTTCAATAATCTGTGAAGAAACAAGACATAACTCGCATTTGTCTTCACAGGAAAAATCATAAAAGACAACCCGTTACCAAAGCACACCATTTAGCGAAGACACTGCCAGTGGAACTGATTAAAATGCATTTTCATCACAGGATACGTCCAGGGGGAGAGAGCTAAATAATGAGGCATGTTGCCGATGTGGACCGAGCAGCGAGCAGACGCCGGCAGGTTCAGCATTTCGTGTTCCAATCTGTAAAAATGTGCCTTGTGCATTCCAGAAGTGTTTCCATGGATCTGGTTTTCAAAAAACGTCTTAGACTCTCTATAACATCATTATGAAATGGGACTCCCCGGACTCCTAAAACCCAGCTCCAGAACCCTCTGTGACTCCCCATGTCCTCCAGGAGCAAGATCCGCGCTCTGTGATCTGGCTTTGAGGATTTCTGGGTCTTGGTCAGCCTTCCAGCTCCACCTCAACTGGACATCTGAACCATCCCAAGGTACAGGCAAGATGGGAAATATCTTGGTCTCAGGAGAAATGGCAGAACTGTACATATGTCCATTGCTTGTGCTCCCCGACCCCTCCACCAGGCTAACGCTATGGGAGTAGGGGTACCACAGACAGACTCAGCGAGGAGGTCACGTCTCTGTCTCAGATCAAGACACACGGAACACAACTACATTCCCAGCCCCACGCCATTTCTTAGGCTGTGCCTCCCACCTGGGATTCCCTCCTGCCAGTCTCTTGCTATTGATCACTAACTTGACTTTTAAGGTTCAAATGTCCCTTCCTCCGTGCAGCCCTCCCAGATTGCCCCAACTCCCTTAAGAATTTCCCTGGGCTCAAACAGGACCTTAAAATCCTCATTACGAAGAGTTCATCCCTGGTGCAGCGCTCTTTCACTTAAAGTGGCTGCTCTTTGAGCCTTCTGAGCGACAGGAGGTGGGGGACAGAAACAAGGTTTGTAATGTCACTAGGAGGGCCTCAACTCAGCTTTTACGTAGGTCCACTCGCTTATTCACACTGACTACGTTCTGCGTGTCTAGCTGGCCAAACTCAATGTGTTTTATTTGCAAGCTGCTTTAAGCAAAGGACAAATTCCTGTTTGGCTATTTCCACGTCAGAGGGAATTCTCCTGCATATTCAAAGCCTTCCATCCCAGCACAACCTGATTAAGCATGATGGCCTGTCACAGTGACTTTCACCCCCCATAGCTCAGGGGACAATCCTAATTTCCACGTCACTCTGTTGTCCCTGTTCCAGAGCTCCATGGGGACCACATGGCACTGTGTGTGATATGCACCCACTGAGATGGCTCAGGGAGTTCCCCAAAGAGGAGGATTGCCAGGTCCCTCCCTGTGATGACGGAGACTCACCTGCTTCTCCAGCTCCTCCACATCCACTGTTGAAATGTCCTCGACGTAATTAGACGGGAAGTACTGCTGGATTCTGGTTCCGTAGTCTCCTTTCCACCTAGATAAAGACGGGGCGTCAGAGGGCCCACAGGGCGGTGTTGTTAACCCATCACCGCCCGTTCGGTTCCAGCCGCTGATGGGAAAAAAGGCCGCAAGTGATCAAGTGACCAGAGGAGGTGGTCACCAGCTGCGACAACAGAGCACTTCAGAGGGATCCTCTGCTTTTCTATCAGCGATGACTGAGTAGGGGGAAATCCTCTTACCATGAACTTAACATTTGGTCAAAAACACCAAAAGTCAAAAGTTTCAATGCTTTACGCGGACAGCAGAAGCCAGAAAAGACGCAAACTCTCCTCTAGGGCAGGTCCGACCCCATTTCAGGGAGGGCCGTGAGTCTAGAGACAAGGCTGGCAAAAAGGTGGTTCTGGAGCCAAAAAGCCTGGACTCAAATTCCAGCTCTGCCACCAACTACGTGGGCACTCTGTGGCTCAGACTCTCCCTCTGTGAAATGGGGACAATCCCAGTTCCAGAGGCTTTTGGGGACTACAGAGGTTAAAACATGCTAAGAGCTTTAAACAGCACCTCGTACATAGTAAGTGCTTAACAGTGTTAGTTCTGGTTCAGCTAAAATACTGCCCCCGACCTTCTTCCCAGCTCTGTGACGGCACTAATAACACGGGACATAACTGATCTATGAATGTGTCCCAACTCCGCCAATCTGTAGGTGCCTCCAAGGTTCCCCCCACCAAGTCTGGTGCCCGGGCATGCACAGCTCCTCCTCTAGCCCCTCTCCGGGGCCACTTTCTGTAGCCGGGGGCGCTGTCCAGAATGCATCTCTGACCACGCCACAGTGATGGCTCCCGAGGCCTTTGGTATCAAGCCCAGACTCTTTAGCCTGTCAAGCAGAGCCTACGCGGTGTCTTAACCCCAGGGACTCTTGGACCTCTGTTCCTGCCTCTCCATGACTCAAACTTGACATTCATTCCAGCAACCTGTCATTCCCCACAAGTGCCCCCCTCCCTCGCCATGTTGCCATGGATGCTTTTTGCATCCAGCTCTCTCCTACTAACCATTTAAGACTCAGCAAAGATGTGCCTCTTCCAGGGAGCCTTCCTTGACTGCCACCTAGGTTGATTACTCTTCTTCTATGCTCCTGTGGCATCTGTCCCCAGAGCTGCCGGAGCAGTCTACACCTTGTATTTACCTTATCCATCTGTCTTCCCCACAATGTGACACCCTTCTCAGTCTTAATCAGATCTGTACTTGGGGTTGGTGGGAAACACTTCACTAATGTTTGCTGAGCTGAATAAGCGGAGTAAGAATCAACTGTCCCACAGCCTGGTGGAAACATTAAACTACTCACTGTAAGGCATTTTCATGCTCTTTTCTTCATTTACAGATCCATCTCAGGCAAAGGCTGGCTGTATTCAGGGTGACTGTATGCATTGTTTGCCCAGAATTGGGTGATTTATGCCTGTTTTCCAGGTGTAATTATTAACAATAGCATCCCCTTCACTCTCAAATGCATCCCAGTTTGGACAAAAATTATTTGATCCCCCAGCTATACTGGAACCAGTCTAGGAGAACACACTATTGCCACTTGAGAGAGAATGAGAAATGGGGAGACTTCAGCTGGGCGGATTACCCACAGTCCCTCACCAAAAGCCATTATGACAATCTCTTAATGCATCTCAAGATGAGAAACCGGGAAATTTGGAGAACTCCACATCAGAGGTGTTCAGAGGTGTGGAAAGGCACGAGTCTATTTCACATATGGAAAAGTACGTGACTTGGAGTGATCACCTGGACTCTACCCACAACCTGATACATCGGTCTTCTGCACAGACAGAACCGGGACCTCACCAGAGGCAGGTACAGAAGCACAGGGAGGGCGTGCTGGTGCCTGGGGGAGGCCTGGATGCTGGCTGTGCCACTTAAGTAGCAGAACCTTGGGAAAGTCGCACCTCTGTCCTGGGGAGAAGCGAATGGACAACACCACGGCTGGCGAGCTGGGAGGCTGCAGAGAGGGAGCTCTGGGGGCTGCGGTGGGAGGGCGGACGTTAGCAGGGAGGCCAGATGTGAGCTCCATGACCCCGCTCCAGCTGCGGCAAAAAATTCTGCCACCTGATTTTGACTCTGAGAATCTAGGTAAGAATTGGGTTGGAAAGAGGGGCTTCTCCAAATTGGGGCGGGGGAGGAGACCTTGACTTTGAAAACCTTTGGACCTAGTACATTACTTAAGAGTGTAGGCTCTAGGGCCAGAAGTCCTGGCTCAAACCTCAGCCTGCTGTATGGCTTTGGACATGTTACTGTACTTCTCTAGGCCTCGGTTTCCTTTCTGTTAAATGCAGGTAACGAAAGAAAAAACCTTAAGGGATCATTGTGTGGATTAAGTTAGTTATTTGAAATAAGCGTTTTAAATGGTGCTTGACACATAGAGGCGCTCAATTCAAGCTGCAATTATGATTTCTCGGTCAGGTCCAGCAGTCTTGTGGAGGAAGAGGTGAAAATCTTGTGAGGTGCTCAAATCTGTGCCAGTGCTCATGGTTACGAACAAGTTCTTATTGCTCTAAGGTAGAAAGCATCCCACGAAACCACCTGCCCAGGGACCTATGAATGGGCAGTGAATTTTTTTTTCCAGGTGAAAAGGGGTTAGAGGTAACGAGGTAGCTTTGGCCTAAAAATGTGCCCTCTTCAATACAGGATGGGGCTATCACACAGGGCATGAGACTAAGCCATTGCATAAACATTTGAATTTAAAATGAAGTGCAGGACTGTGTGATGGAAACAGCCTGCACTACTTAGTAGCTGTGTGACTTTGGAGAGCCTCATTTGCCCCATCTGTAAAGTGGGGATAATCACAGTCATAACTCCACAGGTTTAGAATGAGGGTTTGGTTAGATGACATATGACAGCAATTAGCATAGTGCTTGGCACATGGTAAGACCTCAATAAATGGTAGCTGCCATTACAATTAAAACAATACATAATGTGATATGATATTATGTAAATCATTATTGTTTATCCACTTTTCCAAATAGAGCACCATGCATCAGGCCACTTTCCAGAGAAGGTACAACCGGTCAAAGCCAGCCCAGAACAGGACGAAGATAAAAGGAGTCAGAGCTAAGCCAGCACTTGAGTCTCAACACCAAGAAGGGACCAGTCAAGTTCATCTGCCAAGCGGCTCAGCCTTACCAGCCCCCGGGTTCCTTGGAGACGTTGTGAATGAGAGCACCACGGCAAAAGCTCAGCTCATCACTCTGCTTGGCTTTGTAGTCATACAGAGCTTTCACGGTTCTCTGAGGCTTTCAGGGAAAACAAGAAGGAAAAGGTCAGACCGACAGACAAGAGCAGAGGGAGGCAGCTGCATTCCCAGGCACTTTTGGGTCTTCTGATTAGGGAGTGGGAAGCGTCAGCCTGAGGTTACAGCGCCATCTGCTGGAAAAGTTCTTGCATTGCGAGGGAGCAGGGATAGAGACTGGCCTGGTGGGAGCCAAGGGCACTTCAGAGTCACCCCAAGTTGCTCAATTTTCTCAACAAAGAAAGGATATGCCTTTCAGATAAAGCCACACCACCACCTCTAAAGTCCTCAGTGCCTATGCTCAACAACCCTCCCAGAAGTTCAAGCTCAACACTATTCCTGGCCATCCTGAGCTTCACTAATAGTTTACTTAGGCTAGAGGTCCCCTAACTAGACTCCTGCAGAACACTGACATTTTGCAGTAGCTGAGCTGCCCCTCCATAATATTTATCAAAAGGTAGTCTCTGCAGAAACAAGTAAGCCAGAACTGAGAATAAAATTTTTCTTTGATGAATTTGCTTTAATGCTTGCTACTTGGCAAGCATAAATCCATGGCAAAATGAACATCCACACAACAAACAAATATTAATAGGAAAACCTCTGAAATTGTCAAACCTGTTTAGATCACCAACTTTGCTCTCCTCTACCCAAGGAAATGGGAACAGGGGTTTTATAAGAAATCCAGTAAAATTGCTCCTGAGAGCACAGGCTATGGAGTCAAATATGTGGGTTCAAGTTATTTCTCTGCCCTTTACTACTATATAACCTTGAAGCTCTCTCAGCCTCAGTTTCCCCATATGTGAATTGGGAATTAATACCTTACATGCTTTACAAGGTTGAGACTATTAAACGAGATAATGCATGTAACGATAAAAATGACGATTTTTGCATTTCTTCAGGGTTTACTATAGTCAGAGCACTGCTCTAGGCCTTTGATCTATAGTATCTCTTTTAATCCTCCCAATGACCGTGACAGGTAGGCAACAGTATTATTGTGTCCACTGTATAGATGATAAAAGTGTGGTACAGAGAGATGAAGTATCCTTGTCCAAGGTCAACCAGCTGGTCAATGGCTCAGCTCAGAGATGAATCAATTAATATATGTTATTGCCATAGTTCATGATGTTCCTTAAGAAGCAATCTACTCTGGGTTCTGTAAGCTCTGCTATAGGAACCTCCAACCAGGGGCTTCCTGGGTCTCCTGCACTCATCTCCCCAGCCTGCAAATGCAGCCTGCTCTACCTGCACATCTTACTTTAAGCGTGGATATAAAGATTGGAGCTACATCTTTGCCCATCAAACTCCACAGGTCACTGCCAGGCTCTAAGGCCACAATGAGTGGTAGAGGTGAGGGTGCCACATAATGGCTTCCAGAAGGAGTAAGTCTCCAGCCTGACAGGTGGTCCCTCATGAACTACATAGAATAAACTATCCATCAGATGACCGAGTAGGTATGCTGCAATGCAAAGTGCCTAAGAGCACACACCTTGCAGCCAGACTGTCTGGGTCCAAATTCCAGCCCCACACTTTCCTAGCTATACGACCTCAGCAATTATTTGACTTCTGTATGCCTCAGGTTCCTCATTTGTACAATGGGCACAAAGGCAGTACCCACTGCATGGGGCTGCTGTGAGGATGGATGAGTTGTCAAGTGCTTAGAACAATGCTTGATGCTTGGTTATCAATATGTTATCTATTATTATTGATCTGGTCATCCAGTCTAAGAACTCATCGAAAGGAAATAATGCAAAAGATGCCCAAAGCATCACATGTGAAGTTCATTTTAGTGTTAACTAGAAGAGCGAAGACCAGGAACGACCCAAATGGCCATTGTTGGGGACACAGCTAAACTGGCACAGCCACCCAGAATATTCTGAAGCACTGAAAACAATCTTTTTAAAAAATTCTAAGCCACATATTTCATCTAAATCACTTGGCCTACCTGGTTAGACACAAGTGGTAATTAAGATTAGCAATGGAGAAGCCCACAGGTGGCCACGTGGCAAATGATCAAAGCAGAATGACAAGGGCAGGTACAGGTGGTAGTTACTGCAAAATACACGTAAGCAAAGCCCAGAAGAGATGGCACACCCCGAAATGCAGGCAGCTATTGCGTTAGGGCGGTAAGACTAGGACTGACCGTTTTATCTTGTTTTCAAAGCGAGTTTTTTAACTGTTATTTTATTTTTCACTCATAATAATAGTAATTTTTGTTTTAAGGCATTCACTTTAGCTGGGCAACTTGTGATCAAATTCAGCATGCAGTTATGTTTTTTTCTGGCTCACTCAGTACAGGAAGATTTTTCTCTATAACTTGGTTTTGTTGCCAGGATTTAAAAATGGGGAGATTTCACATAAAACATCTAAATGATTGGCTTGTCTTGAGAAATTGGTGCCTGCTCTCCATGAAGGCACTGATGGGCTGATCGTGGGGAGTGGCTGCCCTTGAGACAGGCTGTGTGTTCCTCAGTTTACCATGGTCTCCACCGTCCCCTGACATCTGGCTGACATGAAGCCATGCCACTCTCATTGCCAAAGCATTCATCACTTCCAATAAAAGTGTTTGCAGTTAAGCTAAGTCCCCTAACACGTTTCGCACACAGCTCCATTTGCCCACGACTTTTTGAGACTTCATTTTTTGCTCAGAGGGATTTGCTTTGGCGAGGATTTTAAGTTAAAAAGAGATCCACCTCTGGATTTCTACACACCCCACCAGTGGGGCCCCTTCCTGAGAACCATCCACTAATTATGAACCAGACGGCCCCTCAAACAAAAAGTTCGCATTATTCTCCTTCCGCAGGCCCAAAGTAAATTTGAGTGGAAACCAGAGCAAGGAGGAGCTGGGGGCTAAGAGCACCTTCCAGCCCTACCTGCATGGAATTAAACAACGGCCGGGGCGGGAACACGAGGTCGCGTGCACACTGCAAAGAGGTCGGTGAAACAAATGGAATTTATAAACACCGCCGGCTCAGTTGGTGAGCAAGAAACATTTGAAAGGCTTTTAATTAGAAACTGTTTGGCCCAAAGGTGGTTCATCAAACCTCAGAATTTTAGCAAGGCACAGTTGCATTTGGGTGGAATTCTATTAACCTCTTCCCCGAAAGTAGGTGTCATATTGTCAATCACCGTTTCTTCAAAAAAAGAAAAAAAAAAATGTTTTTTGGTCAGTTTTCCTAAATGTTCCCTTGCCCTGTTATAACTAGGGGGTGGGCTCCATGTCAGTCTGGGGACCAGGAAATAATGTGAATTAAAGGTGAGCACCGTACCATAGAAGGATTGATTTCACTGGGATCCACATACATTCTGCTGACATCATACAGGGAGTTTATATCTCTTTCCTGAAAAAGAACAAAATAAAATAAGTGGAATGGTCCATGCTCCAAGCACCCTTGTGGTTTCCTACCCTCGGATAGAAGAGTTGAAACTTCACAGTTTATTCATGCCTCATGAGTAGAGACAGTAAGAAGCTATAAAGACGTTCCTCAAAACTTGGAAACTTTACCCCATAATGAGAAGGGCCCCTCTCCTGGCCTACTATTTGTCCGACACTGTGCTCCTTTGTAAAAACACAAACCCCGAGTGTGCCAGAGCCCATTATGTGTCTCTTCTGACCTGCATTCAGGGTCAGGAGCTTGAAACTGGCCACTATGGAAGTTATTTACACCACAGAAATTGACAAACGCCACAAACCGCGGCTTCTTTCCACAGAGAGCTGGTTAAACATTCACTGCACTCACTGAAGGCCCATCTTGCCCCCTGCCTCTCTCTCACTGGGCTCCGGCCACTCCGGCTGCCATTCCGTCCTCAGAGTCACCTCGGGGCCTGTGCCACAGCTGCTGCCCCACATAGAAGTGGTTTCGCTCACAGCAACCTTGGCTGATTCACTTCCTCTTCCAGGTTTCAGCTCACATTTTAACCCTCTGCAGGAGGCCTTCTCTTGACCTCCCCGACCCCAATCCCATGTTATGCCCTCCCCTTGTGCCACCATCCTGTTTGATTTTCTTTGGTTGTAATTCGCTCTCCCTGAAGGCATCTTATTTATGTGATTACATGTTGTCCAGCTCCCCTGCCTAGAACCTAAATTTCCCAAGGGCAGACTTGTTCAACCATACTCCCAGTATCTAGATCAGTTCTGGCACATGGTTAGGTGCACAATAAATCTCTTTTCGATATGTTAATGAAGGCACCTGACGGAGACTGAGACACAGTAATTGGAGCGGGTCCCTTTTCTGCTCGGAACCCTCCAAAAGCTCGGAGTAATATCCAGTGTCTTACAATGGCCTACACCACGCAGTCCCCTATTAATCCTCATCCTTATTAAGTTCTACCCCTACCCTGCCTCACTCAATTCCAGGCACCCTGGCTGCTTCTCTGTGCCCCCAGGCACGCCCTCACCGCAGGACCTTTGCACTCGCTGTTCTTTCTGCCTCCACATAGCTGCATGACCCACTGCTTCACCTTCTCTAACGTCTGCTCAAATGTCTCCTTCTCGGTGACATCTTCCCAGACTACCTTTGAGAACTGCAACCTCTTCCCCATCACTCTGTATCCACTTATCCATCTGCCCGGTTTGTTTTTCTCCATAGCATTTATCAACGACTGACATGTGCTCTGTATTTTTTTTATCTCATTTATTATCTGTCACTCCCGCACTAGACTGTAAGCAGCATGAGGGTAGAGTCTTTGCTCACTGTTCAATTTTGCATCCCCAGGACCTAGAGCAGTATCAGACACGTGGTAAGTACTCAATAAAGGTTTGCTGAACGAGTGAACAGATGAATTATAGCCTCAAACAAGATATTCCACAAATCGCTAGCGAGTCAACCTCCTACCATATTGTAGCGTTCAAGGAGCTCGGGGGTCACAGGGTAGCGCAGTTTCATCTTTCGGTAGAGCGCGTGCTTCTCGTAGTAACTGACAAGTTCCACCAGGCTCTCAAAGTAGGCGGAGGTCCCCAGCACAAAGTGCCGGCCATCCCGGTTGATGCGACAGTGCTTCACCTTGCCCTTGGCCCTGGAGGAGGAAGACCACACCGGGCTGACAAGCTGAGATCCTGGCAGCCAGACAACCGGCCTCTTATAAAAAGAACCTCGTTGTAAGACACTGGCTATTATCCATCCTTAGAGGACCAGATGATAAACAAGATGTAATGCTCCTATGGAATATAATGATATGAGTCTTTTCAAAATAGATACAGGAGAACCTGTATCTCAGAAGAAATACTGAGTGATTCTACAGCTCTTCTTACCCTTCCACTCCTCCCCAACTATAGGACTTGACTTTGGGAACACCCTACTGTCCAGATTAGGGTTGGCAAAGTATGGCTCACAGGCCAAATCCAGCCCATCTTGTTTGTAAATAAAGTTTTATTGAAACCCAGCCACATTCATTTGTTTATGTATTACCTGTGGCTGCATTCACTCTACAATGGCAGAGCCAGTTGCAAGAGACCATTTGGCCTGCAAGTCCTAAAATATTCAGCCTCTAAAATACTCGGTCCTTTACAAAAAACATTTGCCAGTCTCTATTCTAGAACTCTGGTATTTGATGCTCAATTCCTTAAATCTTATCACTGGAAAGATGTACCCAACGAGTACAATGGTGAAATTTTTTTCCCCCTAAAAAGGAAACAAGTCTTTTATTTCCTCATCTATTTGAAACAAGAGGCAGGAAAAATCCAAAACAGAACACTCCTGGGTCTTACTAGCTTTTATCAGCAAGAATAGAAACATTTGGGAAAATAAGTTTTGACCTTAACTTTATAGCTAAAAGCATCTTTTTATTACGACTGTCTAACAGCAGTGACTATACTCATCTTTTTAAAATGTTGCACCTTTGAGACATTTTTTATGGTTTTAAAATACACATCCTGTTTAAGTCATTTCTTCAAAAAGCCCTGTACAAAATGCTAGGAGACTTCTGCTTCGGTGGCTTATTTTCAGTGATATTTTAATAAATTGAAAAAAAAATACTGCTGAGTAGAAAAACAAGTTGCAGAATGAAACTATAGCAAGATCCCATTTGTATTTCTAAAAAATAGAACAGATTACCTACACGCAAAATGGCACTATATATTTTCCATAGGCACATACACATGTATATGTAAATATTTTTTTAGTCTCAATAAAGACACCAGTTAGAAAATCGTACTTTCTACCAGGACGAGGACAAAGGAGTTGGACCACAAGGAGCTTTAGCCTTCATTGCAATCTCTTAATTTTTTATAAGGAGAATATATTTATACAATTAAAAATTAATTTTAAAACTTTTTACGAAAGCCCCCTAGGCCAGGGAGGCTCTAAGATATTAAGAGCATGGGTTTGGTTCTGGTTTCTTCCTCAGGTAACCTCTCTGTGCCTCAGTTTCCTCACCCACAGTGCCGGGGTTTCAAAGCTGCTGTTTCCTGGCAAGTGTCAAGACCATGTCTGTCAGGTCACCCAGGGTAAGCCCTTTGCAATGTGTCTGGAACCCAGAGGGTGCTCAATGAATAAATGAATGGTTAGGAAAATATAAACAAAGTCAAGCCAAAACGAGCCTCCCTGGGCAAGTGGAGGAAACAGATATAGGGCTGGATTATGAGAGATGATTTCAGGCCTCCTGAACTGTGTCGCTGTAAGTCAGTGGGCACCGCCCATGCTGAAGTCTTAGGTTTACCAGGAAGCCCCTGGTCCCACTAAGGGACACCTCCTACCCATCACACCCAGACAACAATTTCATCTCTTCACATGGATCTGAAAGCAGATGCTTCTCTCCTGTGAAAATCTACCCAGAAGTTCAGTGTACACACTCAGTCCTATAGATGGTTGGTCTGTACGGCAAATGAAAATGGGAGAAAATCAGATGTATAACATCACCAACGTGGGCTGCCAGGGCTGCCTAGATTCAGATCCCGGCTCCCCTACTTACTGGCTGCATATTCCAGCAAGTTACTTAAACTTTCTGTGCCTGTTCCTCTGAAAAATAATAATCATGATTATAGACTTGTTGGAAGATGAAACAAGTTAATATATTACTCTCAAGAAAACAGACCCGTGGCCCAGCATACTGAAAGCACATATTAGTGTAGGCTGCTTTTGTTATTATTGTTGTCATTGACCCTCTAAGGAGAGGACACTGTGAGGTTTAGGGGCGCAGCTCCCCCTTTGTTCTCCACACCTGGCCTGTCTAAGCCACCTCTGAGAGAGCGTGTGCAGCAGGCTCGGGCCCATGCACTTACCTGAAGGTGATGGCGTAGGAGTCGGTACCTTCTCGCTTCCGGATGAGGAAGGCTCCGTCCCGGGGAACCCTCATCAGCATGTCCTCTGCTTCTCCACGGCTCAGCCCATCATAGTACCACCTGCAGCACAGGGCCAGGAAAACAGCCGAGAGGGGAGGAAACAGTGGGCTCGATTTGAGGGCCCCTAAACTATGGCCCCAGAAACCTCTGTGGAAATAACACCATGGGCTTCCCATTCAAAGCGCCTCTGAAGATGGCATTTTTTAAAAGATCACCAAGACATGGTGTGGGTGAAATGTTCATATAGCGGGTCTGTGTGGAGCACAAGAGAACAAATCAACAAATCTTTACACCCCCGTCTCCCCACAACAGCCCAGCTCGGAAAAGCCAGCACCAGAAGGTGGCACAGTCACCGCAGAGCGTCTCAGAAAACTGGAGGCAGAGGACACAGGGAATTGGGTTCTAGACAGATTTTTTGTTGTTGTTTAACTGGTCTTCAGTTACTTTTGAAGATGTGAAATAGCAAATTTTAAAAGGCAGTCACAGGAATATAAACAAGAGAAGTAGAATATAAAGTTGGGCTACAAGTCATGGGGCTTTCTCGGAAACGTGCATTTTAACAGCCCCCTGCTTAAAAACTTTTCTTCTTTGTTCCCAGAACTGGTTAACTCTTTGCAAGACATAACTGATAGTCATTTTACTGGGTAAATAGTGAAGGGGAAACGTTTCCAATTACTTTTTCCCTGTTCGCTTTCAGAACAAACAGGAATGAGCGTTAACAAAAAGATACCACCGAGGCAAAATTAACCTCTGAAAATCAAGGTGTAGAAGCTCCAGACTGTGAAGATAAAGTAGAAGAAAGGGAGAGGAAAGAGAAAATGGGGCAAAGGTAAGGGAGAGCAAGTATTTGGAAACTGTGGCCACGCTGGGAACTTTAAGAGACCCCAGAGGGCCCAGCTGAGGGGCCACATAGTAATTTGGGGCCTAGCACGCCTACAAGGCTGGCTTTTCTGACTGGTGTCTAGACCCTGCTAAACCCATGGAGGGGCCACCTGAGACCTGGGCTCACTTACGGCTTTGACTCATGGGGGTTGGGGTTGGGCACGGGGTCGGTGAGCCGGAGCTCGAACTCGGCACACCGTAGGTGCGTCTCACGGTAGTGCTGGATGAGGGCGTAGATGCTGGTGAACATGAGGTTGTCAGTCAGGTAGTACTTCATGACTCCGCCCTCCATGGTGGAGCGGATCCGGCAGTGCTGGACCCGGCCAGACCGCCTGTGGGGAGAGGGACAACATCAGTGCCCAGGCCAGGCTGCTGGCCCTTCCTGGACCCTGGGTGTCAGAGAACACAGGACAGGGACAGAATTGCAGCCAGGCGCTCTGAGAGGTGAACACTAGGTGTGACCATACGGGCCTCCCTCTGTTCCTAGAACAGGCCCTGGGCTTTAGAACAGACTAGTTCTTTGGCCTGGATTCCAGAACATTCTACCTACTTCCTCCACCCACTGCCATCTTTTACCTATTAAACTCTTACTCTGGAGCCATACAGCCTAGGTTCAAATCCTGACTCTACCGCTTACAAGCCAGGTGGCCTTGAACACATGACCTGTCCTTTCTGAGTCTCTGTATTATTATCTTAGTGGTATAACAAGAATAATAATAGTATCTGCTTCATAGAGTTGTACTGAGGATTAACCAAGATCATTCATAGAATGAGCTGCCTGGCACATGATGACCATGCGTTAGCTATCATGATTATCTCAATGTTGCTGTTATTAGAATTTTTATCCTTCAGGTCTCACCTTAAAGCCTCTTCTTTCGGGAAGTCTTCCCACCCCCCAACCACCCCCCAACTCCCGCAACATGACTTCAGATACCTCTCTAACGGACTTTCATAACATCCTGCATTTTTCTCATTGCACTTCACAACTACAATTATGTAGCATTTGGATGATCATTGTCCATCTTCCCTGCCAGACTCTAATCTCCATCAGGACAGGGACCCATCTGCCTGGTCACTGCTAAGTCACAGTGCCTACCACAGAACAAGCACTCGATAGGTACCTTTTAATGAATGAAGGCACAGAGCTGTCTCACGGGAATCCAGGAGATTGAGTGAATTGCCCCAGGTCCTACCACCTTATCCAAGGCCAGGATTAGGGGTACATGAGTGAGGCCACATTATCTTAAATGCAGGGTCAGATTCTACCTTTTTTAAAAATGTTGATATTTTGTTCACAAATTTTTTTTTTTGTATAACTTCTGATTTTTTTTTTAATATTGCATTGAAATATCACTAATTTTGATTATTAAGTTTTTTGGGCCTCACCTACCTTACCCAAGTCTTGACCCACACAGCTCACTAAATGAAATCTCAGGTTCCAGTGCAGGCCTACCAAGTCTGGCCTGAGCTCCCACCACTTGCCACCCAGCCTCTCATCTGGCCAGCTGCAAGGGGAAAGCAGGCATGCCCCGGGCGGAGGGCCATTACCAGAAGGACAAGGTGTAGTCGTTGGGGAACCTCTCACTCTCTCGCACCAAGAAGGTCCCATCCTTGCCCCCCGTCTCGCTGCAGTATTCCTGCAGTAGCTTCTCGGCACTTATCCTCTTCTCCACCTTCTTATGGAACCACTTCTCTCCAAAATGCAGTTCTGTGGGGGGTGTATCCTGGGCCGCAAAAAGAGGAGGGTTTCTGAAAACCTGGAGCAGACCTCCAGCATCACCAGAGTGGTCCCTCTTCACATGCTGACTCGAGGAACTAGAGACAGAGGCTGGCCTCGGCTTGCCCTCAACCCAAGAGCTCTGGGAAGACAGCTTCCAATGCTCTCCCCTGCCTGCCACCTATTCCTGACAGCCCCCATCTGTGGTAGCCTCCTGGTGTCTGAAGACATGGGGTAAGATGTCCCCAGTATAGTCCTCGACCTTACTGCAAAGGAAGTCCGAGAGCCATAATACCCTAGGGGCTGCACTTAAAAAAATAAAAGTACCAAGGATGGTCAATAGCCCGAGGGGAGGAGGAAGAAAAGCCAGGGACCAGGCTAGGGAAAGACCCTTGAACCTCATTGGTTAAGCCCTTGGGCCAGCCAGCCAATCAGAGGGGAGCCAGGAAGGCCTTGGTACCCAAAGAGGCAGCTCCCTGGGCTGAGGAGGTCCAGATCTGATGCTACAGGATGAGAGGAGCAGTTAGGAGGTCTCTACCTACCTGGGGTAGCTCCTCTTCCATAGTCTGTTCGATGTCGTCGCTGAAGGATAGCTTGGCATCAGCAATGGCGCAGTAGTGCCTAGTCCATTTCTAGAAAACAAAAACAGCATTAGTTCTTCCCCAAAGTCTCTGTCCCATCTACTCTGGGGCACAGGGCCCCGGCCTGGCATCACCCCAGCACTCCCTGGGGGCTTGCCTTTCCCACCTTCACAGATATTTATGGTGGTTTCAGAGAACTGGATCCCCTTTGAGATATTTCTTTTAAAACAATTATTTTGGGGTTCTTTTGGCATTTTCAGGATTTTTATATTTAGTGTAGCTAAGGGTAGATATGACCTAACATCAAATTTCTATTTCATATTTATTTAATTAGAAGCCTTTTATAAATGATAGAATTGATTTTTTTGTGTGTCCTCATGATTGCCTTTTACTATTTCATCTATTTTTTGAGATTTTCAGGATTTCTCAGCCAGTTTGTCTAGAGAACCTTTCTTCGACATTTAATTGTGACTTAATCCTTTATTTACATTTTAACCACTTTTAATGTTTATTGCTAGGCTATAAGAATGTAAGGACATGTGAAAATACACTCGAACTGATTTGCATGTTAGGTTAAGGGATATAAGAAGTGGTGTTAGTGCTCAAAATGCCTTATTCTCACCAAAACTTAAGGTGTCCAGTGGAACTGTCCCAGGTTGGAAGATACTAAGGAGTTAGGACAACTAAATACATTGTCGCATCCTGGACTGGATCCTGGACCAGAAAAAGGACATTAGTGGACAAACTGATGACACTGTAATAAGGTCAGTGAGTTAGTAGTAGTAGTGTGCCAATGTTAATCGACTTCCTGGTTACAGTAATTACACTCTGATCATTAGGATTCAGGGAATCTGGGTGAAGGGTATATGGGAATTGTGTGTGTGTGTGTGTGTAGTATGTTTTATTGAATACGAAATTATTTCAAAACAAAATATTGAAAATATAAAAGAAAAATAAAGTTTCATTATAATGCCGAATTCACTTGGTCGAAATCAGAGTAAGGCAGGAACATCCTCAGAGGCCTCCGGCAGGCCTCGGATACATGCAAGGCTCTGAGACGGGGTACGAGAAGACCCACCTGGTCAATGGAATCCCACATGTACAGTTCACCCTGTTGCTTGTGCTCATCTTTCTTGTCCTCCATGTTGACATCTACATCACCTCGGGGGCCCAGCTTCTTATGCTGGGGGAAAAAAACACACATAGTCTGTCTCCCTTGAGACTCAGGCTCAGGACCTTCGAGCCGGCAAGCATTCATGCACATCAGCCAGCCAACGAACATCCACCTGCAGCGTCCTACCACAGGGCCTCTGCGCTGTCTCGTCTCTCCGCCTGGTTCCTCTCTCATTACATTCAGCTCTGTGGTCAGCGTCTGCTCCTCAGAGGAGCTTCCCTCAACTACTTGATGTGAAAATAGCCCGCTCCCCTGCCCATTCCTTCACTCTCTAGTCCCAGGTAGGTTTTCTTCACACTCCAAGACCTACGTGTTTCTATGTATCTGTTTGTCTCCTGTCTTCCCTGCTAGACTACAAGACAAGTAAAATGGACCATTAAAATGGTTAAAAGTTCTCTTAGACTTTGTTTTGTTCCTCATTGAATTTCCTGTGCTAGCTCAGCAGATAATAAGTGTGCAATGAACATTCGGTTAATCTAGGACACCACCCATAGGCCTGACGCTCTCCAGCACACAGAGAGAAAGGCAGGATCGCAGCCAGTCCAGTGCGCACAGGCTGTGCGGGGTAGCGGAAGGCATGCTGAGGATGTAGGGTAAGAAGACCTGGGGGCTGAACAACACTGCTGCTACTTTATCAGCTGTGTGACCCTGGACAGGTGGCTACACTTCTCTGAGCCTCGCATTTCTCATCTGTAAGACTAAGATGATGACTGCAATGCCCTCACCTGGTTATGCACTGACCACCCACCTAGACAAGCATTTATAAATCCCAGGTTGTGGTGATCTGGTGGAGGGAACTCAGGACTGGTAGTCAGACCTGGGTTCGACTACAAGGACTGTCACCTTGCTAGCTGCGTCACCTTGGCCATGTGACAATCTCTTCCTCAGTCTCAGTAACTTCCTCTATAAACTGGAAATAATGACACCCCTGCAAGATCCTCTAAGCCAACGGGCATATAAGATACCTGTAGGCAGTAAGCCTGACAGAAGTGATCCGTTTTGAATAGCTTTGAATTATTTCTTTAGCAGAAACTAACTGTGTAACCTCAGCTGAGGCACTTAGACCTCAGTGTCCACATCTGTGAAGTGGGCTAGGGGCCTGGGTAAGTCATGCAGGGTAGTGATAAGATCGAATAAGAAAACACTGACGACCACGTGCAGCCCCATACCAGTGCGTGGCACACTGTGTCACAAATGCTATTTCCACTCCCTTTCCCCGAATACAAAGAGGTGAGCCACAAAGTACCACAGGTGGGGTAATGGGTGCTTTAAAAGGGACCTTCACACCCTGAAATAGAAGCTGAAAATCCCTGGGGACACACAGAAAACCATCCTAACGGGAAAAGAGGGAAGCGACAAATGAGCTGGAAACAGAAATGCAATGAGGCCCTTTGAAAACACAATGACCAAATGCCTGAGAAGCCATGGGCCCCTCCTGGCCGAGCTCCCGTCACCACTTGTCCTGCCTTGCCCATGCTGGAAACACTCATTGGCATCTCAGCGAAAACTGCCCTAGGATCTTAGCAAAATCCTCGAAATATGCTGGTGCTTTTAGCCCCTAGGGCATCAATGCCCCTCCTCTGAATGGACCCTGGCCAAAGCCCTTCACATTGTTGGCTGCTTTTCTGTTGATAGGTCTGTCTCCCCACTGAACTGTGACTTCTCGGCATATAGGGATTGTTCTTATTAGCATATTCTGGTGACCCAATGACGAAATCTACCTAGTAAACACCTATCCATCCTTCCATATCAACCTGCTAGTTGCCAACAAAATCCATCCTACTACTGCCACTAAAGGCTGCGGAACTTGATCCCTTGCAGGTGGCATGATCACGTGACTAAGTCCTCACATGGAACAGGACAGGCTGGGACATGTACAACTGACAGCCACTTGTTTACCAGAAATTGCTGGCCCTGGACCCCCTCACATTCCCCTTTCTATGAGCTGGAGCTTCACCACTGAAGTCTGGGGAAGACCACGACTCCTTTCTCAGAACAATGTTTATAATGCATGAAATTACAAGAAAAACTCATTTTATTGAAATACAATTAAGATATTAAATAAAAAATATTTGCAACATATTAAAGATGGGCTTTATCTTTTATAAGATCTAGAGGCAGATCTAATAACTCCTGAATTTCAAAGTGGTGACAAACACAGTCAGAGATATCTGCAAAAACTGTAAATGTGATATAAAAATATCCATGATTTCTGCTGTTGAAAAAGCCCCAAGTGGCTCGTTGCCAATATTCATAATGGAAGAAAATGTTAAGTTTTACTTATAGGTTAATAAAAATAAAGAGGCAACATTTATTCCCAAAGTTCATATGCCACCCCTCCTAAGTTCTATTTGTAGGTTCTTTGGGGGAGTCTGTGGAACTACACTTAAAAACGCCTTCCCTGGGAAGCTGTAGAACAGGACCCTGGGTTCCTGGATAACCTTGTGGGCCAGAGCTCAAAGCTTCCAGAACACTCTTCTTCAGATGAGAAAGAAATCTACTCTTATGTGCTTTAAGCCTCTGTATATCTGGTCTCTCTATCCTGGTAATGCAAATACCCAAATGTCTCCACTCTCCATGGCATCCCTGGCACTTGTGGGCACAGCAATCACTCATCTCTCCCCACAGCATGTGGCACACCACCTCACTAGTGTACACAGCCTTTTGGGGCAGCTGTCCACCTCCAGTCCATCTCCCACTCTGGACTGGGAGCTCCTGAGGGCAAGAATAGTGCCTGGGTCACTGGAATGCCCCAGCACCTTGCCCGGGACCCAGGTGCACGGTGAACGTTGGCCAAAAGAATGAACCAACAGTGGTGAGTTAGTACTTACTTGGCACCCGCTGTGGAACAGTTCTAAGCACTTACTCACACTCTTTCACAATATGTGCACATAGCACACTAACCACGTGGATTCTATTATAATTTCCCACTCCACCCTCCCAAGACTGCAAGGACATACAGGCACCAAGAAGCTGAAAGATCTTGCCCAGGGTCATGGATTAGTAAGGAGAGTGGTGTGAACCTGGGCAGTGGGACCTGGAGCCTGTGCCCTTGAGCCGGTGGCTCCTAAATGAATGACAGCAGCCTGAGGCCACCCACCTTGATGATGATCTTCTCCCGCAGCTGCGTGGGCGAGGGCAGCTGGTCGGCACTGGCCTCCGTGGGCTTTATCAGCAGCAAGTCGCCAAACACCTCCTTGAACACTCTGGCCATGTAGCGCTGCTGCTCCACGCAACAGTGCTCCTCGATGGACAGGATCACAGGGAAGCTGCAGGCAGCAGGGTGGCTGGCTCAGCAAGTGGGGCGGGGTGGGGGGGATGGTAGTGCAGGTACCCCGTCTGTGGCTGCCTCACAGAGCAAGCGGCTGGGGACCCCATCTGCGCCTGCCTCACAGAGGGGCACGTGGCTCGGTAAAGGGGGGCAGAGGGCCCTGAACAGACACGAGGTTTCCCAGCACCAGCCTCTTCCAACTCCCCAACCAGGGAGTGAGTTACGCTCTTGGCCTGTAGGGGGCGCCAACACTCTGCTGCGCACTCAGCAGTGAATGGTCAAGACCCAGCTGAGGCTGGTGTGTTTGTGTCTCAGCATGTGTCTGCCCGTTGTCTGTCTGCTCGCTGCTCAACCTTAGCTTCCCCTCAAAGGTGAACCACCTGGACATCAGACAACCAACCTTGAGGTGACAAAGGCATGGTCTTTGATGGCCTGCACGACGTCATCAAACTTGATCTTGGTGGTCCGTGTCCAGCCATGGTAGATGATGGGCTTCCCATCGGGCCCGTCCCAGCAGTCCACTGGAGGGAGAAACACGCGGCCTCACCACCTGTCCATCGCTCTCCACCTCGCAAGTGCACTGATGGTGGGCACACTGCCAGGCCGGCCACGAGATCAGCCCGGACCCCCGCGCCAGCTCAGTTACTAGAACATGGAGGCCAAACTCAATAATTACTCTCAGGGGCCACCGACAGGAGGACATGTGCTCCCTGTGTGGTTATGGGAGGATTTTGGTTGTTTAATTAAGGGTCCCTTAGTAGTGCGATGCGTTTGTCCAAAAGAAACTGTTTTAAATGTTAAAACATTTATATTGTGTTTTGTTTTCTGATTTCACTTGTCTCAACCTTGGCTTGCTTTTTCTGCTAATGGAAATAATATATAGCGATGTGAAAATTTATCCTTAAAGGTTCATAGTAAAATATTCAAACCAAACTGGATTATATAGAAAGTGAACATCCTCTATATCTTCCTCCCCCGAAGGTGACAAGAGCTGACAATTTCAAACTTAATTTCTTCACGTTTTCTCTTTCCCAAGGGACAAAAAAGTAAACTAGGTAATAATCTAGAAAAAGCTGCCATTAAAATTTGATATCATGATGAATGTTTTTTTATAAAACCGGAGCCTAAATCAGTGGTTTGTGCCTTTTCTCAGCCCAATACACCTATGAGCCTCTGGTGGTCAAGCCAGGCCAGGGAGGGAGAGGAGGGGGAAGGGAGGGGGAAGGGAAGAAGCAGCTGACTCCTGGGCACATCCAGGCACCTGGAATCACCTGTATTGGGGCGTCTGTGAGCAATTATGACAAGAACGGTCAGGATGGCATCTATGGCGGGGCCAGTTGCAAAAATAACGAAGGACATTTATTTATTTTTTCTTCTAAAAATAGCCCAGACAGAAACCAAGGGAGAGCAGAGGACAGTAAAGCCACCTTTGCTACTGGCCTCCCAGGCCTTTCACCGTATCAGGACCCTCTCTGGATGTCTAAAACCACCACCTAAGGCTTTGTGGCTCCCACCCAGCAGGGCTCAATGCCGCTCCCTGTCTTGGGGACAACATTCTTCTAGAGTAATGTCCCTGTTACTGATGTTATATCCCTTACCCAGATGCCACAGGCACCTGGTTTCTTCCTCAGGCTGCCCCTTCTATCCTCGCTGTTTAGGTCTTTTTTTTTTTAAGCATCAATAACTCCAAGTCTTCTCTCAATTTGCTGTAGGAGTTATCTCCACTAGGAAAAGCCTACTCACGCTCAATGCAGCGACAGCCCATGCGCAGACAGCGAATGTATGCTTCCGTGGATGACTCGCTCCGCAGCTGGTCACCTGTAAGGTACCTGAAGGAGAGGAGGTAGGCCTACATCTCAGGGGATCTTTGGGGAACTCCTCAGCCCAAGGTCCCCCAGGCCTGAGTTCTTCCTGTCTAGAAATACCCATGGTTATGATCTGGGACAGACACATGCCATCAGGTGGCCACACCTTAGACTCAGGCCACAATCACAGGATGTGAACAATAAGCGGAGGACCCTAAACAGCCACAAGGTTTCCCTGCACCGGCTTCCTCCAGGCTCTCAAACCAGGGAGTGAGTTATGCTCTTGGCCTGTAGGGGGCGACAACACTCTGCTGAGCACTTGGCAGTGAGTGGTCAAGACCCAGCTGAGGCTGGTGTGTTTGTGTCTCAGCATGTGTCTGTGGGGTGGCAGGGAGATCTGCCTGTCTGTCTGCTCACTGCTCAACCAAGTGTACGGTCAAGACCAAGTGTTTTTTTGAGAAGAACCTGGTCAAAGGGTGTCAAGAGTGATATTAATGGCAGATGATACATTAACGATCTTCCATGGCTGCTCACTGGTCCTCAGTCTAAACAGGACACAGAAGGTCCATCATTTTGGTATCAGAAGCCAGGAGCTGAATGGGTGATCCACACTTATTGGTGGAATTTGCTATGCTATGAACTCTGTCCACCACACTTAAAAATACATATTTTATGCACTCTCCTCCTCCCCATGTCCCCCTTTGTAAGAGTTTCTGTTTCTGAACTCTCTTCTGGGTTTGGTAGAATTCACCATTCTTAAATCAATGGACATGGTGAGGAAGACAAAACTACGAAATCAATTTGCCACTGAAGAAGACTATACCTTCCAAAACGCCTGGAGATAAGCTTAAGCGCATTCTCGCCAACTCTGGCCTGGAATGACACCCGGGAAACCACCAATCTACAGCTCTCCGGGTGCCCATGAGCCAGAGCCTTCACCCCCTCACCTGATAAGGCAGACTAAATATTGGAACTTGAATGCAGCACCATTTTTCTCTTCTAGTCTATTCTCTCTGTTTGTTTGTTTTTTTCTGTTTGTTATTGTTTTGCAATTAGAATAATCTTCCCAAGATGTGAATCTGAGCATGTTGCTCTCTGGCTTAAAAGCCATCAGCGGCTCCCAGTGTCCTTGCTGTCACTTAAAGATTCCCCTCAAGCTAACCCTGCTGGCCTCCTCTCCTGACACTTAAACACCCCCCGCTACTGAGTCTACAGTCTAGTCTTACTAGACCCCTCTCAATACCACCTGCCCCTTGACTTTTTTTGCACATGCTATTCCTCTGTCTGAAATCCTTTATCTCACCTGGCCACCTGTTCTCCTCTCACCAACCCCTGTCCACTGTTAAGATTCAAAGGAAGCCTTTGCCCCGCCAGGTACCTGAGAACAGCGCTGCCCTGTCCTGCCTTGTTCACCGCTATATTCCCAGTACCCAGGAAGCACAGGGCAGACACTCAACAAATATCTGTTCAATTATTAATTCAATTGCTTTGCTGTGATGCCCAAACCACGAAAACCAGTTTTGCTGATTGGCTTTTCAGGGGTACAGGAAAAGGGATTTTAGTCACACCAACTGGGAAAGAGAGGTGCATTCCCCTACCCCTTCCAGAAGCATCTGTGTATTCCGATCAAAGCAGCACGGCCCTGCACTCCACCCACTTCCCACACGCTTCGCCAGAACGGCGCACTGGAACGCCCAACATACTCCCCTCCACCTGTGACTCATCGCAGGCTGGCGGCAAAACTCACGTGTTATGTGATGAGGAGATCCAGTAATGGGATAAGGGGTTGTTCATGTCCTGTATGTCTACCACGTCATACTTTTCATCCCAAATGCTGTTCTCCCGTGAAAACAGGTATGTGAGGAACTAGAGAAGTCACAGACACAAAGATGAGCCCATCACGATGAAGCTAAGGGTGGGTGGTATCTGGTCCTTTCTGACCTGTGCCAACACGAGGAAATAGCAGCTCTGACACATTAACCTAACAGACGGTCTCCAGGCCTCTCTCGCCCAGGCTGTCAAGGCAGAGACTCAGATAACAACAGGCTGTACTGACACATTTCGTTGACCTATACAATGTTTTCCCTGTTAATGCGTATCCTAACATATTACTATAAAAGTATATGCTTCCCATATGTAAGTTTTAAGGCATAATAATATCATGAACATTTGTGAACCCACCACCCAACTTGACAAACAAAACATTAACAGCATCGTAACATCTAAAAGACAGGAAATTTCCTATCCCAATTCCGGACCCCTATTTTAAAGACAGAAGGCAGAGTGACCCTAGGATAACACTCTGCTTTCTGGGGACAACCTTGCAGAGGACAGGGGCTCCCAGTTCTCCCTCAGTCTCACCTCCCCTGCTCCCTCACTCAGGGCCAAATGCAACCATTTTGAGCAGCGCAGGGACCAGGCAGCCCCACAAACCTTGAATTTACTATGCTTGCGATGCGCTCCGGGGCAGCAGACGCCCTCTAGTGGCTAAATCAGGGGATACACCCTGGTGACAAGGTCGAGAGAGTTGATAAAAGAAAAGGAAGAAAAGCAGGTTGTCACAATGAGCCCACTCACCTCATCGACAAACAAGAAGGGCTCGGCAGTTTCCCTCATCGTGTCATCGATGAACCTGGTCATCCGCTCACGGACTTTGTTCAGATCCTGAGCCCAGAGCTCCTTAGAAGAACAAAGAGAACAAGAAATCATCAAAAAAGAGGACTAGCAAAAAAGTCATGCCAGACCATCGAGATGACTTGCCCGGCTGACCCTGGGCAAGTCACATACCCTCTCTGTGCCTCTTCGTCCACTGCATGGGAGTCATAAAATCCATGCACAGAGTTTCCGTGAGAACGCATAACATGAAGTAATTTTATTGTTTTCCTCTCCAAACCCTAAAACCCCAAGTATTCATTAGGCAAAAGGATGAAACAGAACCCACGGACTCAACTTTGACTAATGTTTGCTGGGTTCGGAATATTCTAAAACCTCCACCTTTAAGAACAAAAGCAACTGTGTTACCAGATGTGGGTGTGGTTGGATGAGAAGGCTCGGACAGGCCGGGATGCATGAAAGAAGAGCTTAAGGACAGATACAAATGAGGTGGCAGAAATGGCCTCCCTGGCATGTAGGTTCAAATCAACAATGAGCCCTGCTGTTAAAGCTCACAAATCTACTTGGATGAGAAACGCAAAATAGCTAGAAGGCTGGGGAACTGCCGGTCCATTTGAATACAGAGGTGTTAAAATCTTTGAATAGCAAAACACAAAACTCAAATTGTAGGATACTTAATGCAAAGGCCTTGGCAGGCCTAGATGTCCCCAGGAGGCCAGAAGCCTCCTTCTTTCTACAAAGACTTTGCATAAAGAGCATCAGGACTTAGCTGATATAACTAGATAGCTGTGAATAAGAAATAATTTGCCTAAAGGACTTTAAAATGCAAATAGTCTGGGGGTTAAAAAATGAATCAACTTGGTGTGGGGTATTGTGCTAGATATCTATAATAATAAGAATGATAAGAATAACGATGAAAGGAATAATAAATGGTGACGGCAGTCAGCACTGGGCATGGACTGTACGTCAGGCTCTATGCTAAATCTTTTTCACGTAGTAGCTCATTCTGAACTCATGCAGTCCCAGGAGGTACATATTACTCTCCACATCATATAAATGGTGAAACCAAGGCTTCCAGTCATTCTATAACTTGACCCAACAATGAGCCCAAGACTCACTCAGGCACATCAGTTCCGGGGTCTTCCTTTTAACCCCATTTCTACGGTGTCACCCATCTCTCCCAGGGCCAACTGGGGCATATTTAGCAGTCTCCTAATGAAATTTAGATTGGTTCCAAGTTTATATTTCTATTAAAAATGCTGCCATTATTTCCTTAGGGTAAGTTCCTAGGAGGGCAATTATTTAAGGTATACAAACCTTTTTTTAAAAAGTTTTCAGTTTAATTGCATATTGCCGATTAAACTGAAAACTTTATACTAATTTGCACACCAACTGCTGCAGTAATTATTCTACATATGTGCATCCATCACCCCAAACAAATGTCCCAGACAACTAGCTTTGCTTCATGCCATCACCCTACAGAGCACTGGGCACACGAAACGTTAAGGCTCAGCCAGGCTGATGGCTCAGGGTCCCCGCCCTTGACAGCATGTCTGCCGTTCCTACTACACATTCACACAGAGGCTAATTCGCTGTCTTGCATGTGCAGAGCTCCCGTACTTTGCTCCTGGCCCATATCCTTGATCTTGCACGTCAGCCGGCCCTGGGGCCAGGATAGGGAAAGCCTGTCATTCTCTTGGCAATAAAATTAACCAGCACTAGGTGGTAAATTCTAGGACATAAGGCTACTTGTCCCCAACAGTTTGGCCATTTTACTTACGAGAAGGAGAAAATTCTGAGATGTCAGACTAAGGGGTAGAAGGAAGGGACAAGAGAGGTTAATCAATTAACAACCACAGGGCAAAACCAATAAAAGACTGCTTACACTGCTGTTATTTTGCAATGCTGAATTAACTTGCAGGTGGCTATTTCCAGGATTATCTAAAGAGGATGACGAGGCACCACCAAGCGCCAGGCACCACTGACCACCCATCACCACCGACCACTAGGCACCCCTGCTTCTTGCTTATGCATGAACTTCCCAGACTGCAGCCCGCCAATCCCAAGGAGCAAACAGTTCCTCCTTACGGACCCCGCCTATCCCAGAACTAGCCCCTGCTTCACCTCCTCCCACCCCTCTTTTATCATAGCCAAAGTCAATTCTTTCAAAAACACCCTCCTTTCCCACACTGCTCCCATAAGAGCCCGTCCACTCCAGGACGGCTCACGTTTGTCTTCTCCACCGAGCCCTGCAGCCGGTGCTACAGACTGCACGCCCAGGGCCTGGTCCTTCCCTGGTCGGCACATGGCTCCACAAGCCCTTGCTTTCAGAAAAGCGTTTGGCCGTGAAAGTTTTTTTGTTTTAACACTTCGGTAGCTCCCTACAAAACTGAGTAAATCGGTGCAGCGCAAAGAAGAGCACGGTGGAAAAGAAGAAACCGTGCGCCTCTCTCTCTGCTTCGCTGTACCGGCGGCACGGTGCCCAGCATGTCATGGTGCCCAGGAGAATTCGATGACCTCCCTTCATTTTACTTCCCCTTGGTGGTGGCTCAGGCTGAGCAAAGAAGCCTCCTCTTCATCACTCATATTCAACCTCCACTGGGGAAAGCATGACGACACTTCGATGTCCTTGGTCACCATTTATCACCTTCCCTGTGCCCTCCGTGTGGCTGGCCTTGTGCAAAGTGTGTGTCTCTGTTCATTATTTTCTCTACAGTCGAAGAAATTCGGACATAGGCTGTGTATTGGATGACATTAAGAAAGCAGACTTGATTGTGTAAGGTATAATAGGAGTGTGACGGTTAATGTTTTTTTTAGAAAAAGAGCATTTCATAAAAGAGACACACTGGCGTATTCCAAGCGAAATGAGGCGCTGTCTGTAGTTTTCTTTCAAATTTTACAGCAAAGAAATGAACAGGGGAAAGGAAGAAAAGACACGTGGGTGCGGAGATGGATGACAGATATAATAAAATGGGCGAAATGCTCATAATTTTTAAATCTGAGCGATGAGACAAGGCGGTTCGTTATCCCGGCCTGCTTTTGCACATGTTTGAAACAGTCTGCAGCACAAAGCTTTTTAAAAAGTGAATTGAATATCCTTACGAACCTAAAACTGCTCTAAAAAAGTCTATTGAAAACAAACAAAAAATTAGAGAGAAATAATGTCACTAAGACTCCAGTGATATAAGTAAAACTTTTAAATAGATAAGCGACTATGCAGAGACACACACTCATACATACACACGAGGATCAACACAATCTTCTCGGACCCCCACAGTTCTGAGAAGCGGGCTCTCATCCCCAGTTTAAGAGAAAACTGGGATATGAAAAGGTGAAACTACCTCTCCAAGGTCACACAGCTAGTAAGAGGACCTCAGGTTTATCTCCATCCAACTCAGGTTCTCGGCTGGGGCACTAATGACTTTTGGGGTTCTGTAATTCCCTACTGTGGGGGGCTGACCTGTGTGTTTTAGGATGTTGGGCAGCACCCCTGGCCTCTGTCTACAACATACCATTAGCAGCCCCTCCACTTGTGGCAACCAAAACTGTCTCCAGACATCGCCCTGGGGGACAGAACGGCCCAGGGGAAAACCACGGCCCAGCACAAAACTCCTTCGACTCTGCCACCAGCTTGGAGCCCGCACGCGAACACTGCGGGAGACTCCCGCGTGTCATTCGTTTAAGGACAACGGTGCTATTACATCCCCTAGAGGATGTGGCAGGTTCATCTACCTTAGCCAGTTAGGGAAGGCTCCCTGGGGGGGGGTGACACCTACGCTGACCCAGGAGAAAGAGCAGGAGCCAGCCGGGGGGGAGGACACAGCCGCCCGCAGGCCCTCGCCGCCACCTGCCTCGGAGGGATCTCGCCCTCGCCCTTCCCCAATCTGTGCGCCTTGAAAAGGCGCTAACGTGAGGCTGTTCTCATTCCAGAGTCTGAGACACCCAAGCGGCATCGGACAGGGAGACTGCAACGGCTTCCTGACGACAGATGGCCAGGGGAAGGCAGGTGGCAGGTGCTGAGAAGCTGCGCCACTGTCCCGGCAGCTCCCCGCAGGTCCCCGCGCCCTGCTGTTCTCTCACCTGCTGTTCATGTAAGAGAAACCGCTGGAAGTCGTGCAGGTGGACAGCGGAGGCATCCGGCCGGTCGGTGTTGCTGCCCTCGGGGAAAGAGAGGGTGTTTAGAGAGGAACACATTTCAACAGTCGAGAGGTAATTCCAGCCAGGCAGCCTGCCACCCAGACACCTTGCCAAGTCCCTCCACAGTGCCAGGTGCAGGCCAGCCAACGGGAAAACAAAGGTGACCTAGACAACAACCCTGACCTACAAAGATACAAAAATAATGCCGGAACCTCAGAGGGCAGCCCCGGGATCTGCACTTAGCTGCCCGCAAGTGGTCCTGGTGCTGAAGAAGGGGAAGGGGGGGAAGGAGAGAGCAGACGTGCGAGTGCACAGAAAATGCTCTGGTGCGGCTGGATGTGGCAGCATTTAGGGGGGCCGGAGAAGTAGCTGAGCCACATCACAGAGTGTCCCCAGGAGCCACAATCCAGAGATTTCTGGGCCATCGAACATTCTGAAATAGAAGCAGGGGCTACATGAAGCCCTCCAGACTCGGTGGGTGGGGAGAAGCAGCTGGAACACGCAAGGCTGGGGGACATGCAGTGAGCAGGGGCCCGCTGCTGGGGGACCCTCAACAAATTCTTCACTTGAGACGAGGGAATCCTTTGCCCTGAATAAAGGGAGCCTCCACCTGACCCTGCAGATGGCCCGCTGGAGATTTTCAAGGCTATCAAAAAACCGGGACCTTCCTGGACTGGCACAAGCAACCTGGTCTCTGGGGAAAGTGCATTCTATAGGAGAGCTGTCCAGGGAAATTTGTGCTTTTCCCTGAGCACTAGCAGAGGACTGGGGAGAGAGGTCTTTTTAAGATATGAGATAAAACGTGCTTTAAGTTTTCTCCCCTTATTAAACACTCAGGGTCAAAAAGCCTATTGTTTTTATGAGTGTATTTCTAACCTTCTTTGCTAACTGGCCTCATGATCTAACACCACTTTTTTTCATAAAAATATGACATAAAAATCCAATTTGTTTTATATATACTTTGAAGTCTTGGGGCTTCTGCTTTAGAAAGAGACAAAGGGAATACTGCCAGACTGTCCACATCACTGAAACCTGGTTCTGCAAATCAGGCCCAAGTCAGCAGGCTGCAAACCATGCTATAGGTGCTATTAACTACTCGGCAAAGCTCTCCCCCAGGCCGATAGGCTTGAGAAGCACAGAACACTTTCTAACTCCCCCACGTGCAGAACCAGTACCACAGGAAAGGTCCTGACAAGTCCTGCAGCACTACTTTTTAGTAACATCACGATTACTATTTGTAGGCCCTTGCCACACACCATGTGAAATACTTTATATATTTCGACTCATTTTATTTCACCAGGAATATCCCCAACTCACTCGGCAACTAACATTGTTTTAATTTGTGTAAAACACACACACACACTCAACCAGTCATGTTCTATGACGTGTACTCCAGGAAAAGAAGCCCTCAGGCATGTAGACTTCTCTATAGAACCTTCTGGGCCACCCTCCCAAATGCAACAAACTCCGTTGCTACTGTTCATGTTTACCCACCCCACAGGCTCAGCATGGTCAATCCCCGCATAGTGGGACGCCCCCTCCCCAGTGCCTCCCCACAGAGGAGGCCCCCCGGAATCCAGCTGTCTGGGAGGACCCGCAAGGGCACCAATGCCTAGCACAGTCGCCCAAAACAACAAAGCCCAGAAGAGAAGCCTCACCCCAAGATGAACACGGAGGAATCTTTTTTGAATTCATCAAAAATCTGAAACAGAAAATAAAAGGAAAACACACACAAAATAAGAATTTTAGATGTCAAGCCACTTAATACAAATGAACAGATTTTGGGGGGGTTAAAAATTATCACTGTAATATTGTGTGACTTATTAATTCAACTGAACAGATGTTTTCCTGTTAAAAATTTTTATTATAATTCGTGTGACTTGTAAATATTCAAATATAACAGAAACCTATGAGGCAAAAAAAGGCAGAAAAGTCTTCCTCAGCTCTTTCATAATCTTATTCCTGAGAAGAAATTGCTATTAATAATTTCATAGGTTTCCTGGTAGAATTTGTTTTATAGACATTAGTCTACCTTATCATTTCATTCTGCACCCACATCTCCCAACTTTTTGTTGTTGTTTCGAGCTTTATATATTCTTCTACAACCTCAAATACAGTCCTGCCTCACTACTTTGAAAACCCACCTTGTACTCCATAATATGAATATCGCCGATTTTCTACTATTATATACTGTATTTTCAAGAACACCCTTGTGTCTGTGTGTGTGTGTGTGTGTGTGTGTGTGTGTCTTCGCCCACTCACGCCAGTACTCCCATTGGTAGATTCCTAGATGGGAAAGCGCCTGGACATGAGGTGTGCCCATGAACTTTGGTAGACGCCACCAAGTGTCTCTCAAAACAGTCGTCCCAACCGGCGCCCCCACCAGTGAACACACCAGCTTCCCTTCCTCCTCGCTGTTACGTTTCAAATCCTTACTATTTCAGGGTATTAAATTAAGATACTTAAGGGAAGATTTATACAAAAATCACATGAGGAGAGGGGATAGGTGAGGGCATGGATGAAACAAGATGGCCACGAGTTGATTACTGCTGAAGCTGGCTGATGACTACATGGAGTTTGTTACACTGCGATCTCTGTATATGTTTGAAATTTCCCTTAATACCAAAGTTTTACAAATTAAATGCAGTGGCTGGGCATTGCAGGTGGGCAAAGGAGAACTCAAACCCTCCATAGCTTACTAGCTCCAGCAAGTTACCTGAGTCTCAGCTTCTTCACCTGTAAAAATAGTACCTTTTTCATAGGGTTGTGAAACTCAGCACAGCACCCAGCATAGAGTTCCCACTTAAGAAATGTTAGCTCTGACCTGCATTCATAATATCCTTATTACAGCCTGGTTAGAGGTATGCGCCCTCACCAGGGGACACACATGGAATTAATACATTTCTTATTTTTCTGCTGCAGCCAAACTTTTAAAAGCTCTAAGGCTTGAGAGCAGCAACACAAGCAGGTGGTTAGACACAAAGAGGAACTGGCAACCTCATGCTGGAAGCCTATAGCTACCGATGAGCAGGAACCCACTCCCTAGATTTAGACCTGGGGGTCATCAATAACCATAAACAGCCTTAAATTCCCAAGGAGCCCAAGAAATGCAGGTGAGCCCCTAAGAGCACACAAATAATGCTTTCCTCAGAGCGCTCAGCAAGTAAATGATATGCTAACAGTTGGGAGGGTCTCATTACCTACATAAGAGCAGTGAGTTTTCTCAGATGGCCAATAACTATCTATAGAGTGTGGGGCTTTATTATTCAAATTCCAAGTCACTGAAGGAATGTACATGTGAATGGGATAGTTGTACCCTCCAATGGTGGAAATCAGAGGTTATCAACCCAAAAAGTCTTTCAGGCTTGGTACCCAACTTTGTAGGAAGTAGGAGCTGGAGCAAACCAGAGAATGCATGCTTTCTTTCTACCAGGATGTTGCCATAGGGAACTTGGGACCCACAGATAGCCATTTCTCAATTTTTTTTCAAGAGAAGCGAAAAATCTGGATCTTAGTATAAAATCTACCAAGTTTTAAATGTAGGTGATTCATTTAGAGAACATTTAAAACCATTAGGCCACGTACAATCGAATGCAGGCTGAATCTGGCATTCTGGCTACCAAGGGTAAACCTCAGGTACACACATTTTCTCCTCCAAACTGGACAATGTGGGATACTCCCAGAGGAACCAGGAATTCTGCAGAAATCTGACTCAAATTTCTTTCTCTCCCCTTTTCCTCTCAAACACGCACACATTAGTCTTAAAAAGAACCATAATGAAAAGTGCAGGCTGAAATATATCTTATTGTAAAATTTTATCACGGAGGAGACCATCAGCGGGTTAACCTGTGCTGACAGGTGAGATAGCTTTTGTGCACACCTTATTGACAAGTTTTGCCTGCCTCTGTCTGATACAGCATCCTGAAACTTCAAGGCAACCTATCATAAAAACTGTTGTTTGCAACCACGTATCTTGAGTAAATCAAGCTTTTCTCAATCCTGGTCAATTGCATATGACAGCATTTGTCATTATTCTAGATTTCAGAAGTACACTGCCATCTAAACATTTTCATTGTTTTCAAAGACCTGACTATGAAGTTAGAGATTGTAACCTAAAAGTGTTCTGATCAGCTTTTATGAAGCATGTTTATTTTTATTAAGGTTTCGTATAAAAGGGGGAAGGGGAGTTATACAGTTTTAGAAGTTTTATAACTAATAGCCTGATCTAATACCTTCATTTCATAGGGGAGGCTGAGTAAGGAGGAAAAAGATGGTTTTCCCCAAAATCGTTTGGTCAGTTAGAGGTCAAGTTGGGGCTGGAACCCAGGCCTTCGACTCTCAAATCCTACAATCTTTCTACTCTATTTCACACATACATGTGTGAAAAAGTGAACGCACTGTAATTGAACTTTTTACTCTATAAAATAATGTATTTTCCCCAAATAAGGGGAGCAGATAAAAAATGCTCCCCTTATTTCTCTACCTCAGGTACATCCAAACTCCCATGGCCAGTCGTCACCTATCAAGAGGCCTCACCCTGCAGCTGGCCTGCAGGCACGTGTGCAGAAGGCAATTATAACAGGCTTCCAGTGACTTACACACACATTACTCAAAAACGCCTACACTCTTAACCCCAAGTCCCTCATTCAAACCTCCCCAGAGCCCAGGGCAAGGGGTGCAGGGAGGAATCACCACCCCCATTAAAGAGATGAAAAGATTGAGGCTGGGAGTGGTCAGTGCTGGCCTAAGATCACACAGCTGATTGGAGAAAGCAGATGATCCCTCTGTCTCCAAGCCCCACACACCCTCTGCTCCCTCTCAGCTCTGCCACCTGCAAAGCTCTTTCCCCACAGTAGCGGCAGCCTCTCCTGTTTGTGGCCATGCACACCCCCCCCAGCAGGCCCTGTGCTCTGTGCATTGCACCAAATGTCCTACTTTTTAAGCTTTATGGGACTTTTTTTTTTTTTTTTGCAAAAGTAATGGAACTACTTGGAACAAGTCTAAGAAAATTAAGGTGCACCAAGAAAAATGTAATCATCTCTCTTGCCCGTCTTCCCAAACCCCTCCAGGACACACACAAAATCAACACTAAATTTGAGGCATGCATTCTTCCCAACTTTCCTCCTGTTCATAAAAAACATACAAACAGTATAAACAAGGATATTGTATTGTTTTTGTTTTCACAAAAAAATCAAACCTAGCTCCTCCGGTGAATGGCTTTCCTCACAAAATATCATGAACATCCTTCCAGACCAACAGAAACACAACTGACTCGGAATTCTTAATCAGCTGCATAATGTTGCATAGTATAAATGGATTATAATTTGCCTAGCGATTCTTCCACTGAGAGGCATTCGGATGGCACCCAGGTATTTTGCCAGCATAAGTAATGCTGCAATAAACAATCTGGTGATATACTCTTAGGTTCTTGTGCTTTCATTTCTCTAAAACAGAGTCCCCAAAATACCACTGTCAGGCCAAAATGTATTTTAAATTTAAAATAGCATGTTCTCTTAAAACTTAAAACTTTTAATTTTAAAATAGCATGTTATCTTATGAATACATTCTCATAAAAATCAATTAAAGTATAAAAAGAAGGCACACACACATACTCCTTCAACCCAGAGATGGTTACTATTAATAATTCAATAAATTTCCTTCCAGGATAAAATAGAGTTAGTTGAAGTTTTTTACTTGAATAGACTCAGATTAAGGTTCTGTCAGCCTTACAGCCACTCGCATTCCCACCAAGAGATGCAAGCCCAATTCCCCACATTCTTCCCATAGCCCTATCACGTTTAAAAATTTTTGCCAACCTGACAGATGAAAATGGTATGTCACCGTCATTCCCACTTTATATTTCCATGCCTAGAGAAGAGACTGGTTTTGTTAGGGACATGCTGAACTTTGAAACACGGGAAACAAAAACATCATTTGCTCATTTGTTCAAGAATCATCTTACCGATTTTTGTTGTTCAAACATAAGCTTTTTATAGAGGAGATGGAACTGTTCAAAGCTGAGTTCATCTTTGTGTGCACCTATTTCCTGTAAATACAAAAAAAAAAAAAAGTGACCACACGATCTTTCGTGTCCACCACAAGAATGCCTCCTCCCTACTTACAGAAATAGAATAGCTTTTTTATAACATCACCTAAAATCTAACTGGCATTCCCCTAAACACAAACTGCCCACAAGTTTCTGCATTTATCTGCCTGGAGAATATACCCACGAGGGACCCCACCAGGTACAACCCATCCTTGACCTTGAAAAGGGAAGAGTCTGGACCAGCATTCCAATAGCCATAATGAGAACCCCTCCTTTGGGGGAGGCGGGGGCTCAAAAACACTTTCAACTATAGACATATTTAGAGGGTATACACATACAGGTCATTTTTTAAAGCATAAGAAAACTAACCGAACCTTTAGATTAGACAGAGCTCAATTCCAGTCAAGGCTTGTCCCCTGAACTGTTTAATGGCTTTGGGCAATCTACTTGACCTTTTCAGACCCTCAGTTTCTCCATCTGTAAAATGGAAGAACCATCGCTAACCTCCTACAACTTCCCTGAAACTGAGCCGGATAACTTCTACGTAACATCTGCTCGATAAAGGCTTGATAAAGGTCAAAATGCCAAGTAAGTGGTAATCAACGGTAAATGCTTCTCCCATCCTTCTCTTCTTTCAATCTCCACCCTTCTCTGTTTTTGCCTTTTTGAATTAGTTGGAATGATGGGGTCAGGTCGAATTATGGCTTGATAAATAATAAAGTGGATTAACATTTCCAGAAGCTCATTGGTACAAAAATAAATGAGCCTTTTCAGCTGAGGAATCCTGTGTCTGGGGCTGCTGCTGACATGGTCATGTGAGTCCTCTAACCAGGGTTATTGGGATGGAGTGCTGTTAGGTTCCTTGACAAGAGTTGGCATCTACATCATCTCCATCCTTACACCACTCAGAAAATCCCCACCTGGCTTACCCTGCCTCATCACTCCTGGAGTGACTTTACATGCCCCAGATCCACCAACAGCTTAATTATACAAGAACATAAACAATTTAATGCTAGAAAGAGGATGGGTGGGTGGAGGGGTGGGTGAGAGGCAGGATGGGGTGGGAAGCAAAGGGAAGGGCAGAGAAGAGCCAACTCTGACAACTATGCTATCAGGAAAAGCCACATCCATAGAACTCTACACGAGGGATCTTTTAAAATATTTCCCCAAACTAACACATTTGTTCATATTACTAGAAGAAAAATAGGCTGCGGGATGCTGAGTGAGAGAAAGGGAAAGTTGGACTGCTGGAAACATTTCAGGTCAGGCAGCTCCGTAAATGTGGTCTTCATGGATGATATCCTCTGCTAGGCTTGAGATCATGGTCCTGAGATCTTCACATGATCCCTCTGTCTGGACTAAAACAGATGCATCTCAAGGTAAAGAACTTTCTTGGGCACCATGTGACAGAGCTCAGAGGCATGAAGAAGCTTCACGTGAGAGGCACAAGTAGACCTGAGTTCACAACATCACCAGACTGAGCTATGAGACTTACCACAAACTTATCTTTGAGGAACTTGGCACTCCCTACTTTGAAATTGACCATGGGCAAGATGGCCTTCAACTCTCGGAGGCTGATGCTGCAAAAAAAAAAGAAAAAAAAGAAATCCCAGATCTGTCAACCTCAAGGGGTCTCAGCATTGGAGGGTTTGGCTACTCCCATGAGCTACCACCTTATGCCATGAAAAGACCCCGCCAACAGCTATTAAGTGAGCGCTAACCAGGAACAAGAGACCTGGGTTCGAGGTGCAGGCGACACCTTAATGCTCGAAGCTGATCTCCACCCTTCGGGAATGGCTATGCATGTGGCATGTAGGACGCGCACGCCAGAGGCAGAAAATGGTATCAGGTGACCAGATATAACCTTTGCAGATATGAAATGTCACAGGGGTTCAAACCAAGGGCAGGTTACTGAAGGCCAAAGAGTCAGAGGAGAAAGGACCCAACCTTATTTGAGCACCTACTATGTACCTGGCTGCCTTGAGTGTCATCCAGGTGATAATATTACCTAATCCCTCACTACATTTGACCCCTTACACAGTCTGCATTACTGATCCCCAGGGTTCAGAATGGGCAATGAGGGGAAGGGGTTTGGGGGGGGGGGTCGCCACTCAAGGTCAGAGGTGGGTGGCAGCAGAGCCCGGGTCTGAAGCAACACGCAGTCAGTCAGTCATCTGACCACACCACAGAGCCCTTCACGAGTGTGTGCCGCTGGGTCCGCCTGTGACCAGCACATCTGACTGCCAATCGGGGAACGGCATGAATAGCGGGGAGGGGTGGGATTTGGGTGGTGGTTAGGGTCATGTGATCTGGTCCCTTGTGGCTGCAGAGCCAAGTGTCCAGCAGAGCAAGAGAAGGAGGTCTGGGGACGGGGGTGGGGACGCTGATGTGGTCAGAGAAAACTGCTCCGTGTCCCAGCGATGTCAGATTGGTCAGAGGCTGTGCATGGCCGAGGAAGGAAGCCTGGCCAGGCCGTGGACAGAAAATGGCCCAGTTTCCTCAACACAGTCAACTCAGCCTCTGCCAGTCCACCCAAAGGAGGCAGCAGCTGCCGCTGGAGAAGACCAAGTGGGACTCATGGCCATCCCAGTGGCCCCGCCTCCAGCTTTCTGACCTCGAGTCTAACAGCCTCCCCAAGGTCAGACTTTCACATGTAAAATGCTTCCCTACCCCCATCCCTACTACCAGGCTGGCACCAAGGGCATCCCAGAGAGATGCTGGGAGCAACACGGAGCCTCTAGTGGACTGGGTGGGGCTGAGACCCCTTTCTGACCCAGCCCCTGGGTGGCCAGGAAGAGCAGGAGGAAGGGAGAGGAGTGGCGGGGGCTGGTGCTACAAGACGAGGCAATGGTGGGGGCGAGAGGGGTCCTGGCCAAGCCGGTGGCCCAGGAGAGCTCATCCCGAATCAAGGGAGAGGTCAGAGTCCCCTCGGAAACCCAGAACTTTCAGGCAGAGACAAGGCCAAGAAACTTTCCAACATCCAGGAATAAAGAGATCTGGGGCTGGGAGCCAGTGCAGCTGCCTGGGGACCAGTGGAGGGAACTCGGGGCCAGGGGCACGAGAATCTGAGCACCAGGATACACAAGCCTACTTGCTCCAAAAGTCTCACTTGACAGTGAAGTAGCTGAGTCCCCAGGTAAAGGTGGGGGCCAAGCTTCTCTGGGCTCCTGTACCCACGCCCCTCCCTCACTCCCCACTCCGGGGGGATGGATCTCTGCTGCACCCCTGACCTGAGCCAGAAAGGAATGCTGGTGCCCCAGCTGGAGGGTAGGGAACCAGCAGCTCCCAATCCACCGTTTTCCATCCAGAACTTGTCACCAGATAAAGAGAGTGCCTCGGCCAAGGTCACACCCAGCTTTCAGTGACTGGTCAGGGTGCCAGGCCCTCTGGCTTCCATTCAGGACAGCTCTGCAGGGCCACCCTAAGACCTCCCCGTGCGGTTGGCTGAGGCTGTGCTTGCAGCCCAGCTCCCGGTCGCCGTCACCTCCACAGGTGCTGACCCCTATGCACTCCCGGTAAAACTGCCTGCACACAAACCCACATCTCAGGTCCCATTTCCAATGTGCTCAACCTGTGACAGTGAGTTAGGAACCAGGGCAATCCTTTTGGGGAGGGACGTCAAAAACAATCTGCCCCAGTGGCCACAAACAGGCCTCCTTCTTCCACGGCGGACATCACTAAACAGTCACGACCCCTTTCCTGCTCGGTCCCCTCGCCGCACCCCAGGCAGCCCACCTCCATGCTGCGGCTGGACAAACGCAGCCAACGCCCCCTGCTTCTTATAACGATCACGACAATAATAGACGTTCGCTCGTGTCTGTTAGAAGCCGGGCACCACCCGAGCACTTTTCACGCACTAACCCGCTGAATCCTCACACAAACCCTAGGAGACAGGACCCGTTCTCCTTTACAGACTAGGAAGCTAAGGCACAGTGGAATTAAGTAATTTGCCAAACACATACAACCAGTACTATTCATATCTCAGCACCGCCTGCCCAGAACTTTCTATAATGATGAAAGCGAATCTAGAGCTGGGCTGCCCAACCCAGTGCACACCAGCCGTATGTGGCTACAGAGCACTTGAAATCCAGTTAGTGTGACCAAGGAACTGAACTGTTAATTTTCGTTAATTTTAGTTAATTTAGATTTAAATAACCACATGTGGCTAGTGGCTCCCGTATCGGTCAGTGTGGTTCTAGAAGCTTGCTTCTCTAAGCAGAGTCCCTGGAACAGTGGCGATCAAATTCAGCTGGGAATTTGTTAGAAATGCAAATTACTGAGCCCCAGTCAGAATGTCTAGTGAGCAGGATGTCTGCGGGGGAGGCTGTGCATAACTGTGGGGAAAGCCCCTCTCCAGGGGGTCCCGAGGTGCTATGGTCACAAATATTAACCTTATGAAAGCTATTTGCATTCCCACTGAAGGAGAAAACTGGGCCCACGCACCTGTCTCCTGCCCGCAGTGCCCCCCACCACCTTGCCTCCTAAAGGCCCAACTCAGTCTTCACTCTGCCCCTGCCAGGCTGACCAGCACACTTGGTGTATGCAAATTCAATTTAAATGTCAAGGGGCCAAGGGCAGAGGTGGGGAGATAGAAATGGTCCCAGGAGACAATCTGCTACCGGCCCTAGGGGTTGCTCACCTGCTGCCCATCGCTATTAGACTTGGGGGTGGGGGGTGGCCTGTGAGCCCGACACTGAGGAATGCCATTCCAGTGACCCTCGTGGAAGGTACAGGGGCTCTTTGTCAAGGGGTATTTGGATCACAGAAATGTTCAACTTATCCAATGTTCAACTAATTCTCAGATAAGAGATGACTAAACTCTAAAGGCTCAGAAAGGGGATCACTGGAAATTAGTGCAGACTAAACTGTTAAAACACTCATGCCTTTGACCCAGCCTCCCCAGGGCCTGGAAATGTCATAAGAAAGCTTCCAAAACTAGAACATTCTGTCTGTCGATGATATGTCTGGGAATGAAAAGGGAGGAATTTCATTCATCTAACCAACACTAACTAGTAATACCAAACCAGCCAGAGATCCCTGACCCCAAAGAGCCCCCACCGACAAAGCAGTCCGCTGGAGTCATGGCTCGAAAGCTGGGAATCCTATAGTGACCTCAGAGATGTTTCTTGTGAGGGCAGCGTCAGAGGCTCACTCTGAACACAATTCTGTGAAAATGTGAATGTAAGGAAAAACTGGACATAAAGAAAATGACATGCAAAAGGCAACTTTTCAAGCCAAATATCAAATTCCCTTTAGCTGAATTTTAATGTAAACAAGGACATGATGATGTTCCTGAAGAGTTACAACAAAATGTAAAAGTTCTTACAGTTTAACATGAGATCAAAATAATTTAATCCTCCCCTCCTTTCCTGTGAGCTGAGCTTTTTAAAAAAAGGTATTCCCAAAGACTAGAGTATGTGGGGAGGGAGGATGGGCAACTGTACAAAGCAGAAATTTAGAAGATACCACGCTGGTGAGTGATCGAGGTTGAAATCACCACTGACAAGCCATGTGGAGAGCATACACCCCGATAGGTTACAAAGGAGAGCTTCGCCTCTTTGACAGTCTTCCCAAACGCCCACCAACTCGGGCTACCCAGAACTCTGGTCTAATCGTGACAAAAATACCAGACCAACACAAATGGGGAAACATTCTACAAACTACCTGAGATGTACTCTTCTTAACTGGGGTCCTGGGACGGGTCCAAGACCAGAAGAAGGACATTGCTGGAAAAAATGGTGAACGCCAACAAAAAGTCCCGGGTTTAGTTAATAATCCTGTACCAATGCTGGGTTCTCAGTTTTGACGACAGTAACGGATGCTGTGAACATTAGGGAAAACTGGGCAAAGGGACCTATGGGAACGCTCCAGAGTCCCTCTGCCACTTTTGTCTCAAGGTAAAATCATTCCAAAATTTAAAAAGTAGTTAAAGAAGAACAGGATATAAGATCATATGTGTAGTCAGATTTTAATAAAGTAAAACAAACAAGTAAACAAAGTTGAGGATGGAATTCTATGAAAAAAAAAAAAACACTGTAGCCAGAGTTAACGATGCTTAGCATTTATAATCAAATTTATAGAATTTTTTTTCTAGTTTTCAGTATTCTCAAATTTTTCTATGATGAACACTGAGTTACTTTCATAATTTAAAAAAGTCCATGTGCATTTTTTGTAAGGGTAACAATAAATGGAAGTGTAAAAACAAAAAACAAAAAGTTGTGCAGTACCTAGCCCAGGGCCAGTTGAACAAGGATTCAACTTGGAAGTTGAACAAGGATTAAAATCATAAGGTGAAATTTTAAAATGGGCAAAGGATTTGAACAGATGTTTCTCCAAAGAGGATATACGAATGGTAAAAAAAAAAAAAAAAAAAAAAAAAAGCGTATGAAAAAATGCTCAATGTCACTAGCCACCAGGAAAACGCAAATCAAAACCAAAATGAAATACTACGTCACACCCATTGAGATGGATGTTATCAAATAAATACTAATAACAAGTGTTGGCAAGGAAATGGGGCGGCGGGGTGGGGCGAGTTGCAGAACCCTGTGCATTGCTGGTAGGAATGTAAAATGATGCAGCTACAATGGAAACAATATGGCAGTTTGTCATTTGACCCAGTAACTCCACTTCTGAGTAATGCAAACAGGGACTCGAACACCCATGTTCACAGCAATAATACTCACAAGTGGAAGCAATCAGTGTCTACCCACAGCGGAACGAATAAATGAAATGTGGTATATACACACACTGGAATAGTACTCAGCCTTAAAAAGGAAGGAAATTCTGACACACGCTATACAACACGGATGAACCTTGAGGACATCATGCTGAGTGAAATAAGCCAGTCACAAAAGGACAAATATTCTATGATTTCGCTTATATGAGGTAAGTAGAGCAGTTAAATTCATAGAGACAGAAAATAGAACAGAGGTTAACAGAGGCCAGGAGGAGGAGGAGAAAAACGGGGATTATTTAATAAGGCATTTCAGCTTTACAAGATGAAAAGAGTTCCACAGACGGATGGTGGTGATGGTCACACAACAATGCGAATGTACTTCCTACCACAGAAGTGTACACTTAAAATGCTGAAGTTAATATGATGTTTACTTTACCACAATAAAAAAATCTAAATAATTTTTTGCTTATAAGTCAGGGTGGGGAAGGAAAGTTTTTTTACCTTTTCCCAGCTGTCAAGAGCACAATTTAAAAAAAGAAAAGAAAAGGCTATAACCAGTAGTGATAGGTGAACCTCAAACCCTGGTGCCATACCTGAGAAGGTAGGTTGCTGCAGACAAGTTATTTAACTTCTCTTGGCCTCAGTGTCCCCGTAAAAGGGGTTGCAGGGTACCTCGCTCACCTGTCTGAGAGCCTTCCATCAGCACTCCATAATTCTATCAGTATGTCAAGTGTTCAGCATGGTTGCTGTGCAAAGTGAGTTCTCAACAAATTCCAGTTGCTGCCATTTTGTCCCCGAGATGTTGAAAATTAAAACAGGGTGTTTGGGCCAAGGAAAACGCCTGGCGGCTGAGCACTGCCCAAGCTGGGCCAGCTGCCTCCTGCCGCCTCGAGTCTTTGCTTTGCTCCTTTGTTTTCCTTCAGGAAATGCAATTATTAGTCATGGGCGACAGGAAAGGTGGGGAAGCTGGCAGAACAGGAGTCGGCTGCCCTTTCTTTGGCAACTTGGTCAAAGTTCCTTTTAAGAAATTCCCTTGGGGCCTCATAGAACCACAGGAAAGGTGGGATTTTCCACATGTTGACAGACAGCAGGGCTTTGTCCACTGCGAGGGAGGTCGGGGGCAGAGGGAACGGTAAGCAAGAAGTGAGGAATCAAGTCCAGAAACAGACTTCCTCTCTGCTGAAGGTTCTGGACCAACTGATGGAAAGACAGACCTCTATGAAGGACTTGCAAGAATCCATTCCGAGCAAGAGAGCCAGAGGGAGGCTTCCATTTCTTGACAACAGAAGACGGAGAAGCAGACTTCAGAGCCCAATCAACAGCCCCATACCACCACCTCCTGGAGCGCAGGCCTACGACGCTCCATCTGCCATCCGTGTGCCAAACTCAACTATGAGTCACCCCTAAGCCACGGAGAAGAGGAATACGCATAGGAGACACCACCTCTGGGGCTGAAAGAGAGCAGTGTGCACAAAATCCTCCAACGCAGGGACTTCATTTGACCCCCCTCTGTAACACCGGGGCACGGCCCAGGGTGTGGGACCACGCGGTAAATGATGAATGAGAAGAGGCGGCGGGCGGGGAAGGCAGACGGGCAGGGAGTGAGCTGCTGGCGGGGAGCTGCTGGCTGACCTAAACACTACTAAAGTGTTCAGCACTTTGTGCTTACTGCTTCCATACCACCCCATCGGGTGTGTGTAGAGAGACCATGGAGGCACCCCCAAACTTTGACACCAATAAGTGATGGAGGACACTGGCTGACATAAAGTCACCTTGGAGCTGGAAAGACTTTCACGAACAAGAGGAGAGCGTTGCAGAGGTTCATGGCTGCCTTGTATATGATACTGACATATCTTAACAGAGAATTGAAGGAAGGAAAAATGTTTAAAAATTGAAAAAAGCTCTGACGTGAGGCTATAGTGACACAATGATTATAATGTACTTGGCACAGTGCCTGGCATGGTCAATAAATGGTAGTTTTTATCATTATATTATTAATAAGCGCTGGTTTGTACCTAAGAAAAAATAGAGGATGTTTGACCTCACTCATAAATAAAGAAAATGCAAATATAAGAAATTCGCTTTTGCCTTTCGACCATCAGACTGAAAAAGGCCAAAGCCCAGTGGCACAAGGCGCCCTCCCACACCACCAGGGCGAACGCAGACTGCTCCCACCTCCCTCAAAATGTTAGACCAGAAAACACTTTGCTGCCAGTATTCCTCTTCTGGGAGTTTATCCTGTGCATGTCCTCCTCACACAAGTAAACAAAAAACTGTCTAAACCCAAAGGTTCTCATGGCAGCATTAGTTAAAAGATGACAAAGGACCAAGGACAATTCTGTGTCCATCAAGGAGGAAATGATTTCTCACCAATAAGGAAATTACACTACCTTCTTCATCCAAGGACAAACCACATTTGTTACAAAAAAAAAAAACTGTCTAGCATCGAGCATCGCGTGTGCTGACATGGAAACATTCCAAGAAGCACTGTTAAGTGAACAGGCCAGGTCCACTGGATTACGTGCTATCACGTCGCCGTCTCATGTCTGCCCAGCCCTTACGGCTGTCGCCATTTAACTTAGTTTACTTCTTTATGGTTGATCTCTCCCCCACCACAAAGGAAGGGCAGGTGCTATGGTGATTCCATTTCTCCCCTGGACACTAAGGTGTTCAGATGTGGCCTCGATGATGAAGTCCAGGTGCACAATGGCAGAGAGGTTGTCTCTGCAGATGGACTCGAATTTTTCACTAGAATGTAGCTCCACGTGGGGAAACTGTGTCGCCGTCAACCCCCAGCAGCTAACATAGTGCCTGGCCCTTTGTAGGTTAAATCTGACCTCATGAGGACTTTTCCACATCACAAAACATGCTCCATCCAACCCCCTTGGAACATTTAAAGAAAGAAAGAAAATCGGAGTCCACAATGATCCAGGGAAAACCACAAAAATACGAACGAATCTTACCTATTTCTCCTGGTTTGATCCACAGAATAAATCTGCTTTCTCAGCCAACTGGGAAGACAGTTGAGGCAAAAAAAAAAAAAAAAAAAAAAGGAAAAAATGAGAGCAAGAGAGACAGTTATAAAATAGTACGAGTCTGAGTTCGATGGGATGGAGACGAAGGAAACGGAGAAGGGGTTTCCACCTTTCTAAGTCAGAAAGCAGTTTTCTTCTTGTGGCTAAAATGTCCTAGCTGAGCCGAGAGGCCCCTTGGACTCCTAGAGGCTGGCATCCCTTAAACTGACAATTCCCTCTGATTCTGTTAGTCTCCTAAAAGATGGTAAAAAAAAAAAAAAAAAAAGGTGGAAATTGAAGGGCTCTGGTTTATAGGGGACAGGGGGACAATAATTCATACACCAATCCCATCCAGGCATCCACGACATGGACGAGACAGCCCTGAGTGGCAGGTGAAAAACTGGGGACCTCGCATCTGACTGTCCTTTGATGAGTCAGCTTAATGCCTCCAATCCTCTAAGAAGACACCCCTCCCGTGCTCCCCTCAAACACAACACCCAGGTGTTTCTGTCTCAATTTCAACACACACCTTGCCCCAACAGGCCCAGCCTAAGGCCCGGCACTGAGAGAGGCTCTTTAGGGAGATGTTAGGGGGTCCACAGCCACTATTAGCTATCTATATGCACTATTGCCCTACTGCATAGAGGACACTCAGCGAGCCTCCTAGATGAAGTGGCCCCTTTTTCTTTCCTTCATCCATGTTGGCTGAAGGGAGCAGAATAAATGAATGAGTGAAAATAGAGGTCAACAGGCAAAAGCCGATACCTCTCGATAATGGTGGGTGTGGACGCACTCATTGCTTCTTGGTGTAAGATCTTCAAGCCAGAGAGCCACTTAGTTGCATCTTCCTTAGAGTCAGCTGGAGGGGCGGGCACAAGGGAACAGAAATGCCGTGTTACTCTCTGGGAAGACCTCTGCTTAGACACCCTGGCCCCGGCCTTCCCAACCCCATACACTGTGGAAAATGGCAAAAGCCTGTGACAGTTTGTCGCTTTGCAAGAGGACATCAAGAAGGCATCGCCTTTACACGGGCAAGAGTGTAAGACCTGCTTTTTGTCTGAGACGAGGCCATATACCCATGATGAGCCTTCTCCAGCAGGGGTGACAAGTAGGCAATTTTTGAAAAGTTTTAGCTTTCAACCCTATGCTAACGAATATGATTCAGGAATAACGGAATGATGGAATAACTTGTACCATGATCCTGAGCAGCCCTGAGCATTTCCCGTCTCCAGCCAAGGCGAGAGAGAGTGGCCAGGAGCTTGGCATCACCGCCATGTTCCACTGCACCACTTCAGGGACGTGTGACAGCCAGCTGGTTAGTTAAGCCCTTCGTGCCTCACTTCCTCATCAGTGACATGGAGCTAGTCCTGCAAACACCTCGTCAAGCCATCAATCGTCTCCTGACCACAGGCGCCTCGTTAGTCCAGACAAGACCATGCCAATGTTGCCGCTCTCATTCTTCCCACACAGAGAAGGAGAAAACCAAGACTCGGAGGTTAATCAGAGGGTTAAGAGTCCCAGAGCCAGTCAGCGAGAAGCTGGGATCTGAATCTACGTCTTGCCCATCTCTCTACCTGAACTTGAGTTGAGTTCCAGAGCTCTGGAAGAGGGACCTCGGAGTGGGACAGTCACCGAAGCTGGCATCCTGGTCTCCAGGTCTTGTTCAGGTTCTCATCGTCTCCCTACCAAGAACTGTGGCCAAGTCTCGGCCTGCGGTGGAGCTGAGCGGACACCGCTCTAGAGGTTCATTATCACGAGGCCCTCTCCTGCCCCTCTCCGCCACCCGCCACACGCCATCAGTCAAACATGCATTCAATACTTCCCACATCCAGTTTGCTATTTCTCTCCTCCAAGCCCTCACACATGCAATGCCCTCTCGCTGGACCACCCTCTCTCTTGCCTTCCACCTCCCACTGATGCTTCAAAACCCAGGTTAAAGGTCATCTCCTCTACAAAGCCTTCCCTGGATTCAGGCAGTCCGTACTCCTCAGCACACTGTGTTATCCATGGACTACTGCTCTTAGCACAGTGCACTGTGAGTTCCTGTCGCCACATCGGTCTCCCAAATAGACTGTGAACTCCTTAAAGGCAGCGACTGGGTCTTATTTATCTTTATAGCCTGACATGTGGCACAATGGAGCTCAGAGCTATGTTCAAAAGATGCTTGACAAAAGAACGAATGAGAAATTAAATCAATGAAAGCTCTTAGATCCTAAATGAAATGTCCCTAATGTTGCTCATCTCTCATAGTTTCCCTTCACTTTGGTCTACTTTTAATGGTATTTATTTTTCCTCTTATCAGTCATGATTGTGCATATAGTTCTAAGTCAATAAATTCTGGGATTGGATCTGAAGACAACACCAAGCTTCTGCCCCTGAGTAAAATGCCTGAGCTTTTTCACAGCTCTCCTGCTCTCTGAGGCCACTTTGGCTTTTTGGTAGATTCTTAGGGATGGCCAGAAATCTCACCTCCAGGTATGTGTGTCTGTGTATGCATGTGTGTGTGCATGTGTGTGCACTCTGTGTTCATGTATGTGTGTATATGTGTCTCTACCGTGTGTGTGCATGTTTACATGTGTGAGATATAAGATTTCAAGATAGTTCTTTCAGATCACTTAAGTTGAATAAATGGTGTAGACCAGCCTCTGTTGGGTAAAAATGTAACCTTGCCTTTAGCTCTCAGCATGAGCCAGGCAGGCCCTTCACAAAATCCTTACATCTTCCCAAAGAGTCAGCATTATGATTCTCCCCATTTCACAGATGAGCAAACTTTAGCTCAGAGAGGTTGAGTACCTTGCTCAAAGGCACACAGCTAGAAAGGGGCAGTGCTAGGGTTCAAAACCAAGATGCCCCCAAACACACGTTGGTGGGCAGGCAGGCGTGAGCATCCTACTACTAGAGAATGTCCTAGGAATGAAACTGAGGCACCGGGAGGATGAAAAGCACCTGGACATGCACCCACCTGCTAAACTGAGTGTGCTGAGGACGAACTGGCTGCCGTACAAGATGGTAAAACAGCAGTCTTCCTTCTGGCGGACTACTTTTGCACGCTCAAAATCCTTGGAGTTCTTCCCGGGGCGGATTTCCTTTATTTCCATGATATCCACTAAAAGAAAATTAACATGAGCCAATTAGAAGCCGAGTTCACGCCCCCTGAGGATGCAGCCCCATGCCTGAACCCCAGACACACACCCTAGACTCCTTCATTCCCCAGAATAAAGATGAGTTGTCCCAGCCCCTCGGCCCTCCCAAAATCACCGGATAATGTGCAAATAAATAAAATGCTTGTTGTTTTAAGTCACTAAGTACTGGCATAGTTGTACAGCAATAGATAACAGAAACAAAGAGGAAATCTATCCAGACCCAAAGGAGACCCCCTTTTCTGCCAGAGGATGACCAGTGAACAGTGCCCTGTCACAAAGAGACAAACTCAACCAGGCCCTCCCTCCCCTATCTTCTGTCGAAAAAGCGCCTTCTCCTGGAACAGACCCTTTCCATGAGCTTCAGATAAATCTACTCACCCCCCTGAACTCCCACCATGATAAGCCAAAGACAGGGCCAAGAGCACTAGGAATGACCAAGGTGCCCACCCATGGCACAGTGACTGGTTCAGGGACGAGTACATGGCTCAAGCTGGGCCCATCAGCATCCTCCTGGGACTTATATGGCCAAAATTCTTCCTAAACTTTATCTTGCTGCTGCTGCTGCCACCTGGCTGATAGAACAAGTCTGGGGGTAGCAGGGACCATGTTGCCTGCCACGTAGAAAGAAAAGATTGAGCCCCGATGCGCCATTTGAACCTCTGGGTTCAGTCAGACTTGAAGTCACTTCTTCCCTGCAACGAGCTACTTATGTGACCAGATAAATTCTCTTTTTTGCTTAGGTTAGTGTGAGATGAGTTTCTGTCATTGCAACCATAAGAGTCCTGGTACATACATCTCAGTGCTTGTATTGAACAGAGAAGCAGAAAGAGAGGTATTCTTGGAAAAGAGAGGATAGGGAAGGAGATCTCGGCTTTGGCCTGGGATCAAGGAAGAAGATAGACCAAGTCTAGACAGGTCAACAAAGGCACTGTAGAGTCAGGGTGGAAATAACTGGAAAGGTTCATGGCCATTTACAGGTAGCAACAGGGTGGGGGTGCAGAGAATAATATCAAAGGAGAAGATGGAATGAATGATAAACTTTCTGCTCTCTAGCTAGACGGTAAACACTTTGGGGACAAGAGTCATAAAGTAACATGAAAAGACTTTAAATAAAGTCTTTTCTGTGTGACACAGTGATTATGCAAATCTATACACGTGATAAAATTCCGTAGAACTATGCACCGAAACAAAAACAATATGAACAAAAAATGCATGTAAAAAATGGTGAAAACTCATTAAGGTCTGTAGTATATTTCATAATATTGTAAAGTGTCAATCTCTTGGGTTTGATGACTATGGTTATGAAAGACGTTACCACTGGGGGAAGCTGGATGAATGGTACAGAATCTCCACTATGTTTGCAATGTCTGCATGAATCTAAAATTGTTTCGAAATGAAGAGTTTTAAAAACTACTCATCGACTCTGAGTGACACTGTTATTGAGAGTAGAAATGATGTCGATAAACCCTGGGCAGGTAGAGGGGTAAGAGGTCCATACTCCCGTTCTTCACCCACCCCTGAAACCTAGGAGTCTTATCTCTCTATTTTATGTCCTCAAAAACAAACAATAAAACATAGATCCTTTGTGTGCTCTGAAATTCACAACCTTCTAAGAGGAAATTAGCATTGCTGATTAAATTGCTTTTGCAGTTAATCTAAAAACATAAAAGATTAAGGTTTGTTCTCAGAAATTACTCATCCAACCAGTTGACTGCCAGTCAAGAATCTAGTGACTAAAAGCAAATATTCTTTTCCTGTCTAGTTAAACAATGATTATCTAACCAGTCTCTTTCATCATAAAATATCTCCGAGAGAATTTTTTTACCTAGCCTAGTGAGCATTTTATCTTGCAGCAAAATTATAATAAAAATTTGACACACGTATGAAACTAAAAAAAGTCAGATAACATAATATTTTTTCAGGCAATCGCCAATTCTTATCAATTCTACTTTCCAGATTGCTCTTGAATCTATCAACTTTGATCCATTTCCACGGCCAACACTGTAATCCAAGCTACTGTTATCTCTTTCTTGGTCTATTGAAGTAGACAGAAGTTACCCCCAGAGTCATTTTTATGAAATGCAGATATGCTCAAGCCAGTCCTAGCCTTCGAACCTCCGATTGTGTCCCAGTGCTGTTAGGGCTAAGAACCAAGGCTGGGTGTTGACCCCTGTGTGCCCTCAACCTCCGTGTTCCAGCCACACTGGTCCAATCTCAGAACCTCCAGTGAGTTGCACTCACTCCCATCACAAGACATTAGCACATGCTGTTGGCTTTGCGAGGAAAGCTCTTAGCCTGGCTGTCTCCAAGTCTCCCTTCCAATCTCAGCTCAATTACCACCAAACTCAGAGAAAACCCCCCGGCTCCTGCTATTATACGGACCGAGCCCCCCACCCCACAGCAATGACAAGAGGCAAGTGCTCGCGGACGTGAATCGCGGATTCAGGGCTCTTCCCCTTAGATTGTGCTCCTCGTCTCACCACTGTATCCCCACCCGAGCAGAGAGGGTGGGGATACAGCGGGGCCCAATAAATAGCTGTTGTCAGGGAGAGTGGACTGAGAGACGGGGACACAGACAGGGACGGAACTGGAAATGGGACTGAGAGGGAGGCACAGAGATGAACGAACACAAAAAGAGACACCCGAACAGGGTAAAAGAGGGACAGAGACGCCAGACGTGAACAGAGGGCAAACCACCCAGACGAGGAGAGCAAACGTGCGCGCGTGCGTGCGCGCACACAGACGTGAGAGACGGAGAGAGCATAAAACGCAAACAGCCGCTCTCACGATGCGAGTGTCCCTGATCATCCATGCGCCACCTCCTTTCACTTCGGTGCAAGCGAGCATCCTTCGGAGGCTGCAGCCATGTCCCAGGAGAGGGCTGCAGACATCCACCTTCCTCGGCCAGGACTGGTCACCTCCGTTACACCATCCCGACCACTTCCTTCTTTCTTCTGCCCAGATAAGTACTGGCTTATTCGCCATACTTCTGAAAAGGCTATGCTTTCTTCGTTGAATTGCTTTTGCTCCTCTGTCAAAGATTAGTTGACTATAGTTGTGTGGGTCTGTTTCCAGGTTCCCTTTTGTTTCATTGATCTATTTGCTTTACCTAATACCACACTGTTTTGCTGACTAGGGCTTTATAGTAAGTCTCGAAGTAGGGTAGCATCTAAGTTTGTTCTCCTTCAATATTGTGTGGGAGATTCTGGGCCTTTTGCTTCTCCTGACGAGAAGGGAGTGCAGGGGCAGAATGGGGCAGGAAAGAAAGCTGAACTTGGCTGTGTTCCCAGCACAGGGCCACCTTCAGCCTGGTCGCATGGGGCTCTGGAGCATGGATCACACAGGGGAAGCGCGTTCTCCTGGAGGCAGGGAGGCTGGCCCAGTATCCTCCCTGCCTCCAGCAGCCGGGAGGGGGTGTGGACAGGCCTGGTAACGCAAGCTGGGAGTGGCGAGACAGCACCTCTGCACTGACTTCTCAATCCTCACAATAATACGAGGCAGATGCGATGCTGTCCCTACCATAGGTAAGGCAACGGAAGCATGGAAAGGTAAAGTACCTCGGCGAGGTTCACCAGCCAGCAAGTGGAAGAGCCAGGACTTGAACCCTTATATTGCTACTTGTGGTCAAACAAGCAACTTTAATAGCTACATGAGGATATGCAGCCCTGTTCCCACTGTGCTCCACCAGCAAGTCCCACCCCATGCACAAATACACACGCGCACAAGCACACACACGCGCGCTGCCTCCTACCGACATCGGAGCTCATGTAAGTGACTTCATCTCAACACTGACTCCCCTCCCCACCTCCCTGCATCGATTCATCCTATTATTTTTATACCTGTGCTATAAAGCTCCTCATTAGCACCATTTGTACTTATAGATTTACTTGTTCACCTGTGTATCCGCTCATTCCTCTAAATCCCAGGAGAACAGGCAGGCATAGTACCTGTTCCGTTCACAACTGGAGTCTCTCTGCTACCTATATCAGAACCTGGCTCAGAGCAGAAACTCACATATCTATGGAATGAATGAATTCGGTTTCTCAGGTGTCTTGGTTTGGTTTTCCCCAGAAGCAGACCCAGAGACGAGGATCTGAGCACAAGCAGTTTACCTGGAAGGTGATCCCAGGAAATACCAGAAGAGTGAAGAAGTGAGAGGGGGAAGGAGTGGATAAGGAGGTTGCCATGTTATCAAGCTGGTACCCCCATAGACACCTGGAGCTGAGCCCATGGGAGATTCTGGGAGTCCTCAGAGTTTGCCCCACTGAGGAGCAAGGGCTTGGGTATTTATCCCCCAACCTCCACCTTCTGTGGCTTGAGGGCTATTTCTGGGGCCCTTGACTCCCAAGGCCTCAGGCAGAGGGTCACTGTGTTCACACCAAGCTGCCTTCAACATGCAGAAGCAAATGCTACAGTGATCAGGGTCAGCCCATGGCGGCCTCTGCTCCATCAGGCTATTGATGTCTGTGCCACCCCATGGAACACAGGAATCAGCATTTTAAAGGGGTCAAAAGCCCATTATCTCTCTAGTTCAGGCAGGACAATGATGCATGTGGACAAGTCCCACTTACTGAAGATAGAACTTCTCTGGCTTTGCCCAGAAGAGTCACTGCAGCTGGACAGGACAAGATGTTACTGTCCCCATCCATCCCATGCCCTAAAGATGGCTCCGATCAGCAGGTGGTTCTGGAATGACAAATGTCAGTGCACAGCCGCTCTCTTGTGTGTCCTCCTTCCCTCCGTGTGTGTGTGTGTGTGTGTGTGTGTGTGTGTGTTAAGATATAGTTCACATACCATACGATTCATCCACTTAAAGGGTGAGGTTCAGGGGCTTTTTCATATATTCATAGACTTGCGCAGGCACCACGAAAGTTAAGAACATTTTCATCACGAGAGAGAGAAACCCATGCTCTCCACACCAGCCCCACACCAGCCCCTGGCAACCACTAATCTACTTTCGGTCTCTGTAGATTTGCCTATTCTGGACAGTTCATATAAATGGAATCCCATAATATGTGGTCATTTGTGTCTGGCTTCTTTCACTTATCATGTCATCGCACAAGCGTCATCTGCGTTGTAGCACGTGTCAGAGCTTCATTCCTTTCTATGGATGAATAATATTCCTTTGTATGGATAGACCACATTTTATTCGTCCATTCATCTACTGATGGACATTCGGGCTGTTTCCACCTTTTGGCTACCATGAATGGTGCGCCTACAAACATTCACGCACGAGTTTGTTTGAACTGGTTTCAATTCTCTTCGGTATCTCCTAAGAGTAAAGAACCATCCCCTAACAACGGCACCCTGCAGGTGTAATGGTGAGGTGCCCAGCCAGCAACCCAGGCACTCACAGGTAGGTGGAAAGTCACCTGCTGGGCATGAGCCTGCGGCTGGGGCCTCTAAGAGAAGGTGGTTGTGGAGCCGCCATCAAGCCCTTTACAGTTGTCACTACGACTTTCTGGGCCATCTGAGCGAGTAGGGGCCAGCTCCCAAGGCACCAGAAGGCTGCTGACTGTTTAGCCACCTCATGGATTACCAGGAGCCCCAAGCAGGTAGGAAGGAAATCCCTCGCCAGTGGGGATGGTTTCTATTTGGTAATCAGCAGAGTCTGAGGGGTCCACTGGGCATTTCTGTTGATGTGCCCAGCAGTGACAGGGGTGAGGCCCACTGCACTCAACCAGGTAAATCCCAAACCACCTTCTCTGTGTGCACAGTTGGAAATAAAATCCTAATGCTGGGACTGCAATCCCACATGTTCCCAGGGGCCTTCCAAATCATGAGAGGAGAGTGGCTGGTGATTAGCGGATGGACACTGGAACCAGCTCACCTGAATTCAAACCTTGGCTTATGGCAGGTGCCTCTGAGTGGGTCCTCACCTCTCCATGCCTCCATTTCCTCACATGACCAACAGGAGTGACAACAGTCTTCCCACACAGCGCTCTCTGAAGACCAAATGAGTGTGTCTGTATACATCTGCATGCACGTGATGTAAATTTAAATAGTGCCTAGTGACTTTAATAAAGGTGTAGTAACTTTTAAGCTCTTATTAGCTATTATTTTTAAGATTACTAATGCAAGTGAATAAAACTGGACTCACATTAGGCATAAAAGTTCCCCAATTTCTCTGTTGTGGAAATTGGGGAGGCAGATCCACGTGTACCGATGCGGAAGAAACTCTACAGTGGCTTATGTAAATAGGATACGGGATATGAGCTTGTGTGTGTGCGTATCCGCATGTGTGCAGACACGTGTGCGTGCACACACTGTACACAGGTGTCTGTCACTATTCAACTTCTCACTCTCTGAATATCCACTGTAACTTCAAACATAGTTAACCCAAAATGCACCACGCGGATCACACACCTGCTCTAGGATCTTCACGTGCAGGCACCAATGAAAATATTGGTGTGTATCAGTGTTTAATAGGAGAGGAGCATGTCCCTGCTTTCATGTTTCATGCTGAAAGTCATCACACACCAAACCTAGCGTCCTGCCCACCCGACTGGGCCCTTGAGTCTTAGCATTTACTTCTAATAACCAGAGTCCAATCTAGATGTATTTTTAACAAACTATTTCATTGTCACGTCTATTAAGTTACAAAGTAGGGGACAGGAAAAAAAAAATCAAATTTCAGAACCAATACCATACAGTATCCTATGTACATGTCCAAAAAAGAGTTCATTACAGCATCAAATAATAAGGTATTTGTTGCTGTCAATGCAGAAATATTTGATGGGTTGGTTCCTAGGTGTATAAGGGTGTTTTGGGTTTTTTCAATCAGTTGGTTAATGCATATTTGTATCCATGTAATATGATGTAATATACTTCTGTCCAAAAAAAGATGCTCTTTGTTATGTTTTCAGGAAAGCATTAGGCTCAGCTAAGGAGGGATGCCTGTACACGTGTGTGTAAAAGCATGAGAAAAGGTAAAAAAAGATTCCCACCAATTCACTAACAATAGGGGTTACTGGTGGGAAAGATGATGGGCCAGGGGCGGGCAGAGGGGTTTGATCTTCATTGGCTGGAACCTTTGCCAAGAGCACTGAGTCACTGAGATGACCGCCTTCACTTTCTAAGTCGGCTCTGGCGGCCAGAGGTCAGACCCTGCACCCTTGTGCGGTGGGGCTCAGCAGCAGTGTTTCCTGCTTAAAGAAGTGAGATAACACAGCCACAGAAGCAAGGCCTCGCCTTTGCACAGCCTCCCTTCCCGGCATCACCTCGCGTCTTCCCCAGGTCCGGCTGACCTCCCACCGCCCTCTCCACCCGTCGCCTGCAGATGCACCCTTGGGTTCTCAGCCCCTTCTCGCTCCCGCCGCCTGACTCCACCACCTCCTCTGCCGTCTGTTCCCACGACCTTGTTCTTCAAACTCCCGTTCCCTTTCTCCTCCCACTCTTATTTTGGGCCACTCTCAGGCTGTCTGCCACCCCACCTGGAACCTCCTCCTACCTTCACATCAGGCACACGGCCTTTTCTCCAATTTCCACACCTCGAGTGGCACCGTCTGCCAATAAGTTTAACAAAGTATCTTCAAGGAAGCTCCAGATTGGAGGGGAAAGGAGAGAGGCAAGGCTTGGGCACCTTCCCACATGTCCTCCCATCCTCTTTTCCTACTTTCCGTCATTCGGTCAGCCAGGTAGTCACTAGGCATAACACTGAGAGCAGAGCTGTAGCAGACAGACCCGGTCCTCTCCCTCAGAAGCCCAGAGCCTGGAAGGGAGGACAGACCCTGTCCAAAGCAGCACAAGAACACACGACCTTGCTCAACACCTAGAGGAGCAGAATAACGTCTACAGTGGGACTTCTCCCCCGCCAGGGGAAGAAAGGCTTCTCTGAGGGCATGGCGCTGGCTGAGTTCCAAGGGCTGGAGTTAACCTGAAGGGGGAGGAGACAGCCTCGTCTCCTGAGTCCTGGAGGGCAGAGACCTTGGTTCAAATCCCAGCTCTGCTCTGCAATGGCAAGTGGGAGATGGGTTAGTCACCTGCACACACAGTAATAACGAGATGTCCTTTATTGAGCTTCTCTGCGACCGAGACGCAATGACACTGAATAAAAACCGTGTGGCCCTCAGGAGGTCTCAGTCAAGGTTAGTTTAGCTATTGAGATGAATGTTCTCTCGTATCGCCTTTCAACACCTTCACCACTGCTGGAGGTTTCACTCTGCCTCAGTGTTGCTCTGTCTCAGAGAAGGAACCTCCTTTAAAACCCTCGGTTGCTAGGTTATTTCACACCTAGCAGCATCTGACCTTGAAGCCAGATTAGTAAGTGGGACGCACTGCAGAACACGCAGTTAGAAAAGGTTCGACGTGGGAGAGTAGAAAGGGCCCAACTTTAGAAAAATCTAGCAGCTATGTGCTTCGAGTCCAACTCTACCTATCCTGGCTATGTGACTTGGGATGGGTTTCTTTATTCTGGCTTAGCCTCTACTTTCTCATCTATAAAATGGGAAAATAGTATCTATCCCATACGCGGATATATCTGAAAGAGCTTGGTAAGATGTAAACTGTTTGAGTTTTAGATATTAAAAATGACTTTAAAGCCTAGAGATGAGGGAAGGGCTACCCCCATCTTCTTTGTTAAAAAATAATTAACCACCATTGAGACTGGTGACGGCTGACAACATATTCCAGCCTCACACTTCCATATGAAGTGACTTTCAGAACAACACCCAAATAATTAGGTAGCGGTTACCATAGTGCTTTGTATTCATGTAGAAATGTTTGACAAACTGATATGTTAGTGTTTAAGAGTTTTAAGTGATACTGGAGAAACTGACCCAGCTTCTCTTCCCTCTACCCTCTGAGGCTCCGCCTCCCCGGGAGATGAGGGCACATTCTCTGACAGAAGAGGCTGGAAGAAGAAACTGGGCATGGCCAGATCAGCCTCCTGGTCCAGTTCTGACCCAGTCTATGCCCCAGGAACCACATGTTCTGCTCTGCTCCCTGCTTCGGAGAAGGGGCTGCCTCTAAGACGCCTGTCGGTGTCCAACAATGCCAAGGACAAAGTGAGCAAGCCAGGGGCCAGAGATCAATTCCAAGCCAGACCAGCCATTTATCAGTTACCTGTGTTTCAGTTCTCGATTGCTTCCACACTCAGGAGAAGATGAGAAAAAAAGAGGAGCTTTCTGCATTGGCCAGCTAAAACCCCAAACACTGACCATCAAACGATTCTTTAAATACTCATCATTACAGTGTCATTTAAATTCGATATTTGCTCCCTCTCGCCAGAAACTGAGAATACGGAAGATGACTTTAAATGGTATCTACATTTTGTGTCTTTATTGTGAAGTATTTTAATATGAATCGGAAAAAATACACATCCGGCACCTCTAAACTATGAGATCAAAGTTCTTTCTAAAACATGTATTAGGTATAAAATAAGTGGTGTGTAGAGATGACAAACCCATTTAGGTGTTAAAGGAAGGACTGACCACCTTACACATGGCCTATTAAAATTTTAATTTGCTTTGCTTTAAACTAGTAATTAAATCAAAATTACACAGAAGTCTTTCATTGTACAAAGACTATACACATATTTTTTGTCTCCCACTGGATTGACCAGTTTTGGGACTGGGTTGTTTCTTTTTTGGAGCCATGTATGCTTCTGACACTATTTTTCAAATATCGGTCATGTTTGCCATATCTGCACAGTGCTGGCACTGTTTGTCTAATATTGGCCTTTAAACTGACTCATCTTTTCCACTTGAATACATTGTAAGAATCAGTTTATGCCTTTGGTAAAAATCAAACCAGTCCCACCCACCCTATATAATAGGAATTGTAAAATAACAAAGTCGGTGGAAACAGGACAATATTACTAAATTCTGCCTAGAAACAGCTGATGCCAAAAGCAAAGACCTCAGTATGGTTCTGAGTTATAAAGGAAGAGAAGCAACTGTTGCTGGAGGGAGCGAGGCTGTTAGCCGTGTAGGACTCATGGATGCAGACAGAAGTCAGAGTGATGGTGACCTCACGGAGGCAGGACATCTCAGAGCTTGGGGAGTGGTCCAGATCCACTCTGGGCAGGGGGGCTGTCACAGACGGGCGCCTATGCGTAAATTTGAGCTTACGCTATTTGTGCATTTTACCATGTATAGTTTTATCTTATTAAATTTCAGAAAGAGACATGTTCAAATTTTAGAAATGGAGGTAGAAGTGGTTATTAAGAGGGAACTCGAGGGATCCTTGTGGTGACAGAACTGTTCTGAATCTTGACCGTGGTGGTGGATTCAGGAACCGGCACGTGGATAAAACTGTATAGAACTAAACACACACACACACACACACGGCGCACAAGTAAAACTGAGGAAATCTAAAGAAAACTGGCAGTGGACTGAATCAATGTTGACATCCTGGCTGTGATCCCACACCATAGTTCTGCAGATGTTACCACTGAAGAAATGGGGTAACGTCTACATGGAACCTCCCTGGATTATTTCTTACAACTTTATGAGCCTCTATAATTATCTTGATAAATTTTTCAATTAAAAAATACAAAGTATTGTCACAGCCATGCCACCCTGAACAAGCCTGATTCGTCTGATCTTGGAAGCTAAGCAGGGCCGGGCCTGGTTAGTACTTGGATGAGAGACCATCTAGGAAGACCAGGTGTTGTACGCGTAAAAAGTAAAAAAATAAAGGATTATAAGCTGACAAGGTCCTTGTAATCTGTGAGGTCAACCAACAGTTGCCTCGCCTAAAAAAAAAAAAAAAATTTAATTAAGAAAAAAATAAAAAGTATTAAAAAACATGCCAGTACCAAACAGATATTCTCCTTGCCATGATCACAGAAAACTGCAAAGGAATCATGCTCCTACCACTAAGCCGAATTCCCTGGACACTATCTGGAAATAGTGCTTTGCCCTCAAGACACTGGGGAGCTCATTCCTCACCCGCTCCCTGTTGCCACTTCTCTATTCAAGGAGCCGACTCCATGCTCTGCTTTCCTCCAGGGTCCACACTATTTCTAGCCAGACCAGAAATAGATGCTCAATGCAGCCTTCTGATAAGCCTGTCACTGAAACCCAGAGGAAGTGGCATTGCTGGGCCTGGCTTGGGGGGCCCACCCATTTGTAAAAGACAAAGACAATAGCCAAAAACAATTTCTATGAACAGTGTCCACACAAAAAAAGAATTTGACTGTTCTCAGCACTCACAGAAGAGCAAATGCAAACTCCCCTTTTAACAACTGTCTCGTGTGTGATCACATCCTTCCCTGTCCATCCAGCCAGCACACTGCTCAGAAACAGACACTCATTCTTTGAGTCTGACACTCTGACCTCTGCATTTTACAGGACGAGAGAGGTTCTGAGAACACAATGATCTCAATTTTGACCAGCTGAGATAAAGAAAATCCTAGGGGCTAACTGATGTAGAATCCTCCCATGGAAAACGCTGGTCCTCATCTTCCTACTGTGGACCTCTTGGCTTTGGAAGGAACCAAAGAGGAAAAGAGAGACGAGACCCCACACCATCAGAAACATCTAGTACACTCGGGTAGCACACCAGGGATTCTGACATATTTGTACTCATGTGAGGCTGAAGCGGTCATCTGCATTCCTCAATGGGGAAACTGAGGCAACACTGGTCAAGCCAAGATTTGAACCCCAGCAGTCTAGGTCCCAAGCCTGTACTCGTAACCACTACACAGGAAAGATGAAGACCTCCCTTGCTCAGTCCTCACCCTAGCCTACGTGAGTCCTGAAGGAGTCCTTCATTCAGAAGCATCCTTGGAAGGATTCTGGCCCAGAACCCCTATAGGCAATAGCAGCTCTGAGAGCTCATGGTCTGTTGACCACTGGCCAAGTGCCTGGTGTCCATCACCTCAGAGGTGCCTCCTGCAGCCCTAAGAAGTCAGCGGACACTGTTACCACCTCCATTTTGCGGAAGAGTAAACTGAGGCTCCAGCAGGTTGGGTGATCTGGGGCCAGAGCCCTACAGGTCCGGGGCCAGAGCCAGGGTTCTCCAGCACCACCCACACCAGCTCCTGTGCTGAGACGCTCACACAGACTGACCTACCAATTCTGCCAGCAGAAAACAGCCCTGCCAAGGTCAAGCCCAGGACAGAAACACCTGACTTGGACAGAGAACAGACCAGACCTTCCTTGTGAAGTATTTATTAGGTGCCAGAGCTGACTTCACCATCACTTTAATCCTCCCTCCAACTTTGGGAACAAACCCCCATTTTCCAGGGACGGCTCAGGAAGGTGAAGTCATTTACTTGGAGCCACCTGGCTGGGCCTTGATGCCAAAGACAACAAGGCAGTGAGGTGCATCTCACAGAGAGAGACCTGCACACAGACAGGCGAGCCCAGACCTTTCCAGCCTCATTTCCTTTCTCAAGGGGGCTGCCCCCACAACGGCCTCTCAGAAAACCCTGGGGTGAATGGGTTAGATTCTGGCTATAAGTGGATACTTTCTTTTAAGCCATGTATCTACAGGTGGAGAGAGACGCCAAAGTATGCAGGGTTCCCACTGTCAATGTCAGTCATTATATAAAACTGGCAGAAATACCTTCGCACCTTGCTAATGATCAGGAAAGGCTGGGGCTTCCAGTTGCTCCCCAGGGTGGAAGGCCCACCCGCCCTGCCAGCAGGGTCTGGGCCATGTTGGCCAGAACACTGGGTCAGGACCCTCAGGCTGACCGACAGAGCCGTGATCAAGGGAGGTGGCTTGGAGGGACATGGACAGACTGCAAGAGAAGGCCCGGTCTTCCAGAAGCCCCAGGGTGAATCCACCACAAGCCCGGCTATGGCCCCCCAGGCCCTCTTGGCCTAGAAACCCCTCCTGCCGGAAGTAAACTCATGCTTTAAAGGGGTGATTTTTTTCATCTTGCGGTCCATGAGCCCTCATGGGGTCCCTGAACCCCAAATACAGTGCCCTCGTGTTGCATACTTTTCTTGTAGGGAAGGAACATGTCCCCCAAGGAGTCCATGGGCAGGAAAGAGCATACATCTTGGCTCAAGGCCCAGCTCAAATGCCCCCTCTCAATGAGGGCTTCCCTTCCTCTTCTCAACTTCCTCTTTCCTGGCTCTCATCGCATTTACAGTAATTAGTAGCTTCCCTGCGCTAGCACTACGGCCTCAGCACCATGAGAACTGGGCACACAAGAAGCCTTCAAATAGTCCCCGATGGGGATTCCTGGACTTCCGGCACGTGAACACCTTCCTGTCCTGGCACTCCGTCCTGCCCCCCACCCCCCACAGCTAACTAGACACCCAGTCTCCCCCCACGAGACCCAAGGCAGCAGGACCAGCCTCTGCCCCATTCTTCAGCTTTGTGGAAACGAGATGGCCTCTACTATGCCCTCGGTCACCTCCATATCTGACTGTTCAACAAAGTTTAAAATGGCAAGTTCTAGAAATAAGAAGAGCATGCATTAGGCGATATTCCTTTAATCCCTTGTTGCTTAACCTGAAGATCACCGTGTGGAGCCAAGGCCAGCTGTGTTTACCACCACCACGACAGTGACGGCTAACGTCCCTCCCTCGTGAGGAATCAGGCACTAGGGAAGGCTTTACATGCACTTCCTCACTTGAGCTTCGTGATGATGATGATGATGATGATTATTATGATATTATTATTACTCCCATGTAACAGAGGAGAAGACGGAGGGTGAAAGACTATAAAACCCACAGCTGGTAACTGTCTCCAAGTTCCGAAGCCTAACGGTGCAGTGTGACTGGTTCCAGCAAGACGGCAGCCTACAGAAGCCGGTCCCTTCTGCTAGGGGCACAGAAGGGCCCCACTGCCCCTGCTTTGCCTTTGCAAATGAGTCCTCACTGTGGTTAGCAAGCCAGCCCTTCATTTCCCCACCAGGCTCAGAGTTTTGCAAACCAAGACTGGGGGTAGTGGCGGCAGGGGGCGGGGGAAGTTCCTGTTACAGTGAGCTAGAAGGTGAGAGTCTTCCTTCCCTTTCAGAGAAGGCAGGATTGGGGCAAGAGGGTCCCCCAAGCACTCCAGCCCAGGCAGGTCCCTTCTAAGTCAACCCTGCAGAAGATCTAAGTGTAGCCCAGGGGTATGAATGCTTGTCTGACCCGCAGTCTGGGGCCGAAGCCTGCAAGCTGCCCCTGCACACACACACTTTCCCAGCATGTGCCAGGGGCCCGGCTGGGCTCCTGACTGGAGCTCTGGGCCAGGCAGCGGTCCACACTCCGGCCCCACTGTGTCCTCGCCACGCTCGGCTCTTCCGGCTTCCACGTCTCCAGGTAAAACGGAGACACAATGAGTGGCACTGCCTCACGGATTTAACGAGCGGAGGGCATGAGTCACAGCTGGCGCTGAATGCTTGCTGCTCTTCTCCACAGATTACTATGGCGACGGGATGCCCAGCCACTCTTTCAGTCGAAGAGCTGTTGAAGGCCCCTGTGCCTGGCACTGTTGTGGGAGCTGGGAACATGCAGTAAACCAAAGAGAGCAAATCCCTACCCTCTAGAAATCACATTCTAAGGAGGGCGAACTGAGAAGTAAATCAGTACATATACCTTGTAGCAGTGAGCGCTGTAAGACTTAAACGAAAGTGGAGTGAGGCATGGTGGACGACGGGGCGGGAGAGGAGCTCCGGTTACAGGTGTGACCCGGGAGGCCTTCCTGGAGGAGGTGCCCTCTTTATGAGGCTTGAAAGAAGTGAGAGCGGACCCCACAGATGTCTGGGGAAAAATATTCCAAGAAGAGCAAACACCAAGTACAAAGTCTCCAAGAGGGAAATGTGCATGGTGTGCTGTAGGAAGAGCAGGTGACTGGCTTTAAGACGTGTGTGCTCCCTGGGGCCTGCTGCCTCACTTCCCCTGTCTACACATTCTGATCACAGCCACTCTGCAATGACACATTCAATCATCCCACCTGTCTGGAGCTCCACACCCTCGCCTTTCTCACCCACCCCATTGTCACCCACTGTATTCATCCAATTCCCTATGGGGTCCTTTGGAGTCGACTGCAGCCTTTGGCAGGCGGTCTCGCCATTATTTATTTAGTTCTGTCTCCCTGCTCCTCGAAGGTAGGAACGGTCCTGCTCGTTTCTGTATCCAGGGTTCAGAAAAGTTCCTGGTGCCAAGTGGGGACTCGCCCAAGAGGCAGAACGAGGCCCCTGGAGCGCAACTTGGCAATCACCAATTACACTGGAAATGCACACTCCCACCCACCAGGTGATTCCGCCCCTCAGCATACTCCTGCCAGAAACTCGCACCCATGCTCACTGCAGACTGCTCACAACCGCAAAGGAAAAAGGAGATTGACAAGAACGTCCAGCATTAGGAGAGTGAGAAACTGGCTCCTGTCAATGGATCACTCTACAGAAAGATGTATACATACCAACGTGGATAAATCAAAACAACTCAATGGATGGATCCCGGAACAGGAAAAAGAAGAACAGTGGAAAGACTGGTAAAATCCAAGTAAAGTCTGGTGTTTAGTGAATAGTCATATTCCAGTGTTAATTTCCCGGGTTGGGCAAATTCATCACGTAAGATGGGGTCCCTATGGGAAAAGTACGTGGAAACTCCCTTTGAGATCTTTGCAACTCCTCTTTAAATCCAAAATTATTTCAAAATTAAAGGTTTATTTTCAAAAAATGCTGAGCAAGATAAAGTTGCAAAAAGTTTTAAATTTAGATAAATGGTAATGACTTATAGAAAAGACACAAACTCATGCCAGTTATGCCAGTGTATTTAACGCATAAAACACAAAAGAGAATGGGACACACCAACTTCATGAAATAGTTATTTCTGGGAGAAATGACAGAGGACTTTATAGCCTTATCTGTAACATTTAACAAATAAAGATCTCAAGCCAAGAGGATAAAGAAAATGCTAAGAGTCGGTAAAACTGGGTCAAGGTGCACATGTATCACTTATATTATTTCTTATGCTCTGTAATGTATTTTGAAATATTTCGAACTTAAAAACTCAAACATATATTAATTAAAATAATCGAAAGCAACAAAAGCTCACGAATGGGTGAAAACCATGAAAGTGGAAAAAGACAGGCCAAGCTGAGGCGCATCCCTCATCACCATTAAAACCCACGTTCTATGATTTTCTGACTATTCCTGAGTAGAGAAATGTCTAGGAGATTCACATTCACAACAGAGCATCCATTCAACAATCCCTCTAAACCAGGCCACAGTTGGTAAGATAAAACCTCTTCAGAGGACACAATCTATTAAATATGATACAACCTTTTAAAATGTTCCATGTGCACACCCAGGAATTCCACTGCGAGGAACCCATCCTGCGGAAGTGTCAGCACAGGCGCACGAAGATGCAGGTACAGGGGATTTCTATTCTGGATGACTGGAAATGACCTCCCGTCCACTAGCAGGGGACTTTGGTTAAACAAACTACAGCACGGTCACCCTCTGGAACATCAGGTAGCTTTCAAAAAAGCATGAAACGGATCCATGTGTACTGACGAGAAAGCTTACTAACCCAGAGGGCAGGAAAAGAAAAGGCCAGCTGCAATACAACAGGCAGTGTGTGCTATTTTTGTTTAAAAAAAAAAAAAAAACACACAACTGTACACAAACTTATGTACTCAAGTGTGTGTGGATATATACACATAGGAAAGATGTAAAAAAAAACACACACACAAAATGGTTAATACTGGTTTTGGGGGAAGGGCAGAGAACTTTTTTTCCACTTATATTGCTTGAGTTCGTTATAGCAAGCAGGTATTATTTTTGTAATAATAGGGCAAAAATGAGCCCCCTTTATCACAATGTTTGCAGTGGCTAAATACAAAACTAAACATCTAGAAACACGGTAAAGGTAGAGAAATAGCTGAATTAATTGTGGTTCAGCCACAGCACAGATTATTATGCAACCAGTAAAAAAGGACGTATTAGGCTGTGTCAGCTGAACTGGAGAAATTTCCTGAGCTGTTTTTCGACAAGAGCAAAATGCTGTATACACAGATGGTCAAGCCATAAGGAAAAACAAAGAGCTAGTTAGGAAGAGAGGAGAGGTGATCAGAAAGATTCACATGGGGCTTCTGGGAGCTGGCAATAAATTTGGGTGATGGTTACATGGTAGCTTGCCTTATAATTATTCATTATACTGAATATTTAACATGCATTGCTTGAAAAGAAAACTTAAAAACACAAGACAAAGTTGATGCAGTAAAGCAGTGGTCCTTAAACTTTTTGGCACCAGGCACCAGTGCTCCTGTCAGAATCTAATGCCTGATGATCTGAGGTGGAGCTGAGGCGGTGATGCTAGCACTGGGGAGCGGCTGCAAATGCAGGTGAAGCTTCGTTCTATTACCTATGCAGCCTAGTTCCTAAAGGCCACGGACCATACAGGTCCACAGCCTGGGGGTTAAGGACCCCTGCAGTAGAGTCTCTATAATGACTCCACGCCCACAGCTCACTGACCTCACTTCCGGCCACTCTGCTCCCAACACCCCGCCCTCCTTACTTTTTCTTGAAACAGCAAACCCTCTCTGACCACACTTGCCAGGCACTTGGCACGTGCCGGGATTTAGAATCCACTCTCTTGCAGCGCTCTCTCCCCTCCACGCCACGCTGCCCCGGTGCACCTGCAGACCCAACCCCAGTCTGAACTACACCAACACAAACAAACGAGAAACCAAAACAGCGGGCTAGGTGTCAGGACGCTCGGGTGACATGCGATGTCTCTCTGGAGAGGGGCCTCTAAGCATGAACTCCCGGCTCTGGCCTTTCTCAGTTCTTTATATTCTATTCCAAAACTTGGAAAAGAGAAGGAATGAAAATTGAAGGGAAGGAGATTCATACTTATTGAAACCTTCTACGTAACACGCCCTTCCCCAGGCACTATGAGAAAGGGCTGCCCCGTCGGAGCTTCACAGTGGCTTTGAAAGGCCCAGACTGACTTCTGAATGAGAAAACTGAGTCTCGGGTGAGTTTCGCAACTTGCATGACGTCACACAAGCAGGTCTTCCCAGGATCTTCAGTGGACCCCAAGGACCCGCCAATCAAAACTGTGGCTGATAAAAGCAAAGAAGGAGGCGGTGCCACGTGCCAATAAGAATCGCAAAAGTTCTCAACAGTCTAAATCAGACTATAAATCGTCGGCCTGGGAACTGCAGCTGGCCACAGATATTTGAGTCAACACTTTTTAAAAATGAAGAGGTTTCACAACAATGACCTATATTTTCAGCCACAGATATGTCCACCCCTGAACCTGCAGCACTGGGTACAGTCTGCCCACCTTGTAACAGGCACACGCGGGCTCCAGGCTCCCACAGTTCCCACCTGCCCTGGCATCTCGCCCACTCTACAGCCCGTGTTTCTTGTCATTTGTCCCCTGACCCAGCCCATTTCTCTTATTTAGGTCACCTTCCTGGCCTCCTACAGGTAGCTGAGTTTCTGATGGCTCGTGGGGAACAGAGGAGATGGGATTTTAAAAGAATAAATGCAAAGTCCTAGTCTTGGGTCTGAAAACCTAATTGTAGCTGTAGAGAAGCAGCCAGAGCACCACAAGCCCATCGACTGTTTAGAACTGTGGTAGACACGATTTCACGGGGCACCTTCCCATGCATCCCACATAAAGGGTCCCACGAAAAAGTCTGGTGAGTCATATTTCAGCACAAGGTCAACAGGGAAGTGTATCTGAGACCACACAAGCATGGTGGTGGAGAACCTGTGGAGCTTAGGGCAACTCCTTCTGGGAACTGAGGAGGCTGAATGTCGAGATAAGTTCTGAGTCAAGTGCCCTGGCTTCAGTATCTGATCAGGAAGCAGGAGGCTGGTTCTGCAGATCTCCAGCCATCAAATCCAGGACTTCCAAATGGATACAGGAAGAACTTCGCAAAGAACCAGAGTTGCTCAAAATTGTCTCAGGCAGCCGTGAAAGATAGTAGAAGAAATCATGGCAGAGCTATTCTATCTAGGTGGCTTCAGGAAGGTCATGCTACTTGTTGAGACTCATGTTTCCCCATCTATCTGTAAAATGGGGAGACGCATCAAGAGGCGTTAAGGAGAATTGATAAAGCCCCAAGGAGAGAGGTTAGTAAAACCACTGAGAGGACACAGAAAGCGGCTGCTGCTTTTATAATGTTTAGCGGCTTCTCTATCAACTGCCCCTGCCATTTACTGAGCATGTTATTCTAAGTGTTTTTATACATTGAGACATTTCATCACTGAGGAGACTGAGGCCCTCAAGATAAGCAACTTGACCTCAAGGTCACACTGGCGAGAGGGGAGCTGGGATTTGAACCCAGGAGTCCACCTTCACAGTCTGCCCTTTGCCCGTGACACTTACTGCCTCCTGCTACCTATAAAACAGGTTGTTCTGGATGTTTCCTCGGGCCCCTCCATCCTGGAGCCTAGGATTCTAGTGTTCTGCCCCTGGCAGGAGGGAAACATCTCCGAATGGGGAGGACACCTACAGACCCGGGGTGGACTTGGCTCAGGAGGTGAAGGAGAGCGGGGTCGACAGCTCCTGTTTTCTACCATGGGCAGCGGGGTGCGTGGGCCTGTGCCCCTCAGCAAGATGGGGAAACGAGAGAAAGTGTTAAAAGGTGGAGACCTTAATTGTTTTGGTGACAAGCTCCATTTTGGACAGGTTGAGTTTGAAGCTCTTACTAGATGTCGAAGTAGAGATAACCAAGAGGTGACTGGATATTTCCATATTTCCTACTCTAAGTTCAAAGGTCCCCTCAGTGAAAAACCTTCTGTGGTCCTCGGTCCGATTCCTGTGTCTTTCTCTACCCTACATGCACCCCCGTCACAGCATCATCTCCTTTTTTTCAATCCCCTCCCTTAGACTGTGAACCCCTAAGGGACAGTATGTTATTTCATTCAGTTTGGGAACCTCGATGTCTGGCACGGTATCTAGCTCATGATTGGTGTTTGATAAATATTTACCAAATGGACCAATGAAAGGATCTCAAACAGAGATGCATATTTGGGAGTATATTAGTTTCCTATTGCTGCTCTAATAGATAACCACAAACTCTGTGGCTTAAAACAACATGAATTTATTATCTTACAGTTCTGCAGGTAGAACTCCAAACTAGGTCTCACTGGGCTAAAAATTAAGGTGTTGGCAGGGTTGTGCTCTTTCTGGAGGCTCCAAGGAGGATCTGTTTCCTTGCCTTTTCCAGATTCTAGAGGCTGAGTGCATCCTTTGGCTTGTGGACTCTTCCTCCTTCTTCAAAGCCAGAATGTTTCACGCTCTCTCTCTGACTGACCATCTACCCTCGCTCTTCCACCTTTTAAAGACTGTTGTAACGACACGGTGCCCACCCAAATCATCCAGGAGAATCTCCGCATCTTAAGCCCCTGTATCACACCTACGAAGTCCCTTTTGCCATGTGAGGCCACAAATTCACAGGTCTGTGGGCTTCATTGGAGGCCACTATCTACTTCCTATACAGGAGTCATCATCCAATGGGAGAAGGTGTCATGGGGAAGGAAAAGGCGTAGGTCACAAGTGAGATGAATGTGACTGATCTGAGCCATTTCATTTCTCAACCTCAGTGTTATTCCCGAATTACAATTATTGCTGAATTGAATGCCTGCACCCTGCCATCCTATCACCTCACAACCGCGGCACAGGAGGGACATGGAAAGGTCTAAGACAGATCCAGACAGGTCCCAACAGAGAGTCATGGAGCTAAGCCAGGTCCCGTTTCTCCGCAGAGACTGGTAATGGTATCCAGGGGCTGTTTGGTCCGAAATTACAATGAAGCAATTACTTAAAAAAATTAAACACGAGCCCACAGCAGATGAGGAGGAGCTTGCTTCAGAAAACACATGGGCAGTAAACCCCCATGCCCGCCCCGCGCCTGGACCCCGGCGTGGTGGTGCTGGGCCACAGCAGCACGTAGGAAGCCCAGCCTCCAGCAGCACGCAGCTCATTTCTCTTCCTGCTTGAGAAAGCGAGAGAAGAAGCCTCTTTGCAGCAGTTATCCTGGCCACAGGGCCTTGCGGCCACATGACCACAAACACCAAGGCGCCTTGACCAGACCCCAGGGGAGCCAGAGTATCCCACATCCCTAAGGCCAGACTGCAACAGTCTGTCCCAGACAGAAGGGCCAAAACATAAAAATGCCACCACCTGAGAGGTTACCTTCCTATGGAACCATAATAAACCTCGCATGTTGTATAAGGTTCTCATTGCTGCTGTAACAAATTGCCATATTGTGCCTTAGAGCAACACAAATTTAATCTCTTTCAGTTCCAAGGTCAAAATCAGTCTCATTAGGCTAAAATCAAGGTGTGGACAGGGTTGGCCCCTTCTGAGGGCTCCAGGGGAAAATCCGTTTCCCTACCATTTTCAGCTTCTGCTGGCCTGGCCGTCTGCTCTCCTTGGCTAGTGGCCTCTTCCTCCACCATTAAAGGACATCACTGCAACCTCTGCTCCCACCATCATGTCATCACCTCTACTCTGGCCTTCCTGCCTCCTTCTTATAAGGACCCTTATGATGACATTGAACCCACCTCGACAAACCACGATGATCTCTCCATCTCAAGATCCTTAACTTCATCGCACCTGCAAAGTCCCTCTGCCATATAAGGGAGCAGATCCACAGGTTCCAGGCATTAGCACGTGCACATATTTGGGGTCAATATTCATGCCTACGATACTTACCTATCAGCTCCCTCACCAGTGATCTGCAGAGGTGGAGTGCATTAATTATTTCAAAGATAGTTCGGGAGGCATCTTCCCAGAAAGGTCAAAGATTACCCCTCTCCTCTTGCCTGTCATGCTCAGGAAGCTAATAGAAACTGAGGCACAAGTTCTAGGACAAGAAGAGAAAATGAAGGGGGAAAAAAAAGACATTCCATATTTGCAGCATCTCACCATGTGTCAAATGCAATGCAAGGTACTTTGTATACACACTTCAGAGTCTGGTCTCATCTTTGACAGTTAATGCAGGGAAACTGAGGCTCAGAGAGGTGAAGGTACTTGCTCAAGATGACTCGGCCTGCAAATGGCGGACCTGGAAGTCAAACCCAAGCCTGTCTGGCTCTTGCTCTGTGTTGCTCAGAAAAAAACTTAGATCTTTTTGAGATTTTTTTTCTTTTCATCCCAAAAAGTTGTTCACAGTAAAACTTTTCCTTTTGGGTAGGAAATTATGCAAAGCATTTGCCACTGCTCCCACTCGCTCGGAGACTTAGAAAAGAAAGATCTATTTTGGGGCTTTGAGCTCCAAAGTTCAATACAACTCATCTGCTCACTTGGCCTAAAGCTCACCACCAGCTACTTATACATTTTTTTTTTTTCTACAGAGGCCACTTCCTGAGGCTTGAATGAAGCAAGCTGGTGGGTCTGCCCAGCAAGACCGGAGCCAGGCTCAAAGCAGGACACAGGGCTAGTAGAGCCAGTGCTGAGCAGATCAGAGGCCCCAAAACAAAGCGTCCAAACCTCAAAACAAAAGCAGCCGCTGTCTGGTAGCCCCTTGCCAAGACACATGGGGTGCAAGCTGCAACAAAGGTGGTAGCTATCGAGGTTCCCCTTTTATTTATTCATTCATTCGTATTATTCAAAAGAGCCCCAAACTGAAAACAACTCCAATGTCTTCCACTAAGACATTGTTTGTTACACAGCAGTAGATAACTGAAACTGTTATTACTACGAACAATAAAAACCACTGTTTGCTTAGCATTTGCTATGTGCCAGGCACTCTTCTCATCACTCATAGGAACTCGCAACACTCCAATAAAGCAAATAAGCTTTCCTCCTTTTTATAGAAGGGGAAATCGAGGTGCCCAAGGTCACCATCAGGAGAACGGGTAAACAGGTGGAGGTGTATTCACACGATGGCATTCCACTTCACAACAGTAAAGAACAGACTACTACGACCCACAACAGCATGGATGAACCTCGAGAACGGTACGGTGAGTATAAAGGCAAACCATGATCATATATACTATAGGATTCCATTTATATGAAATTCTGAAATAAACGAAACAGGCCTCAAGTGGGAGGAAATACATCAGGAGTTGGCTGGGTGCAGAGGGGAGAGCTGACAGCAAAGGAGCACAGGAGTGATAGAAATATTGTTTGTCTTGATCATGCTGATGGTTACCATGTGTATACATGTGCCAAATTACACTACGCTCTGTTCTTAAAATGGGTGCATTTCATTGCATATAAGTTATAGTTCAATACAACTCATTTAAAACATTATTTTTTAAAATACCAGGCACGTCTTCCATCTCCTAAGAGGTCGTAGCCCTTTAAGGTGAAATACGACATCTTTATAGAAAAGCAACTAAATGTTAGCTTGGTTCCAGTAATCTCTGGATGGTAGGCAATGGGATTTATTTTTCTTTTATCTGTGTTTTCCTATATTTTCCAATGGTTCTGCAATGAACGTGCATTCCTCTTTTAATAGAAAATAAAACCATAATCGATGTCACTTTAAAAACTCAAATGGAATATAATCCAGCATTTCTGAGGTGGCTCAGATGACCACTTTCCCCAAAGAAGGGTGAAGAGCACTAGACGAGGAGTCAGGAGGTACAGCTGGCTTGGCCTCAGGCTTCCTGGATGCCTTGGGCCGAATCCTTAGCTTCTTTGAACCTGGCTTTGCAAGGGAACTCATGAGTTCCCCTTGCCAACTCCGCCCAACCATCAGGCTCTTGGAAGGGACATGGACAACCCTCCATCCATGCCATGCATTTCCAGGAGCAGCCCTGTCCCCAACAAGGTCTTTCTGTTCCATGCCCACACCATGCCCCTGAAACAGGCAGACCAGGATTTGGATCCCAATTCTGCCACTCGCTGGCTGTGTGGCCTTAGGCAAGTTATTGGACCTTTCTGAGCCTCAGCTTCATCTATAAATCAGGAGAGTTACAGCTGCCTACAAGAGGGGGCAGGAAGGATAAGTAAAACGATGGTCCTGGGTATACCCTAAAGTCTCACTAAAAGGCTGTTGTTTTTGTTTTTGATGCAAAGAGCCCCCACCCAAAAAAAAAAAAAAATTCTATGAGTTCCCACTAATTTATGGAAGAGGAAGCAAATCTCCTCCATTCATGCTCCATCTAAACACCAACTCTCATGATGCTCCCGCCATACTTCTCTCTTATGCCAGGGTGATAGGTTAGGCAGGCTCAGTTTCCATGGAAATTCATGACAAGGGCACCCTCATGAAAGCTATTCCAACTATTTCCCTCTACTCATTAGTGCCAACCAGGCCTGCCACATCTGACAAAGGCTGTGCCCAATGGTTGGCTCTGGCCTGTCATCCAGGCCACTGAGGCCTCCAGAAACACAACCCTTGCCAAACAGATAGTTCCTGAAGCTCAGGCCTTCAGAGCTTCATTGAACTGCAGCCAAAGGGTAGCCCCAAGGCCTAGACAGGACAAGAACAACATTCACCCCCCCTCAGACAATGTCTATAGTGTTCCTGACACGTGCCGGTCAATGTGCAGGATACTGGGGCAGTAAGCTAGACAAAGACAGCCTCCCTTCCAAGGTCTGACAGAAAGGGAGGAGGCATCAGATGCCCACAGAAGTAGTAATTACAAGTACGACAAAGCTTCCAAAGAGAAAAGAGTGATGGAATGAGACGGATTAATGGGGCCATATTCCAGACAGAGAGGGGGAAGGTGAGCAACCGACCGAACCGATGGGTTCTCTGAGCCAGAAATGCCCTCACCAATGAGGAAACCACGGCACAGAGAACAGAAGTGATCAAACAATTGTTAAGAGTTTGCACACCAGCTCACTGAACCCTCACGAAAACCCAATGAAGTACTGTAATCCTTATGTCACAGATTGGGGACCTGGGCCCACAGAGAGGAAGTGACTGGGCCCAGGTCATGTGGTCGGAAGGAACAGAGAGTAGATGATGACCAGGTCTATCTTGCCCCTTTCCTCTGGGGCAAGACAGACCTGGTCGTCT